>NC_086451.1:123837887-125037887 GCF_028390025.1 Pseudophryne corroboree | reverse complement strand
TTGCTCTGCTAGATGGGTTTCAGACTTGGGTGCCTTGTCCTGTCGGTCACCCTTTCTGATTTTTTACCGTGACCGTGTGGTTTTCAGAATCCTCCCTGGTTATCTGCCTAAGGTGGTTTCATCTCTCCACCTTAACCAAGAGATTGTGGTTCCGGCTTTTACCTCTCCAGGTTTATCCTCCAAAGAACGTTCTTTGGATGTGTTACGAACTCTCAGTATTTATGTGAAGATGACAGCTTCTCTTCGGAGATCTGATTCCCTCTTTGTCCCTATTGGTTTTCACAAACGTGGCTGGCCTGCTAACAAGCAGACCTTGGCCAGTTGGATTAGAATGGTGATTGTACATGCTTATGTACAGGCTGGCCTTCCAGCTCCTGCTACCATCAAAGCCCAATCTACTCGGTCTGTTGGACCTTCTTGGGCGGCCCGCCGTGGTGCGACTCTTGAACAATTGTGCAAGGCGGTTACGTGGTCCTCAGTGAACCCGTTCATAAGGTTCTATGCCTTCGATACTTCCGCCTCCCAGGATGCCTACTTTGGACACTGGGTTCTTGTGCCCGCTACAGTGCATCCCCTCCCATGAGGAACTGCTTTAGGACATCCCAGATGTTACCTCTGTGGAACCCCAGTGTACCCCGCTGCAGAAAAGGAGATTTATGGTAAGAACTTACCTTTGTTAAATCTCTTTCTGCGAGGTTCACTGGGTTCCACAGGGCGCCCACCCTGACGCACTAACCTTCTTTGGGTTTGTATGGCATTAGCCGCTGATACCTTCTCCTGTCGTGAGAATGTGGTGTATGTGGCTACGAACGGTTGTCGTCTCTTTTACCTGCTACTGCATTGGACTGGTTAACAAAACTGAGCTCCTGTGCACGGAGGCGGGGTTATAGTGGAGGCAGTGCTAAGCATCATGGGAACAGTCAAAGCTTTTAGCCTGTTGGTGCCTTGGATCAAGATCCTACTCTACACCCCAATGTTATCCCTGTGGAACCCAGTGTACCTCACATTAAGAGATTTAACAAAGATAAGTTCTTACCATAAATCTCCTTTTTTTAAATATTCCTAACTTTATAATTTCCAAACTTCGTATATTTCCAAACTCAGACAACTGCCCCTCAGACAACTGCCCCATAACTGAGTATATGACTTTCACATATTTATTCTAGCAAACAGTGACAAGATGATCTGCTTAAAGCATACAGTATTTTTAGAAAAATATGATAGAAAATAATACACATCGTCAGACAATTATCTGTTATAGAAAAATAAATGATGTGGCTCACTACGTTTTATAATCTTCCCAACAGCTATCACTTGATACAGCACCTTCAGAATGTAATATACACTTTAAAAGATCCAAGCGGTGAAGTTTACACAGTAGCAAAGGAAAGCATTTGTGATTTGAGGACAGATTGCATTACTTTCTCAATATACTGTATGCAGAGCCGGATTAAGGGGGGGCCCGGGGGGTACGTACCCCGGGCCCCCCTTTCTAAAAGGGCCCCCGCCATCCGCCACAGATCGGGTCTTTCTTACCTACCCGATCTGCGGCGTTCCCGGCTCCCCGCAGCACTGACAGCAGCAGCCGCCAGCCGCCGGCGCCGCATAGCAGGAACTTATACAGGGCAGCTGAGCGACGGCTCAGCTGTCCAATAGTGTCTGAAGCAGCAGCCTGCGGCTCAGTTATTGGCTGAGCGCGCAGGCTGTACAGTGAGTGAAGGGAAGAAGGAAGATGTCCCTGGCAGCGTGGAGGCAGAGGATCTCGCTCTCCTGTGCCTGTGTCACAGCAGCCTAACAAGTAACAAGTAAGGCTGCCTGTATTGTCTGCTGACATAAATTTACACTGACCGTAGGCTCTGGGTCACACACACATATATATATAT
Source organism: Pseudophryne corroboree (assembly GCF_028390025.1). NCBI lineage: Eukaryota > Metazoa > Chordata > Amphibia > Anura > Myobatrachidae > Pseudophryne > Pseudophryne corroboree. The sequence goes on along the minus strand of NC_086451.1, from coordinate 125,036,004 downwards.
ATATATATATATATATACACACATATATATAAAACTGCAGGGGGTACCTTCAATTGTTGTCCATAAAGAAGGAAACCAGGCGGCACTCCAAGGATTTGTTGCAGGCAAAATACTTTATATTAAAGTGACAGTGCAAAATAAGTTAGTACAGCATAGTGCGAGCCACCGACGTTTCAACGCCCCTCCGGCGTTTTCTTCAAGGTGCTATGCTTACAAAGTGCAGCGTGATAAACAGCAATAACAAACATACCTGATTAAACTTTCCATAGGGGTATAAATACCTGAATACTTGTGAGGTCCTCCCCGTGCGCTCCCGCTAGCCGGCGTCCCGAGGCCGGAAGCCGCGGCTGCTCTGAGTTCCGGTCACGTGGGCCACAGCTGTGACGTGAGCTCGAGCCCCTTGCATCGTTGCCTAGTAACCACGGAGACTCCGTAACCAAGGAGACCGGACCTGCCGGACGGAGCCAACACAGGGGTGACTTCTGTGCAAAACATAGCTGCAAAACATACAGTGCAGAATATAAAGTGCATAAAGTGACAAAGGGTTGCTCCTAGTGTGCGCAAACATTAATGATTGCAAACAACATTAAAATTTAAAAAGATAGAAGAATCTAAGAATTAAAATACTGAGACAACTACTGTGCTATCATAGCTTTGTGACTTACAGTTTTATACATATTATATTAGGGATGGAGCACGACATACTCACAGAAGCACAGGCTTAATGTGCTGTATATTAGAGAATGGACTTACTATTATAGATGGATAGATAGATAGCTGCTACAAGACGGTTACCTAGTACAGGGCTATAAAAGGACTAACTAAATATTAGGCGAAGAACAAAGTAAAGATCATGATCACAAGAAGGCATTCCACATTGCTTGTTCATTTAGTCCACCAGGGGCCAAGGAGTCCAGCATATGGATCCACTTGGCTACCTTCTGTGACAACATCCTAGCTCTGTTGCCACCCCTGACCGGTTTCGGCACATGATCCAGTATCATATGTTTCAACTGTGATAGCGTATGATTCGCTGCTTTAAAATGCCGTGCTACCGGTTGGTCATTGCCTCTTCCCTCCAGTGCTGCTCTAATAGCGGACCTATGTAGCGCCATGCGCTCTCGGAATGTCCTTATGGTTTGGCCCACATAGATATTTCCACAAGGGCATACAATTGCATAAATGACAAACTGGGATGTGCAGGAGAGATGGTGTCTAATATCATATTCCTTATTGGTTTTAGGATGTCTGAAGTTACTCCCGGTCAGCATGTAATTGCACGTCTCACATTTTGGGCACTTGAAACAGCCTCTGCGGCTCGGGCCCATGGCTCTCTTAGTGACATCTAATTTCACCACTCTGTCCTTCAGGTTGCGGCCCCTCTTGTAGCTAGGCATGATAGTGCTACCCTTAAAACATGGTACTGCTGGATCGGAAGACACCAGGGGCCACAGAGCCCTCGTTGCCCTGGGGAGTACTGAACTGGCCGTTGTGAATTCCGTTATAAGTGGAATCCTCTTCTCCTCATTCTTTCTAGGTGTCGGCCTGAGTAACTTCTCTCTAGGCATGTTCAATACCTCTTCTTTCAAGGACAGGAGCGGGCCCTTGTGATAACCTCTGGCTTGGAACTTATTAACTACGGCGTCCAACGCTGGTTCAAGTTTGTGTCTTTCACTCGTTATTCTAGCCGCCCTCATGAGTTGCGACTTGGGTAGTCCATTCTTAAGGGCCGGTGGATGGAAGCTACTGTGCAAAAGCAGGGTATTCCGGTCCGTAGGTTTATTAAAGACCTCTGTGGTTATTGTACCCCCCGAGACACTGATACTAACGTCCAGAAAGTTAATGGCCTGGCTGCTACAGGTCAGGGACAATTTGACTGGTGAGTCACTCTTATTGTTACCCTCCACCAACTCGTCCAAGGTTGCTTGTTCCCCTCGCCAGAGTAATAAAAGATCATCTATGTAGCGCTTGTACAGCAGGATATTACTGCTAATAGATGTATGGGACAGAAACAGGTCTCTTTCTATATCGAACATGTACACGTTGGCATACATTGGCGCTACATTAGATCCTATAGCGCAACCGGTCAGCTGGAGATAATACCCTCCGTTGTGGATAAAGTAGTTATGTGTGAGGGTAAAGTGCAGCAACTGTAGAAACAGCTGTATATCCAAGGAATCAAATTTATTCTGGATCAAGAATCTCTCCATAGCCTCCATCCCCCTGGCATGCGGGATGATAGTATAGAGGCTTTTGACATCCAGTGTGGCCAAAATTATATCAGGAGGTAGATGCCCCAGATCTTTCAAGTTGTTTAGTAGATGTGTCGTATCCTTGAGGTACGTGGGCTGGGTTGTTACCAAAGGTTGTAGGAGCGCGTCCAGGTATTGCGATACTGGTTGAGTCAGGGAGCCTCTTGCGGAGATTATTGGCCTACCCGGTGGGTTTTCTTTATCTTTATGGACCTTGGGGACCGTATAGAATATCGGAGTAATCGGGAAAGGTTGTGTAAGAGCCTTCACCGCTTTCTGGTCTAAGAGGTTCTTCATGGCTGCTTCCTTCAAGAGGGCATCTAATTTCTTTTTGTAGACGTTAGTCGGGTCTCCGGGCAATCTTTTATATGTACATTGGTCCTTTAATTGATTGTCTATCTCCTCTATATACTGGATCTTATCCAAGATCACTATAGCCCCGCCCTTATCTGCGGGGCGTATAACTATATCCGTATATGCTGACAGGTCTTTGATCGCTTTGCCCTCTTCCCTAGAAATGTTCCTATAGACTACAGGTTGAGCTTCTGCGTACTTCTTAATAGAACTATCTAGGAGACGTGAAAAGGTTTTTACTGAATCGGTGGAGGACGGAGGGTCAAATGAGGATGTGTTGTTGGCTCCTGAGGGGAGAAAGGGGTCTTTACTGGTAGGTGACTGTTTGGAAAAATGTTCTTTTAATCGTAGAGATCTACCCTTTTATAGCCCTGTACTAGGTAACCGTCTTGTAGCAGCTATCTATCTATCCATCTATAATAGTAAGTCCATTCTCTAATATACAGCACATTAAGCCTGTGCTTCTGTGAGTATGTAACCGTGCTCCATCCCTAATATAATATGTATAAAACTGTAAGTCACAAAGCTATGATAGCACAGTAGTTGTCTCAGTATTTTAATTCTTAGATTCTTCTATCTTTTTAAATTTTAATGTTGTTTGCAATCATTAATGTTTGCGCACACTAGGAGCAACCCTTTGTCACTTTATGCACTTTATATTCTGCACTGTATGTTTTGCAGCTATGTTTTGCACAGAAGTCACCCCTGTGTTGGCTCCGTCCGGCAGGTCCGGTCTCCTTGGTTACGGAGTCTCCGTGGTTACTAGGCAACGATGCAAGGGGCTCGAGCTCACGTCACAGCTGTGGCCCACGTGACCGGAACTCAGAGCAGCCGCGGCTTCCGGCCTCGGGACGCCGGCTGGCGGGAGCGCACGGGGAGGACCTCACAAGTATTCAGGTATTTATACCCCTATGGAAAGTTTAATCAGGTATGTTTGTTATTGCTGTTTATCACGCTGCACTTTGTAAGCATAGCACCTTGAAGAAAACGCCGGAGGGGCGTTGAAACGTCGGTGGCTCGCACTATGCTGTACTAACTTATTTTGCACTGTCACTTTAATATAAAGTATTTTGCCTGCAACAAATCCTTGGAGTGCCGCCTGGTTTCCTTCTTTATGGACAACAATTGAAGGTACCCCCTGCAGTTTTATATCATTTGGAGGAGGGCACCCAGGTGGATGACAGCATGATTGGGAGTGCCATAAAAATATAAGGATATTTATTGGGCTGTGCTAGGCCCTAAAGATTATTGGCACCCCTCTATCTTCGATTACATTGAATTGGATTGCCTTTGATGTACCAGTATTAAGAAGCAATTACCAACAGTCTGCAAGAACTTTCCGTGTTACTGAGACACTACTGGGCACCAGGAGTACTGAATTTTCTACCTAGTTACAGAATGGATATACCAGCAGCCCTTGAGAAAACGCTGGCATACACAGAAGAACAAGCAGCAGGCATATTATTTAAGGAAGATTTCCTGTCTAACCATGACAATACTACAGCAGAGGAGATTAGTCACACACTACTGCGTCTGAGAAAAAAAGAGGTAGACTATCTCCTGCATGGGACGTCCCTCTCAGACTACTATCGAGCCAAAAGGATCCCGCGTGGGTTCAGGGTTAGGAATACCCCGACAATAGGCCGAAGCAGTCCAGACTTCTGTTATAAATGGATAGCCATCCTTAACAAGTGCAGCATGGACCTCATGCTCCTTGTTATAGAAGAGGCTGGGAAGGAATTAAAGAAATATAGAGAGAAAATCCAAGAATGCACTACTGAGTACCGTACCATCCTGGAGGACAGTACACACCAGGCCAGATGGGAGAAGTTGGAGCAACAAATAAAAAAATATAAATATGACTTGATTAATTTTAAGAAGAGCAAATTACATACAGTCAATTTAGACTATGAGGAGAATAGGGTGTACCGTTGGATGTATGGTTTGGAAAGGGAGTATCAGCAACCGGGTAGAGGCGGAGGCAGAAGCAGTTGGAGAGACAAACGATGAAGAAATTTCAGAAACCCCAATTCCTCTAACAGTGATAGCGATTTTAATATGGTGGAATCGGACGAAGCTACTACTACCCCAGGTCGTGGCCCTTTAGGAGGGGCGGCACGGGACCAGATAACAGGAAAAAATCCCACCAAACCAGGCGAGGGAGACAAGGGGAAAGGATCCGCAAAGCCACCAGCAAGGGCATCCAGAAGGAAGAACTGATCTTCAATCTCTCAAAACGCCTGCTGACGGAGGCAGAAACAAGAATTTTAAGCAAAGGTCTATCGTTTATACCCACCAACCTCCATGATCCCTTCAAATGGAAGGTGGAAGAATACCGATTCGGTAGATCTCTACGATTAAAAGAACATTTTTCCAAACAGTCACCTACCAGTAAAGACCCCTTTCTCCCCTCAGGAGCCAACAACACATCCTCATTTGACCCTCCGTCCTCCACCGATTCAGTAAAAACCTTTTCACGTCTCCTAGATAGTTCTATTAAGAAGTACGCAGAAGCTCAACCTGTAGTCTATAGGAACATTTCTAGGGAAGAGGACAAAGCGATCAAAGACCTGTCAGCATATACGGATATAGTTATACGCCCCGCAGATAAGGGCGGGGCTATAGTGATCTTGGATAAGATCCAGTATATAGAGGAGATAGACAATCAATTAAAGGACCAATGTACATATAAAAGATTGCCCGGAGACCCGACTAACGTCTACAAAAAGAAATTAGATGCCCTCTTGAAGGAAGCAGCCATGAAGAACCTCTTAGACCAGAAAGCGGTGAAGGCTCTTACACAACCTTTCCCGATTACTCCGATATTCTATACGGTCCCCAAGGTCCATAAAGATAAAGAAAACCCACCGGGTAGGCCAATAATCTCCGCAAGAGGCTCCCTGACTCAACCAGTATCGCAATACCTGGACGCGCTCCTACAACCTTTGGTAACAACCCAGCCCACGTACCTCAAGGATACGACACATCTACTAAACAACTTGAAAGATCTGGGGCATCTACCTCCTGATATAATTTTGGCCACACTGGATGTCAAAAGCCTCTATACTATCATCCCGCATGCCAGGGGGATGGAGGCTATGGAGAGATTCTTGGTCCAGAATAAATTTGATTCCTTGGATATACAGCTGTTTCTACAGTTGCTGCACTTTACCCTCACACATAACTACTTTATCCACAACGGAGGGTATTATCTCCAGCTGACCGGTTGCGCTATAGGATCTAATGTAGCGCCAATGTATGCCAACGTGTACATGTTCGATATAGAAAGAGACCTGTTTCTGTCCCATACATCTATTAGCAGTAATATCCTGCTGTACAAGCGCTACATAGATGATCTTTTATTACTCTGGCGAGGGGAACAAGCAACCTTGGACGAGTTGGTGGAGGGTAACAATAAGAGTGACTCACCAGTCAAATTGTCCCTGACCTGTAGCAGCCAGGCCATTAACTTTCTGGACGTTAGTATCAGTGTCTCGGGGGGTACAATAACCACAGAGGTCTTTAATAAACCTACGGACCGGAATACCCTGCTTTTGCACAGTAGCCTCCATCCACCGGCCCTTAAGAATGGACTACCCAAGTCGCAACTCATGAGGGCGGCTAGAATAACGAGTGAAAGACACAAACTTGAACCAGCGTTGGACGCCGTAGTTAATAAGTTCCAAGCCAGAGGTTATCACAAGGGCCCGCTCCTGTCCTTGAAAGAAGAGGTATTGAACATGCCTAGAGAGAAGTTACTCAGGCCGACACCTAGAAAGAATGAGGAGAAGAGGATTCCACTTATAACGGAATTCACAACGGCCAGTTCAGTACTCCCCAGGGCAACGAGGGCTCTGTGGCCCCTGGTGTCTTCCGATCCAGCAGTACCATGTTTTAAGGGTAGCACTATCATGCCTAGCTACAAGAGGGGCCGCAACCTGAAGGACAGAGTGGTGAAATTAGATGTCACTAAGAGAGCCATGGGCCCGAGCCGCAGAGGCTGTTTCAAGTGCCCAAAATGTGAGACGTGCAATTACATGCTGACCGGGAGTAACTTCAGACATCCTAAAACCAATAAGGAATATGATATTAGACACCATCTCTCCTGCACATCCCAGTTTGTCATTTATGCAATTGTATGCCCTTGTGGAAATATCTATGTGGGCCAAACCATAAGGACATTCCGAGAGCGCATGGCGCTACATAGGTCCGCTATTAGAGCTGCACTGGAGGGAAGAGGCAATGACCAACCGGTAGCACGGCATTTTAAAGCAGCGAATCATACGCTATCACAGTTGAAACATATGATACTGGATCATGTGCCGAAACCGGTCAGGGGTGGCAACAGAGCTAGGATGTTGTCACAGAAGGAAGCCAAGTGGATCCATATGCTGGACTCCTTGGCCCCTGGTGGACTAAATGAACAAGCAATGTGGAATGCCTTCTTGTGATCATGATCTTTACTTTGTTCTTCTCCTAATATTTAGTTAGTCCTTTTATAGCCCTGTACTAGGTAACCGTCTTGTAGCAGCTATCTATCTATCCATCTATAATAGTAAGTCCATTCTCTAATATACAGCACATTAAGCCTGTGCTTCTGTGAGTATGTAACCGTGCTCCATCCCTAATATAATATGTATAAAACTGTAAGTCACAAAGCTATGATAGCACAGTAGTTGTCTCAGTATTTTAATTCTTAGATTCTTCTATCTTTTTAAATTTTAATGTTGTTTGCAATCATTAATGTTTGCGCACACTAGGAGCAACCCTTTGTCACTTTATGCACTTTATATTCTGCACTGTATGTTTTGCAGCTATGTTTTGCACAGAAGTCACCCCTGTGTTGGCTCCGTCCGGCAGGTCCGGTCTCCTTGGTTACGGAGTCTCCGTGGTTACTAGGCAACGATGCAAGGGGCTCGAGCTCACGTCACAGCTGTGGCCCACGTGACCGGAACTCAGAGCAGCCGCGGCTTCCGGCCTCGGGACGCCGGCTGGCGGGAGCGCACGGGGAGGACCTCACAAGTATTCAGGTATTTATACCCCTATGGAAAGTTTAATCAGGTATGTTTGTTATTGCTGTTTATCACGCTGCACTTTGTAAGCATAGCACCTTGAAGAAAACGCCGGAGGGGCGTTGAAACGTCGGTGGCTCGCACTATGCTGTACTAACTTATTTTGCACTGTCACTTTAATATAAAGTATTTTGCCTGCAACAAATCCTTGGAGTGCCGCCTGGTTTCCTTCTTTATGGACAACAATTGAAGGTACCCCCTGCAGTTTTATATCATTTGGAGGAGGGCACCCAGGTGGATGACAGCATGATTGGGAGTGCCATAAAAATATAAGGATACACATATATATATATATATATATATGTGTGTGTGTATATTCACACACACACACACACATATATATATATATATATATATATGTGTGTGTGTATATTCACACACACACACACATATATATATATATATATATATATATACACACATATATATATATATATATACACACACATATATATATATATATATATATATATATGTGTGTGTGTGTGTGTGTGTGTATACACACGCACACACGCACACACACACACACATATATATATATATATATATATCTAATTCATGTGCCTGCCTCTTTATTAGGGGCCCCATTTCTGAAGTGCCCCGGGCCCCCCATAGCCTTAATCCGGCTCTGACTGTATGTATATCTATTTGCATATTCTCTGTAAATTAAGGATTTTACAGATGCTATTGCACTATACAGTATTTGCAGATGTATCAGTAACCACTTTTGGGAGCAATAGAACTACAATTTATTTATATAATTTGTATATCTGTAAAAGGTAATTGTTTGAAAATAATATTTTAAAAATGTATTCAGAATACATTTATAATTGTTTGCAATTGCTTTGTCTTACACTATTTAATTAATTTGCTCTTATAGCAATTTTTTGCAAAGGAAGGTATGCAGTTAATTCGCTATGGGGGTCATTCTGACCCGTGCGCTCACTGTGTTTTAACGCAGCAGAGCGAACGTGTCCCTACTGTGCATGCCAGATGGCCGAAGGCCGTAGCAGGGATGCGATCGTCTCTGCCTGATTGACAGACAGAGGCAATCGCTGGGCGGGAGGGGGCGGAATGGAGGCGTTTGGCCACCATTTCGTCGGTTTGGTCCGGCCAACGCAGGCGTGGCCGGACCAAATGGGGGGCGGGCCACAGTGGCTGCGTGATGTCACACGCAGCCGCTGCGGGCCGGGGAGCAATGAGTAGCTCCCGGCCAGCATGCTAAAGCTGCACTGGCCGGGAGCTACTCTTGAAGTGCAAAGGCATCACCGCTGTGCGATGCCTTTGCACTTCTGCGAGGGGTGGCCGGACTGACATGCGGGGTGGGCTAGCCCTGTGCTGGGCATCCCCCGCATGTCAGGGAAGAAGATCGTAGCTGTGCTAAATTTAGCACAGCTACGATCAACTCGGAATGACCCCCAATGTTCTGAATTTATTACGTACAGTATTGTCCTTTCATATGTCACCATTATGTTTCAGGGGGTGGGATGCATGAAACTTTTTTTGTGGTCAAGCCTCCAAAAATTCAGTTTTCTGAGGCTTGGGCACCTACCGCATATGAACCAATATGATACATTCCAGAGATTGAAACCGGTGGGTAATGCCATCTTTAGATGGCAATACCTAATTGAAGCCTATTGGCTTATATTCGCATTTCCCTCTGAGAGGTATCCAATCAGATCCCTCCCAACACCCCCTGTGGCACATGAGTCAGCAGTTGCATGCGCAAATACTGTATTACTCCCTGGTCATAAAATGTTCTATCATCGCAAAGGACAGCTCTTACCTGGAGAGTTGCCCTTTGGGATATTCTTCAAGTATACAGTGCTAGTAAATGCTGTTATGCTTGCCAAGAGTGGCAGGATGCATCACATGCAAAAATGTGATGCTTGATGCCCTCTGTTAAAGTCATGTACTTAGTCGCAAATTATGTAGTCCAATTATGTAGTCCAATTAAAGCACAACAGCTATTTATTCCATAACCATAAAGTATAAGTACCACCAATTACATTTCCATGCACATGGTCAGCACTGCCCCAATCCTCTGTACAGAACGCTCTGACCTTCAGAGCGAGAGCTCGCACAATTTATAAACTAGCATTAAAATAGCCCTTGGGGAATAAAATCATTACTTACAGGCAAAGATATGTGCATACTCAACGTCAGATAAGTCAGGTACTTTTCCTTTGTCTGAGTAGCTGGATCTTTTTAAAGCCTGGGATTCCCAATGTGGAGTATATCAACTTATATACCCTTTGTCTTACAGTATCATGGGTGAGGGGAGTAGTGAGTCTCAGGGAAACTGTAAACAATATATTTAACTAAAGATTGAATTCCTAATAAATAATATGAAAACATTAACTATATAATATCATATATATCAACAAACAATAGTTCAGCACTCCACTAAATAGTGTAACTGACCCCAATGCCTTCTAGGTATGTAATACGTTTAACCAGTCCAAAGAAAGATATCGGCACTCAGGACTTAGTTGAGCTTAGTGGCAAATTCAATGTATTCAAAACATCATGAGTAAGCCAACGTGTTGGGGCTCACACGTCCCTTTTTTACACCTTGAAAAAGGGGAATGCAAGCACCTAAACATCGGCATACTCATGATGTTTTGAATACATTGAACTTGCTACTAAGCTCCCTGAGTCCTGAGTGTCGCTATCTTTCTTTGGACTAATATACATCAGTGGTGTTTCTGGCGGTGGGCGAGCAGTGCAATCGGGGCACCTGCCGCAGCAGTTGATCTCTCCTCCTCCTCCCAGCCATAGTACTCAGCTCGCTCGGCGGAGTTTCGAGAAATGAAGCAACCATGTAATTTTGCGAAACTCTGCCCAGTGAGTGGATTACTTTGGCTGGGAGGAGGGGGAGCCGGTAATAGCTGCATTTAAGTGCCGGTAATATGAGGGAGTTACTGGTGCTGACCTTTGCCACCAAGCATCACCCCTGGCAACAAGCATTACTCACCTCTGGCAAAGAGCATGACAACCATAGCATGAAACCCCTGGAAATAAGCATTACACACCCCTGGCAAAGAGCATGACAGCTAGAGCATGAAACTCCTGGCAAGAGCATTACACACCCCTGGTAACAAGCATGAAAGCCAGAGCATGAAACCCTTGGCAACGAGTATGACAGTCAGAGCATGAAACCCCTGGCAACGAGCACGGTAAGCCAAATTGGATAGAAACAGCCCTGATCTATGTGCAGTAGATATGTGGTATTTCCATAAAACTATGCATATTTTGTTATGCTGATTAAAACAATTCTTAACATGAGTATATAGTTATTAAAATTATAAATATATAAAAACTACATTTTGAATGTAAGAAATTTACATTAAAGCCACATGGTGTGATCATTTCTGCATGGTCACCAGAGTCATCCTATTATAATACAGAAAAGAAAAAGTCTAAACAGTACGCCATTTGCATACTGCACACACAAATCACTTTTATCCCAATAGCCCAGTGTGTTTGCTGAATGTTTTAACAGCGTTTTTATTACTTTTAGTTGCAAATCCCTTTTAAATGTACCAATGTTGTATACTGTATTTACAAGTCATAACCTTGATCATTATAAATCTTAATAGGACTTGCGATTTGTATGAAAATGCACAATCGTATGCACCTAAGTTGCATGAGACCAAATCGTAAACACAATCAAACTTAGCGATTTGTGACCTGTATTAAGAGATACCTTCATCCAGTTAACCTGACTTTGACACCGCCATGGATCTGCTCTGGTGGTGCATGTTGTGTCATTTGCGGTCGAGTATGAGATCATCAGGAGTGCAGCTAAGGCTGGAAAATTGCTAAAAACATAACAGAGGAAGAGATTTATTAGATCTTGGAGAGCGATAAAGTGGAAAAGTTGCTCATACCAACCAATCAGCTACTAACTGTCATTTTTCTAGCACAGCATTTAAATTATGGAACACTTTCTAACAGCTCTAGAGAAAAAAAGTAGTACAGTGAAATGACATTAAAATTAAAATTTCCATGCTTTTAGGTGATATAATACATTAATATCCTTTGCATATTTTATATTGTAGTCATTAGAATAAATTTCAGTCGTTCATTGCTGGAGAAAAGGACTGAGATTACCATTTACCCCGCCTGAGGCGGAAACTAAGTACGTTTTTTTTTTAGTCTGAGCAACACTGTAACCTCTTCTCTGCAGCAGTTATCCACCAATCATGATTGTCACAGAAATGAAAGTCTGGTTTTACTTTTACTCAGCTCAGACCTATGGTTGAACTTTAGAGAGGGAAATCATTAACTTGTAACCCATAGCAGTGACATGGATAGCCTATCAAGCTTACAAATCTTCACTACTCAGTATCATTAAACATGACTTAGATAAGGGATGGTCAGACTTTTGGACTCAGTAATCTACAGTACTGGAAAATCTACCACAATATACAATTTAATATATATTAATCTGACTAGGCAATGAAATGTAAAATTGCTCAAACCATATACATTTTATAAAAATAAATGGTGTTTTTTTTCACTTACATTCTTATCTTATTGGGAAGTTGATGCATGGCACTGAATGTCTTGTGACTTACTAAAAGACAATTTAAAATTTCTGTGGCACAAGTGAAGGCGGTATTATAAATGTTCATCGGTCAATCGGCTTCTGTATCTTGATTCCCTGTGAGAATGCTGCTTTGCAAAGGCAGGATGCATCTGAAAGAGCTGTCAAGCTATCAATCTCAAGCCTGTATACTGTTCACTATTGGGTAGATTCTAGAATTTTAATTCAGAAGCTCTGGTTTTCATAGGAATATTTAGTTCTAAACATAGCACATACAGTCATACATAAGATTGGTGTATAGCAGGGGCAGATTGAGATTGTAAACCAGGCCAGGAAATTTCTGGAAGTAGCCCTAATGGAGGTGGGTTCTGTTGAGGGGGTGGGTTACTCCCTCCTCAAAGAGCCTGACATAGTCTTCCATTCATCTTTTGCTGGTGTTGGGTCTGCAACTTCATGCTAATGCCACAACAAAGCCCTTCCCTGGTGTACATCCATGTGACCAAATGTGTGAGGACTGAAACACCACTTGTCAGTGTCTACAGACCCTACAAAACATCTGGGTGCATCTTTAGATGCCACAATCGGTTGCACCATCTTCTAGGTGCAGATCATCCATCTGAGTATGGCCTCCAATGTGAGTGATTCAGCATCTCTGCATGCAACCACTATCAGCTACACACCCACAAAACTCACATACTATGCTACATCTGTGTCTGATTAGCCAGCCACCTGTAATGATTCAGGTGTGTGTGTGTGTGTGTGTGTGTGTGTGTGTGTGTGTGTGTGTTAATCTATACTGCACCTCTGTACGAACATCATCAGGATTTATCCACAGTGCACTTCAGATTAAAAACTCTCTACTGCGTCCAACATAACCCCTGCATCTGACTCAGAATCAGGCTTATAATGCTGTATACTACACCATAGTGGTGCTTGCTATATAAATATGCTGCAAAAGGGACATACATTTCTACATGATGTCACTCCACTTCTATCTGCTGATCTCACCCATTATATAAACAGTCATACAGTCATACAGTAGGTGCAATAAATAGAAAATAACAATAAGGAAAGATAGAAATGAAATATTCTGTCTGACAATGATAGGTTAATATATTCAGTATACTAACTATGGACACTGTGGATATTGTGCCCCTCCATAGGCACAATATCCAAATTTATTTATAATAATAACATAAAACTCCTTTACATGATTGGACACAATAGATCACAGGACTGGGCATTTTTTTTCCAACAATCCTGCATTATTTCCCAACTTCCCAGCATAACCGCACACTTGAACTGCTTCCAACCGTCACATGACCATCTGTAAACACATTCAGCTGTAAACACCAGCATCAGTCACAGAGACATTACTCGCTGACAACAGCATATCCCCGCCTCACTGACAGCAGCACATCCCAGCTCACTAACTGCAGCACATCACTGCCTCACTGACTGCAGCACATCCCTGCCTTACTGACTGCAGCACATCCCTGCCTCACTGACTGCAGCACATCCCTGCCTTACTGACTGCAGAACATCCCTGCCTCACTGACTGTAGCACATCCCTGCCAAACTGAAAGCAAGACATCCCTGCCTTACTGACAGAAGCACATCCCCATCTAACTGACTGCAGCACATCCCTGCCAAACTGATAGCAACACATCCCTGCCTTACTGATAGAAGCACATCCCCACCTAGGCAGCCTCAGTTGTAGGGGCTGAGATGTACCGGAACCTGGGAGGTTGTATCAGACCCCTGGACATGTAAGTAACATGAAGAATAACCGCCCGAAGGCGTGACCACGACAACTTGAATAAAAGTCAATGATGTTTATTTATGACAAACTCCATGCATCACAGTAGCAGTAAAAGAAACATAAAATCAGCAGAGAAATAATACAGTTCCTGGGTACTACAGGGTGGCAGGGGCCACAGAGCTCTGGTAGTATGAGACAGTTCTTATTATCTGCGAGTTGGAAAGTCCTTACCAGGCTCAACTGTAGCAATGAGGAAAGCCCAGGGTCGTACCAGCTGGTGTTCCAGGGAAAGCTGGACTGCTGTAAATAAAATAGCTGCTGTGGGTTCTGGTTGGAACCAGACAGATGTTGGCACGGAGTGGATACTGGCTGGAACCAGTTAAATAATAAATGGAGCTTGAGAGCGATGCAATATGAATGAAATGTAGAGCTTGAGAGCGGAGAAATAATAATACCGGTGGAGAGTGGTAAACTGTAGAAAGGACACCGGCCCTTTAAGAGAAGCTGTACTCTGCTGGAAGCTGGGCTGGAAGCAGGTAAAGTTGTGGCTGGAAACAGATGAATCCAAAATGGATCGGAGAGACAGGCTACACCGCAGGTGGAATGCTGGTGCGGGTCTCTATGGTGGAAGTCTTGAGACAGGAGCTGGAACCTGGAAGACAATCACAGGAGAGAGACAAACAGGAACTAGGTTTGACAACCAAAGCACTGACGCCTTCCTTGCTCAGGCACAGTGTATTTATACCTGCAGCAAGGAAGGGATTGGCTAGGCAATTATGCAGATTAACAATACTGACAACAGATTGGAGGAAATGATCAGCTGACAGAATCCAAGATGGCTGCGCCCATGCAGACACTTGGAGGGAAGTTTGGTTTGTAATCCATGTGGTAATGAAAACAGTAATGGCGGCGCCGGCCACTGGAGACAGGAGACGCCAGGCAGACAAGTGCACATCCAACCACGCGGACACAGCGGAGGCCGCGGCTGACGTAATCCACTCTGACACTCTGCATGCAGAAGCTCAGGGACGGCGGCGGAGGCCGCGGGAGACGCCATGCCAGATGTATTATGGCATTACTGTGACAGCGTCTCAGAGAGACAGGAGAGGATGCAGGAATGTGAACATTAGGATAACAGATGGGATCCGGTGCTGGAGCGCTGAGCCAGCCTTAGGAGGCATCTGATGGGTAAGAAATGGCGTCCAGATACCCGGATCGTGACAGGTACTAATTAGTGATGAGCGGGTTCGGTTCCTCGGAATCCGAACCCCCCCGTACTTCACCCATTTTACACGGTTCCGAGGCAGACTCGGATCCTCCCGCCTTGCTCGGTTAACCCGAGCGCGCCCGAACGTCATCATCCCGCTATCGGATTCTCGCGAGATTCATATTTTATATAAGGAGCCGCGCGTCGCCGCCATTTTCACTCGTGCATTGGAGATGATAGGGAGAGGACGTGCAGCGTTCTCTCAGTTGTGTTCAGTGTGCTGCAAATATCTGTGCTCAATGTGCTTGCAAATATCTGTGCTCAGTGTGCTGAAAAAATCTACGTTCTCTGCCTGAGAAACGCTCCATATCTGTGCTGCATTGTAGTATATAGTAGGAGGACAGTGCAGAATTTTGCTGACCAGTGACCACCAGTATTATATCAGTACGGTACAGTAGTCCACTGCTCTACCTACCTCTGTGTCGTCAAGTATACTATCCATCCATACCTGTGGGGCATTTTAGTTGTGCGCAGTATATATAGTAGGAGGACAGTGCAGAATTTTGCTGACCACCAGTATATAATATATAGCAGTATGGTACAGTAGTCCACTGCTCTACCTACCTCTGTGTCATCAAGTATACTATCCATCCATACCTGTGGTGCATTTTAGTTGTGTGCGCAGTATATATAGTAGGAGGACAGTGCAGAATTTTGCTGACCACCAGTATATAATATATAGCAGTACAGTACAGTAGTCCACTGCTCTACCTCTGTGTCATCAAGTATACTACAAAAGTTCAGTAAAATGACCCAAAAATCAAAATTAAAAGCATCTGATGAGAAGCGTAAACTTGCCAATATGCCATTTACGACACGGAGTGGCAAGGAACGGCTGAGGCCCTGGCCTATGTTCATGACTAGTGGTTCAGATTCACATGAGGATGGAAGCACTCATCCTCTCGCTAGAAAACTGCAGTGCCACTCCTAGATGGGCCAGGTGTTTGTGTCGGCTACTTGTGTCGCTTAGCTTAGTCACACAGCTACCTCATTACACCTCTTTTTTTCTTTGCATCGTGTGCTGTTTGGGGACTATTTTTTAAATCTGCCATCCTGTCTGACACTGCAGTGCCACTTCTAGATGGGCCAGGTGTTTGTGTCGGCCACTTGTGTCACTTAGCTTAGCCATCCAGCGACCTTGGTGTACCTCTTTTTTTCTTTGCATCATGTGCTGTTTGGGGACTATTTTTTAAATCTGCCATCCTGTCTGACACTGCAGTGCCACTCCTAGATGGGCCAGGTGTTTGTGTCGGCCACTTGTGTCGCTTACCTCAGCCATCCAGCGACCTTGGTGCACCTCTTTTTTTCTTTGCATCATGTGCTGTTTGGGGACTATTTTTTAAATCTGCCATCCTCTCTGACACTGCAGTGCCATTCCTAGATGGGCCAGGTGTTTGTGTCGGCTACTTGTGTCGCTTAGCTTAGTCACACAGCTACCTCATTGCACCTCTTTTTCTCTTTGCATCATGTGCTGTTTGGGGACTATTTTTTAAATCTGACATCCTGTCTGACACTGCAGTGCCACTCCTAGATGGGCCAGGTGTTTGTGTCGGCCACTTGGGTCGCTTAGCTTAGCCATCCAGCGACATCGGTGCAAATTTTAGGACTAAAAATAATATTGTGAGGTGTGAGGTGTTCAGAATAGACTTGAAATGAGTGGAAATTATGGTTATTGAGGTTAATAATACTATGGGATCAAAATGACCCCCAAATTCTATGATTTAAGCTGTTTTTGAGGGTTTTTTGTAAAAAAAAACACCCGAATCCAAAACACACCAGAATCCGACAAAAAAATTTCAGGGAGGTTTTGCCAAAACGCGTCCAAATCCAAACACGCCCGGAACCGAATCCAAAACCAAAACACAAAATCCGAAAAATTTCCGGTGCACATCACTAGTACTAATCTAATCAGTGCCTCCTGAGCCATTTAGCTCACCGTACGTCCCTGTTGGATGGTCACTGGACAGATTTGTCAGCAACACTGGAATGTTTGAACACTGGACAGTTACGTCAGCAGCATTGTAGTGTATGAACACAGGACTGATATGTTAGCAGCACAGCACAGCACAGCAGTCACTGAACACAGCACAGTCACTTGAGTGGATAGACACAGGGACTGAATGGACACAACAGCACCACTGGACACAGGGGGTCATTCTGACCCAATCGCATGCTGCAGTTTTTCGGGTCAGAACTGCGCATGCGCCGGCACCGCAGTTCGCCGGGTCATGCCAGATGGCCGACGGCCGTCGTTGACTGGCGATTGTCTCTGCCTGATTGACAGGCAGAGGTGGTCGCTGGGCGGGAGGGGGCGGCATGGCGGCGTTTAGCCGCCGTTTTTGGGCTCTGTCCGTCCAACGCAGGTGTGGCCAAACCGTGCGGTGGGCGGACCACAGTGGCTGAATGATGTCACACGCAGCTGCTGCGACCCTGGCAGCGACAAGTAACTCCCGGCAAGCCGCAGGAGCTATGCTGGCTGGGAGTTACTCTACAAGTACAAAAGCCGCTTTTGTACTTGTGCGGTTTGGCCGGACCTGACATGCGGGGCGTACTAGCCCTGTGCTGGGCATCCCCCCGCATGTCTGTGTCAGTGATCGTAGCTGTTCTAAATTTAGCACAGCTATGATCAGATCAGAATGAGATAATATAGACAGCACAGCAGCCACTTGACACAGCACAGCAACTTGAGTGGATGGACACAGCAGCAGCCACTGGACACATTTAAGTGGATTAGCACAGCAGCCACTGGATGCAGCACAGCTACTTGAGTGGATGGACACAGCAGCAGCCACTGGACACATTTAAGTGGATTAGCACAGCAGCCACTGGATGCAGCACAGCTACTTGAGTGGATGGATACAGCAGAAGCCACTGGACACAGGGAGTGGATGGACACAGCCAGGGCTGTGATCAGAAATAGTGGGGCCCAGGACTGGCAAAATATGCAGGGTCCCCCCTGAGGCAAATCAGACTGTGGTGCACCCCTGACAGCACATGCACAGTAGCACAGCTGGGGACAGCATAGGAGTTAAAAAGGTTCCAGTAATACTTCTTCAGGGGTCTTTGATTGAAAAACAGATAGTAAGGTATTCACTGGAAAATTTAACTGACAAGTAATATTCTTTAAAGCAGGCATGTCCAAACTGCGGCCCTCCAGCTGTTGTGAAACTACATATCCCAGCATGCCCTGACACAGTTTTGCTGTCAGAGAATGCTAAAGCTGTGTCAGTGCATGCTGGGATGTGTAGTTTCTCAACAGCTGGAGGGCCGCAGTTTGGACATGCCTGCTTTAAAGAGACAGTGAAAGCTTTTGTCCCTCACTAAAAATATGTGTATCAGTAGGACAGGTTGCTGATTATCCAAAAGCTGCAGTTAGAATAATAGGGGTATACTTACTATAATTTAGTCAATATCAAGTGACAGATTTAAAGTAATAGATTACTTTATACAGATACTGTATGTACAGTAAAGATATGTACTGACCCTTGTGTTTTGGTTTTGGTTGTAATTCATCATCGTGTTTTGGATTTAGCAAAGCCATCCTCAAGTGTTTTGGTTCGGATTTGAATTTCGGTTTAGTTTAAAACTGAATACAAAAATTGATAATCATTGATAAAAACCGATAAATCCAGCAAAATTCAAGTAATTTTTACAATCCAAAACTAGTAAATTTGGACTTCAATTCCAATTTACAAACCGCCGTAATATTCAAACTGGGACTCAGAGTATCTGCACCGGATTTTGGTTCAGTCCAAATCCAAAAAAATGTGGGTGTATTCTTTTTTCTGGTTAACTGAACCACACACCACCAATTTAAAGCAGCATGGGGTAAGCACTATGAAATATATGTTTATTTAATCAAACTGTATTCTATATGGTGGGATAATCTTGATAAGTATAGGCACAATTTTATATATATATATATATATATATATATATATATATATATATATATATATACATACATATCATACATGCCCAGCACTCACCTAATTAAACCCCAAACTGTATCTCATTTTAAATCAGGGAATGTTAGTTTCCAAAATATTGCAACAACTTGTCAAAGCTCAGCAACTTCTTTACAGGCTTCCCTCTTTGGTGAGTCCATACACTGAGTCTCAAAAAATATACGAATTGGTGTACATTGTTTTGCTGAATATATTACATAGATCATAAATACAATTTATGCTGTTTCAATGGGTTTAAGTTCTGTCTCCCTGGGCTAGACAGAACCACACCCAAGCATATTCATTATTGAGCACCTGGAAAAAAAAAGATGGCACTATTTGGCTTCCATATGGGAAATAGGTGTGCAAGAGAACTTGTGACCACAGACTTTTACATAAACAATTGGATTTAATCCACAGCACTCAATTGGTGCAAGTGGGAAACTAATATTCCCTAATTTTAAATGAAATACAGTTTGGAATTTCAATCGGTGAGTGCATAGTATGTATGATTTCTTTATTTGAAATGGTGTCGTCACAATATCACCCGCAGTAAGCCAAGTGCTGTGTATTAAAGCCAATTGATTATATATACTGTATATAAATTTACAGGAAACCACTGCACACACCATACCCAAGAGTGGGGTGCACACTTGCACTCACCGCCCACAGGCCCAGGATGCAGTGGCCTTTCACCACATTGCTTAAATAATATTAATAATACAGTGGGGATATAGCAGTAAATATATTGGTAAATACAATTAATAAATAATACTTCCACCATAGTAACATTGGGATTAGGAACAATAAAAGACAAATATATAATACAAGAAAGATACAGAACACCTACTGTATATCTACATGTAGCTTACTTATCACTTAGTAAGGTATAATAAGGGAATTAATCCATGTTCTGTATGCTAGAAAGAAGAAATTGGTGTAGGTGCTTCTAATCGTTATTAATCTGCAGCAGTCACAGGGTTAGAGAAAAAACACAATTTGAAATATGACAGTGCTAAGAGACGGCTTATACAATTCTATTATAGTATCTTGAAATTTAATCATACTTCCATCATTCATCCATGGCCTTGTACTGAATATTGGCTTACAGCATTTCACATCATTTATAATTGAATATAAAATCTTAACTAAATAAAGACAAAATAAAAATTAATTGTTATTGTAAAAATAACAATACTTCTGAAAATAAATGTTTCAATCTACAAGCAAAAGAATACTGATATTTTCCATAGATATATACATAGATATATATATATATATATATATATATATATATATACATACACATATCATACATGCCCAGCACTCACCTAATTAAACCCCAAACTGTATCTCATTTTAAATCAGGGAATGTTAGTTTCCAAAATATTGCAATAACTTGTCAAAGCTCAGCAACTTCTTTACAGGCTTCCCTCTTTGGTGAGTCCATACACTGAGTCTCAAAAAATATACGAATTGGTGTACATTGTTTTGCTGAATATATTACATAGATCATAAATACAATTTATGTTGTTTCAATGGGTTTAAGTTCTGACTCCCTGGGCTTAACTAGACAGAACCACACCCAAGCATATTCATTATTGAGCACCTGGAAAAAAAAGATGCCACTATTTGGCTTCCATATGGGAAATAGGTGTGCAAGAGAACTTGTGACCACAGACTTTTACATAAACAATTGGATTTAATCCACAGCACTCAATGGTGCAAGTGGGAAACTAATATTCCCTAATTTTAAATGAAATACAGTTTGGAATTTCAATCGGTGAGTGCATAGTATGTATGATTTCTTTATTTGAAATGGTGTGGTCACAATATCACTTACACCGCAGTAAGCCAAGTGCTGCGGATTAAAGCCAATTGATTATATATACTGTATATAAATTTACAGGAAACCACTGCACACACCATACCCAAGAGTGGGGTGCACACTTGCACTCACCGCCCACAGGCCCAGGATGCAGTGGCCTTTCACCACATTGCTTAAATAATATTAATAATACAGTGGGGATATAGCAGTAAATATATTGGTAAATACAATTAATAAATAATACTTCCACCATAGTAACATTGGGATTAGGAACAATAAAAGACAAATATATAATACAAGAAAGATACAGAACACCTACTGTATATCTACATGTAGCTTACTTATCACTTAGTAAGGTATAATAAGGGAATTAATCCATGTTCTGTATGCTAGAAAGAAGAAATTGGTGTAGGTACTTCTAATCGTTATTAATCTGCAGCAGTCACAGGGTTAGAGAAAAAACACAATTTGAAATATGACAGTGCTAAGAGACGGCTTATAAAATTCTGTTATAGTATCTTGCAATTTAATCATACTTCCATCATTCATCCATGGCCTTGTACTGAATATTGGCTTACAGCATTTCACATCATTTATAATTGAATGTAAAATCTTAATTAACTAAATAAAGACAAAATAAAAATGAATAGATATAAACTACAGTATACACAACGTATATAATCATGCAGAGAAATGAATTACATATATATCTATTACATATTGCTGCAAAAGCCTGTCTAGCAGCTGCACACTAGAGATTAGAGAGGAGTGCAGGAGTATTTTTGCTGGTTTTGGTTCTAATTTGTCATCCAGTTTTGGTTTTGTATTCGGTTTTGATTTTGGCTGTGACTGGTTTTGGATTTTTCCTACAAATTGACAACAATATTTTTTTAATTCGCTTTAGACCAAAGGCTGCAGTGAGCTTGCTGGTTACTAAGCGACATGAGGAGCAACACAAACATACAGCAGTTTATAGCACATCTATGAAACATTGCCACAGCATATTGAGGTACAGTGCACAGAACAGTACAAACACTTACACAATGGGAAGTCACTACCACTGCTGGGTAGTCCCTGTGGGTGGCATATTTTACTGGGGGTGCTGCAGTTCTAGGCAAAATCTACCACTGGTACAGTAGCATCCCTGAAAATGTATAGGCACTGCTATATAAAACAGTGATTGCGAGGTATACACAAAAGGGATCATTATTATAAATTAACCTCAATAACATTAATTTCCAGTTATTTTCAGTCATTTCCAGTGAAACTTTCACCACCTCACAGCTCACAATATTGTTTACATCCAGTTTAGGCCAAAAGGTTGCACCAAGCTAAATTGCTGACTAAGCTAAGCAACAGCAGTGGGCGGCACAAACACATGGCAGTTCAACTTCAAATATCTAGGAAACAGAGTGGCACTGCAGTGGCTGACAGTGCGGCAGTTTAATAATTTGTTTTCATTAATCAAAAACTAGATCAGAGACCCAAGGGAAGTACAAGGAATTGGGGTCGGAGTATATAGTGGAAGACAGTTACAAGAATGATTGATTAATTCATTAATTAATTAATTAAATAAATAAATTAAAATTGAGATGTGGACCATATATTGGGCAGTACGGATGGTGTAATGGTTAGCATAGCTGCCTCACAGCACTGAGGTCATGGGTTCAATTCCCACCATGGCCCTAACTGTGCGGAGTTTGTATAGTCTCCCTGTACTAGCGTGGGTTTCCTCCGGGTACTCCGGTTTCCACCCACAATCCAAAAATATACTGGTAGGTTAATTGGCTCCCTACAAAAATTAACCCTAGCGTAAATGTGTCTGTGTGTACATGTGATAGGGAATATAGATTGTAAGCTTCACTGGGGCAGGGACTGATGTGAATGGACAAAATATTCTCTGTACAGCGCTGCAGAATATGTGTGTGCTATATGGTGTGTGGTAATAAATAAATATAAACCTTCTGTTTTGTAGCAAATCAGAAGAGAAAAGGCCATAAAAGAATACAAGACTACGGGGTCTATTCATGAAGCAGTGAAAAGCGTGGAGAAGTGAGCTAGTGGTGAAGTTGACCATGGCAACCAGTCAGTGTTGAGGTAACATTTATAAAATGCATTCTATAAAATTATACGTAGCAGCTGATTGGTTGCCATGGGCAACTTCTCCACTGGCTCACTTCTCCACACTTTTCACTGCTTCATGAATAGACCACTTAATATGTGTGAAGGTATTTACCCAATTTACATTTTCACTATAATCAGCCATATCCAATACTAAATCTAAAAACTCATTCTTGGTTTTATTAAAATTAGATGTAAAGCACAAATTAAAATCATTATTGTTCAAAAACAGCATGAATTTCAAAAACTGTTCATACTTTCCATACTATCAGGGCATTATCTAGTTACCGTTAAGAAAAGTTTTATATGTAAAAAAAAAAAAGGATTGCCAGTACCGCAGCGTTGGTTCAGGTACTATTCCTGAACTGTAAACAAACTATTTGTTAAAATGGTATCTGGTCAGATGGTTGACATTGTTAAGGTCGACACTCATTAGGTTGACATTGACATGGTCGACACATGAAAATTGGTGCCACATGAAAGGTCGACACATGAAAAGGTCGACATGCATTTTTCATATTTTTTTCTTTTTGGGAACTTTTTCATACTTTACGATCCACGTGGACTACAATTGGGAATGGTAACCTGCGAAGCAAGCCATGCGAGGGGACACAGTGCACTAATTTGGGTTCCCCATCACTTTACGCAGAAAACGACACCAAAAAAAGTTTTAAAAAACATGTCGACCTTTTCATGTGTCGATCTTTCATGTGTCTACCATTAGTCCATGCCGACCATGTCAGTGTCGACCAATAGGGATCGACCTAATGAGTGTCGACCTTAACATTGTCGACCATTCATACTGGAACACGTTAAAATATACTGTATACATTTCAATACAATTTCTTTCTTTATTTCAGATACCTCTGGATCCCTCAATAAGAACTCATTAACTGCATCTATACTTTTACCGTGGTGAGTACTTGTAAACAATGCCTCTATATCAGTAGTACACCAATTACAGTTATTCAACTACTGACAATCTTCCATTATTTTTAAAACCTGAGTTGAGTCCTTAATGTATGACTCCAGCTCAGTAATACCCCTTTTACACTCGCATCAAAATCCCGGGATTTTGCACGTGAACACGCATCATCCCGGGATTTTTCTCAGTGTGAAAGGGTACAGGGTAAATTTCCCGGGACGAGCATCCCGGGATTTCAACCCAGGTCTCGTCCAGGGTTGGTCCCGGGACCGTCCCGGGAAGCTGTGTAGTGTGAAAGGGCCCGTCCCGGGATTCACTATCCCGGGACTGTTAAAAGGCCTCGGATTGGAGCTTTCTTGGCCTCTGAAAAGATGATGTCATCTTTCAGAGCCCTGGGGAGCGTCCAGGAAGCGTAAGAGAAAGCCGCTGCGGCCGCTATACTCTGTACGCAACCTAGGTACTTTGTACACCGTTTGCGTACAGAGTCCCGTACCGTGTACGGACTTTGTATACAAACACTGCGCAAGGGGTACAAAGTACACACAGCGCAAAACACCCAGAGATACACCGCAAACCCTATAAAAATAAAGAAAATTTAATTTGCCAAACATGTTGTGTTGATTCTTCTTCACCCCTCCCTTTGTTGACTAGTGTGACCTCATCTATGTGAGCCAGAAAAAAGCCATTTCTAATGACATACATATGCATTTGCAGGGATATCCCGGGATCAGTGTAAATGGGGCTGTCCCGGGTCGATCCCAGTGCAGTGTGAAAGGGGTCAGTCCCGGGAATGCATCCCGGGATGCATCTCGGGAGTGACCCGGGAGTGCGAGTGTAAAAGGGGTACATAATTGTTTATGTATATATCTACAAAACAGTGAAGTGGCTGAATCAATCCCCGAGATGATTGGGACTGATCAGCCTTTTGTGTATTTTTGGTAAAAAGTAAAAAATTTTAAATTTTGGATGTTCCACTATTAAATAATCAAAATCTTGTTTAGAAATACATTTTTCATCCAAACCTTTTTTTAAAGGGTATTAATTTCACCTTTAATTCTTTCAGTTTGATCATCCTCTACCTTTAAATATGTTTCTGTATCATTCAAAATTCTCCATGATTTTTGTAATATTCCCTATCCAAAATAAATACAGCTTCCCCTTGTTTGCACTCTTTATAATTATGGACTGTTATGTTCCAATTCCTTTAAAGCATTTTTTTTTTCTCTTTGACTAAGATTATTTATAAACTCAGATTTTTTTATCTGGTTGATGAAAGTCTTTTTTTAATAAGATCAGAGAATGTTTCAACATTATTTCCTCTAGACTCAACTGGATAAAAAGTTGATTTCTTCTTTAAACCTTTACTGACTGACTGTCTGTCTGTCTGTCTGTCTGTCTATCTGTCTGTCTAATCCTCCAAAGGCCTGGCACTCCCAGTGCATATAATACTTAGCTGGTTGCCTGCGCTGGTATCGGCATGTGCAGCAACAGATGGCGACACTCCAGAGAAATAATGACAAGAAAGAGCATATAGAAGCAACGTTTCAATGCCTATATTAGCAGCATTTTCATCAGGACGGGATGCAGTGTGAGAGGGATGCTGTCATGCGACCGCCGCTCGGGATCCTAGCGGTCACCATGCCGACGCCGGAGTCCAGAGCACTCAAAATGCTGTAAGTCTGAATGCTGACCCATAGGCTCTATTCCCACTCGTAGGTGTCCACAGCAAGTCCACAAGAGGCTTTGTGGTGTGCAGGAGAAGAGGCTCGGTGGCAGAAGAAGACCTGGCAGCAGAGGCTAAAGAACCGGCATTTGGAATGAGGGCATGTGAAGATGTGAAGGCAATAGGCCTGAGCTGTATTTAGGAGTGCTGGCCCCATTTTCGAGTGGTCTTGGCACTAGGCCAAGATCACTTTATCTGGAGAAGGCAGGCAATAGGCCTGAGACGTGATATTGTTGGTGCTTTAGGTTAGGGACCCAGAGAACAAATTACCACTCATATAGTGAACTGAGCTCTAGGCCAAGGTCACTGATTAACACCGCTTGGCAGGTCAGCAAGGGCCTGACCTGCACATCACCAGGTGATCTGAGTATTAGACTCCAAGTCCAGGGGGGAAGGAGTCTGATACAGAAACTGCCAGGCATGCCAATAAGGCCTGGTCCTCTGCATAAGGGAGTGGGATCTGGGCTACAAGGCCAGACTTACAGTTAGTGTGGAAGGCAGAGATGGCTATGCAGCTTCCCCCTCTTTCAAAGTCAAGTGTTGGGCTTCCAAAGTATGGGGAATCATCTGGGCCCTCATGTCACCAGCTTGAGGACACAAGCCAGTGATTGCGTGAAGCGTGGAGGAGCTGTCCAGTTCCACATGTTCGCGTAATCTCGGGAGTGAACGGCTGTTCACTCTAGGTATCCTGGTTCACTAGCACCCAGACATTTGAACTACAGGCTGACTTCCCTGTCCTTAGGGGAAGGAAACTTATGGTGTATTCACACTATATACTGTCGTGCTTGAATTCTCTGTATGTTTTACAGGTTGAGTATCCCATATCCAAATATTCCGAAATACGGAATATTCCGAAATACGGACTTTTTTGAATGAGAGTGAGATAGTGAAACCTTTGTTTTTTTGATGGCTCAATGTACACAAACTTTGTTTAATACACAAAATGATTAAAAATATTGTATTAAATGACCTTCAGGCTGTGTGTATAAGGTGTATATGAAGCATAAATGAATTGTGTGAATGTAGACACACTTTGTTTAATACACAAAGTTATAAAAAATATTGGCTAAAATTACCTTCAGGCTGTGTGTATAAGGTGTATATGAAACATACATGCATTCTGTGCCTAGATTTAGGTCCCATCACCATGATATCTCATTATGGTATGCAGTTATTCCAAAATACGGAAAAATCCCATATCCAAAATACCTCTGGTCCCAAGCATTTTGGATAAGGGAGACTCAACCTGTATTATTATGATTGTTATTGCATTGTGATGTTATAGACAGTAGTTAGAAGAGACTAGTCTTTCTGTCAAATCCATATTGTTTGTTTAACCTAACCAGGCTATAGTTTCGGACACCATTTAGTTAATTAGGCCATACAGTGTTAGAGTAGCCTGTGTTTAGAGCAGAAAGGCTGTTTTGTCACTTCCTTTCCTAC
The DNA here is from genome assembly GCF_028390025.1 of Pseudophryne corroboree. Taxonomy (NCBI): domain Eukaryota; kingdom Metazoa; phylum Chordata; class Amphibia; order Anura; family Myobatrachidae; genus Pseudophryne; species Pseudophryne corroboree. Next base: position 125,008,758 of record NC_086451.1, on the reverse strand, counting down.
AGGAGGCAAAGATCTCCACAGCAAAGTGACAAGAACTGTAGTGTGAGTATGCTTACATGTGTGTCTGTCCCCTTGAGAACCAGTTCGGTTGACCTTGCTTGGCCATGCAAGGTCTAGTTAAACCTTAGCACACGAGTGCTGTATAGGTAAGAATTGGGTGGCTGAGGCTTTATGCCGATGATGATCATTCACCCAAATGGTGAAGATCGCAGTGACCTCTGACCTGCTTTTCGGCCTACTGCTCAAAGTGTGGACAGACTCAAATATCTGTATTTTTTCTTCTGTCCTAGCGCTTAATCCTGAACTTCGTTTGGATATTTCTTCCTGGGATTGGGACATTGGGCATAATTCAGAGTTGATCGCAGCAGCAAATTTGTTAGCAGTTGGGCAAAACCATGTGCACTGCAGGTGGGGCAAATATAACATTTGCAGAGAGAGTTAGATTTGGGTGGGTTATTTTGTTTCTGTGCAGGGTAAATACTGGCTGCTTTATTTTTACACTGCAATTTAGATTTCAGTTTGAACACACCTCACCCAAATCTAACTCTCTCTGCACATGTTATATCTGCCCCCCCTGCAGTGCACATGGTTTTGCCCAACTGCTAACAAATTTTCTGTTGCGATCCACTCTGAATTAACCTCATTGCCAATAGCAGTTACCAAGCTGATATTTCTATTCTATTTTCACTGTTGAGAACTCTACAATCAACCCTGCACCACAAGCTCGCTGCCTAGGTGTCATACTTGACTCAGAACTGTCCTTTGCTCCCCACATTCAATCTGTCTCAAAATCATGTTACATGCATCTAAGAATCATATCCAAAATATGACCATACTTTACAAAAGACACTGCGAAAACCCTAATGCATGCTCTCATTATCTCCCGCATTGATTATTGCAATAGTCTTCTTACTGGTCTTACTAAGAAGAGACTCTCACCATTACAATCCATTCTGAATGCAGCTGCAAATATTCCTCGCTAGATGTTCATAATCTGCAGACCCACTTTGTCAGCCCCTCCATTGTCTACCTGTATTCTACCGTATTCAATATAAAATAGTGTTAATCACACACAAGGCTATTAACCATACTACACCAACATACATCTCTTCGCTTATCTCAAAATATCTCCCAACCCGGCTCCTTCGCTCGCTCTTTACAAGATCTGCGTCTCTCATCCACACTCATTACTTGCTCCCGTGCATGATTACAGGACTTTCTTCGGGCTGCACCCACTCTGTGGAATGCCCTACCACGTACAATAAGACTCTCCTCTAGTCTTCAAACCTTCAAGCGTTTCCTGAAAACTCACCTATTCAGACAAGCTTATCAAATTCCAGAACCGCTCACATTACCTTCATAGCTTCCCTATCCAATTATATCCCTACAGTACAGACCATACATATCCTCACATATTTTCTTTCTTCACTCACCTTTCCTCCTGACCCTGCTACATTACTGCTGTGATGTGATATCATGCAACCCACCAAGAACCTTTACAATCTGGTGGACAACTATGCAGTAGATAGCACGTATCCTTGTGTATCAATGCCTATTTCCACATAGATTTTAAGCTTGCGAGCAGGGCCCTCCTACCTTTATGACTGTTTGTTTTTACCCAGTTTTGTCTTCTAATTGTGTCCAGTTGTAAAGCGCAACAGAATTGCTGCGCTACATAAGAAACTGTTATCAATAATAATTATAATAATAATAATAATAATACTCATGAACTTTGTTTGGATATTTCCTACTGGGATTGGGACATGGACCGAAGACAGTCACATAGCTTGGAAGTGGTGTGTACTGCCTAAGGGCCATCCTTCATGCTCCTCACATTTGTCATAGTCAGCAGGATGTCTGGCAATGAGGATCAAAAGAAGGCAGGCTTACTAGGACACATTGGCCCCACCCTTACCTAGGTACCCCACTATGATACTCGGAATATGCCATTCGAAGAAGCAAGATGCGTTTATCTACAAAGTACCCTAGTCTTTTAAATTGCAGTTAGCCTGAACTATCTAGAGGATGAGGTCAGACATTTCATTCTCCTAAAGCTGGAAGAAGACAGAGATAGATTAGAGAAAGTCTTTGATATATTAAATATAATATGATATTATATTTATGGGAACACATCATCCACCAGTACCCTTCGGCAACGGTTGTTTGCTCGGTTCCATAGGGAGGACGAGTCCATTCCCCAGTTCGCTAATGCTCTGCAGGAGCTAATGGGAGAAATATGCAGACAGGGACCAAAGGACATGGTAACACTCACACATACCAGCCAGATGCAATCGGATCAGTTTGCACTGAGGCTGCGAAACGGCCCCGTTATGGCAGATCATTTTTAGATAAGATCTCACAAGATGATGCACTGATGTTTCATCAGGTACAGAGAGATGCTGTGGCTAAAGATCGGGATGCCAATTTTGGTCCCTATGCTGTCGCACCACAATGGCTGACTACTATGTCAGCCCAGTGGCAAGTAAAGAGGTGAATCCATTAGAAGCTTGCATCCAGGATCTGAAGGCAGATTTTTCCAAATCCACTATGGAGATGAGGGAAGAGGTCTCCCAATTGCAGGAAGACGTGCATCAGCAAAGAAGTTGCAGTGATTCAGGGAGGTACTAATATAGGCAGCAAGGGGTTTCACATCCCAGAGAGACAAGAGGTCCTCATTGTTATAGCTGTAATTGATTTGGACACATTGTCTGAAATTGTGCTGAGGTGATACTAGAGCCTCAATTAAACAAGAGTCCCTGGCGGTAAAGGGACCACCTGTGGGGGAGTATGATGAAAGAGGGACAGCCATTGTTAACTTAGCTTAACTTGTAGGAGACTGTCCTATTGGGGTGCCTTAGGAAGAAGAACCAGCTGTGTTTTTTGGACACTGGCTCTCAGGTGACTACCATGTCTGAGGACTATTTTCTGGAACATTATTCCTATCTGAAGGAATCGGTACAGGAAAGATGGATTACTGCCACTACTGCCAACAACCTTCCTATCCCATTGGTTAGTAGTTGAAAGTAGTTTGGATGGAGATAGAAATTTGCGGGTTGGGAAAAAGGGGCAGCCTTGTGGTTGGAGGAAGTGGCCTAAGTCATGGAATGGTGATCATCAGAATGAACATGCTTCAGGATTTAGATCAGAACCTGTTCCAGGAAAATGGTCCTCAATATTGAAAGGACTTGGGGGTCCAGCCTCCTGTGCAACAAGCATTTCAACAACTTGGGTGATTGTGTGAGGCATGAGGCGTTGGGAAGGCTGAAGACTTGGTGGGACTCATTAAGACTAGTCATTGCCAGCGGATAAAGCTACCTCCTTGTCAAGAGATTGTACTTCCCCTTGAGGTGTGTACCCATAAGCGATTGGACGGGTTCGAGGTGATGGTGGAACCCACAGGTTTTCTGGGATTCAAATTTGGACTTGTCCTGGTTAGGACCTTATTGTTAGTGAAATAAGGGAAGGTGTTAGTTCAAATCTGCAATGTGAGTGATAAACATCAGTCAATTCCAATGGGGACTACCATGGCTGTTGAAGGAGATAGTGTGCATGGAGGACAAGGGATCCTACTCCGATCCGAGCCAACTGAGTTTTGGATTTTTTCTGTGAGAGTTGAGGAGGAGGAAGAACTCAGAGTGGAATGGCACCGTGAACAAGCCCAGTGGTGAAATGTACATCGAGGCAGATGTCATCAAGTTATGTCAGTGTGGCACCGGCCCTTCCGGATCAGCACGAAGCACGAGGAACAGGATGTCAGTGAAATGAGAATGAAAGACTGCGGCTATCCCGATTCCTGACTGATTTCAGGAGTGGTAAATTAGCTCACAGCAGCGGATCACCTCCCGCTCCTAGTCCTTATTGTGGTCCCATCTGACAACCCCTCCCCATTTGTTATGTACCAGGAAGCTACTGTTTAAACATTTGCTCTGTGTCCATCCCACATATGCTTATATAATTGTGGACACACTGAACCAATAATACTTATATTTCTGATTATGTGATCTGGTGACACTACACCTCTAACAACCTTACATGTAGTATAAAAATCAGAACATAGAGGGCTTCCTAATTTACTTTTATTTGGTGTTCTTTTTTTATATGAACTTTTCCAAGTCAATCCTGAGATCTTAGATACACTGATAGTCTAAGCTATACTGCAGCAATTTGCAACAACAGTGACCTATTATAAAGGATTTCTGTTCCAGATGTGCCAGCCCTGAGCTCATCAGACGTTTATGTGCACGGGCTTCCAGGTTTATTACACCCTACTATATATAATAATAAAACTAAAAAAATAAATAATTTCTAGCATGGAATTCTGATAACTAATATTTTATGTTGTGTTTGAATCTTGGAGCCAGCATTGAGTTCAATGTGTGATTCTGATCTAGTACCAGTAATTTACTAACATGAGAGCTTTGTGCTCCAATGACTGGCCCTCTGGAGAGTGATTATCTTCATATGATGCAACCTAGTATCACCATTCCAAGGTGCTAATCTTGTATATATGAGAAAAAAAATCACGTTCACTATTGCTGTGTTAGTACTTAATCCACAGGGAATGATTCAGACCAAAGACTATTGGTTGTAATTATACACCAGAGTGTATCCATTGGTGCATGTGAATAATGAATATAATATTATCAGAAAAGTGCATTCTGTCACATCTTGTTTCCCATGTTTGGCATATAACTGTATATATTGTACTTCTATCTGCCAAAATTTGAGGTCTTCTGCTCCTGAATAGTTGAGACTATTTCTGTGACCACGACAATATATATCTCCAATTCTGGCTTTACTAAACACTCACTCATTTGTGGGAAAGTCCCTGGCCTAGGCCTACTGTCTCCAAGATTTGACCATAACTCTCACTATAGACAGCAGAAGTGTCTGTAACTTCCTTCATTTCAGGCCGGCACAAGGATTACTCTCTCATCTGTGGTTCAATATTTAAAATATAACCATGAGACAGCAGAAGTATTGTCACATGCCTACAATAGACTGAAACTTATCTCATCTATCCAATTATCTTTTCTTTTACGTACTAGAGCAGGCAAGTCCAAACTGCGACCCTCCAGCTGTTGAGAAACTACACATCCCAGCATGCCCTGACACAGCTTTAGCATTCTCTGACAGCAAAACTGTCAGGGCATGCTGGGATATGTAGTTTCTCAACAGCTGGAGGGCCGCAGTTTGGACATGCCTGTCCTAGAGGATACTGGGGTTCCATATAGTACCATCGGGTATATATGGGTCCACTAGGAGCCATGGGCACTTTAAGAATTTGATAGTGTGGGCTGGCTCCTCCCTCTATGCACCTCCTACCAGACTCAGTTTAGTAAATGTGCCCGGAGGAGCTGGTCACGCTTATGGAAGCTTCTGTAGAGTTTTCCGCATTTATTTTCTATGTTTGTTATTTTCAGTGTTGGTTGGTACCAGCCTGCCTGCTTCGTGGGACTTAGGGGGGAGAACGGCCCAACCTCTTGAAGGGTTAATGGTCCCATTCCCCACTGACAGGACACTGAGCTCCTGAGGGAACTATTCGCAAGCCCCACCACAGCGAGCGCACATTCCCGCAGCACGCCGCCACCCCTAACAGAGCCAGAAGAATGAAGAGTGGTGAGTACTAAGCCGGCATCCCGGCTAGCGGGTCACCGGCCATTATGGTGGCATGAGGGTACAGAGACGCACAGCTTCTAACCGGGGCAGAATGCGTCTCCAGACTCAGTACACAACTGCGTCTCAGTACACTGTACACAGTACCCACACTGGCAAAAACAGCTTAAAACGGTTTTCTCTCCATTTTAAGCACCAGATTACCTCAGCCAGTATTAAAAAATGGAAAGAGTGCGCACCATTGAAGGGGCGGGGCCTTCACTATGAGAGGATACAGCAGCTCACCAGCGCCATTTTCCCTCTGCAGTGGACACAGATGCTGACTGACAGGGACACGCAGCTCCTCTAGAGAGACTCCAGATTACCTCAGCGGCACCAGGGGGTCATAGCAGGGGGATTATTAGTGAACTAAGTCCCCAATCAAGGTACCTAGTCTGCGACCCGGCTAAGCTTGGCATTAGCGATAATGGTGCGGTGGGGGATGGCTCCAAATAACTCTGTGTCTCCCTGAAGGGCTCTTTGTGGGTTAATTGTGCTTAACCTTTTCCTGTGTGTGTGTGTGTGTGTGTATGCAGTCACATTTACATTATGTCAGTCAAAGAGGTTGTTTCTTATACAGCGGGGTGTTCCTCTTCACCAGGGGGCTCACTACTGGGTACTCAGGGCAGTGCACCTTCCCAGAATAGTGGGGCTGAACCGGAATGGGTTGATTCTATTAAGGGAATGATCTCAAATATTTCTACAAAACTATACCACAATGAGAAAGAGACACAATACTTAACACAGACTGTGGATGAGATTATGAATAGAGACTCAGTCCCCAAACCAGAGTCTCAATTCCCTCCCATTTGTCCGCAAAACAATCTCTGGCCCATATCCTGTAGTCTGACTCTGATGCTGATGGGTCAGACATGGAGGAGGGTGAGGTGGATTTGGAGGGGATGCCACTCTGTCACAAGGAATAGAGGCTTTTATAGAAGCTATCAGATATGTTCTTCAGATTCCCGATAGGGTGTCAGAGGAGTGTGAGGAATCTTATTTTAATGTAAAAAAGAAGTCCTCAGTCACTTTTCCTGCGTCAAAGGAATTGAATACCCTGTTTGAAGAACCGTGGGTTAATCCTGATAAGAAATTTCAAATCCCTAAAATGTTGCTCTCATCTTTTCCTCTTCCTCTGGAGGATAGGAAAAAATGGGAAAATCCACCAATAGTGGAAGTATCAGTCTCTAGGCTGTCACAAAAAATTGTATTGCCTGTCCCTGTTGCAGCCTCCCAAAAAGATACGGCTGATCGTAAAATCGAGACTACATTCAAATCATTGTAAACAGCTGCTGGGGTATCCCAGAGACCCACAATTGCATGTGCGTGGATCACAAAAGCAATTGCTACATGGTCAGGTAACCTAATTGAGGGGTTAGATTCCTTGTCTAGGGGGGATGTTGTTTTACTCCTGCAGCATATACAGGACTCTGCAAACTTTATGGTGGAAGCCATAAAAGAAATAGCCTTGCTTAATGCATGCACCACCGCTATGACAGTGTCAGCATGTAGGGACTTGTGGCTATGCCAGTGGACTGCTGATGCGGACTCCAGGAAAGGCGTGGAAGGCCTACCATTCACAGGAGAGGCCTTGTTTGGAGACGAATTAGACAAATGGATCTCCAAAGCTACTGCGGATAAATCTACGTATCTTCCTTCCGCAGCTCCCTGTTACGCACACCAGTGCTAACAGGAGTATACCGGTGTATGAACAGAGAGGGATGTGAAACAAACGAACTCACAGACAGTATAACACAACATACACAGGAGGTGATGGAATAACTAATAAACACAAAGTGAACGGAGAAGCCCAAAGGCTCAGGAATTGGGTGTCTCCCTAGTGTCAGGAATGCTCAGATGGAATAGAGCGGACAATGAAGCGAGATGTAGTGATTTAACATGTGGAGCACCCGAAATGATGTTGCTAAGAGCAACAGAAAAAACCCCAAAGGGTTACCAACGGGTGTGGGAATAAACTCCTTGGTCAGAGATAGAAATATAGACACAAGGAGAGTATCCACAATCCTAACCCCCACTTGCAGGGCACAGGTTCAGCTTACTGCCACTAAACTGACACCTGGACGCCCTGCACAGTGAGGGAGGATTAAGCAAGCAGGTCTGAGAGTACAGCCGCAAACCTGCTGGGTTCACAGAATAGCAAAAGAACCCCAGCAGGTTAAACAACTGACTCCAGTCTTACTGCTAGGTCCGGATTGGCAGAATGAAGTACCGAATCCCAAGGCCTATTCGCAGTAAGCAACAAGTAAATACAAAGTCACACAGTACTAGCTAACTCTCTGGAACTGACTAACAAACAAAGATTCAGCAGCATTTGCCTAGCCTGAGAGGATGGTTTATATATCAGGTGCTGTCCACGCCCCACTCAGACCTCACAGACTGTGAGCACAAAACCAGCGCCGGATTCCCTGCCGTGCACAGAGCCTGTAACCACTACACAGTAAAAACCCGGACCGGAGTATCAGCTGCGCTCAGGTTACTTCGCTAACACTTGCCTCCCGGTTGCCATGGCGACGTGGCAGCACAGAACAGGAGATCCTAACAGTACCCCCCCTCTGACGAGGGGTCAAAGAACCCCTACCACTGGGTTTACCCCTTCCAGTGCACCAAAAATGACAGCCGACCCCGAACCATCTTGGAGTCAAGAACCCTTTCAACCACAAACTCCCTCTGACCCCGTATCAGAAGAGGAGAAGGTCTTCCACTGGAAGAAGGATTACTAACCGCCAGTTTTAAAAGGGAACAATGAAATGTTTTATTGATACCCAATGAACGGGGCAGATCTAACTGAAATGCCACCGGATTGATAACCCTGGTGATCTTATAAGGGCCGATGAACCGGGGGCCTAACTTATGAAATGGCTGTCTCAACTTCAAATTCTTGGTGGACAACCAGACGAAGTCTCCTAATTTGAAGCTGCAGGGTCTTCTCCGCTTATCAAAAACCCTTCTGGTCACTAATGACACAGACACAAGGGCTTTCTTCACTTTCTTTCAAATACCCCTAAGGGCCGAAACCACAGAGGAACCACCAGGCGTGGAATCCAGGGGGTCAAAAGAATTGGCCTTAGGATGATGCCCATACACACAAAGGAAGGGAGAGATCCCTGTAGCAGAGTGAGCCGCGTTGTTATTGGCAAACTCTGCCATGGACAGATGAGCAACCCAGTCAGTATGACACTTGGAGACATAACACCTGAGGAACTGCTCCAAGGACTGGTTCACCCTCTCAGTCTGCCCATTAGACTGTGGATGGTAGCCTGACGACAAGCTCACAGAAATCTAGAGATCAGAACAAAATGCCCTCCAGAATTTGGCCACAAACTGGGATCCACGGTCAGAGACCACATCAAGTGGCAACCCGTGGAGGCGCACAACATGCTGCATAAATAACTCAGACAGGCGTCTGGCCGATGGCAAGCCAACCAGTGGAACGAAATGCGCCATCTTCGAAAACATGTCAACGACAACCCAAATGGCTGTCATCCCCGAGGATTTGGGCAAGTCCACCACAAAATCCATGGAAATGTGGGTCCATGGCTTAGATGGAATAGAGAGTGGATGTAATGGGCCGACAGGAACCCCTCTAGGAGTTTTATTTCGGGCACAAACGTCACATGCCCGAACCCACTGATCCACATCCCTAGCCACCGAGGGCCACCACCCGCCCTAGACAGCAACTCCCGAGTTCTGGCAATACCCGGATGCCCTGCCGACCTCTTGGCATGGAATTCCAGGAACACTCGCTGTCTTAACCTAGGAGGCACAAACAAGAGACCTACCGGAAGGTCTGGAGGAGCCTGCTCCTGTGCTCTAAGGACTATTGACTAGAGGTCCTGGGTAATGCCCACTTTAATACATGATGGGGACACAATGGGCAATGGCTCCTCGGTGGTCTCTTGGACTGGAGCAAAACTCAGCGAGAGCGCATCAGCCTTGATGTTTTTTGACCCAGGGCGATATGTTATCAAAAAATTAAAGTGAGCAAAAAACAAAGCCCATCGTGCCTGCCTGGCATTGAGCCGCTTCGCTGACTCTAAATATGCCAGATTCTTATGGTCGGTGAGAATTGAGACCACAAACTTAGCCCCCTCAAGCCAGTGTCTCCACTCCCCGAGTGCATCCTTTATAGCCAACAATTCCCGGTTACCCACATCATAATTCATCTCGGCAGACGAAAATTTACGGGAAAAGTAAGCACAGGGATGAAGGCGATTATCAGACACCCCCATCTGAGAGAGCACTGCCCCAATACCTATCTCAGAGGCATCCACTTCTACCACAAAAGGACGCTCTGGATCTGGGTGTCGCAGCACCTTGGCCGAGACAAATGCCCTTTTGAGACGGGCAAAGGCCGCTTTGGCCTCACAAGACCAGTGAGCAACATCCACCCCTTTCTTAGTGAGTGCCACCAAGGGGGCCACTATAGATGAAAATCCAGCGATAAACCGTCTATAAAAATTCGCAAAGCCCAGAAAACGCTGAAGCGCCTTCAAACTAGTGGGCTGCACCCAATCCAGGACTGCCTGTACCCTAGAACCCTCCATTTGGAAACCTTCTGAGGAGATAATATACCCTAGAAATGCGATTTGCTGGACTTCAAATTCGCACTTCTCCAGCTTCGCCCAAAGATGGTGGTCTCTGAGTTTCTGGAGGACTAAGCGTACATGCTTCCGATGTTCCTCCAGGGAATGGGAGAAGATTAGGATGTCATCTAGATAAACAACTAAGAATCTATCCAAATATTCCCTGAGCACATCGTTCATGAATTACTGGAAGACTGCCGGGGCATTAGAGAGCCCAAAAGGCATCACCAAATATTCATAATGCCCTGAGTGGGTATTAAAGGCAGTCTTCCATTCATCCCCCTCTCTTATTCAGATTAGATTGTAAGCACCGCGTAGGTCAATCTTAGAAAAAATGGTGGCAGTACGAAGCTGGTCAAACAAAACCGAAATGAGAGGCAGTGGGTACGAGTTTTTAATCGTGATACGGTTCAATTCCCTGAAGTCGATGCAGGGTCGCAACGAACCGTCCTTTTTACCCACGAAGAAGAACCCCGACCCAACTGGGGACTGTGAGGGTCTGATAAATCCCTTAGCCAAGTTCTCCTGAATGTACTCAGCCATAGCCTGAGTCTCAGGACGTGACAGGGAGTACAACCTGCTCTTGGGAAGCTTAGCATCCGGCAACAAATCAATGGCACAGTCATAGGGGCGATGGGGAGGCAGTACCTCCGCAACTTTTTTGGAGAACACATCCGCAAAATCTGCATAACATCCTGGCAATCCTGGCAAATTTAGCTGCGAGAGCCTGACTGGAAGGCTCAAGCAACTCCTGAAACAATCACTACCCCAACTAAGAATCTCCCCAGAGACCCAGTCAAATTGAGGGTTATGGGCCCTTAACCAGGGTAACCCCAAAACCAATGGGGCAAAAGAACAGACAGTCACATAGAAAGACAATTTTTCAGAGTGTGTGGCTCCAATAAACAAAGGAATTTGGCTGGTGCAGGAGGTAATTTTACCCTGGGACAATGGTTCCCCGTTTAACCCACAGATCTCAATCTCTGATGCCAAAGGCACTAAGGGAACAGAGTGTTCCAGGGTGAATTGACGGTCCATGAAAACCCCATCGGCCCCACTGTCAACAAAGGCCTCAGTCTTGACAGTTTGACCGAGGATCTCCAAAGTCACCGGAATGAGAAAAGTCTTTTTGGGAAATTCTGACTTCTGGCCTGACAGGATATTTCCCATCACCCTCAGGCCCTGAAGTTTTCCAGCTTTTCTGGGCATGATACTACAACATGACCTTTATTCCCAGAGTATAAACACAAACCCTGCTGTCTCCTCCGCGTCTTCTCACGCGAGGAGAGGAGGGTAGCCCCAATCTGCATAGGCTCCTCGGAATATTCCTCAGAGTCTGAGGTTCCCTTGGGAAAAAAGGAAACTGCGGTCTCCCTTTCAAGCCTACGCTCTCTCAGCCGTCTATCCACCCGGATGGATAACTGCATGAGCTGATCTAAGCTATCAGGCGAGGGATATTGTACCAGTTGGTCCTTTATCTGGTCAGAAAGGCCCCTTCGGTACTGGTTTCTCAGGGCTGAGTCATTCCACTGGGTATCATGAGCCAACCTCCGAAACTCCGTACTATAAACCTCAGCTGGCTGTCGCCCTTGCTTAAGGACCGTAATCTGAGCCTCGGCTGAAGCCATCTTGTCAGGGTCATCATACAAAATGCCCAGTGCCGTAAAAAAAGCATCAACACTTTTAAGCGACGGACAGTCAGGCTGCAACCCATATGCCCAGAACTGTGGGTCTCCTTGTAGCAAGGAAATCACCATGCCCACCCGCTGAATCTCCGACCCAGAAGACTGGGGCCTAAGCCTGAAATATAGCTTACAGCTCTCCTTGAAACAAAAGAACTGCGAGCGATCTCCAGAAAAACGATCCGGGAGATTTACTTTCGGCTCCATAACCCCTAAACTTGCCGCTGCTGCTGCGGGAGCTCCGCTAGCGGCCTGCGGGGTGTTCATTTTAATGGACATCTCATTAAATTGTCGAGTCATGACCTGCACCTGATCGACCACCTGTTGCAAAGTATTTTGAGGGGTATGCTCCATATTCCCACAAAATTTCAACAGGAGTAGGGCTGCTGAATATGTTACGCACACCAGTGCTAACAGGAGTATACCGGTGTATGAACAGAGAGGGATGTGAAACAAACGAACTCACAGACAGTATAACACAACATACACAGGAGGTGATGGAATAACTAATAAACACAAAGTGAACGGAAATGCCCAAAGGCTCACAAATTGGGTGTCTCCCTAGTGTCAGGAATGCTCAGATGGAATAGAGCGGACAATGAAGCGAGATGTAGTGATTTAACATGTGGAGCACCCGAAATGATGTTGCTAAGAGCAACAGAAAAAACCCCAAAGGGTTACCAACGGGTGTGGGAATAAACTCCTTGGTCAGAGATAGAAATATAGACACAAGGAGAGTATCCACAATCCTAACCCCCACTTGCAGGGCACAGGTTCAGCTTACTGCCACTAAACTGACACCTGGATGCCCTGCACAGTGAGGGAGGATTAAGCAAGCAGGTCTGAGAGTACAGCCGCAAACCTGCTGGGTTCACAGAATAGCAAAAGAACCCCAGCAGGTTAAACAACTGACTCCAGTCTTACTGCTAGGTCCGGATTGTCAGAATGAAGTACCGAATCCCAAGGCCTATTCGCAGTAAGCAACAAGTAAATACAAAGTCACACAGTACTAGCTAACTCTCTGGAACTGACTAACAAACAAAGATTCAGCAGCATTTGCCTAGCCTGAGAGGATGGTTTATATAGCAGGTGCTGTCCACGCCCCACTCAGACCTCACAGACTGTGAGCACAAAACCAGCACCGGATTCCCTGCCGTGCACAGAGCCTGTAACCACTACACAGTAAAAACCCGGACCGGAGTATCAGCTGCGCTCAGGTTACTTCGCTAACACTTGCCTCCCGGTTGCCATGGCGACGTGGCAGCACAGAACAGGAGATCCTAACACTCCCTCAGCCAGGAAAGCTTATTGAGCTTCAAATTTACAGTCCTTTCGGACAGCCAAGTTTAAGGGAAATTCCAGAGGTGCTTCTACAGCCTCCAGAGGTGCAAGAGGTAACCAAGCAAACCAGCAACATCAGGTGCTCAGGAACAGAGCTCAGGCTCTGCTTCCTCAAAGCCTTCAGCATGACGGTGGACTGCGATCAGAGCTGGATTAAGGCTTCGGGGGGCCCGGGGTACTTAAGACAGTGGGGCCCTAAAATCGAAAATTAAAATCATAACGTCTTCAATTACTACAAAGAAAATTACAATTTGGTGGTAAATTTGAAAGAATCTTTCAGATAGGGAGCACACTCATGCATATATATATATATATATATATATATATATATATATATATATATATATATATATATATATATATATATTCCATAGACAAAAAACCTTACGGTTTCACATGTCCCATTAAGGCTTCTTAGACATGATCGAAATTTCAGAAACCTGTTGTAACTCTTCCACTCAAACTCCAAAAAGCAATGAAATTCCGATCATTAAGGCTGACGCCTAAATGGACGTGTTCCTTGCGCAATACAGATATGGTATGCCATCACAGCCTGTGGGTAAGTGCAGATTCAGCACTCTCACAGAGTGAAATTGCTGTCACTCACACAATGGTGGAGCTGCTAATTCACAGATTTGTGTGCTCATTGGAATACACACATGCAGTCTATGCAACTGAAGGTCTGAGCAGTTTTGTGGTGCTCCCATCCCACACAGTGCCCACAACCATCCCATTCGGTCACCACAACAATCCCACCGTGTTACAACAGCTTCTCACTCCATACATCCATCTCACTTAGTATACACATTTAGCTCCCTCAAAATATCTTGGTTAATTGCTAAAACTATAATACCACATCTACTGTCTATGCATCTACACTTGCTTCCCCTATACACCTCCATGCTGCTGTCTTCCCCTATCCCTACTGCTGTGTTCTCCCATCTGTGCTAGTCTGTACTAACTTATCTGCACCATCTGTCTTTCCGCACCTGTGCCTTGTCTGTATCACCGTTTCCTTCTCTCTGTGCTGCTCAGTGTTTCCCTCTTCAACGTCACTCTGTCTCCTCCAGTACAGGGCACACTGTCTTCTCTCCCATCTGCACCAGTTTTCTACCCATCCAAGCCAGTGTTTTCAACCCATCTGCACCATTTCCCCCATCTGCACCGCTCTGTCTCCCTTCCCATACTTGCTGCTTAATCTACCGCCTATCCACACCACTCTTACCCCATTCATGTAGCCGACATCCTGAAGGTAAATTTCGTGGGTCCTGTGCTCTTGGCATGGAAATAACCGCCACAGCCCACCCCTCAGTGGTCCGGAAACGCCTCCGTTGTGCAGACCATGCCCTGCCAATGGCATTCTAACGCTGTTTGCACACCCCCTCCTTCCCCGCAACCCCCTCTGCCTATCAATCAGGCAGGGTGATCGCAGCCAGTGAGATGCTGATAGCATCTCACTGGGCTCCTGGGGTATGTACGCGCAGTGCAGCCATTGCACGTGCGCACCTCACAAACTAATTCAGACTGCGATCGCTGCTGCTGCGGTCTGAATTACCCCGTGTTTCTTTGCCCCCTCCCCATCAGTGCTGCTTAGTGTTCCCTCTATCCACACACTTCTGTTCCCCCATCCACACCGCTCTCCTCCCTCCAATCAACAACACTCATACCTCATCTGAGCAGCGTTGTCTTCCGCTCAGACCTTCAGTTGCATAGACTGCATGTGTGTATTCCAATGAGCACACAAATCTGTGAATTAGCAGCTCCACCATTGTGTGAGTGACAGCAATCTCACTCTGTGAGAGTGCTGAATCTGCACTTACCCACAGGCTGTGATGGCATACCATATCTGTATTGCGCAAGGAACACGTCCATTAAGGCGTCAGCCTTAATGATCGGAATTTCATTGCTTTTTGGAGTTTGAGTGGAAGAGTTACAACAGGTTTCTGAAATTTCGATCATGTCTAAGAAGCCTTAATGGGACATGTGAAACCGTAAGGTTTTTTGTCTATGGAATTTCATCGCTTTTTTTAAATTTATTTTTTTTATTCAGAAATGTAAAATTTCATTGTAAGAATAAACATTTGATTTTTTAAATGTTTAATGAAAATGTTCGTATAACATCACTATTCTGTGCAAAATAATTTTATTTACCAAACCGAATTGTTTAAGGTCCGTACACACTTAACGATTTAATGAGCGACGTTGCTCATTTTCCCCCTCCTTGAGCAATGTCGCTCGTTTTATCGTTAAGTGTATATGCCACCAGCGACGAACAATGCGCTGCCCCGCGGGTCGGCAACAATCGTCGCTGTCGGTAGGGCATGCATGAAGGATGTGGACTGTCATCCACGACCTTCATGCAGGGCTGGCGGGGGCGTGACGTCACTGAGTGATATGAGCGGTCATATCGCTCAGTGTGTACAGTCGGCCTTTAGACTTTAGTCAAAATATTTTGCTGCCTTTGCAGCTGATGCAGGGAGGGGGGTAGGCGGCAGCAGCCTGTAACTGAGGCTGGAGGTAGGCGTGAAATGCATTGCTTGTACGTGTGAGTGCGTGGTGTCAGGTGCTGCGCGTGTATATGTGTGTGTTTCAGGTGCTGCCTGTGTATGTGTGTCAGGTCCTGTGTGTGTGTGTGTGTGTGTGTGTGTGAGGTGCTGCGTGTATATCTGAGTGTGTCTGATGGTGCGTGTGTATGCGTCAGCTGCCGCACGTGTGTGTCAGGTGTTGCGGGTGTATATGTGTGTGAGTATCAGGTGCTCCGCGTGTGTACAAGTGTATGTCTGGTGCTGCGCATGAATACGTATGTCTGTGTCAGGTGCTGCGCGTGTACATGAGTGTGCGTCAGGTGCTGCGCATGTACATGAGTGTGCATTAGGTGCTGTGCGTGTACATGAGTGTGCGTCAGGTGCTGCGTGTGTACATGAGTGTGCATTAGGTGCTGCACGTGTACATGAGTGTGCGTCAGGTGCTGCGCGTGTACATGAGTGTGCGTCAGGTGCTGCGCGTGTCTATGTGTGTGTGAGTAAGGTGCTGCGTGTGTATGTGTGTGTCAGGTGCTGCATGTGTATATTAGTGTGTCTGATGGTGTGCGTGTATATGTATGTGTCAGGTGCTGCGTGTATATGCATGTGTCAGGTGCTGCATGTTTATTTTATTGTGTCTGATTCTACGTGTGTGTGTCAGGTGCCGCATGTGTATATGTGTGTGTGTCAGGTGTTGCGCGTGTATGTGTGTGTCAGGTGCCGCACGTGTATGTGTGTGTGTGTCAGGTGTTGCGCGTGTAGGTGTATGTCAGGTGCCGTTCCCCTTCTTCCCATCCCAGCTCTCTCTGTAGAATACAGCTCTGCACCCAGAGAGGGGGAAAGACCAGGGGGCTGATCACTGCACTGCTCACTTTTTGGTCATGAGTTCGGCCTCCTGTTTCTTCCAGTGCTGTGTTCCTGCAGCCCAGCCCTCCCTGTTGTGCCAGAGAATCAGCCCTTCCTTCCCCTGCCAGAGAGAGAGAGCCTGAGGCAGAGACACTCTTCCCGTAGCTGGCCTACCCCCAGTACTTCAGCACTGGCCATGCGGCAGTCAACAAAGGAGACCAGCAGGGGGTCCTGGCAGCATCAGCTGTGGCCGCAGCTGGATCGGGGAGGCCTGCAGTGTCTGAGGTGGGCAGCACTTCCTCCGCCGCTGTCACCTTCCCCTGCCGGAGAGAAAGCCAGAGACATACCCTTCCTGCAGCTGGGCTACCCTTAGTACCTCAGCGCTGGCCAGGCAGAAGTCTATGGAGGGGACCGGCAGGGGTTTCGGGCCGCAGCAGCAGCGGCCGCAGCCAGATCAGGGAGGCCTGCAGGGTCAGAGCTGGGCAGCACTTCCACCAACACTGTCTCCTCTGTGCTGGGCATGTACACCAGTCCGTATGGACGGAGGTGTCCACAACAGGCAGCAGTATAATGAGTCAGACAAACTCATTACACGCTGCCCACTGCTGCGCCGCATGCCCTCGATGGAGGAAGCCTAGATGCGGTCCCCAGCTGCAGCGAGGGAGAAGGGTGATCACATCACCCTTCAACCCGGCACCTCACAATCAGCTGGGGATCTGCAGTAGCTTCATCTCTCTCTTCCTCTCCCTCTCTGGCAGCACAGCAGCCCCTCTGGGTCCCATGTAGCTCTGCCCCCCTGCTCACAGTTCACTCGGCCTCTCCTGATTAAAAAGAAAATAAGAGCCTGACCTGCTGCTCAGATGCGAGGAGGGGACGGGCGGTAGGTCCTCTGTGAGTGCACTACACAGCAAAATTAACTGACTCCTCACAACAGTGTGGACTGCGGGCGACGTCAGACGCCAATTTGGGTGTGCTTGCCGCACTGCCTGCCCATCAAGCCCAACGTGGTGCCATGGTGCCAGCCCCGCCCACTATACGGATTCCATTTTGTATTAGGAATCCTATAACAGCATTCCGACATCCCTCCCTATGACGCTGCCATTCATTACTGCCGCTCTCATACATCCGTACACCGCCGCTCTCATACATCCGCACACTGCCGCTCTCATACATCCGCACACTGCCGCTCTCACACAACTGTACACTGCCACTCTCATACATCCATACACTGCCGCTCTCATACATCCGTACAACCCCGCTCTCATACATCCGTACAACCTCGCTCTCATACATCTGCACACTGCCGCTCTCACACAACTGTACACTGCTGCTCTCATACATCTATACACTGCCGCTCTCATACATCCGTACAACCCCGCTCTCATACATCCGTACAACCCCGCTCTCATACATCCGTACAACCCCGCTCTCATATATCCACACACTGCCGCTCTCATACATCCACACACTGCCGCTCTCATACATCCGTACAACCCCGCTCTCATACATCCGTACAACCCCGCTCTCATACATCCACACACTGCCGCTCTCATACATCCACACACTGCCGCTCTCATACATCCACACACTGCCGCTCTCATACATCCACACACTGCCGCTCTCATACATCCACACACTGCCGCTCTCATACATCCACACACTGCCGCTCTCATACATCCACACACCACCGCTCTCATACATCCGTACAACCCGCTCTCATACAGCCGCACACCGCCGCTCTCATACATCCGTACATCCCCGCTCTCATACAGCCGCACACTGCCGCTCTCATACAGCCGCACACTGCCGCTCTCATACAGCCGCACACTGCCGCTCTCATACAGCCGCACACCGCCGCTCTCATACAGCCGCACACCGCCGCTCTCATACAGCCGCACACCGCCGCTCTCATACAGCCGCACACCGCCGCTCTCATACAGCCGCACACCGCCGTACTCATACATGCACACACCACCGCACTCATACATCCACACACCACCGCACTCATACATCCACACACCACCGCACTCATACATCCACACACCACCGCACTCATACATCCACACACCGACGCAGTTATACAGCCGTACACTGCCGCTCTCATACAGCCGTACACTGCCGCTCTCATACATCCGCACACTGCCGCACTCATACAGCCGCACACTGCCGCTCTCATACAGCCGCACACTGCTGCTCTCATACAGCCGTACACTGCCGCTCTCATACAGCCGTACAACCCCGCTCTCATACAGCCGCACACTGCTGCTCTCATACAGCCGCACACCGACAGTTATACAGCCGTATACTGCCGCTCTCATACATCCGCACACTGCCGCTCTCATACATCCGCACACTGCCGCACTCTTACAGCCGCACACTGCCGCACTCTTACAGCCGCACACTGCCGCTCTCATACATCCACACACCGCCGCACACCACCACACGCATACAGCCGCACACCATCGCACTCATACAGCCGCACACCGACGCAGTTATACAGCCATACATTGCCGCTCACATACATCCGCACACTGCCACTCTCTACATCCGCACACTGCCGCTCTCATACATCCGCACACTGCCGCTCTCATACATCCGCACACTGCCACTCTCTACATCCGCACACTGCCGCTCTCATACATCCGCACACTGCCGCTCTCATACATCCGCACACTGCCGCTCTCATACATCCGCACACTGCCGCTCTCATACATCCGCACACTGCCACTCTCATACATCCACACACTATCGCTCTCATACATCCTACCACTTCCACTCACATCTATACATACATAGCCTCCATACATCTACACATCCAATCCCCGCGCAAGGGAACACTGAAATCACTATCAATTTTCACCGGGGTGTGACCACAGCCAGCCACTACTCCGGCCACCTTCTTGTGACACCAAAATGCATCTTACCTATCATCAGGGTGGTGCTGCTGCTGGGGGCGGGTTGCTGCCTCAGTCTCCTGGTTGGTGCTGCGATTGGAGGGGGTACTGCTTCCCTGTGCTGCCACTGTCTCCCGGATCATCGTGCCGCTGGCTGAATTGCAGCTTGACGCTACTGCTGCCGGGAGTAACAGCTTCCTGACTGTTGTTGCTGGTGGCTGCCTACTGCTCATTGCCGCCGGAACACTGACCGGCTCGGCAGTGATGCTGGCGGAGGAGTAGTGGCGGTGGGGTGGGGGGTGCCTGCTCCCTTCCCTCGAGCATGCCGCAGTGCAAAAAAATAAATAATAAATAGAGAGCATACCAGGGTGAGAGTCTGTATGGATCACAGTGATTACACGGGGCACAGCATAAGGACACCTTGCTGTGAGGGGCTCTACCCACACAGATTGCTGCACCCTCTCTGATGTCAGCCACTGCCCTCTCGTTCTCTGGGCGGCCAGTTCCAGTGTGAGGTAGGAGAGGAAGAGAACACACAGGAGAGCAGCCCTGATATATAACAGAGGTGGAAGTTCTATAGGCAGCAGAGACGGAGACCAGCCAGCCAGTCTCCCAGTGCCCTGATCACTACACGCCGCCAGCACAGCATTACAGGAGGGTCCTATAGTGCTGCCCTGAGCTAACAGGTGTGTGTACCAAGTGTACCCCATACAGTGTGCTGCGCCCTGGTGTCTCTGAGAGGGGTGAGGTCACCGTGCCGCTTTAGTATATGGCTTTTCCTTAGTACTGTACGTTACAGCCCTGCACTAGTAGTGGCAACTCTGCCCTATGTGAACCTGTGAGGTTATTTTTCTATTTACAGAATAACCGGGGAGAAGGCGGCCATATTGCGGCTCTCAACTGAAGGCCCTCTAGTACACCCCCTGCTGGCGGCCACTGCGCAGGCGCAACAAATTGAAATGCCCTATCTCTATAATGGGGCATATTTCTCTTAATTAAAAAAAACCTGTAACTTTCTGAAAAACCACAACCCCAAAAGGCACTTCACTGGGACATGCTCTATCTAATAAAACAAACCCCAAGTCTTATTTTTATACATATATACATATATATATATATATATATGCACACACACTCATGTATATACATGCATATACATGTATACACAAATACACGTATGTACATGTTTATGTATGTATAATACACTGATACAGTACATTATATTTATGAATTAATTGCTTCCAGATTCTGCAGCAGCATCATCAGCACCACCAGTGTTACTCACAGTCACTTCACACTGACTGCTGCACAACACATCACTTAATTTCCGGGCCGCCCGCCACCTGGTGAAGAGACATGGGAGATGAAGGACCAGCAGTGCCACGTTGAGCAGAAGTATTGTGAATTAGTTACCCACACACTCCTTGTGACACCTGCTCCCCGTCTGCCCTCCCACCCGCCGCCTGCCGTCCGCAACCCGCACTGACAAGTAAGTCTCAGCAGAATGTGTCTGCCAGCAGCTCCCAGTCCCTCCTAGAGGAACACTGCCAGTGGTGTGGCGGCCGCGGCACACTAGGACTGAGAGACCGCAGCAGGAGGAAAGCACAGGTGGGCGGGAGGAGAGCATGGGCGGACATCACCACGTCACATTGCAAGGTGACGCCAGTCCCCCCAGTGAGGCCGCCGACGAATGCACTCAGCATAGTATTAGCAGCAGGCAGAGGGGGGGCGGGTGCAGCGGTGGTGGGAGGTACGGAAATGAGCTGCAGGCTAGGCTCCACCGATCACACACTCAGCGATCACTGTGCTACAGCAAGCGTGGCGTGCAGCGGTGCTGGACATTAGGGAGTGCCTGTGTGCACCAGGCACCCCCTGTACGCACGCCTATGCGCTACCACCCCCCATATGCCACACTACATCACTATGCTACAGCCCTCCCATATGCTGCACTTCATAATTACACTATACCCCCCATACAACATACTACATCACCACACTACACTACTCACAATAAAATTAAAACATCCCAGTTCCTCATTCTTAATGAGCTCACGTGAGTTCTCTCCCCAACGGAGCTCCAGACCAAGTAACAATGAAGACACCAGCAGCGTGTAGGGGGCAGGCCTGGTCCACTTGTCAGGAGAGAGCAGTCACAGGAGGGTAAGAAGGGGGCGGGGCCTAGTCCTACAGACGGGAGAGAGCACAGACAGGAGAGAGCAAGGTACAGGGGTAGAAGGGGACGGCTGCCTATTCTTACAGGCTTTCAAAATTCGACTTTAAAATTCAACATTTGACAAATTCGACTTTTCTGCATTGGTACAAATGCGGCAATTCGACAAAAGTATATTCAATTGAAGTTTGTAAATTCGACAACAGTGCTTTTAAACAGTAAATTCGTCATTTTCAATCCGCCACACTTTGCTGGCGGAATGTAATAAAAAAAATGTAAAAACATGTTTTTTTTTGCAGTTTTTTTTTTGGGGTAATAGCATATCTATTTATATTAGAAGGGATTAGGTACTTGGTTTGTCTTTTTTGGAGGCACAAGTATTATTTATATATTTTTTAAAATATTATTTATTTTTTAAATGGAATGTGAAAAACCCGAAAAAAAAATTGCGTGGGACCCCCCTCCAAAGCATAACCAGCCTCGGGCTCTTCGAGCCGGTCCTGGTTCTAAAAATCCGGGGGAAAAACGGACAGGGGATCCCCCGTATTTTTAAAACCAGCACCGGGCTCTGCGCCTGGTGCTGGTGCAAAAAATACGGGGGACAAAAAGAGTAGGGGTCCCCCGTATTTTTTACACCAGCATCGGGCTCCACTAGCTGGACAGATAATGCCACAGCTGGGGGTCACTTTTATACAGTGCCCTGCGGCCGTGGCATTAAATATCCAACTAGTCACCCCTGGCCGGGGTACCCTGGGGGAGTGGGGACCCCTTCAATCAAGGGGTCCCCCCCCAGCCACCCAAGGGCCAGGGGTGAAGCCCGAGGCTGTCCCCCCCATCCAAGGGCTGCGGATGGGAGGCTGATAGCCTTGAGAAAATTTAAAGAATATTGTTTTTTCTAGTAGTACTACAAGTCCCAGCAAGCCTCCCCCGCAAGCTGGTACTTGGAGAACCACAAGTACCAGCATGCAGGAGAAAAACGGGCTCGCTGGTACCTGTAGTTCTACTGGGAAAAAAATACCCAAATAAAAACAGGACACAGACACCGTGAAAGTATAACTTTATTTCACACCTGCCGACACACACATACTTACCTATGTTGACATGAAGCAGTCGGTCCTCTTCTCCAAGTAGAATCCACGGGTACCTGAAAATAAAAGATAATTATACTCACCTGATCCAGGTTCCAGATTAAATCCACGTACTTGGCAAAACAACAAACCGAACACCCGGACCAGACGGACTGAATGGGGTCCCATGTTTACACATGGGAACCCTTTCCACGAATGCAGACATCCGAATCTCGCGAGAATCCGACAGCGGGATGATGACGTTCGTGCGCGCTCGGGCTAGCCGAGCAAGGCGGGAAGGTTCGAACCTGCCTCGGACACGTGTAAAATGGGTGACGTTCGGGGGGTTCGGATTCCGACGAACCGAACCCACTCATCACTAGTATGTACGTGAGTGTCAGGTGCCGTGCGCGTACATACGTGTCAGTGCCGCGCGTGTACGTACGTGTGTGTCAAGTGTCGTGCGTGTACGTGTGTGTGTGTGTCAGGTGGCGCGTACCTACATGTGTGTATGTCAGGTGCTGTGCATGTGTGTACGTACAGGCGTGTGTCAGGTGTCGCGCGTGTACGTACGTGTGTGTGTGTGCCAGGAGCCGCGCGTGTACATGCGTGTGGGTGTCAGGAGCCGTGCGTATACGTACATACGTGTAGGTGTCAGGTGCCGTGCGTATACGTACATACGTGTGTGTGTCAGGAGCCGCGCGTGTTCGTACATGTGTGTGTGTGTGGCAGGAGCCACGCGTGTGTGTGTGTGTGTCAGGAGCCATGCGTGTGCATACATGTGTGTGTGTCAGGTGCCGTACGTACTACGTACGTACGTACGTACGTGTGTCAGGTGCCGCACGTGTATGTGTGTGTGTGTGTTAAATTCCGCGTGTGTACGTACGTATGTGTGTGCCTGGAGCCGCGCGTGTACATACATGTGTGTGTGTGTGTGTGTCAGGTGCTGTACGTGTATGTGTGTGTCTCAGGTGCTGCACGTGTATATGTGTGTATCTCAGGTGCTGCATTTGTATGCGTCAGCTGCCACGTGGGTGTCAAGTGTTGAGCGTGTATGTGTTTGTGTCGCATCTGTATGTGTGTGACTGTCAGGTGCTGCACGTGTATGTGTGTGTCAGGTGCTGCATGTATATATGTGTGTGTTAGGTGCTGTTCATGTATGTGGGAGTGGCAGGTGCTACATGTGTATATATGTGTGAGTGGCAGGTGCTGCGTCTGTATACGAGTGTGTGTGAGGTGCTGCGAGTGTATGTGTGTGTTAGGTGCTCTGAGTGTATATGATTGTGTGTCAGGTGCTGTGCGTGTGTGCATTAAATGCCACATGTATGTATGTGTGTCAGGTGCTGCGTGTGTGTGTGGGTGTGTCAGGTGCTGCATGTCTGTGGGTGTGGGTGTGTCAGGTGCTGCATGTGTGTGTGTGTGTCTGTCAGGTGCTGCATGCCTGCGTGTGTGTGTCAGGCGCTGCATGTCTGTGTGTCAGGTGCTGCGTGTGTGTGTGTGTCAGGTGCCGTGTGTGTCAGGCGCTGCGTGTGCGTGTGTCAGGCGCTGCAGGGAGGGCGGGGAGGGGGGGACGGACAGCAGGGAGGGCGGGGGGGGCGGACACACAGCAGGGAGGGGGGGGGACACACAGCAGGGAGGGCGGGGGGAGGACGGACACACAGCAGAGAGGAGGAGGGGGGGTGGCCGGACACAGCGGGAGGAGGGGGGGGTGGCCGTACACAGCGGGAGGAGGGGGGGGTGGCCGGACACAGCGGGAGGAGGGGGGGTGGCCGGACACAGCGGGAGGAGGGGGGGGGGTGGCCGGACACAGCGGGAGGAGGGGGGGTGGCCGGACACAGCGGGAGGAGGGGGGGGTGGACGGACACAGAGGGAGGGGGGGGTGGACGGACACAGAGGGAGGGGGGGTGGACGGACACAGCGGGAGGGGGGGGTGGACGGACACAGCGGGAGGAGGGGATGGTGGCCGGACACACAGCAGGGAGGGCGGGGGGGGGGGACACACACAGCAGGGAGGGCAAGGGGGGGGGCGACGGACACACAGTAGGGAGGGCAAGGGGGGGGAGACGGACACACAGCAGGGAGGGCGAGAGGGGGAGGGGGGGGTGACTGGTGACCATAGAGACCTTGATAAATACCGCATACTGTAGGGAGGGAGGGCCGGACACAGCGGGAGGAGGAGGAGGGAGGAGTGGCCGGACACAGCTGCCCGAGACGCCTCCTACTGCCAGCCGCACCACAGACGCGGGGAGGAGACGCAGGCAGCCACCAGGGAAGGTCCGGCGGGCGGCCGGGCACACAGCGGGAGGGAGGCCGGACACGCGGGGGAGAAGTGGAAGCTGGGTACACAGCGGTGGGCTGCCTGACAGAACTCACCCAGTGCTACGCAGCTCCGGCGATCTCCTCCCGCTTCATGGACCTCAATGAACTCACACGCCGGGAACCGCTGGCTGTCCTCCTGCAGCTCCACGTGACTCCTTCCCGCTCTGTCTCCTCGTGGCCAACTGCCAGAGCTACTCTCTGTACACCCCCTGCTGGCGGTCACTGCGCAGGCGCAACAAATTGAAATGCCCTATCTCTATAATGGGGCATATTTCTCTTAATTAAAAAAACCCTATAACTTTCTGAAAAACCACAACCCCAAAAGGCACTACACTGGGGCATACTCTATCTGGTAAAACAAACCCCAAGTCTTAATTCGTCCTCTATCCTGAGTTATGCCTTCCCAAAAAAATCTTCATTCACTCTATGGGAAAACGTTGTCAAAAAGCCACAGAGGGAGTGGCAGAAAAAAACTGACAGTTGGAACTTTAGCTTACTCCCAATTCCTCATTTTTTATTATTTTGCCCTGAAATTTGGCATGCAGCAGCGGGTGACGATTCTACGCATCCATGCCAAATTTCAGCTCAGTACGTCCAATCAGTTTTGAGGTGTAGCCCCTCAAACACCATGCCCCCATCTCAGAAGTTCCCTATGGGAGAATTCCGTTTGTTCGATTCAGCCTTAATATAAGGGCACGACCGTGCCCTTATAATATATATATACATATATACACAAATGAAAGGGCGGCACTCACAAGTCCTGTAGATAAGAATAATTCAGAAGGACAGCGTCTTGAGGTGTGTCAACGTTTCAGTCTATTTCAGACTTTTTTCAAGAACTAGTGCATACAAACAAACAATTACCTTAAATAATGTAGCTTGTCATGTGCGCCATGTCCCGCTTCCGGACGCCACCAGTCCCCTCTCAATCGCGTCATCACTGTGTGCGCCCTCCCGCTGCCAATCGCCGGGCGGGCAGACGCTACACCACGTCCTGGCCACTTCCGGTTCCTGGTAGTTGGAACGCACCGCATGAAGCGCGTCGTGTTGGGGACGGGAACTCCTCCGGTTGCCATGGCGACACATAAATGTTACACACGTCTGCTTGATCAAGAAGTGATGAACGCACATAAAGCAGGAAGCCAGAACAGACATTCTAATATGTCTAAAGAAGAATTCAGTGCATTGCAGATGTTGAGCAAAGATGAGTCCATAGTGATCCGGGCGGCCGACAAGGGGGGTGCACTTGTTATTCAGGACACTGAAATATATCTTGGTGAAATGTACAGACAACTCAACATGACAGATGTTTATAGAAAATTGCCACATGATCCCACCAACCTGTTTAAGGAAGAGCTAACCCAGACCTTAAAGGCTGCTGTTCTAGCAGGGAGCATCTCTGAAAGCACACAAGCGGCACTCACCACACAGTTTCCTGAGGTACCCCTAATCTACAGCTTACCTAAGATTCATAAGTCTTTGGAAAATCCGCCGGGGCGCCCTATAATTTCCGCCAGGAATTCTTTATACAGCAAGATCTCCAAGTATTTGGATCACTTTTTGCAACCCTTGGTACAGAAGCAAAGCACATATTTAAAAGACACCAACACTTTTCTTGATAAAATACATAATCTAAATGAACTTCCTGAAAATATCTTATTGTGCACAGTGGATGTCACGGCTCTGTACACGAGTATTCCACACGAAGAAGGGTTGAGGTACTTGAAAAACTTCTTGACGGAGAACATCGAGTATAATGGACCATCAATACATCTGTTCATGGATCTAATGGAAAAGACTCTTACTCGGAATTACTTCTTGTTTAACAGAGAATTTTTCGTCCAACTACGCGGATGCGCGATGGGAAGCCACGTGGCACCTTCATATGCCAATGTATATATGTTCCAGATAGAGAGAATGGTGTTTTTTGATCATCGGTTATTCCAGCAATACTGTCATTTCTTCACCAGATACATAGATGATTTATTCCTGATCTGGTCAGGGCCTGAAAGCAGTTTCAAGGAACTGATGGCGGATGTGAATGAAGCGCATCCTTACATTAAATTCACATATGAATATCATCATCAACAAATACATTACTTGGACGTGAATGTGCATTGGGATGGGAAGAACATCAAAACCTCAATTTATATCAAGCCTACTGATGTTAACAATGTATTACATGCACAAAGCCATCACCCTGTGGCTCTCAAGATGGGACTTCCCTATTCGCAATTCTTGAGGATCCGTAGAATCACCACTGATGATGAGTTAGCCACAGCTGAAATAGATCAAATGACACAGAAATTTCTGTCTCGTGGCTATTCCAAAGAAACGTTGCATAGGGCCAAAACCAAGGTCATGCAATTAAGTCATGAGGAACTGAAGAATCCGAAGATCAAGGAGAATGGGAGACAGACCATATTTGTGAATAATTACAATACTGAATCTCAAACCATTAATACAATATCCAAAAGATTATGGCCGATAGTCAACACTGACCCTGCTCTTCCAGCTTTACAGGGAACAAAACTTATGATGGGCTATAAGAGAAACAAAAACCTTAAAGACTGGTTAGTACATAATAATGTTGAATCCTCCAGAGGGGTGAATCCTTCTCATTTCTTAATGAAGAAAGCAGGCAGCTACAAGTGCATTGGCTGCACTACATGCCGATATTTAGAAACGGGCAATTATGTGTTACACCCATACTCTGGAAGAAAGTTGGCAATACACCATGTGCTCACGTGCACTACGCGATATGTGATATACATGATTCGATGTCCTTGCAGTCTTGTATATATTGGGAAGACCTCCTGTACTTTACGTGAAAGAATGACCCAACACAGATCCGCAATACGTCTAGCCTTGGAGGGGAAGACCATCGATCAGCCGGTGGCCAGACACTTTAAAGATAAACAGCATTCTTTATCTTCCTTAGTATACAAGCTAATCGATCATGTTCCACAATCCATTAGAGGTGGTGATCGCGATAAAAAATTGTTGCAACTGGAGGCCAAATGGATACATCGCATGAACTCTGTTGCACCGCATGGTTTAAATGAGAACTTATCTTTTGCATGTTTTCTCTAAATTGTTTGTTTTAATCTTGACATATGCTAGAGAGTGTGATCGCATTTGAGATCACCCATAGCCAGCATGCCATTTAGGGGATTGTCTTTTCTCTGAAAATAATGTTACATACATATTGAGGCGATCTGAGTGCCAGAAAGGATTATAGCTCCATTAGGCACAACCTTCAGCTCAGTCACATCAGTTGTATATTTACCCTTTGGGAAAATAGTTTGTTTATCATAGCAACAGTAGTGGATTGCATTATGTTGGTTTTAATCACTTATTTTCGTATATCACCTATCCCGACATCGGGTCTTTCCATTCATCCACATTGTACATACTCACGCCTTTATGGCGTGGTTTTTAACTGCACGCACATTTACACCAGCATTTGGTTCAAGCCCAATGTATATTTACACATGCAACACAGTTTTATTATTATTGTTGTATTTGAGTTCACAACATGTATGTTTTATTGCACGTGTATCACTTGTTTGTGTCTGTAGGTTTGTTTATGTGTCGCTATGGCAACCGGAGGAGTTCCCGTCCCCAACACGACGCGCTTCATGCGGTGCGTTCCAACTACCAGGAACCGGAAGTGGCCAGGACGTGGTGTAGGTCTGCCCGCCCGGCGATTGGCGGCGGGAGGGCGCACACAGTGATGACGTGATTGAGAGGGGACTGGTGGCGTCCGGAAGCGGGACATGGCGCACATGACAAGCTACATTATTTAAGGTAATTGTTTGTTTGTATGCACTAGTTCTTGAAAAAAGTCTGAAATAGACTGAAACGTTGACACACCTCAAGACGCTGTCCGTCTGAATTATTCTTATCTACAGGACTTGTGAGTGCCGCCCTTTCATTTGTGTGCATATTGGAGTTTGTAGCTCCATGGAGGGCACCCGAGCAAAGTAACAGGCTTGTCAGTCATGTGAGTGCCGACTCAATTGTTGGATATATATATATATATATATATATATATATTTATTTACATATGTGCAGTCAGTGGTCGAAGTGGAAATTTTGAAGTGAGGGTATGGAAAAGTGAAGGTTGCAATTATGCGCGCGCCTCCGGAAAAGGGGGCGTGGTCACTAAAAAGGGTGTGTGGCCTTCAGTGTAGTTTACCACACCACATACCCCTTATACACATTAATCACCACAATAGTAGGAAACCTTATACTATCTAGTACTGGTGCTCCTTTCACGTTATACCACATGGTATGAGCTGAAATTCACATTATACCACACAGAATGAGCTGAAATTCACATTATAGCGCACAGAATGAGCCAAAATTCACATTATACCACACAGAATGAGCTGAAATTCACATTATAGCACACAGGATGAGCCGAAATTCACATTTTAGCACACAGGATGACCCGAAATTCACATTAAAGCACACTGAATGAGCCGAAATTCACATTATTACACACAGAATGAGCCGAAATTCACATTATAGCACACAGGATGAGCCGAAATTCACATTAAAGCACACAGAATGAGCCGAAATTCATATTATAGCACACAGAATGAGCCAAAATTCACATTATACCACGCAGTATGAGCCAAAATTCACATTATAGCACACAGTATGAGCCGATATTCACATTATAGCACACAGAATGAGCCAAAATTCACATTATACCAAACGGTATGAGCCAAAATTCACATTATAGCACACGGTATGAGCCAAAATTCACATATTAGCACACGGTATGAGCTGAAATTCACATTATAACACAAGGAATGAGCCAAAATTCAGGGAGAGTGACAGCAGGGACATAGGGACACGGAGAGTGACAGAGGGACAGGGAGAGTGACAGCAGGGATATAGGGACAGGGAGAGTGACAGAGGGACAGGGAAAGTGACATCAGATACATATGGACAGGGAGAGTGACAGAGAGAGGGACAGCAAGGGCATACAGTAGGGACTAGGGAGAGAGAAAGGCAGCAGGGTAAGATTACCTACAGTATTTAGCAGCGGCGGTGCACTGAAGATGCTGTGGTCTGCGTTGCAGAGGATACGGAGGCTGTGGCCGGCATGGTGCAGAGGAGGCGGCCGTGTGGAGAAGGACTGAGGGCGGCGGCGGCGGGCCGGCACGGGAAGCCACGAAACATTGGTGTATAAGATGATGTATACTGTGTGTGTGTGTGTGTGTATATATATATATATATATATATATATATATATATACACACACACACACACACACGTGTATATATATATACATATAAATGCACACACACATGGGTACATATATACACGTGTGTATATATATATATATATATATATATATATATATATATATACATATACATAAACTATTGCTCTGATACTGGTAGGACTAATGCTGGCTGGCTGGGCACAGGAAGGCTGCACACGCGCTGTCCTCCCTGTTCTCTGCAGCCTGTGCGCCCAGCCAATGGCTGAGCCACAGGCTGCTGCTGCACAGATTATTGGACGGCTGAGCCGTCGCTCAGCTGTCCTTCCTGGACCTGGACACAGTACACAGTCTCTATGTGCGGCCGCGCCGCCGCCGCTGCCATTGTAGTGGGGACAGCTATAACTCAGCTGCCCTGTATGTAGATCCGCCGCTCCGGCTGCCGGGAGCGTAGCACCGCAGATCGGATCAAAGATCCGATCTGTGGCGACTGCGGGGATGGGGGCCCTTTTAAAAAGGGGGGCCCGGGGTACTTACCCCCGGGGCCCCCCTCTTAATCCGGCTCTGACTGCGATGCCTGGAGTTCCAAGAGTTCCCACCTCACAGATTCTTCAAATGAGGCTTACCAGCTTCACAAGAGGCAAGTATAACTTTACAGCAGGCCGTCCAAAAACTGGTACAGACTCATGTCATTGATCCAATTGCACCTCATCTGCACAACAAGGGGTACTATTCCAACTTGTTTGTAGTACGGAATCTTTTCTTAAGAGTGTTCAAGTTCAAGATGGAGTCTCTGAGAGCAGTGATCTCAGGTCTGTAGGTAGGGGAATTCCGAGTGTCTCTGGATATCAAGGATGCGTGCCTTCACATTCCGATCTGGCTGCCTATTCAGGCTTATCTGCAGTTTGCACTGCAGGACTGTCACTACCAGTTCCAGGCCCTGCCATTTGGTCTCTCCACAGCACCGAGGGTGTTCACCAAGGTGATGGCAGAGATGATGTTTATACTCCGCAAGCAGGCAGTGAACATAATTCCGTACCTGGATGATCTTCTGATAAAGGCGCCGTCCAGGGAGAGGTTGCTGGACAGCATTGGTCTCTCAACCAAACTTCTCAAGGATCACGGGTGGATTCTGAACCTACCAAAATCTTACCTAGTGCCAACATGGAGGCTTCCATTCCTGGGAATGATACTGGACACGGAGTCGCAGAAAGTGTTACTTCCATTGGAAAAGGCATTGGTAATCCAGTCGATGGTTCGGGATGTCCTGAAGCCAACACGGATATCTGTGCCTTCTGGGGAAAATGGTGGCCTCATATGAGGCGCTTCAATTCGGAAGGTTTCACAAAAGTCCCTTCCAGCTCAATCTGTTGGACAAATGGTCCATTTCGCATTTTCACATGCACCAGAGGATCTGTCTGTCACCAAAAGCCAGGATCTCCCTTCTGTGGTGGCTACAGATTTCTCATCTCATCGAGGGTCGGAGGTTCGGAATTCAGGACCACGGACGCAAGCCTCAGAGGTTGAGGAGCAGTCACCTAGGGGGTGCAGTTTCAAGGAAGATGGTCAACTCAGGAAGTCATCCTTCCAATCAACATTCTGGAACTCAGGGCCATATACAATGCCCTTCTGCAGGCCTCTTCTTCATGATCAAGCCATTCAGATCAAGTCAGACAATGTGACGGCAGTGACGTATATAAACTGACAGGGCAGAACGAAAAGCAGAGCAGCAATGTCAGAGATGTCAAGAATTATCCCCTGGGAAGAAAGAAATGCTGTGGCGTTGTCAGCGGTCTTCATTCTAGGAGTAGACAACTGGGAAGCAGACTTCCTCAGCAGACTCGACCTGCACCTGGGGGAGTGGGGCCTTCACCCAGAAGTGTTAAGGTACGTAACACGTCGGTGGGGATATCCACAAATCAACATGATGGCCTCTCATCTCAACAAGAAGCTCAAGCATTATTGTTCCAGGTTGAGAGACCCACAGGCAGTGGCGGTAGACGCTCTGACGACTCCATGGATCTCTCAGATGGTGTACGTGTTTCCTCCACTTCCTCTCATCCCAAGAAGTCTCAAAAGAATAAAAAGGGAAAGTTTTAAGCAATACTCATTGCTCTGGACTGGCCAAGAAGGGCCTGGTATGCGGACCTTCTGGAGATGCTCCTTGAAGATCCGTGGCCTCTACCTCTTCACAAGGATCTTTTACATCAGGGCCCATTCGTCTATCAGGACTTACCGCTGCTACGTTTGACGGCATGGAAGTTGAATGGCTGATTCTAGTCAGGAGAGGGATCCCTAACAAAGTTATTCTGACTATGATCCAAGCCAGGAAGGGGGAAACGTCTAAACACTACCACCGTATTTGGAAGAAATACGTCTCTTGGTGTGAGAGCAGAAATTTTTCTGCGGTGGAATTTCACCTGGGACGTTTCCTGCTTTTTCTGCAGCCAGGTGTGGATGTGGGCCTATGTCTGGGCTCCATAAAAGTCCATATTTTGGCCTTGTTCATTTTCTTTCAGAAACAATTGGCTTCTCTCCCTGAGGTCCAGACGTTTTTGAAAAGGGTTCTGCGCATCCAACCTCCCTTTGTGCCTCCTACAGCACCTTGGGATCTCAATTTGGTGCTGCAGTTTCTCCAATCGGACTGATTTGAACCATTACAGGAGGTGGACGTAAAATATCTTACGCGGAAGACCATCACACTGTTGGCCTTGGCTTCAGCAAGACATGTGTCGGAGCTGGGGGCTTTGTCTCACAAGAGCCCCTATTTAATTTTCCATGAGGACAGAGCTGAACTCAGAACTCGTCAGCAATTTCTTCCTAAAGTGGTGTCTGCGTTTCACATCAATCAACCTATTGTAGTTTCGGTTATCACTGACACTTCCGCTACTTCAAAGTCTTTGGATGTTGTGAGGGCTTTGAAGTTATACGCAAAGAGGGCTATAGATTTATGGAAAAAGGGGCGCGCTAAAAAACCAAGAAATTGAAGGATCAAAATTGCTGGTAGTTCTAATAAAACAAATTTATTTTCCACTTAAAAAATATACATATACAGTAAAATAACAAATTAATCTCAAGACAGTATGGATACATATGTTGAAATAACAGCAGTCGGGCTACTAATGTAGCAAAATGTGTTACAATTTCAAGTTCAATATAAGACTTTTAATCTCTCCTGTTAAAATATGGTCAGACTCAGAATAGTCATGTGATGATTAAAAAGGATAACTATAAGAATCACTATATATTGAGGTATATACAGGCCACTGTTCATAGATAGCAATACCTCTCCGAGTTGGATTCGAAATGAGTGCACATAAAGTTCAAACAAATGGTAAGTCCCGTTGCGGAGCTGTTTACTCATTCTATCCCTGCTGTCTGGGATCTGTTTGCGGTATGAGGAGATAATATACCCGAGCGTCCTCGGGTTTTTGGTAACGTGCGGCAACACTGCGGCAGCTGGCTCCGTAATTATCAAGCAGTCGGGAACTAACCAGGCACAGGTTACTCCAGTTGTGATGTTGAACAGCTGACTCCGGCTGATCGTGGCAACGGGGGAGGTCAACGCGGCAAGGCGGTAGGCTGGATTATATTGCCGTCGCTGGCAGCAGCCTGTGGAAACCTCATTTGTATAAAAGATAGCAAGGAGTCCTAAATTTGTTTCGTCACTTCCGGTGACTTTCTCAATAGGTAAATACGTAAAGAGGGCAGATCGTCACTGGAAATCCGACTTGCGGTTCGTTCTATATGATTAAAATTGGGTGTCCTGCTTCAAAGCAGACAATTGCATGCTGGATCAGGCTCACTATCCAGCATGCTTATTCCATGGCAAGTTTGCCGGTTCCAAGATCTGAACAGGCCCACTCTACTAGGTTGGTGGGTTCTTCCTGGGCGGCTGCCTGGGATGTCTCGGCTTTACAGCTCTGCCGAGTGGCTACTTGGTCTGGTTCAAAACGTTTGCTAAGTTCTACAAGTTTGATACTTTGGCCTCTGAGGACCTTCAGTTTGGTCAATCAGTTCTACAGGAACCTCAGCACTCTCCCACCCGGTTTGGGAGCTTTGGTACATCCCCATGGTACTAAATAGAACCCCAGTATCTTCTAGGACGTAAGAGAAAATAGGATTTGAATTACCTACCGGTAAATCCTTTTCTTGTAGTCCATAGAGGATACTGGGTGCCCGCCCGGTGCTTTGTTTGTCCTGCACTGTTACTTGGTTAAGTATTGTTGGTTCAGCTGTTGCTGTTCCTGTTTAAAGTTGGGTTAGCATAGCTTTACTCTGTTTTGTGTGTGCTGGTTCGGAATCTCACCACTATCTTTATCCTTCTCTCAAAGTATGTCCGTCTCCTCAGGCACAGTTTCCTAGACTGAGTCTGGTAGTAGGGGCATAGAGGGAGGAGCCAGCCCACACTATCAAATTCTTAAAGTGCTCCTAGTGGACCCGTCTATGGGGGTAATTCCAAGTTGATCGCAGCAGGAAATTTTTTAGCAGTTGGGCAAAACCATGTGCACTGCAGTGGGGGGGGGGGGGGGGGGGGCAAATATAACATTTGCAGAGAGAGTTAGATTTGGGTGTGGTGAGTTCAATCTGCATTCTAAATTGCAGTTTAAAAATAAAGCAGCCAGTATTTACCCTACACAGAAACAATATAACCCACCCAAATCTAACTCTCTCTGCACGTGTTATATCTGCCCCCCCCCCCCCCCCCCCTGCAGTGCACATGGTTTTGCCCAACTGCTAAAAAATGTCCTGCTGCTAACAACTTGGAATTACCCCCTATACCCCCATGGTACTAAATGGAACCCCAGTATCCTCTATGGACCACGAGAAAAGGATTTACCGGTAGGTAATTAAAATCCTACTTTTTTAACACTCTCTCGTTTGGAAGCATATTGTGACTGGCCTTTTAATGCATGAGTGCAACATGGCCTAGCACATATTAAATACAGAAAGCAGAAGTGGTTTCTTCTCTTGCTCCTAACTCCTTAAAGACCTATCCATGGCCATACTTCCCTAAATACTTGTCAGATCTCAGAAGCTAAGCAGGAAAGGCATGGTCAGTACTTGGATGGGAGACCAACTGGGAATACTAGATGCTGTGGGCATTCAGGGGGTCATTCACATCTGATTGCTCGCTAGCAGTTTTTTGCAGCACTGCGATCAGATAGTCGCCGCTTAAAGGGGAGTGTATTTTAGCTGTGTAAGTGTGTGATCGCATGTGCAGCCGAGCGGTACAAAAAGATATTTTGCCGTTTCTGAGTAGCCAAGGACTTTCTCAGCCACTGCGATCACTTCAGCCTGTCCGGGACCGGAATTGACGTCAGACACCCACCCTGCAAACACTTGAGTATGCCTGCGTTTTTCCAACTACTCCCAGAAAATGGTCAGTTGCCACCCAGAAACAACTTCTTCCTATCAATCTCCTTGCGATCGGCTGTGCGAATGGATTCTTCATAAAACCCATTGCACAGCAATGATCCACTTTGTACCTGTGCAACTTGCCTGTGCATTGCAGTGCATACACATGCGCAGACCTGATCGCAGCACAGCGAAAAAAGCTAGCGTGCGTTCAGGTCTTAATGACCCCTTAGTGCCCAGGAGACTTTCAATTCTAAATCTCTAGAGCCCTCTTCCTGATCTATACTATCTTATGATTGATTGACACAGACTATATATTCACGTATCTTCTTGCGTATTCAGTGATTACAGGATTCCTCCTACTGCTTTAACTATAAAGGGAATCCGTTAATATATAACTCATATTTTCATCCAAATATTTTAACCTGAAACTATTTTTGTTAAACAGGTACTCAAGTTGCTTTATCCTCAATCAAGCAAATGTGCTTGCATCAATAGTTATTTTTATTTTTATAAGAGGAAATGAATAAAGGTAAATTTCTAAATAATCTAAATACACATCATTATATTCAAATAAATTCTTGAAATATCTTTTCAAATGAGTGCTCCCCAAAAAAAACATTTTTTTTGTCTTTATCTTCTAACCTCAACTGCAGTCTAATGTACAAATCATCTGGGAGCACCGCAAATAAAACAATGGGGGTCATTCCGAGTTGTTCGCTCGGTAAAAATCTTCGCATCGCAGCGATTTTCCGCTTAATGCGCATGCGCAATGTCCGCACTGCGACTGCGCCAAGTAAATTTGCTATGCAGTTAGGATTTTTACTCACGGCTTTTTCATCGTTCTGGCGATCGTAATGTGATTGACAGGAAATGGGTGTTACTGGGCGGAAACAGGCCGTTTTACGGGCATGTGGGAAAAAACGCTACCGTTTCCGGAAAAAACGCAGGAGTGGCCGGAGAAACGGGGGAGTGTCTGGGCGAACGCTGGGTGTGTTTGTGACGTCAAACCAGGAACGACAAGCACTGAAATGATCGCAGATGCCGAGTAAGTCTGAAGCTACTCAGAAACTGCTACGAGGTGTGTAATCGCAATATTGCTAATACATCGTTCGCAATTTTAAGATGCTAAGATACACTCCCAGTAGGCGGCGGCTTAGCATGAGCAAATCTGCTAAAATCCGCTTGCGAGCGAACAACTCGGAATGACCCCCAAATGTTCTAAATTGGTTACAACAGTCTTAATTTTGGTCTTTACATATCTTTAAACAATACTTGTTTTCAGTTGGTGCGGAGCCAAAACTTTATTTTGCTTAAGATGGAATGGCACTGTCATCAGAGAACAGATGGATGTTTCACTAGATGAATGTGAGCCGGCCACTGTACAAAAGTTGGAGTACACGTTGTGGAAAAGATAGAAGCCTTTCACTCATCATGAGGAAGATTTCTGGTATACTTAAGATTAGTGATGAGCGGGTTCGGTTTCTCGGAAACCGAACCCCCCCAAACTTCAACCATTTTACACGGGTCCGAGGCATACTCGGATTCTCCCGTATGGCTTGGGTAACCCGAGCGCGCCCGAACGTCATCATCCCGCTGTCGGATTCTCGCGAGATTCGGATTCTATATAAGCAGCCGCGCGTCGCCGCCATTTTCACTCGTGCATTGGAAATGTTAGGGAGAGGACGTGGCTGGCGTCCTCTCCGTTATTGTTGAACTTGATTGTGCTGTGCACTATTGCTTAATTGTGGGGAGGGCTGGGGAGCAGCTGTATATAGGAGGAGTACAGTGCAGAGTTTTGCTGATCAGTGACCACCAGTTATCCGTTCTTTGCCTGAAAAAAACGCTCCATATCTGTGCTCACAGTGTGCTGCATATATCTGTGCTCACACTGCTTAATTGTGGGGATTGGGGAGCAGCTGTATTATATAGCAGGAGTACAGTGCAGAGTTTTGCTGACAGTGACCACCAGTATACGTTGTCTGCCTGAAAAACACTCCATATCTGTGCTCAGTGTGCTGCTTTATTGTGGGGACTGGGGACCACCAGTATAATATTATATAGGAGGAGTACAGTGCAGAGTTTTGCTGACCAGTGACCACCAGTATATAATATATAGCATTACGGTACAGTAGGCCACTGCTGTACCTACCTCTGTGTCGTCATTCATTAAGTATACTATCCATCTACATTCTATACCTGTGGTGCATTTTAGTTTTGCAGTTTGCTGACACAGTGACCACCAGTATACTATATATAGCAGTACGGAAGGCCACTGCTGTACCTACCTCTGTGTCGTCATTCATTAAGTATACTATCCATCTACATTACATTCTATACCTGTGGTGCATTTTAGTTTTGCAGTTTGCTGACACAGTGACCACCAGTATACTATATATAGCAGTACGGAAGGCCACTGCTGTACCTATCTCTGTGTCGTCATTCATTAAGTATACTATCCATCTACATTCTATACCTGTGGTGCATTTTAGTTTTGCAGTTTGCTGACACAGTGACCACCAGTATACTATATATAGCAGTACGGTACGGAAGGCCACTGCTGTACCTACCTCTGTGTCGTCATTCATTAAGTATACTATCCATCTACATTCTATACCTATGGTGCATTTTAGTTTTGCAGTTTGCTGACACAGTGACCACCAGTATACTATATATAGCAGTACAGAAGGCCACTGCTGTACCTACCTCTGTGTTGTCATTCATTAAGTATACTATCCATCTACATTCTATACCTGTGGTGCATTTTAGTTTTGCAGTTTGCTGACACAGTGACCACCAGTATACTATATATAGCAGTACGGAAGGCCACTGCTGTACCTACCTCTGTGTCGTCATTAAGTATACTATCCATCTACATTCTATACCTGTGGTGCATTTTAGTTTTGCAGTTTGCTGACACAGTGACCACCAGTATACTATATATAGCAGTACGGTACGGAAGGCCACTGCTGTACCTACCTCTGTGTCGTTATTCATTAAGTATACTATCCATCTACATTCTATACCTGTGGTGCATTTTAGTTTTGCAGTTTGCTGACACAGTGACCACCAGTATACTATATATAGCAGTACGGAAGGCCACTGCCGTACTTACCTCTGTGTCGTCATTAAGTATACTATCCATCTACATTCTATACCTGTGGTGCGCCTCTTTTTTTCTTTGCATCATGTGCTGTTTGGGGACTATTTTTTTGAAGTGCCATCCTGCCTGACACTGCAGTGCCACTCCTAGATGGGCCAGGTGTTTGTGTCGGCCACTTGTGTTTCTTAGCTTAGTCACACAGCGACCTTGGTGCGCCTCTTTTTTTCTTTGCATCATGTGCTATTTGGGGACAATTTTTTTGAAGTGCCATCCTGCCTGACACTGCAGTGCTACTCCTAGATGGGCCAGGTGTTTGTGTCGGCCACTTGTGTCGCTTAGCTTAGTCACACAGCGACCTTGGTGCGCCTCTTTTTTTCTTTGCATCATGTGCTGTTTGGGGACTATTTTTTTGAAGTGCCATCCTGCCTGACACTGCAGTGCCACTCCTAGATGGGCCAGGTGTTTGTGTCGGCCACTTGTGTCGCTTAGCTTAGCCATCCAGCGACCTCGGTGCAAATTTTAGGACTAAAAATAATATTGTGAGGTGTGAGGTGTTCAGAATAGACTGGAAATGAGTGGAAATTATGGTTATTGAGGTTAATAAAACTATGGGATCAAAATGACCCCCAAATTCTATGATTTAAGCTGTTTTTTAGGGTTTTTTGTAAAAAAACACCCGAATCCAAAACACACCTGAATCCGACAAAAAATTTTCGGTGAGGTTTTGCCAAAACGCGTCCGAATCCAAAACACGGCCGTGGAACCGAATCCAAAACCAAAACACAAAACCCGAAAAATGTCCGGTGCACATCACTACTTAAGATCTCCAATACAAAATTTGCCGGGGATACACTGTCTATTTGTGAAAGGTATCAACATATTACCCCAAAGTTGTATCAAGAGGTAAAAAACATGTTGGGTCAGATGTTAGAGAACCAAGTGATATGGGAAAGTAAGAGTTCATGGGCTGCTCCTATTGTGCTAGTGTGAAAGAAGGATGGTGCCATCCGGTTTTGTGTGGACTAACATTGGTTAAATAGTTGTATTGTTTGCAATGCCTATCCTTTACTGCAGATTGAGGAGTCATTTGCAGATTTAGGAGCAGCCAGGCTCTTTTCCAGTTTGGATCTGGCCAGTGTATATTGGCAGGTGCTGGTTGGCACCCAGGATCAAGAAAAGATGGCTTTCATTACCCCATGGGTCTTTTTGAATTTCTGGGCATGCCGTTTGGGCTCACCAATGCCCCTGCTACCTTTCAGAGAATAATGGAATGGTGTTTGGGGGATCTGAATATTGAGGCCCTCCTAATTTATTTGGATGATATCATTGTGTTCACACCTACACTGGATGAACACCTGGCTCGTTTGGACTTGGACCTAGAATGTATGGAGGGCTATAACATGAAGCTCAAACATCGCAAGTGCCAACTTTTGAAGTCCAGTTTGGAGTACTTGGGTCATGTGGTGTCTGGGGATGGAGTGTGTCCTACACCTGGAAAGATTGCAGCAGTACAGGAATGGAAAACACTCACCACCATCACAGAGTTGTGTGCATTCCTGTGCCTGGTGGCTATTATAGAAGCTTTAATAAGGATTTTAGAAAGATCAGCAAGACCCTTCATGTTCTGCTCCATGGAGTAACTACCACCAATAAGACTATGGCTGTGGTGTGGGGAAAACCCCAAGAGGTGGCTTTTGTGCATCTGAAGAAAGCCCTTAAACTAGATAAAACTAGATTATGGAGACTTTTAGCAGCCTTTCATTTTTGATACGAATGGCAGTCTATGAGGTGGAGCGAGTGATCACGTATTTTAGTCAGAGTTTGAGAGATACAGAGAGGAACCCCAGTAACTACAGTTCTTTTAAATAGGAGTTATCAGCCATGGTTTGGGCTGTATCTGAGAAGTTTGCTAAATATTTGCCCACCTCCCATGTAGACATTTTTACTGATAACAATCCTCTGGCATACTTGAAAACTGCGAAGCTTGGTGCACTGGAACATTGCTGGGTGGCCAGGTTGGTAAAATTGTCCTATACAATACATTAATGACCTGGCAGGAGTAGTAAAAATTGTCTGGTGATGCGACGCAGAAATTCTTGACAGAACTACACAGATGGGATTATTACAAAAGAGGAGTTCTGGTTTTTATATTCATCACAACCCACAGTTCCAATATATTATAATTTACCAAAAATCCATAAATCCCTCACTGCACTCCCGGAGCACCCTATCATTTCTGGCATCAATTCACTAACCACAAATCTGTCATTCTATGTAGGTTCATTTTTACAACTTTACAACCAAGAGTACCTACCTTGAAATCACACATTAAAGACACCACACATTTTTTAGAATTAATTAAAGATGTGAGATGGAAGGACACATACGCTTTTTAACGCTAGATGTTCAGAGTTTATACTCTAATATTCCGCATGATAAAGGTTTAGAAGTTATTGCAAACAGATTGCAGTCACATGGAGATCTCACAGAAAGACACAGAAAGTTCCTACTGGACTCCATATCATATATACTCATATATACTGTACACAGATGATACTCAAATCTACCTATCCTCCCCTGACTTGTCCCTATCTGTACTGGGCCGTGTCACTGAATGCCTTTCTGCCATTTCATCCTCGCCACCTCAAACTTAATATTTCAAAGACAGAGTTAATTATATTTCCACCAGCCAATACTAGGTACCAACCTGATATCTCTATCACTGTTGAAAACTCGACTATCTACCCTACCCCACAAGCTTGCTGCCTAGGTGTCATCCTTTACTCTGATCTGTCCTTTGTACCCCACATTCAATCTGTCTCAAGATCATGTTACATGCATCTAAAAAACATATCCAAAATACGACCATACCTTACACGAGACACTCTCATTATCTCCCGCATTGATTATTGCATTAGTCTCCTAACTGGTATTCCCAAAACGAGACTCTCACCACTAAAATCCATTATGAATGAATCCAGCGGTGAGGCTATTCTTCCTCGCTAGACATTCATCGTCTGTAGATCTACTCTGTCAGTCCCTCCATTGGTTACCTGTATTCTACCGTATTCAATATGAAATACTTTTACTCACACACAAGGCCATAAACCAAACTACACCAACATTGACATCTGATAAAGGATCCGCAGAGATCCAAAAACGTGTTCATGTGTGATTCCTAAATATTCCTTCTTTGGACAGCCGCTGAACACTGGGGATAGATATGGAAGG
Organism: Pseudophryne corroboree; assembly: GCF_028390025.1. Taxonomy (NCBI): domain Eukaryota; kingdom Metazoa; phylum Chordata; class Amphibia; order Anura; family Myobatrachidae; genus Pseudophryne; species Pseudophryne corroboree. The sequence goes on along the minus strand of NC_086451.1, from coordinate 124,966,726 downwards.
GCTCTGGCAGACTCCGGACCTGCACGCACCCGCCACCACTTTGCTGACATCTGTGGAATCCGTGAGATCCAAAGTGTTGCTGCATTGCCATTTATGGATGTTTACATGCTTTTATAAATTCTATGTTTGTGAGTGTATTTTATTAAATTTTTATGCCCATTGTGAAAACTGGCTGCACTGTCATTGTGCTCTTCCCTCCAATGCTGATTAAGCTTGGAGAAGTCAGGCACATACTGTATGTTGTTACAGGTCCTTTATGAAAACACCCACAAATCTCATATACCACTTCTGAGGAAAAACTAACGTCGGAGCTGGACGATTTCTAACATTTAAAAGCTCAGTGTTTTTGTACTTTTATTGTTATGTCATTCACCTTGGTCTTTGCCTTCACTTTGGTGAATTTATTTGGTAACATGTTTCCATGAAAAGCGCAGGTTAGAAACATCTATCCTTTTTATACCTACTATTGTGGATGTTGGATGAACATCTTTTAATTGTTTACCCGCTGCTCTTCATTGTTAACTGCGCATGTCAGTAGCAATACTATTGTTCTACAAACCAATGTACATCACTTTGCTTATCTCAAAATATTTCCCAACCCGACCTCTTTGCTCTTCACAAGACCTGCATCTCTCATCCACACTCATTACTCGCTCCCATTCACAATTGCAGAACCTTCATCGGGCTGCATCCACTCTGTGGAATGCCCTACCATGCACAATAAGACTCTCCTCTAGTTTCCAAACCTTCAAGCATTCCCTGAAAACCCATTCTTCACTTTTCCTTCCTCTCGAACCCGGTTCATCATTGCTGTATGACCATATCATACAGCCCACCAAGAACCTTTGTAATCTGGCAGACAACTATGCAATAGATAGCACCTTTCCTTGTATATACATGTCTATTTCCCTATAGATTGTAAGCTTGCGAGCAGGGCCTTCCTACCTCTATGACTGTTTGTTATTACCCAGTTTTGTTATATCATTATTTCCAATTGTAAAGCGCAACAGAATTTGCTGCGCTATATAAGAAACTGTTAATAAATAAATAAATAAATATACTCCATCATAATTATTTTACTTTTTTGGATGAATTTTATCTTCAGCTTATGGGGACGGCCATGGGGACCAGGTTCACGCCGAGCTACGCAAAACCTTTAAATGGAGGCATTAGAAGAACGCCTCATATGGGGGAGCAAGTTCGGCGCGCACCTGGTCCTCTATGGTCATTATATTGATGACCTATTTATCATTTGGGATGGGGATCACCTTTCTGCGCACAAATTTGTCATTTTCCTTAACACTAACCCCTATAATTTGCAGTTCACTCATTCTTCTCATGCAAGTCAAATTAATTTTTTGGACTTGACAGTCAAGGTACATAATAGTGAGATCTGTACTGAAAATTATATTAAAGAGGTAGGTTGAGCTTCATACATACAGTTTAAAAGTGCACACTACCCCATGTGGAAAAATAATATCCCAAAAGGGCAACTTCTTTGCTTAAAAAGGAATTGCTCGAATCCTCACATATTTGAAAAGCAAGCTAATGATATGATTGACTCTTTTCATCATCAAGGTTATCCGAAAAGCCTAACATTAAAAGCACTAGAGTCCGTCAAACTGAACAGTAGAGAGGAGCACTTAACACAACAAAAACCTGCATGTCATAATGACATTACAAATAGGGAAAAAGCATTTATCTCTACATATATTAACCACTGCTCAGAAATTAAGAACATTATAAAGAAGAATTACAATATCTTAAAACAAGACTTCTTTATAAGTGACTAAATTCCACCAAAACCGACCATAGTTTTCCGTAAAAATAAGTCCCTAAAAAAACTGTTAGCACCCAGTTTTTGAAAACACATAATACCAGGAAGGAAGCACCTCAAAATCTATGTTGGTTTAAGCCAAAACCAAAAGGCTGCTATAGATGTGGGGGGAACAGATGCTTAACATGCAAATATATGCCCAAGAAACAGACATCAGTGTTAGTAGGGGAGAGGAATTTTGAAATAAGAAGTTTCATCTCCTGTAACACCTCGTTTCTGATTTATATACTTACCTGTGAATGCAACCTTAAATATATAGGTAGACCCACTAGATCCCTTAAAGTAAGACTCCTTGAACATCGTAGGAATATTATTAAAAAAAATCCTCACACACAGTGTGTCAAGACAATTTTGCGAAAGCCATAATGGGGATCCAAGAGGCCTTAAAATCATAGGCTTGGAACAAATCCCAATCACGAAATGAGGAGGAGGTTGTTTTAGACAGCTATGCAGACAAGAGGTGTTCTGGATGTTCCAAATGAACTCTATATGTCCAAAGGATTGAATGAGGCCGTATAACTCAATATGGTTATATAAATGTATACCTTAACATCCTCTTGAGTGCATTATAATCTCCTTGTTCTTATTGTAAGTGTTTATGTGCCCATGGAAACTATAGACTTACCTATAATGAGTCCACTACAAATTACTAACACCTTATTATGTGATTGTGGTGTCTGAGAGTTAATGGAATTATTCTGAATACGATGGAATTAAAAATCATAATATTCTTTAGTGTCCTTTATTTTGTTTGTATAAATACCTGTGCAGATGGAATATAACTGTTATATTTACATTGGTATTTGTGGTAGATCCAATCTTGATGTTTTATATGCATTATGGGAAAACTATAAACTCCTAAAATATTATAGATCTTGAAAGTTGGATACTGATTATGTATTCAAATAATATTTCCTATTAACTCTTATGTTCATTATTAAAAACAAATTATTAAAAACAAAGTATGAAATATGGTTGTGTCATTTTGGAAAAATATTACATTACCCAGAATGTAATTGGACCAACCTGTGAATTATGGGCCGTCCCAAATATTAAGTATTTTAGTTTTATGAATACTTACTTTTATTGTTGGTAATTAAGCTAAAAGATATATATATAAATAATCTCAATCCTTGGATGGTAGTTTCATATATGAAATATTTAATAATTCTATATTGAGATAAATACCCTATATGTGTTTCCTGAAGTATACTACAACTTCCAAAATGCATCAGGTTATGTCCATAAATGACTAGCTGGATGCCGATCATGTGATCTAGCTTTATTTTTGTGTCTTTTGAAGCAAACTACAATTCCCAAAATACACCAGGCCAAGTCCACAAGGGACTGGCTGGATACCGACCATGTAACTTAGCCTTACTCCCATATTCTAATGAAGTTTGGTCGCGGGGTACCAATCACGTGACCAGCCAAATGAACACAATGATAAAAAACAACCATATAGTGATGCTGCACACCACATGTCCGGCATCCTATGTGGTGCCAATCACGTGGTTACCACTGAGCGAATAGATATACTTAACACTGAATTGGTCATTTTGTACCAGGTGATCAGAAGGTCCAATGGAGGGGGAGAGCACATGATCACATGGACATGATGCAAGTGCATGAGGCTTCCGAAAGTTCATGCAATGCCGATGACATGACCGGCACTCCTCACACTTAATTGGGCAGTTTGTCCCATGTGATGTTTATACCCAATGGGGGAAATAGTATACACCATCATGTTCGGAAATACACTGAATGGCCGGACTTTGACAATTATAGAAGGTATTACTGTTTTTAATGTTTACTTCATACGATTTTGAAATTGAACATGAAATTAATTAATAGATATATGTAGGTCTGCCTCCTGATACATAGATTTGTTGTATAGTTTTTTAAAATTGTTAATGAGCTAATTATTATCTAATGAGATGCTAATGAGAAGGGGTATAAATATGTCCATTTGGACACCGTAAAATCACCTTGATAAAGCTGCCACACAGAGCACCGAAACGCGTTGGTGTTTACCCCACTTACAAACAAGGTACTATACAACCTTAACCAGCTCCGGAACAGTCCTATGAAAAGGTGCACTGAGCGTTTAATTGAACAAAAACCTGCCTTGCTTGATGAGAACCTAATGCCATAGAGGACAAAGACCACAAACCATGTGAGGATCCCAGCTCAATTATTACCAACAGGCCTATTGGGAAGCTACTCCTCAAGTGATGAGCACAAATATGCATGTGTGAATTCCTCCTGCATCAGGCACAACGTTCCTACTACAGGGTGATCACCCCAGGACATTTTATCAGCACCATATGGGATATAAGGGCTGAGACTTCTATGATACCGGCAGCACAAAAGGAACAGGTTGTAAAACTGATTGGACTGTAATATACAATATACCTAGTGGGTGAGCGTCTAGTTATTTTAGGAATATATTAATTTAGGATTGTAATTTTTAAACAAATTGTACATGTGATTTTTAAACCATTACATATACACTGTTGAATGCATTTAAATTTCTGAGTATCCATATATTTGAGCGCTGCTTTCTAGTGTTATATTGTTTCATATAGGAGACCGACTATTTCCATCAGCAGCTGCTTGGTAGAAGCAAACCATTTCAGCGCCTGTAATACCTATTGGTAAACCCCTCCATTTGCAAGCAGCAGAAAGATCTGGGACTTCAGATCATTCAGCAAAAAAAACAAGAAGGGCATTGATCTAGTAAATGGGAGCAGAGTAGGCTTACTCCTTTTTGCCGAAAAGGTATTCAAAGTTGGGATCTCCTGAGATTCAGCACCCACACCTTACTATGACGGGCTTCCTTGGAGCAGGAACTTTGCTTTGTGGAACAAATAGTTGTGCCAGTGGTTTTGGTACGTCCTTTGGTGGAAGAGGCGCATGAGAATGGAGCCCATTTGGAAGCGACAAAAGTGTATCAATGGTTGCACCCCAAATGCATACTATGGTTGACAGGGTTTGTCAGGAATATAGGCACTGTGGTATAGTGAAGCCTTCTGAGCAATATGCACCCATTTAAACTATTTAGACCAGTCGACCCTTGAAGATATTAATGATCGATTATGTGTTGATTGGAGAATCTGTTAGTGGGCACCAGTATGCCTTGGATATGATGGATCATTTTACCAAGTTCACAGTGGTGGTGCCACCAGAGCAATAGTCAAAAAAATTTCTGGCAATATGGGTGTCCTGAATGTATACACTCTGATCAGAGAGCCTGCTCTCAGGAGAAACTAATGGAGTGGCTATTCTAGGTATAAGGGGTTAAGCAGTCCCACACCATCCCATATTATTCTCAGGGGAATGGAGCCTGCTAGCGATTCAGTTGAACATTACTCCTGATGCTTCATACCTTAAATAAAGACAAGAAACTGAGGTGGCCAGAACATGTGCAGGAGTTGGTCTGGACATACAATAATAGGGTATTTTGTACCACTGGGTTCTCTCCCGTCTTTTTGCTTTTCATCCGGCCAGGATGAGAAGCTCAGGATGTACAATTGTCCGGACATGAGGAAGAGCGTGTCATACTTCCTGAAGGATAGGTAGAAAAACATCAGCGCCTAAAGGTTGCTCATGAGTTGGCAAAAAACTGATAGCTGATCAGAGACATGCTCCTACTAAATCTTGGGAAGTTGATTCATTCACGCTAGGGAAACTGGTTCTGGTTCATATGACTCATCCTGTAGGCAAGTTATCTAATAGGTGGGAAGTCTTGCCCTACGTGGCTCATTGCCATCTGATGGAATATGGACTGGTCTATCAAGTGGAGTCTACTGATGGTACTGGTCATATGAGAGCTCTTCATCATGATATGCTATGCCCTTCTCTTTTTCCAGAGATGGCAAGGGGGGAAGATTCTCTCATTCCAGTTCCGGGTTCCCTGCCAGTTGGAGAAGAACTATGATCTATTGCTCCAGAAGAGGGCGAGTCAGGAGACGAGTGGTGGGTGCCGGCAAAGCGCCTGGTCCTGATGCTCCTGGGATGGTAGAGGGTACTGATTCCACATCTCCTCTGTTGAGGTGTTCTCAGCGGCCCAATCGAGGTGTACCTGGTCCTCGCTATACGGACCTAAATTTTATTTGGTCCCAATCTTCCTTTGTCGGGACTTCAAAGGACAATGAAGGGGGGGATGTGAGAGAGTGCCCAGTGGTGCCAGGGGTGAGGCCCACTTACCACCATCCTGGGGTGGCAGGTCCGGTGGGGGCTGTCATCTTGGGAACGGTGAAACGGCAGCGGGACTATTGCATGGAAAAGCTTGTATACACAAGGAATCAAACTCCTTAAATAAAATCCAAGGATTTTGAATCCCGCTCTGAGCGCGAGCCAATTACAGGTCACAGCTCAGCGTCCAGTCAGGAGCGGCCACAGTTATCTGAGCTCGCCGTGTCATAATTCTGCCCCTCCCAGAGTCTTATAATAGACACTGCAGATCGGGAGAGCTCAGTCAGGCGCAGGAGAGGGAGCAGAGAAGAGCTCCTGAAGAAAGAAGATCCAGTAGCAGGAGAAGAGGCTCGACGGTGGAAGAAGACCTGGTGGCACAGGCTGAAGAATCGGCAGCAGTGGCGGGAACCAGAGAAGAAGCTGAAGACCAGCAGACAGAGCTGCAGCATGAGGGATGCAAAAAAAGCTAACAAAGCTCCCCGCTGCAGCCTCTCCCAAATCGCTGGTAGACGGGCCTGGGCCCTCACCTCTAAACCTCCCTAGACCACTGGGCCACCAGGTATTAGGCTTGAGGGCACATGCACGCAATAGGCCTGAGCTGTAGTTAGGAGTGCTGGCCCCATTTTTGAGTGGTCTTTATGCTAGGCCAAGATCACTTTATCCAGGGTAGGTAAGTAATAGGCCTGAGCCGTGATATTGTTGGTGCTTTGGGTTAGGGACCAATAGCACAAATTACCACCCATAAAGTGAACTGGGCACTAGGTCCAGGTAACTTATTAACACTGCTACCGTGTTTCCCCGATAATAAGACACTGTCTTATTATTTTTTTTGGACAGAAAAACACCAGAGGGCTTATTTTCAGGGGAGGGCTTATTGTAATGAACATTGACAGCAATTTTAATAAACAGGTAAATGTGAACAAAAAAAATGTACCTTTATTCAATAATGATCATCATGCCCCTTTTATCCTCCATCATGCCCCCTCACTCCCGCTTACATACCGGGTTTTTATGTTGTCCTGCCTCAGCTCTCCTCCGCGGCACTGCTCTCAATGGCGCCAGCAAGCAAATCACTGGGGAAGAACAGGATGACGCGCTCACTGCTGCAGCTCTGATTGGATGCAGCTCGGAGCGCGGCGTGCGTTTCACCCGGGGGGGGGGGGGGGGGGCGGTGCATACAGAGGGTACCGTAATGTCGCGTGTAGCGCAGGGGATCACCTTCACTACAGTAGCAATCTCAATAGGGCTTATTTTCGGGGGAGGGCTTATTTTAGAGGAATCTTACACAGTAAGGGGAGGGCTTATTTTCGGGATAGGTCTTATTATCGGGGAAACACGGTAGGTAGGCCAGCAAGGGACTGACCCGCATATAACCAGGTGATCTGAGTATTAGACACAGATCACAAGGTTAGCTTATGGTTAAGTCAGCCACAAGTCCAGGTGGGGTAGTCTGATAACTGCTAGGCAGGCCAAGAAGGCCTGATCCTCTGCATAAGGGAGTGGGATCTGGGCAACAATGCTAGGGTTATAGCTAGTGTGGGAGGGAGAGAAGGCTTTGCAGCTTAACCCTCTCTCATAGTCAGGTGTTGGGCTTCCAAAGTTTAGGGAATTGTCTGGGCCCTCATGTCACCAGCTTGAGATCACAAACCAGTGGTTGGGTGAAGCATGCAGGAGCGGTCCAGTTCCACACACTCACACAATCCCAGGAGGGAACGGCTGTTCGCTCTAGGTATGCCAGCACCCAGTCATTTGAACTACGGGGGCCAGCTGGCCCTGTCATTAGGGGAGTGAACTTACTGTGTATTTACACTATAGACTGTCATGCTTAAATCTCTATGTTTTATTATTATGATTGTTGTTGCATTGTGATATTACAGACAGTAGTTAGAAGTAGAGTAAGTAGTTAGTTTCTGTCAAATCCAACTCCTCTAACCAGGCTATAGTTTTGGCCACCCTTAGTTAATTAGGCCATACAGTGTTAGAGTAGCCGGTGTTTAAAACAGATAGGCTGTTTTGTCTCTTGCTTCCTACAGTAGGCGAAGATCTTCATAGCAAGGTGACAAGAACTGTAGTGTTGGTATTCTTCTGTGTGTGTCTGTCCCTTTGAGCACCAGTTTGGTGAACCTTGCTTGGCCGTGCAAGGTCTAGTTACACCTTAGCACATGAGTGCTGTATAGGTGAGAATTGGGTGGCTGAGGCTTTATGCCGATGATGATCATTCACCCAAACGGTGAAGATTGCAGTGACCCCTGACATGCTTTTTGGCCTACTGATCAAAGTGTGGACAGACTCAATTCTCTGTATTTTTTCTTCTGTCCTAGTGCTTAATCCTGAACTTTGTTTGGATATTTCTTCCTGGGATTGGGACACGGTCTGATGACTGTCACATAGCTTGGATGTAGTGTGTACTGCCTAAGGGCTGTCCTTCACGTTCCTTACAGTAGCACGGCAAAACCATTCATTGTATGTGATTGTCCCTTTAAAAAAAGTCAGAGATCAGCTGTCAAATCGCACCTCCAGTGATTTCGGACTGCATTACATCCCGCCACTTGTGTTTCTTTGTGGCTGACATAAAATCAGTGACACACTTTTCTGTTTGCACACATTAGCTGGATCGAATCTTGCATTAACATAAGGTAAAAAATCTGGCTTCTGTGGCTCCCCTCAACTATAGCCACATTGCATTTAATTCAGAATCAGCCACTATGTGTTATGCTTACAAAACCGAATAGGCCCAGATCATGGGCATAACCATTCTGGATGCAAGGGGTGCCATTGCTATGGGGCCCGGGGTGCCATTGCTATGGGGCCCAGTGGCTTAGGTGGGCCTGGACACAGGTTATAAAGTTGTATACCAATTTCACAGATTTGCCTGCTAAGCAATTGGGTCTGATGAGATCCATAAACCAGCCTGAATTATGTGACATTACATTTTCATTAAGAGGAGTGTGTGGATGTTATAATGGTAAGGGGGCACTTTAACGTGAACTAAAGGGCACTGCAATGTGTCCTAATCTGCTCTGCTCATTGTAATATAGAGGGCACTATAATGTTCCTTTATTAGAACTGAGATGCTGTAATGTGGCACAATAGGAACTGAGGAATGTGACATAATGTAAACCAGGGAACTACTATGGTTCATAAAACAAACTAGGTCACCACCATAGTTCAGAAAATTAACTAGGTCACTACTATAGAGCATAAAATTAATAACTGCTGCGGAGGGGTGTCTCTCAAGAATCATTGGGACAGGGCCCCTTTAATATGTTGCTATGTGGCCCACAAAGATCTGGTTATGCCCCTGGCCCAGATGCTACATGGTTCACAAGCAGCAAGCAGAATTTGATGCTAGGATAATAACTCTAGCTCTTGTAATACAGACAGAACTACAGGTCTCAAACTGGAAGAAAGCCCCACTGCAGACAGTATCTCTCACTAGCCAAGGAGCCAATTGCATTAATAATTTCTGGTTAACTTGTGACAGGTGCAAGTCATGTCTATCGAAAGGATTTGGGTAGTGAGTAAAGATAGCACATTTCAGGGGATAACTATAGGGAAGGTTATGTGTGCTTAGACCTGCTATTAGGAGGGTATCTGGTCCCCTATTTTGGGGCTTCACCAGATGTTGAGCAATAGATTATTGCCCCAATTACATAATTTCTGAGTGAAATCAAGAGGCATTTATTAATGAGCAATTACAACTTTCTAAATATAGCAACTTGGAGCCACAAGCAGAAGAAGCTCCTCACAGATACCCTGTTCACCTTTCAGGAGAGTGAGTGCAAAAATGTGATTTCACGAGCTCCCCTTGCAGTTAAGTAGTAGATTATCATTAGTATTGAAAAATAAATATTTCCCCTCGAGCTAATATAATCAAATTGAGGCAACAGGACATAAATGTACTTGATACATCAATCACTCTATGAGGAAGCTCCAAATAGGAGCGAAACGCGTCAGAGAAGTTGCCCTTTTGGGGACCCAGTGGACTCCACTTGCTGCTATATTCCACCGTGAGAATGTGTGCATCATTATTGTGAGGCTGACGAGTGAGAGACGGAGGACGCTATATGTGGCGGCTGGAAGACAGGAGCTCAATTTGCTAAAGGCGCCTGCGGTGCACCGAGCCCCGGTGCCGGACTTAATCCTCCAAGGTCAGAAGGACAACTCTCCTTTGCTTCCGGGATCAACTTTGTTGTGAGCACCTGGAAATCACCTGTGTTGCTAAAAACCTAATAACTTTTATCTGTACTTCATTAATCCAAGGGACAATTCATACTATAATATACGGGACTGTCCTATTCAGGAATTGGATAAGAATCTTACTAATACAGCTAATAGTGCAGTCTGCTGTGGACAATTACAGGATTTTAGTTATATGATCCACCTCTTATGCTCATTTTTATGATATTGGGGATTTTATATGCGCATATTCATTTTGATATATTGGTTTTTTATGTGATCGATCTTACAGATATTAAAACTTATCATAAAGTGATTGATGTATCAAGTACATTTATGTCCTGTTGCCTCAGTTTGAATATATTAGTGCGAGGGGAAATATTTATTTTTCAGTTTTACACTTGATTATATCAGGGGATTTTTTGGCTACATCCACAATCCAATTATACCTTTGCTGCTAAATATAAGATTATTTGAACAATTTGGTTCTTTCAAAATATATTTTGTATATACAGTATTGACTTGGTTGTATATATGTGGGTGTATGCGTGGTTTAAATTCATGCATATACCTATATATGTATAAGTTTTAATATAGCGTTTCTTTTTTCTCACTATAATTAGTATTGCTGGGGTATGGGTATGGATATTAATGTGGATTGCTGCATATAAGAAAAAAATATTTAGAGAGAGAGAATGAATGAATGAATGAATGAATGAAAAGTTTGGGAATTGCTGCTGAGCAGGCAGTGCTGCTTTGGTAAAGAGAGGTAGAGAGGCTTGCAATGGACCCAAGTGATAGAAGAGGTGACTAAGATCTGAGGGAAGGCCCCAATGCAATAATTCTGAATATTAAGAGAAAATAATTAGAGATGTGCAAAAAACAGCCCCCCCTTTCACACTTTTCTTTCCAACCTTTGCCAGGATTACTTCAATACAGAGGGATGTTAAAGTTCCTCCTCTAAAACCAATGAGTCTGTCCCCACTTGCAGTAGCAGCACACTTTGCCTACTGGATTGTTATTATTGTAAACACTTAGGACCTTATTGAGAGGTAGATGCAGTGTTGATGATGCATGCACTTGGCCAGGTTTGGACTGGCCCACATAGGTACAGGGGAAACCTCTGGTGGGCCCCACTGACCCCCCCCCCCCCCCCCACCACCACCTCTTCCTCTAGGGATCAGGATCCAGACTATGTTCTTGAATTATACATTATACATATGTTACCTTATACTGCATAGGACTATGGTTTATTGTCTACAGTGCATTGCTTTTATTAATCCTCTACATTATCATGTATGCACTAACAGTATTTACTAAATATATTTCTCTAATGGTTAGGAAAACCAATGTGGCGGCTGACCAAATCCCATCTGGAGACTGGCCACAACCCTAAATATGGGCCCCTACTACTGTGTTCCCCTGGTGGGCCCTTCATGCCCAAGTCCAACACTGCACTTGGCTGATGTTTGACATACTCGCCTAATTTGTTTTGGTCCTCTCTGGGAGAATCCCACAGCAGATCACTTTGGGGGGCGGGACCGGACTGTCATGTCATTAGGCCCCACCCACAAATCAGAGAAATGTCCACAATTTGCGGGTCCATATGTAGGGCTGGGGTTAAAAGATGTTATTTGCCTTTTTAGCGCACCCCCTTTCCACCACTGATGTGTTTTTTTATGATTTTATCTCTGTCCTGCCCGTTTTAGTAGGAAGCGGGCAGGATCCGACGGTTGCAGGAGAGCCACACACCCTTCCGGGGCTGAGGGGGTCTATCTTAAAAATCATTAATCTCCCGCAGCTTCCAGGAGGGTTTGCAAAGATACTGAGGAGACTCTGTGGTGCCATATAACCAGTGGCTTATCTATAATGGGTGCAGTGTGTGCAGTACAGTCCCCCGGGATCCAGGGGGGCCACATCGCAAGCCCTGCACCCATTTTGTAAATACTGACTTATCCGGAGTCCCCTGCCGATGGCAACATCTCTCTACAAATCTCCAGAAAATGGCATGGTGGCCATTTTTTCTGGAGATATGCACAGTAAGGAACTCTCTAGTGCTCAGAGTCTATTGCACTGATGCACACTGGCTACAGAGAAGGGGGCCCAGATGGAGGAGGATGGAGATGGGCCTCCTCTTCTATTAACATGCACCCTGCATATAACAACAATTCATAACAATTGCTGCTAAAGGTGTTCGGAGATTCGGAGAACACTTTATTTTTGATAACAGGACTCACATTACAGCTTGAGTGGTGACTTAGGCAAAATGTGAAATGTGTTTCAAAATCTGCCCACAAGATGGCGACACACTCCACAGAATTGGTTTGAGACGACCCCAAAAATACACAAACTTGGCAACACCGCTCACTTTTTTTTTATCTTACTTGCTGTGATAATGTATAACAATATTTGTTAAAAGCACCTGAAAGATGTAGATTTATCTACAATATTAAGCTTTAGAAATATAAATATAAATATATATATATATATAAAATTGTGTTGCTCATGCACACTAAACAGGCACCTGTTTACACTGCTCAAATTTACTAGTCCTTTCAAGTTTTAATTCCAAATCAGGGATTAACCTTTGTCTGGCTTTTAAGGTTTCATGTTCTAAATTAAGGCAGTGAAATTTATAAATAAAGCTCCCCTACCATGAAATGAAGACCAGTATCAGAGTAGTCATACAGTTACCAGGAACACACTGGAGGGATCCAAACTAACTTTGCACAAGATAAAATAGGTTAGGAGACTTTATTTGACCTAAATTATCCAAGGCATTTCATTTATAGCATATATCATTAAGTATGAAAAGTATAAATGTTCAGGTTTTAACATTTTTTTTCATCAAATATGCTTGATTGATCTTATAAGATGATATATTTGTTCTCGGGAAACTAGGAGATAAAGTGATCTGAGATTGGCATTATTTAACAGTCAAAGCTAATGCTCCTTTTTCTTACAACTTCCCATAAATATAAAATAGATTGTTTATTTTAACCTCCAGTCAATTGCTGAACCTAAAATCTAATTCCAGTTCTGGCAGGTGCTCAGTCAACTGACTCCTGTTGTGAAGCAGAAGAAGCACTTGTGATGCATGCATTAGAGAATGGCCAGAGTCTGTCTCACTATTGCTGTACTGTAGTCTACAATGCCCTTCTACCTTTCTTTGGCAAAATAAAAATTCTCACCATGTCAGTATGCTGCCAAATCTCCCCGAACATGCCAGGGAGACTAATACCCAGAACAAGTGCCCTCACAGACTTTATTGCTAGTGACGGCGTACAATTTGTCTTTTTGAGGTGCATAACTGTTCATCATTAAAGATCCCTAGATTTGTAAGACAGAGTCTACTTACGTCACATCAGGAATGAGAATGTATACAGACAGACAGACAGACAGACAGACAGACGTGTCCTTATACAGCTTTATGTAAAGGTACCACAGATTTGACAACTTAGCTGTGCTAATCGTTTTTTTTTCTTAACATTTCCATAATATTCACATCACTAAAGAGACAAAGCTACAGTACATTGCAAGCATACATGGGGCCTGATTCAGTTTACTGATAGTCGAGAAATTGCGCATACACAGGACATGTTCTGCGTATGTGCAGAATGCGTCCTGCGATCGCATCTCAGTAATGTGATCACTACAAACCTGACATTGTGTTTCTGGCTTTTATACAATGTTGATATTTTCTCTTACGTCCTAGAGGATACTGGGGTCCATTTAGTACCATGGGTCAAAGACTGGTCCACTTTAAGAATGGGCACTTTAAGAATTTGATAGTGTGGGCTGGCTCCTCCCTCTATGCCCCTCCTACCAGACTCAGTTTAGAAAATGTGCCCAGAGGAGCCGGTCATGCTGAAGGAAGCTCCTGAAGCATTTTCGGCATTTATTTTCTCTGTTTGTTATTTTCAGGCAGGGCTGGTTTGCACCAGCCTGCCTGCTTTGTGAGACTTAGGGGGGAGGGGGGAGCGGCCCAACCTCTTGAAGTGTTACTGGCCCCGTTCCCCACTGACAGGACACTGAGCTCCTGAGGGAACTATTCGCAAGCCCCACCACGGCGAGTGTACATTCCCACAGCACGCCACCACCCCTAATAGAGCCAGAAGAATGAAGAGTGGTGAATACTGAGCCGGCATCCCGGCAAGCGGGGCGCTGGCCAATATGGCGGCATGAGGGTATGGAGACGCACGGATTCTACATGGGGCGGAATGCGTCTCCGGACACAGTACACAACTGCGTCCCCATACACTGTACACAGTACCCATACTGGCACAACAGCCTTAAAACGGTTTTCTCCATTTTAAGCACCAGATTCCTCAGTCAGTATAAAAAAAGCGGGAAGACCACGCACCATTGAAGGGGCGGTGTTTCACTATGAGAGGATCCAGCAGCTCACCAGCGCCATTTTCCCTCTGCAGTGGACACAGATGCTGACAGTACAGGGATGCGCAGCTCCTCCAGTGTGACTCCAGATTCCCTCAGCGGTACCAGGGTGTCATAGCAGGAGGGGGCAACTATTAGTGCACAAAGTCCCCTATCAGGGTACATAGTCTGTGACCTGGCTAAGCTTGGCATTAGCGATAAGGGTGCGGTGGGAGCTGGCTCCAAACAACTCTGGATCTCCCTGAAGGGCTCTTTGTGGGTTAATTGTGCTTAACCTTTCGTGTGTGTGTGTGTGTGTGTGTGTGTGTGTGTGCTGTCACACTTACATTATGTCAGGCAAAGAGTGTATCTCTTGTACCGCAGAGTGTTCCTCTTCGCCTGTGGGCTCACTACTGGGTACTCAGGGTTCACAAACTAGCAGGGCAAACCTGAATGGGTTAATTTTTCTAAGGGAATGATCTCAACTCTTTCTTCAGAATAGTCCAGCAATGAGAAAGAGATGCAATACTTAAAACAGACTGTGGATGAGTTTATCCCCAAAACAGGGTCTCAATCCCCTCCCGTTTGTCTGCAAAAGCGATCTCTGGCCCATATCCTGCAGTCTGACTATGACGCTGATGGGTCAGACATGGAGCAGGGGGAAGTGGACTCAGAGGGGGGGGGGGATGCAACTCTGTCACAGGGAATAGAGGCTCTTATAGAGGCTATCAGAGATGTTCTGCATATTCCTGAAAAGGTGTCAGAGGAGTGTGAGGAATTTTAATTTTAATGTAAAAATGAAGCCCTCGGTTATTTTTCTATGTCAAAGGAATTGAATACCCTGTTTGAAGAACCATGGGTTAATCCTGATAAGAAGTTTCAGATCCCTAACGGTTACTCTCATCTTTTCCTTTTCCTCTGGAGGATAGGGAAAAATGGTAAATCCACCGATAGTGGACACATCTGTCTCTAGGCTGTCACGTAAAATTGTATTGCCTGTTCCTGGTGCAGCCTCCCTGAAAGACACGGCTGATCGTAAAATTGAGACTACACTCAAATCATTGTACACAGCTGCTGGGGTGGCCCAAAGACCCACTATTGCATGTGCGTGGATCACTAAAGCCAATGCTAAATTGTCAGGTAACCTAATTAAAGGGTTAGATTCCTTATCTAGGGGTGATGTTGTCTTACTCATGCAGATATACAGGACTCTGCAAACTTTATGGTGGAAGCCATAAAGGAAATAGGCGTACTTAACTCATGCACCATCGCTATGGCAGTGTCGGCACACAGGGGCTTGTGGCTATGCCAGTGGACTACTGATGCAGACTCCAGGAAAGGCGTGTAAGGCCTACCATTTACAGGCGAGGCCTTGTGTGGAGATGAATTAGACAAATGGATCTCCACAGCTACTGCGGGTAAGTCTATGTATCTTCCTTTCGCAGCTTCCCCTACCAAGAAGACTTATTTAGCTTCTAAGTTACAGTCCTTTCGGATGGCCAAGTTCAAGGGAAATCCAGAGGTGCTTCTACATCCTCCAGAGGTGCAAGAGGTATACCACATAAACCAGCAACAGCAGGTGCTCAGATACAGAGCTCAGGCTCGGCTTCCTCAAAGACTTCAGCATGACGGTGGACTGCAATGCTTGGAAGGCTGTCAGGTGGGAGCCCGACTACAATTCTTTAGTCAGATCTGGTCAAATTCGTGCCAGGATCCCTTGGTCATAGATTTTATTTCCCAGGGCTACAGACTGGATGGAGTTCCAAAAGCTCCCACCCCACAGATTCTTCAAATCATGCTTGCCAGTTTCACAAGAGGCAAGTATAACTTTACAGCATGCCTTTCAAAAACTGGTACAGACTCAGGTCATTGTTCCAGTTCCACCTCATCTACTGATCAAGGGGTACTATTCCAACTTGTTTGTAGTACCGAAGCCGGACAGACCAATTCTGAACATCAAGTCTTTGAACACGTGCTTACGAGTGTTCAAATTCAAGATGGAGTCTCTGAGAGCGGTGATCTCAGGTCTAGAGGAGGGGGAATTCCTAGTGTCTCTGGATATCAAGGATGCATACCTTCACATTCCGATCTGGCCGCCTCATCAGGCTTATCTCAAGTTTGCACTGCAGGACTTTCACTACCAGTTCCAGGCCCTGCCATTTGGTCTCTCCACGGCACCGAGGGTGTTTACCAAGATGATGTTTCTACTCTGCAAAAAGGGATTGAACATAATTCCGTACCTGGATGATCTCCTGATAAAAGCGCCGTCCAGGGAAAGGTTGCTGGACAGCATTGCTCTCTCAACCAAACTCCTCCAGGATCACAGGTGGATTCTGAATCTTCCGAAATCTCACCTAGAGCCAACATGGAGGCTCCAATTCCTGGGAATGATACTGGACATGGAGTCACAAAAGGTGTTCCTTCCATTTGAAAAGGCATTGGTAATCCAGTCAATGGTTCGGGATGTCCTGAAGTCAACCCTGGTGTCGGTGCATCAGTGCATTCGCCTTCTGGGGAAAATGGTGGCCTCTTACGAGGCACTTAAATATGGAAGGTTTCACGCAAGACCCTTCCAGCTTAATCTGTTGGACAAATGGTCTGGACCGCATCTTCACATGCACCAGAGGATCCGTCTGTCGCCAAAGGCCAGGCTCTCCCTTCTGTGGTGGCTACAGTCTTCTCACCTCGTCACAGAACGAAGGTTCGGAATTCAGAACTAGATTCTGTTAACCACAGACGCAAGCCTAAGAGGTTGGGGAGCAGTCACTCAGGGTATGTAGTTTCAGGGAAGATGGTCAAGTAAGATACAATGCCCTTCTGCAGGCCTCACATCTTCTTCAAGATCAGGCAATTCCAGTCCAGTCGGACAATGTGACGGCAGTAATGTACATAAACTGACAGGGCAGAATAAAAAGCAGAGCAGCAATGTCAAAGGTGTCAAGAATTCTCCTCTGGTCAGAAAGAAATGCTGTGACGTTGTCAGCGGTTTTCATTCCAGGAGTAGATAACTGGGAAGCAAACTTCCTCAGCAGACATAACCTGCACCCGGGGGAGTGGGGCCTTCACCCGAAAGTATTCAAGTGCTTGACAAGTCGATGGCAATATCCACAGATCGACATGATGGCCTCTCGTCTCAACAAGAAGCTCAGGCGGTATTGTTCCAGGTCGAGAGACCCACAGGCGGTGGCGATAGATGCCCTTACAACTCCATGGGTCTATCAGATGGTGTACATGTTTCCTTCACTTCCTCTGATCCCAAGAATTCAAAAACAAATAAAAAGAGAAAAGGTTCAAGCAATACTCATTGCTCCGGACTGGCCAAGTAGGACCTGGTACGCGGACCTTCTGGAGATACTCCTCAAAGATCCGTGGCCTCTACCTCTTCGTGAGGATCTTCTGCAACAGGGCCCATTCGTCTATCAGGACTTACCGAGGCTATGTTGGACGGCATGGAAGTTGAATGGCTGATTCTAGTCAGGAGAGGGATCACTAACAAAGTTATCCCGACTATTATCCAAGTCAGGAAGGGTGTAACATCTAAGCATTACCATCATATTTGGAAGAAATACATGTCTTGGTGTGAGAGCAGAAATGATTCTGTGGTGGAGTTTCATCTGGGACGTTTCTTGCTTTTTCTGCAGGCAGGCGTGGATGTGGGCCTGCGTCTGGGTTACATAAAAGTCCATATTTCGGCCTTGTCCATTTTCTTTCAGAAACAATTGGCTTCTCTCCCTGAGGTCCAGACGTTCTTGAAAGGTAACTTTAAAGAAAAGTTGTGGATCCCCACCAGTCAAAAATGAAACCAATGTAATATGAACATAAGGAAACCAATATAATGACTGTTATTATTGATATGAAACAGTACTCAGTTTGGTGGTGCTCTCAATGATTTTGTAGATTAGACTACAGAAAACTGGGAGAAAAAGACAAAAATACCTTTTTTGGAAGCACTCTTTAGGTAATAAATAATGAAAAAATGAAAGATGTGTATTTATTTTACCCTCTATGGGTTACTATGTAAAACTTTATTTTTATTTAGTTCCTAATTAAAATTCTTGCAAAATAGTGAGCCTCATGTTAAATTAAAAACCTTGATTGCCTTTATACCAAATAAGGTACAAGTTAAAAAGAAGGTGAAATTCTCAGGTAGGTGTTGTTTGGACTTCTTAAGCAATGACTTGAAGGTATCCTGATGATCACTGAGTAATTCAGATCTCAAATATATCAATTTAGCAAACTGTGTAATTGTAACATTGGTGATCAATACAATGTAAAAATAAAGATAATAGAACCTAAGAATAGGTTTGTGATACAAAAGTGTGAGGTATTAGTTTTCTTGGGAATATTGCCAACAATACCTAGTATTCCCTGGTGGTCTCCCATCCAAGTACTGACCAGGCCTCACCTGCTTAGCTTCCGAGATCGGACGAGATTGGGCGTATTCAGGATAGTATGGCCGTGGGCAGTTGATTCAGGAATGGAAGCAAAACACTTCTACTTTCTGTACTTGACCGAAGTAGGGCTCTGTAGAGCCAAAATCATGTCTTTCCAGATGAGAGCGTGTATAAGAAGGACACTTCTGCTTTCTGTTGTGATGGCAAATTTGTATGGGAAAAAACATTGGGGGTCATTCCGAGTTGTTCGCTCGCAAGCTGCTTTTAGCAGCCTTGCACACGCTAAGCCGCCGCCTACTGGGAGTGAATCTTAGCTTATCAAAATTGCGAACGAAAGATTAGCAGAATTGCGAATAGACACTTCTTAGCAGTTTCTGAGTAGCTCCAGACTTACTCGGCATCTGCGATCAGTTCAGTCAGTTTCGTTCCTGGTTTGACGTCACAAACACACCCAGCGTTCGCCCAGACACTCCTCCGTTTCTCCAGCCACTCCCGCGTTTTTCCCAGAAACGGTAGCGTTTTTTCGCACACACCCATAAAACGGCCAGTTTCCGCCCAGAAACACCCACTTCCTGTCAATCACATTACGATCACCAGAACGAAGAAAAAACCTCGTAATGCCGTGAGTAAAATACTTAACTGCATAGCAAATTTACTTGGCGCAGTCGCACTGCGGACATTGCGCATGCGCATTAGCGACTAATCGCTCCGTTGCGAGAAAAAAATAACGAGCGAACAACTCGGAATGACCCCCATTATGTTTAAACCCAGGGCTACTATCAACCAGATGAGAGAGTGTCAAAGTAGAAACAACTTCTGCTTTCTGTTGTGACAGTATGTATTCTACTGACAGAAACAAATTGCTTGAGTCAGAATGACTGTCAACCAGATGAGAGCGTTGGAAAAAAAAGCAGGAAATTAGAAAGGAAAGAGCTTGTACAATTTTTGGCACAGTTCTAATACTGCTAGAAATAAGTACCATGATAATACTTTGTTAATAATTAGCCAATTGACAAGTAGTATTAGTGCTGTACAAACATAGCATAGTCCTGAAAAATTGCCAGGTAGAATCCAACAAAACTGAGCACAGTGCTCTACGTGTGATGATACTTAATTACTTAATGCCCAATTGTCAAATAGTATCAATGCTCCTTATGCAAACAGAGCATAATGATTTGACAAATTACCAAACAGTACTGATGCTCCACTATTGAGCATATCACTGTGAGAATCAATGCAGACAGAGCATAATGATTTGCCAAATTACCAAGCAGTGTTTATGCTCCACTTCAAAGCAGAGCATGTCACTGTAAAGATAAATGAGATGATACTTTGTTACTAGCCCATTACCGAGTGGTCCCAATGTTGCATGTCTTAGAACAGCACAGTGTAATATATATCAATATATGGTGGTGTTCTGTTGATACTAAATAAATCCCTAAATAGTGCTGCAAACAATTAGCCCATTACCAAAAAGTATCAATATTGCACAGAAAGACCACACTGCTGTTAGGGTGGTCTTCTGTTTGCCGGCGGTCGTAGTGAACCCTGCTGTTATAATGGTAATCTGTTTCTGAACAACCTTTCACTAAAAAATTGTAAGTGCTATATATACAAACAGGGTGCCGTGTTGGATAACATGTAATTAAACATTAGTACTGATTTAACCTATTATGCCGAGCAATCTTGGCATTGCAGGTCCAGGAGCAGCAAGGTATAATGTCCTGATTAGAACTGTAAATGGTTAGCCTGTTACCAAGTGGTGTCAATTTTACACAAGGGAAACAGACCACAGTGCTGTATGTAATGATACTTTGTTACTAAATACACTATCATTGAACAGTGTCAGTGCTATATGTGTAAACAGAGCACTGCACTGGCAAGTATGTATTTAAGCACTTGTGCTGATTCAACCAAGCCGAGCTGTCTCGGCATTGCAGGTCTGGGAACAGCAGGATATAATGTCCTAATTAGAACTGTAAATAGTTAGCCTGTTACAGGTGGTGTCAATATTCAGAGCACCATACTGGCTAGCGTATATTTGAACACTGATACTGATTTAACCAATCACTTGGTAAATAACAGGCCTATGCTTATAAGGAGCATCAGAAACATATCAAAAATAGGACATGTCCTTTGTAAATAATTAGCCTGTTACCAAGCGTGTATTTGAACACTGGTATTAATTCAACCAATTACTTAATAAAAGACAAGCTTGTACTTATAAAAAGCATCTGAAACATAACAAAATATATCCTTAATATTAGCAGGGAGCACAAGACATACTTGCTAAATCATGTGGGAAAACATATCAGCGGTTTATCTGCCCAGGTATATAGTTACAACTCCAGGGATGGAAGTACTGTGGCTGCCAGTCACTAGGATCCCAAGGCTTCAGGGATCTGTGCACTGAGGTCCCTGCTCGCTGCATTCCCGATTGTCTCAATGCTCCCCATACTCAGTGACTGCGTGGCCACCCATTCCGGAACGGGCGGTGGCGCAATGACATCACTAACTTGACGACCTGCCTCTCGACGTACGTTTCACCTTTTGCAAGGCTTGTTCATGAAAGCCTCATTCTGCCTCTCTCCTAAGCTTAGTATTAATGAGCAGGACTGACCAATCACAGCCCATGATTATTGATAGACGGCTTAAAGAACCAATTTGTTTGTTTTATAAACCTGTACAAATTCCCCATCCTGGTAGTGGGAAAATTCCATAAAAAAATTTCAACATGGGAACCTGGATATTAATCCAATCAGCAATGATAAATGTATTAAATATACAATGAATTAATTATATACAACTTTTTACATATACTTATCCATATGCATACACATATCCACCCGTGCGTACCCCCACAAAAGCATATGTACGTGCATTGGTATTATTGCACACATGGGTACATGCTACGGTTGGGCATTTGCAAGCAATTATGCTGGGTCTATAAATGTTCGAAAATTTATAAATGAACATTTATAAATGTGCGTAGATTTATTGCATGGAGTGAAGCAATTAGATAACCTGTGTTACAAGTGTACAGTGTGGTGCAACTGATTTATGAGGTTTTATGTTACAGTTAACAAAGGCTACTGTGAAAAGGTGATGATGGTTGTTCTATTGATATGTGTGCTTTAAGTATTCGTGGTGTGCATCGCAGACACACTGGGGCAGATGTATTAACCTGGAGAAGGCATAAGGAAGTGATAAACCAGTGATATGTGCAAGGTGATAAACACACCAGCCAATCAGATCCTAACTGTTATTTACATATTGGAGCTGATTGGCTGGTGCCTTTATCACCTTGCAAATATCACTGGTTTATCACTTCCTTATGCCTTCTCCAGGTTAATACATCTGCCCCACTGTGTGATATGGCTTGTGCATGGGATTGGTGTTAAAATTGGCATCGATGTTGTGGTAAAAAAAAAAGGGGGAATGGTGTGTGAATTTGTTTGAAGGTATGCACTATTGAAAACCTGTTATAGGTGTGTTGATGGGAGAAAAAAAATGTTGGTTGTGTGCTAGGGTGTGAATTTGCCTATGTGCCGTGTGGTATTGAAAGTGAGTGCTGTTGTGAGAAATTGTATTGTTATTATAGCATAATGGTGTGGGTGATGGTAAAGTGAAACAAAAATTGTGAACAAAATGGGCACACTAGGTGTAAAAATTACACATCTAAGTGGAATGGGTTGTAAATATTGTTGTGAGTGCATAAGAGTGAGGTGTTGATCAGTGTGCTAATAGAAATTATACTGTGGTATATTGGATGGATGAATGGAAAGATTTGGGTGTGCTGTTTGGTGTATGAATATTGTGTGACAATTTTGATGTAACTTTGTTGCTCTAAAGGATTTGGAAAATTATTGAGATGAAAAAACTGTATGTACAGGTTGAGTATCCCTTATCCAAAAAATCACACATATTTTGTTCCCCTACTGAGATAATGACACATATATATGTATATTATATTATATATCTGTATAATATAGCTATATATTTATATAATATATAATATATATGTCATTATCTCAGTAGGGGACCCAAAAATGAGGGATTTTGAAATTTGGATAAGGGATACTCAACCTGTATCTAATAAAATTCTAGGATTTATCCGGTATTGCTATAAACTCTCAGAGACCGTGAAGTTGAAATTGACTATTCTTCTGATTGGTGTTGAAGGAACTAATTGATAGTACTAAGTTTGTAGGAAAATGCTGTAATATATGTACAGTATTCATTAAGTCACTTTGGCATAAGAGTATCCAATCTAAAGATCCACTCTGATTCCTTCTTTTGTAATGCCACATTTGAATCTCCTCCTCTTAGGCCCAGTTTGACATGTTCGAGACCAAAGATGCTTAGGTCTTCAATTCTGCTGTTGTGGAAGTGAAGAAAATGTCTGGCTACCGTGGTGAGCTTCTTGAACCTGGCTGTATCAGATATGGCATTCCGTACATTCCTTTTTGTTCCAGTGTTCTCACTTTAAGCATGCGAGGTGTCATACCAACATATCTTAGACTGCATGTACATGTAATGCAGTAGATCACATTCTCAGTTTTACAATTTAAATAATCATTGATGTTCACCAACTGATCTAATTTATCAGTTATATTGGTGGTATTTCTGATGTTAGAGCATGCTTTGCATCCCCCACATGCGTAGCTGCCCTTTGGTGTTTTCAGGTTTAGATAGATGTGTAAAATAGCTTTTTACTAATTTATCTTTTAAATTTGGTGCTCTTCGCCACCTCATATTGACGTTGTCACCAATTTTTTCAGACAAGTCCCCATCCATTTTTAGGATGTGCCAGTGAGTTTGTATAATCTTTCTGGCATCTTTCCAATTTTTACAAAAGTCTCCTATAAATCTCAATGTACCTTTGTCATCTTTAGTTCTACTTTCTTGAAAAACCAGGGAGTCATGTTGTATTTTTTGAACATCTGATTTAGCTTTTTTAATTAGCCTATTGCTGTAACTCCTTTCTTTCAATCTCACTGTCAACTCAGAACTTTTGATCTTGAAGGTGGAATCATCTGAACAATTTCGTTTTAATCTAAGAAACTCCCCATTGGGAATATTTCTTATTGTTGGTGGAAAGTGACCACTGGATGAGTGCAGCAGACTGTTGGTGGAGGTTTCCTTTCTGAAAATTTCTGTGGCAATGTTGTTTTCCTTGTCCTAAGATCTAAAAAAGGAATACTGGTTTTGCTGCTGGTGTAGGCAAACTTGAAGTTGACGTTGTTGTTAAGAGAGAGAATATACTGATCCAGTTTTTCTTGGGTGGCATCCCAGATCAAAAAGATATAATCTATGAAACATCCAAATGACAATATGGTTCGTATATTCTTCTTGATTGTCATTGAACACTATTTCCCATCCTAGGAATAGGTTTGCATAGGTGGGCGCACAAGCTGCCCCAATGGTAGTACCCCTAACCTGGATATGGAAGTGGTTGTTAAATAGGAAATAGTTATGGTTTAAGACAAATTAGAGTAGTTCCAATAGGAACTCTTGGAATTCACCAATTCCTTCCATTAACAGAAAGTATTTGACAGCGTTTATGCCTAAATCATGTTTTATTGAAGTATATAATGACTCTACATCTAGACCCACCAAAAGATGGGATTCTTCTAGATGTATACCCAAAATTGTTTTCAAAGCATCAGTAGTGTCTTTGATGTAAGAGGGGAGACTCAGGACATGTTGTTTCAAATAAACATCCAAAAAGCAACTTGCTTTTTCCAATAAACCACCATTACCAGATATTATGGGTCTACTGTGAGGATTCTCGAGATTTTTGTGTATCTTTGGTAATAGATACAAGGTTGGTGTTCTGGGATGGAGGGTGTTCAAATAATCCCATTCTATGTTGGTGATTGTTCCAAGTTGTAAATATCTATTTATGATCCTTGTATACTGAGTTTGAAAATTCAGAGTTGGATCGAATAGGGTGGTCTTATAGCAGGAGGTATCTTTCAATTGTCTATCGGCCTCTTTCAGATACAATGTTGTCGGCCAGATGACTATATTGCCTCCTTTATCAGACATCTTTATCTGGACATCATCCCATTCCTCATTGAGGGCTTCCTTTTGTATTTTAGATAAATTACCCATGGTTCTATGTGTTTTCTGATGTCGGTAGATTGTATCAATGTAACGTGAGACCAAATTGAGAAACACTCTAACCTCAGGGCATGTATTGTCCTGAGGGTAGAACGTTGACTTGTTTTTACATATCAGATGTTTAGATTGTGAGATTTGTTTGTCAGACAGTTCCTCCTGATTGATTAGAGCTTCCTGTTCCTGCTGCTACAGGGTGGGTGTTTCGGAAGCTAAGCAGGTGAGGCCTGGTCAGTACTTGGATGGGAGACCACAAGGGAATACTAGGTATTGTGTGCAATATTCCCAGGAAAACTAATACCACCCACTTTTGTATCACAAACCTATTCTTAGGTTCTATTATCTTTGTTTTTACATTGTACTGATCACCAATGTTACAGTTACACAGTTTGCTAAATTGATATATTTGAGATCTGAATTACTCAGTGATCATCAGGATACCTTTCAAGTCATTGCTTAAGAAGTCCAAACAACACCAACCTGAGATTTTCACCTTCTTTTTATCTTGTACCTTATTTGGTATAAAGGCAATCAAGGATTTTCATTTAACATGAGGCTCACTATTTTGTGAGAATTTTAATTAGGAACAATAAAGGCTTACATAGTAACCCTTAGAGGGTAAAATAAATACACATTTTTCATTTTTTCATTATTTATTACCTAAAGAGGGCTTCCAAAAAAGGTATTTTTGTCTTTTTCTCCCAGTTTTCCTGTAGTTCTTGAAAGGTGTTCTGCACATCTAAACTCCCTTTGTGCCTCCCACGGCACCTTGGGATCTCAATATGGTGCTGCAGTTCCTCCAATCAGACTGGTTGAGCCTTTACAGGAGGAGGGCATAAAATATCTTACGTGGGAGACCGTCACACTGTTGGCCTTGGCTTCAGCAAGACGTGTGTTTTGTAACTGGGGGCTTTGTCTCACAAAAGTCCCTATTTAATTTTCCATGAGGACAGAGCTGAACTCAGAACTCATCATCAATTTCTTCCTAAAGTGGTGTCGCATTTCACATCAACCAACCTATTGTGGTTCCGGTTGTCACCAACACCTCTGCTACTTCAAAGTCTTTGGATGTAGTGAGGGCTTTGAAGGTGTATGTGAAGAGAACAGCTCATCACAGAAAGACGGACTCGCTGTGTATTCTTTATGGTCAAGTTCAAACACTTTTGCTAAGTTCTAAAAGTTCGATACTTTGGCCTCTGAGGACCTTCAGTTTAGTCAATCAGTTCTGCAGGAACCTCAGCACTCTTCCCCCCAGTTTGGGAGCTTTGATACATTCCCATGTTACTAAATTGAACCCCAGTATCCTCTAGGATGGAAGAGAAAATAGGATTTTAATTACCTACCGGTAAATCCTTTTCTCATAGTCCATAGAGGATACTGGTTGCCCGCCCAGTGCTTCGTTCTTCCTGCACTGTTACTTGGTCAAGTAATGTTGGTTCAGCAGTTGCTGTTCCTGTTTCAAGTTTGGTTAGCTTGGCTTTCCTCTTGTGTGTGCTGGTTCGGAATCTCACCACTATCCTTATCTATCTTCTCTCGAAGTATGTCCGTCTCCTCGGGCACAGTTTCCTAGACTGAGTCTGGTAGGAGGGGCATAGAGGGAGGAGCCAACCCACACTATCAAATTTTTAAAGTTCCCATGGCTCCTACTGGACCTGTTTATACCCCATGGTACTAAATGGACCCCAGTATCCTCTACGGACTACGAGAAAAATATTTATGTCATTTCTCATACATATCTACTTTTCTTCGATCATCATTGTGTGGACCATTCACGCAATTATTTAACCAATCCCTGATTTATCCTGACTCAAACGTGAATATCCCCCTCCTCCACCTGCTCCAGAAACCAAATTATGTTCACAGTGATGTACAGTAACACAGAATGGGAATAAATAGCCCACATCCAAGGTGGCCACCACAGACTCCCTGACAAAGGCTCCAACTGGCCGATACACATAGGAGAATAAAGCTCTCTTTGTATGAAATCTGCATTAGCATACTATCATCCGAGCTCCTTAAAACACTGTCCAGGCTCTACAAAAATACCTGGGTCTGAGGAAGGCACAGAGTCGCAAAGCAATGATCACGTGACCAGAAGTCCTGTGCCGTAAAGCACCAGTAACACCAATGAAGAAGCAGCAGCCATAGGACTCGCTGGCAAGATGGACACAGCCGGACGCTGGGACACATAGAGTGGAGGTACAGGTCAGACTCTGTAAGAGGAAGGAAAGCCCGGCAGGTAGTCCCGACAGGTCTCAAAGCCATTGATCCCCCCAACTGGGATGCACTGTAACTGCATCCCAGTGGCTCTGGGACTCAGATGTGTTTGTAACAGACCAGGTGCCCTCCACCCATATATGGAAAATGTACATTTCCATAGTATGAGGTAGCAGTGACAGATGATCAGAAGTGATCAGGTCGCAATACGTACTAAGGGGCAACAACTTTAGAAGACTGGTACTCCCTATTTCAAAATGGGTGCCTCTTAATTACTTGCACTGCACTACAATATTTTTGTAATGTAGAGGGCTAATGTCTAATAATCAGTGTGAACACCAGGTATCAGATGTTATACGGTCATGCCCTTCTTTCAAACAAGGGTACTTCAAAGCACTCCCCTTGCCATTTTTTTCAAGTATAATTTGCCCAATTTCATTTCCCAAATCCTGGGATTAGGACCAGTGGGACACAAGATTTTTTTTGTTTAGTTTGACCCTTGCTGTGGACGAATAGTGGTGCTTGCCCTTCACAGTCTTACTTTATCTCCAGAGGATGATCACCTCTGCAGAGAAGGGGCTATGGATACAAGATCCTTATTATTTGTATTGGATCAATTACAGCCTCTGTTTAATAGTTGTCCTTTATGCTGTATACTGTAGCTGTAAGCAACCTCACAATGGAGGGAATTCTGCAACTAGGAGGTTAATTGCAAATAAAACTTTGTTTGGGCACTGGCATCAACTTGATTTTGGAGTGATTAGAGGTAGTTGAATCGCACCAAAAACTATTTTCACTTTGTAATATCACTTTTATTTGTCATTGGCAGGAAGTATGTTGGGATACAATGGGCCCAAATCATATGCCAATACCTAAATGTATCAGGTTGAAAAGGACAATATTTTTTGCTGATCTAAACATCAAAGAATGTATTATTCCAGGTTATAATACATAGACAACATACTGTACTGTACTACTAATTTGGGAAGGTTTGAAGAAGATGCAGATTTCCCTGGTCAATGGGCATAGGGTCTTATTTAGGTTAGTTAGAAAACAAAAGAGCAAGCAACTGGTCAAAACCATGTTGCACTGCAGGTGTGGCAGATGTAACATGTGCAGAGAGATTTAGAATTTGGTGGGGTGTTTTCAAACTGAAATCTAAATTGCAGTGTAAAAATTAAGCAGCCAGTTATTTACCCTGCACAGAAACAATATAACCCACCCAACTCGAAATCTCTCTGCACATGTTACATCTGCCCCACCTTCAGTGCAACATGGTTTTGCCCAATAGCTTACTTTTTTGGTTTACTAACAAACCTGAATAACCCCCATAATCTTGCCAACAATCCCAATAAATTACCATATCCGATTGAAACTGATACTATAAACATTTTTAATGTTTGTATACCAAAGTTAGAAATCCAAACATGACTGTTTGTGAAACCAACCAAGAGAAATATATTCTCATTCTCACAAAGTTTGCAACCCAAGTCTACAGTACATGTAGATGCAAACCAGTCTCAGATGCAACAAGTATGTAGATTCTGTAGTGAGGCATTGGACACCGTTACCCAGTTGAACTCTATGACTGATACATTTGTTCAGAGAGGATATGACCACTTTTTGGGGAAGATGCTATAAAAGGGTACTATCCATATTATACTTAAATACACTTAGGTCCAACAAAAATAATTTTTCTCTTGTATCATATGGCATAAAACTATCAAGCCAGACTGGCTGGAAAAAAAAATATTGTCCCATTATACAAACAATAAAACAAAGGTAACCAGTGCTCTGGTAAAAAAATTATGTTTACTGATGGATAGATTAGAAAATGAGAACACCCATTTATTAAAACATACAAATAAGTATTAAAAGATTCCACTAGTCTGTACCACCAAGTAGCGATTAAACATGGATGTCAAGCTACTATACCTGCTCCTGAATCAGTTATTAGTCTATCTTAGGTCTTCCTCCATTAGACTGTAAAATACAAGTCCAGTTTAAGCAGCAAGGTATTACTAGAATGGTGGAAGAGTGTTTCCAAGCAGTCCATTAGCAATCAAATTGCAGATGTAGTTAGGCTGTAGAAGTTGTCCATTAGGTATCCATAAGATGCAAATGTTTGGTCCAGTGGAGTATATGATAAGTCCAGCAGTAATTTAAATTAGGGATGAGCGAGTTTGGATTTCTGAGATCCAAACCCTTCCAGACTTCAGGATCCAAGTCTGGATCCGAGTCTGGCTTGGGACTTCCCACCAGACTCGGATCCCAGATCGAGGCAAAACTTCATCATCCTGCTGTCAGATCTTGCGGGTTTTGGATTCTATATAAGGAGCCGCATGTCACTGCCATTTTTACTCCAGACTTGGAGAGTGAAGTAGAAAGACACCCTGTTTGTCTGTGGGTGGTGGCGTACAGGGGTGTTGCTGTCCTGTGCTCTTCTGGGGTGGTGTCCTTTGCTGGTGTACTGTGCTGTTAGGGGTGCTGCTGTTCTGGGGTAATGTCCTGTACTGGTGTACTGTGCTGTTAGGGGGTGCTGCTATCCTGTGCTGTTCTGGGATGGTGTCCTGTGTTGTAGTACTGTTAGGGGTGCTGCTGTCCTGTGCTGTACAGGTTTGCTGTAAAAATACAAGGGTGCTGTGGCCCTGTCATGTATGCTGTAAAAATACAGGGCTGCTGTGAAAATACAGGGGTGCTGTGGCTTTGTCCTGTATGCTGTAAAAATACAGGGGTGCTGTAAAAATAAAGGAACTCTTTGGCTCTGTCTGGTGCTGTAAAAATACAGGAATGCTGTGGCTCTGTCCAGTATGCTGTAAAAATATAGGGGTGCTATAAAAATAGGGGGGGGTGCTGTGGCCCTGTCCTGTATGCTGTAAAAATACAGGGGTGATGTAAAAATACAGGGTTGTAAAAAAATAAAAAAGGAATATTGTGGCCCTGTCCTGTATGCTGTGAAAATACAGAGGTGCTGTAAAAATACCGGGGTGCTGTGGCCCTACCCTGTATGCTGTAAAAATACAGGTGTGCTGTGAAAATACAGAGGTGTTCTGGCCCTGTCCTGTATGCTGTAAAAATACAGGGGTGCTGTAAAAATAAACTAAGGCTGTGGCCTTGTCATGTATGCTGTGAAAATGCAGGGGTGCTTTAAAAAAAGGGATGCTTTGTCCCTGTCCTGTATACTGTAAAAATACAGTATTGCTGTAAAAATGCAGGGGCTCTTTTTTTTAAATAAAGGAGCACTGTGGCCCTGTCCTGTATGCTGTAAAAATACTGGGGTGCTGTAAATGTAAAGGGGCACTGTTCTCTTTGCTGCAAAATAAAGTGGTACTGTTCTGTGAGCTGTAATAATAAAGGGGCACTCTCATGTGAAATGGAGAACAAAAATTTGGAGGAAAAAATTAGGAAAGATCAGGAACCACTTCCAGTTCCTAGTACTAGTGCTGAAGTTGCTGCTGCCTACACTCATGACATTGACAATGCAATTCCATCAATGTTGTCCGCTAAGGAAGATGCCCAATGTCATAGAGGGCATGTAAAATCCAAAAAGCAAAAATTAAAAACAAAAAAAAAAAAGAAATTTTCTTATGAGAAATGTAAAATTGGCAATATGCCATTCACGACACGAAGTGGCAAGGAAAGAATAAGGCCTTGGCCTATATTCATGGCTGGTGGTTCAGCTTCTAATGAAAATTGAAGCCCTCCTCCCTCTCAAAAAAAATAAAAAATAAAGCTTGTTAAAGCACAGGAAAAAACAACTGTGCATTTAGAGATATCACAAATCCCCAAGGAGTGTCCAAGTGTGTCCGCAGTTGCGATGTCTAGGCCTGACCTTCCCAAGACTGTATGGGAAGAGGAGGCTCCTACCACCATTTGCACGTCCTCTGCAAGTGCTGGGAGGAGCACCGCCAGTCCAGTTGTTGATATTGAGATTGAGGATGTCCCTGTAGAAGTACACCAGGATGAGGAGGATATTGGTATAGCTGGCGCTTAGGAGGAAGTTGATGATGAAGATTCTGATGGTTATGTGGTTTGTTTGAATAAGGCACCAGTGGAGGCAGTTGTTGGCCATGGGATGAAAAAGTCCATTGTCCTGTCTGCTCAAAATACCAAAAATCCACGTCTTCGGTGTGGAATTATTTTTCTGTGAGGTTGAGGATGTAAACAATGAAAGGATGAGGATGACATCTTGCCTCTGTAGAGCCAGTTTGTGCAAGGTGAGAATAATTGCTTCTTTTTAGGTGGGGGCCCAAACAAACCAATCATTTCAGCCACAGTCGTATAGCAGACAGTGTTTCTGAAATTATTGGTTTGTTAAAGTGTGCATGTCCTGTTTATACAACATATTGGTGAGTGGGAGGATCCAAGGACAATTCCATCTTACACATCTTTTCTTTGTCTGCCACATGATTCCAGGGGTGCTGACCTATATAGGGTGCTGCCCCTCTGCCCTATCAGTCCATGGGTGCTGCCTATGCTGTATAAGTCCAGGGGTGTTGCCTATCTGCTGTATAAGTACAGGGATGCTACCTATGCTGTATAAGTCCAGGGGTGTTGCCTATCTGCTGTATAAGTCCAGGGGTGCTGCCTATCTGCTGTATAAGTCCAGAGGTGCTGCCGTATAATTCCAGGGGTGCTGCTGTACTTGATCTTAGGTTTAAATTAAAGCCTAGAGCAGAATATGAAACAAGCTTCAACATCACAACCAGATTTGTGAAAACATATAGCCGCAAAGGTTCAAATGGAAATTCCAAGTTTGACAAAGTGTTTTTCAATAAAGTGGGGAGAGACCACATTTGTGGCCAAAGTCAGTCAGACTCAGAAGAGACAGAATCATAATCCAGCAGAACGTGACATGGCAACATCTCCTACTTCATTTTCTCTGGCAACTGCCGGAGAAAATTAGATTTTCCAAACACACCTACAGTATATCTATGTGTCTGCCACATAATTAAAGGGGGGGCCCTGTCTGAATCTGCTCATCTCTAGTAGACATATATATTCTAGTGTGCACTGTGTACACAGCATTAGAGAGAGGTTCTTCTCAATTATTTAATGTTAGGGGGTCAAATGAATGGCTCCAATTAGTAAACGTTAATTTTGATTTATTAGAAAACAAATTCTGTGATTTTAGCTGTTTTTGTGTTTTAAAAAAAAAATCCAGAAAGGGTGGTTTTGGCAAAATCAATCCAGATCCAAAATGTGAAAGGAGCTCCAGAACTATCACACAAAACCGGAAAAGTGTCTGGTGCACATCTCTAATTTAAATAGATGCTTTGTCACATCAGGAGTCTAGACAAGCAGTGTGGCAGTATTGTATGATTATGATTATCCACGTTAAGCTTCATCAGAAGCATATATCTAGTGTATCCATTGAGCTCTTTATATACCCAATTGCAGTGCTATTTTTTTAGCAGGAACCAGCAGGAACTCAGTTCCTGAAGCTCTCATTAAATATGACATCATCAGGAACTGGGTTCCTGAACCTGTCCTGGGCCAAAATGTGTCTTCCATAAGATACATTTTATTTTAAAGTCCATTTTGAGTGCCTTCTTTTCTAAAAACTATCTATCATCTATCTATATTTTTTTAATATGTACACCCCAGACCCATAGTTCCTGAACCTATTTATTCAGAAAAATAGCACTGCCCTATTGGAAACATATGCATGGCACCTGTGTGTTACAATAATCTAATATACCTAATAATTTATAAAATGAATGAAAGATTAAAAGTTCGGCAATCTTGCTATACCTCTCCATGAGAGTGGTTATTAACAAACTGTTTTATACCTCTCAAACAGCAGTGGAATACAATTGTTTATTTATCTGTAGCATTTCACCTGGTCACGTGATACTGTTGCAGTCACGTGACAAGTACTAGCCAATCAGTCACACACTTCTGATCATTCCTACTATTGGTTTGTTGCAGTCATGTGGACCCCATGACACATGTGATCGGGGGACCATTTCAGTAACCATTCTTCGATCAGCGCTATATCCCACTTGTCACATACTGATCATGCAATGTAACCAACATCACATGATCTGCTGTTGATAATAGGTATACCACATTATATTAAAGTACTGGTTTCCTAATCATAATACAGTGTACTTATTCATTACAGAATAATCCCATCAGGTGAGTCCTTTGTCCATCATTTTGGTAAATTTAATAGAAAAAAACATCAATGCAGTACATATTGAAAAACAATGAAGGATATAATAATGCTAGTAAATATATTAATAATAGTAAATTAATAAAAAAATATAAAAAAATTAAAAATTTAAAAAAGAATAAAATAGTAATAAAAAATATACAGAGCTAAATAATTAAAGCAAAAAAAATAGAAAAAACGTTTAATAGAAATGCATTTAAATCACTGAATTGAGTTCAGTAGACTCATTCAAACCCTCAGGTTGGATAGAATTGAATTGCAGCAACCGTTACACCTCTCACTGATGGAGATCTGTCTCCTCCCCTGAAAGTAGGAGCAATAGACTCTAGGCTAACAACAGACAGGCTAGTAGGGTCACCATCATTTTTAAGGCTAAAATGAAGTGGAACACTATGAGTGGTACGATGATTAAGGATGTTTTGCCAGTGTTCCATTAACTGGGTTTGTAATGATCTTGTAGCTCAACCCACATAAGGGAGACCACACCCACAGGTCAAAAGGTATATAGCGAACTTAGAATCACAATTCATAAATGTCTTCAAAATATATATTTCATTCAGTAAGGGTATGGAGACCATAGTGGTTCTTCTGTCTATATGGAAACACATGATACAGCTAGATTTACCCCATCTAAATATACCAGATGGTTTTTGTGTTACCATTTCAGCCCCCTTACATTGTTACTATTCCTAATAGTCTTCAGATGACTGGGTGCTAATATAGTTTTGATGGACCTGTTCTTTCTATAAACAATTTGTGGTTTTGATGGAAGTATGTCACTCAATATGTTATTATGTCTCAATATTCAACAGTGCTGTGAGAAAATATTCTTAAAATCTCTCATAAGTAATTATTATATTTACAGATAAAGAATAATTGTCTGTTTTTGTCCTTATGTTACCCTTTATTAGAATATTTGCTAGAACATTTATTCTGGAGGAGAGACTATCCATACTTGAAACCTCTGTATAGGCTTGTTGTAGCAGGGTTTCTGGATTCCTGCATTGTTTAAAAGAGTTCATCATATCATTTGCCTGGACTGAAAAGGTTTCTACATATGTACAATTCTGTGTAAGGTGCATGAGTTGGCCCTTTGATATGTTTTGTTTGAGTTGATATTAACACATTTAACAAAATTCAATGTGACAATACTATTGTTGGAGATCTCAAGGGTTGCATGCAGGAAGTCAATGTGATTCCTTCTGAAGAAAAAGGTAAAGAATAGATTGTAGAGGTTAGTATTCAGAAAAGTGACAAATGCCATTGCAGAAGACAGATCCTTACCAAATAATAAAAAGGTCTTCTATGTAATGGCCATAGAATACCAGGGATGCATTCCAGCCACCTCCACACACATGGGTTTTTTCAAACTCACCCATGTACATGTTGGCATAGCTGGACACAAACCTCGTCCCCATGGCCATCCTCATCACCTGAAGCTAAAATGTGTCCACAAATAGAAAATAATTTAGTGAAAGAATAAAGGAAATACAGTTAAGAAAAGATTATCTATATGCATCACTGAGGTCAACATCCAGGATCAACTGTCTAGAAATGACTTCATGACCCATAGTATGAGGTATATATGTATGTAAAGGCTGAAAAACAAGCAAGAAAGGCATATGAGTGACCCCAATATCTTTGTTCTATATGGGGATCTTAATTGGTACGTACATACCCTCTCTCAAGATATCATGATTAATTTAAAGTGAAGTCTGAGTTCTTTCTACAAGTAGCTTTGAGTCATTTTATAAAATCACTTGTGAACACTTTAAAGCCTGTGTTCACAAACTCAGGGATGCACGAGATGGACCTCTAATCTCTCTAGACAAGAAAAAAAGCTTTGACATTATTGATACAAGACATGACAATTATTATCAAAGAAGCTAATAAAGGGGAGGATTGGTGGTCATGAATAGTGAAGATTATATGGCAGAATCTCTTAGACAACTTAATTATCAAAAATGTATGCTGTCTTGGATAATGATCCCATTGATTTGTTTTTCTTGCAGCTTAAACACCTTCTTGACTATTTAGTGGTCATATCCTTGGAGATATAGAGGTTCATACGTCCTACTTTTCCTACTATTCCTAATTTCTATCTAGCAAACCAATGGGGGCATAACTACTGGGGTAAAACTACTATGGGCAAAACTACTGGGAGCAAACCAACTTGGGTCATATCTACTGGGGGTACACCAACTTGGGGCAAATTTACCGGGGGCATATCTATAGCGGGCATTGGAACTGGGGGTATAACTACAGGGGGCATATCTACAGGGGCATATCAACAGTATGCATATCTACTGGGGACATAACTATGGGGGCATTACTACTGTGGCAATAATACACGGGGAATTGCTACTGGGGGCAATACTAATGAGAGCATTGCATAGGGGGCACTTAATAAGGGGCATCACTACCAGGGACATAAGGGGCACTACTACTGGAGGCATTGTATAAGGGGTACAATTACTGTGGGCTCTACATAAGGGGCACTACCACTACAGTGAGTATTGCATAAGGGGCACTACTGTTGTGGGCATTATGTGTATTTGGGGTGTTACTACTGTGGGCTTTGTGTATAAGGGGCACTAATGTGTGTCATAACATGAATAAGGGACACTACTATGTGGTGTAATGTGAATAAGATTTTGCCACTGTGCAGTGTAATTTGAATTGGGAATAATATTTGGGTGACCACGCCCATTTATTTTCGAGACCCTGACCCTTTTTGCGGCACGTACAATCACTTTATTTCACAAGTGTGTGTGTGTGGGGGGGGGGGGGGGGGGGAGGGTGAGTTCCACCACCTCTCTAGGACCACTTTAATCACTGGGTCCAGGAGACATAAAGTTTAAGATAGGACACCTGAAATCTAAACACTATTTCAGAATGTTAAAGAAAACATCACCTCTATAGAGAACCTTTACTGAGATAAAATGTAAAATTACCAACATGACATATACCAAATGCAGTGGCAAGGAAAGGCTCATGCACAACTTTGTTTGCGAGTGGTAATCCTGCTAGTGCTACTGCAGTTTTATGCACTAGAAGAATGCATATTGCAGAAGCTGGGGCCAAACACAGTCAGGCATCATCTTCCATAACCTCATATGATGATAATACAACAATTCTCACTCCGAGTCTAGTAGAGGTGTCACCTGTAAAACAGACAAATCAGTGCCTTAAAAAACTACGAGTAAAGATGGTGACCTAGAAATGAATGATGCTACTGTGGAAGAAGTGCAACATGATGAGGGGGATATTTGTGTATCTGACACTAATGAGGATGTTTTTTTAATGAGGATTGTTGTGACTGGCCAATTCTGGCCTGTTCTTCAGCTACATCAACCTGAAAATTGCCACCAGTGACTTATGGTTACTTCAGCACATGTGGTTAATCAGAAATGGTAACTGCCACCAGCAAATGGGAATTCAATGATATGACACTAGGTAGCCTTTCGCTTTTACCTACATAGACAATTATTAATATTTCAATGAAACAGGTAACATGATCCACACAGGCACAAAAGTTCAATGAGAATACAGAGAATATGCTAGATTAACTTGACTTTAATCCCACAATTTACCAAAGCCTATAGTAAAAATATTAGAAAGTATAGACACACAGATTATTTTGCAATATTTTCAAAAACAAAATGCAAAGAAATAAAGTTTTCAGAAATTCTGGACTTAATATAAAAACATTAGGTTTCTGTTGTGGGTGCTTTACAAATATAAGAAATATGGAGCACCCTCAATGGATGTCTGTCCCTAAAGAGATCACCCAGTATTCAGTTAAACAGACATATTTATCCCCCCTGTCCTACTCCTTTGCCCCCCCCACACACACACACACACACACACACACACACACACACACACACACTCGTGGATTTTAAATGTTTCAAAACCAAAAGTAATTGATTGGGATATTTGTGTCTTTGTTCTTTAGCAACAGGTTTTCCCTGACAAACAAGCAGGGGTCCCTTAATATCCTGTTTCATTCTGTTTGAAGACTAAGGTCTGTGACGTGTCAATTCAGGACTGATTTATGGTTTTAGTCAGGAAAGAGATTCCCTGACCAAATGCCTTCTTTAGAAATTTCTAGCACCTTCCTTCAAAGAATTCAACAACTCTGTAGATGACCAGGAAGACAGTACCATCTACACAAAACCTCCTGCTGGGTAGAGTAAAATATATACTTCTTTTACAATCCAAATGTCCCTTGACTCAATTACCTAGAATTAACTACAGAATTACATTTTGGCATACAGTTTGCAAGTCAAATTTTAATATAGAATATACATTGATAGGTTATACTGTACCTACACAGAAATTAGTATTAAACATGTACAGAGTCACAAATGTAGCACAACTACATACACAGATTGAGACTCATTCGCACACAGATGTACAAATGCTGCTCATTAAATTGATCAATGTAATCTAGCAAAGTAGATTTATCACTTCCATTTATTTTATTTATGCAAATAAGATGCACATTTTAAGTGAGAAAGATACTCGATGCAGCTGAGACACCCAATACCTGGTATGCTGAGAGGGACTGTTTGGCACGACTGAAGCCACAGTGTATGAGGACACCAGGGACGTGCAGTCAGTGGAGGCAGGGGAGGCAGAGCCTCACCTGTCATATTCCAGTGAAAATAGCTGGGTTTTTTTACACTGATTTGTGTTAGAACACAGATCAGTATAAAATGATGCTATTGTCATTGGAATATGAAGTTGCAGCACTATGCAAATGCAGAGAGCAGAGGAGAGAGAGGCACTGAGAGATCTGCCTCTCTCTAGCTGTCAAATGCTGTACGGAGCTGGGGGCGGATCTGGGGGCGGAGCTACGAGTAAGGCATAATCCTGCATTGATAACAGCACCAGCTTGAGGCAGCTCTGACATGCGTGCCTTGACACAGGCTGAAGGCACGCCCCTCAGTTATGCATATGCATTAGCTACCTCACTCGTCCTCCTTCTCCTGTGCTGCACTGAACGTGGGATACAGCCATAAGAAGGAGACAGCTTCCTCATACAGATCACCAGGCAGGTAAACATCAGTGAAATGCCTGATCCCCAGCTCTATCACCTTATCATCCAGCAAGGTTTAATGTAGAGGGCACCATAGTGTGGGAAAGCTATCATTAACTGGCCCCAGCAAACATATAGCTGACCACTGCACTGCTGTTGAGGGGGAAGAGGTTTCTTTAAAGAAACAGTCTATTAAAAAGATACAAGTGTTATGTGACTGCCCATGCACACTCTTACATGGCAAGATTTTATGTGACACGTTTGCAATTTGGTCTTGCTATGTATGGAGATACTTCTCTAGTGGCATATGACACAGTACTGTCCACTTTACTGTCTTTTGTAAGAATGTATACATTAACAGCAGTCTATATTTTTATTTTTTCCTTAATGATTTAAATCTGTAGTGTGTGTGTGCGTGTGTGTGTGTGTGTGTGTGTGTGTGTGTGTGTGTGTGTATGTATGTTTGTGCGGCTGTGTGTGTATGTGTGTGTGTTGGGGAGGGGGCAGGGGGGGAGGGGGAGAAGGCACAGGTCTCTGCCAGGAAGAAAGCTCAGCCACCTTCCCCCTGAACTGACATGGTGCTGCTGCAAGACTCATACCACTTTCACATCGCTAAAGCAGGTCACATGACCCCTTTCAGACTGACGGCACCAACCCAGGTTGGTGACGTGCGCAGTGCTGTGTGCAGAGGAGGTGCTTGGAGATCAGATTATCTCCCAAGTGCCGCCTATCCTTATAGTGTAAACGAATCCCGGATCACATCGACCCGGCATCCCGTTCACACTGTGCACCTGACCCGGGAATAACCCTGCTTTATTTCCGGGTTAAAATACCAGGCCATGCGACGCGGGAAATCGGAATATACCCCTTTCACACCGCACCTAAACCCATGTCAACCCGGCAAAATACTGCGTAATTTGTGCGGCGTGAAAGGAGTATTACAGAGGCAGAGCTTCTCTTTCCCTTTTTGCAGGGTTTTATTAATAACTAATATGGCATTGATTAGCAAAATGTACAGAACCCCCCCCCCCCGGAAAAAAAAATATACAAGTGTTCCATAAGAAACTGGACACAAAGCCTACTTATAGTGTATGGTACAGAGACAAGGAGCCTAATACAGACCTGATCACAAAAGCAAAATTTTGATCTAATGGGCAAAACCGCGTGGGTCATTCCGACCCGATCGCACGCTGCAGTTTTTTTGCAGCCGTGTGATCGGGTATCAACAGCGCATGCGTGCCAGCCGCAATGAGCAGGCGCTTTGCTGCCCGGCGACGGCAGCTACGACAAGAACGAAGAAAGCGTTAGCAGCGACTAATGCAAGAAGATTGACAGGAAGAGGCCGTCTGGGGGTGTCAACTCACCGTTTTTGGGGAGTGACGAAGAAAATGCAGGTGTGTCCGGCCGTTTGCAGGGAGGGATCCTAACGTCAGCTCCAAGAAGATTCATCGCAGCGGCTGAGTAAGTCTTGAGCTGTGCAGAGACTGCACAAACTTTTTGTTTGTGCAGCTCTCTGCACAAGCGATCGCTCCCCTACACAGCCCTAACCCCCTCCCCTGTATGCGGTGATTACCTGGTCACAGCAGTGCAAAAATCTGCCTGCATGCGACCAGGTCGGAATGAGGTCCCATGTGCACTGCAGGGGGGGCAGATGTAACATGTGCAGAGAGAGTTAGATTTGGGTGGGTTATATTGTTTCTGTGCAGGGTAAATACTGGATGCTTTATTTCTACACTGCAACTTAGATTTCAGTTTGAACACACCCCACCCAAATCTATATCTCTCTGCACATGTTACATCTGCCCCACCTGCACTGCACATGGTTTTGCCCATTAGAGAAAAATTTTGCTGCTGCGATCAGGTCTGAATTAGGCCCAATGTCACTGGCTGCCTGACTGCGTGCCAGAGTTGCTGCCCACTATATAATGTACTGTACTGTAAGTGACTCTGGCCAGTGTGTACTGTGCTTAGCAATGGCAGTGCAGTCACTTGCGCTAAGGGATGTGTCCCTTATGACATATGCCAGTAGTCTGCACAGTCTACAGCATAGTGCAGCCCTCCCCGACATGCTCTGCTATTGGGTTCATATATATGTAAATCTGTCTTTGATATTAGCCAGTGCCTCCCCAGCCATTTACCTCACCGCACGTCACTGGAGGACACTGTACTATGGAGTGTATGATACAGCCTTCAAAGATATGTGTCATTTGGGCAGACATAGATATATAAAAATTATATTTTCTTCACTTTCATGGTTTGCATTATTCTACAATAAAGTATATTGCTCTTTTGATCATTTTTCATATTGCATATAAATCTAGGCAGTCTTAACTTCAATTGACATTTATTTTTTCTATTCTTAAATTAGATAGTTTATACTATATCTACAATATACTGTACACAATGAATGAAAATGACCACATGAAAATAGACCACTCAGCATCACAGCAATCCTTTTGGATATTAAAGCATAAAGCATATTTGAACATTAAAGTCTAAGGGTAGGGCATATAGGGTCACATTGGGAATTTAAAGTAGTACTGGAAAAAATCCTGAGCCTCATGTAGACTTGACCAAATAAACTGTTGGTGGGAGCTACACAAAAGTTAGTTTGACCAGCACACCAGTTCTTGGAACATGCACACTTTATTGCAAGACAAAGCAGCTATTACAGGTTGAGTATCCCATATCCAAATATTCCGAAATACGGAATATTCCGAAATACGGACTTTTTTGAGTGGGAGTGAGATAGTGAAACCTTTGTTTTTTGATGTCTCAAAGTACACAAACTTTGTTTAATACACAAAGTTCTTAAAAATATTGTATTAAATGACCTTCAAGCTGTGTGTATAAGGTGTATATGAAACATAAATGAATTGTGTGAATGTAGACACGCTTTGTTTAATGCACAAAGTTATAAAAAATATTGGCTAAAATGACCTTCAGGCTGTGTGTATAAGGTGTATATGTAACATAAATGCATCCTGTACTTAGCTATAGGTCCCATCACCATGATATCTCATTATGGTATGCAATTATTCCAAAATACGGAAAAATCCCATATCCAAAATACCTCCGGTCCCAAGCATTTTGGATAAGGGAGACTCAACCTGTATACAGTTATTACATAATAGTTTACCCAGTACTAGTCAAAGATAGACATGTGCGCCCGGCCTTTCTCGGGTTTTGTGTTTTGGTTTTGGATCTGTATCTCCTTTGTGTTTTGGATCTGTATTGGTTTTGCCAAAACCGCCCTTGCGTGTTTTGGGTCTGTATTTTTTTTTTACATCATAAAAACTGCTAATTTCATAGAATTTTGGCCTGTTTTTTCCTACAGTATTAGTAACTTCAATAACATTAATGTCCACTCATTTCCAGTCAACTGTGACCACCACACAGCTCACGATATTGTTTTCATCCACCTTAGGCCTAAAGGTTGCAGTGAGGTAGTTGGATGACTAAGCTAAGTGGCAGCAGTGGGCGGCACAAACATGTGGTGCGTAAACTTACAACATGGCACATCTAGCAGTGGTACTGCAGTGGCAGACAGTGTGTCAGTTTAATAAACTATGCTAAAAAATAACAGTCAGCAATGCTCCAAACAGCACATAATACAAAGCATAGAGGTGCTAGAGGTAATTGTCCTTGGGCCCTCCCACCAACCCTTATGTTCTATATATTAAACAGGACATCCACAGTTTAACAAACCAATAATTTCAGCAAAAGGGATTGTCACTTGTGGCTGAAATGATTGGTTTGTTTGGGCCCCACAAAACAAGCTGGCAATGTGCAGTGCACAAACTGGCTCTACATAAGCAAGATGTGGTCATCAGCATCTGATTCCTCAATCCCATCAGGGTGTACATCCTCTTTTTCACACAATATTAATTTATCTCAGCTGGAATCCACTGTATTAGGTGCCTCTTTATTTTGTGGACATAATTTTCGGTAAAGGTCTTCCTCGTGGAATTGGTAATTCATTTTGATGAACATCACATTTTCCACATTTTGGGAAAATAACCTCCTATGCCGCTCGTTGACAAGTTTCCCGCCTGCGCTGAAAACTCTTTCTGAGCACACACTGGATGGTGGGCAACTAAAGTAAAGCAAAGCCATTTTGTGCAAGTGCCTCCAAATGATCTTTCTTTTCCTGCCAGTATTGAAACAGACTGACTGACATGCCTATTTGGATGCTAACACTGAAATAACAATCAATCATTCTTTGAATGGTGACCATATAATATACAGTGACAATAGACATGTCAGTAATTGTAGGCAGCTCCTTCAGTTCGGACCAGATGTCAGAACTTGTTCCTGACTGATCTGCATCACCGCCAGCTGGTCTCTTATGATTTTTTTTCCTTGCAGCAGCAGTTGCCAGAGAAACTAAAGGAGGAAATGTTACAGGAAATGTGCCGCTTGAGCTTACAATTTTCTCACCAACAGCTCTTTGCTTCTCTGCAGATTTGTGTCCATAGAAAGGAAAGATACAAAGTAGGATTTAAACCTAGGATCAAGTATGGTCACCAAAATATAGTGATCTGATTTCAAGATATTTATGACCTTTGAATCCTGGTGAAGCCAATGAAGGGCTTGATCTAAGAGTCCAACATGCTTAGCGTACTTGCTTCCTTTCAGCTCCTCCTTCAATTTGTCCAGCTTCTTTTCTAAGAGTCTAATAAGAGGAATGACCTGACTCAAGCTGGCAGTGTCTGAACTAGCTTCACATGTAACAACTTCGAAGGATTTGAGAATCTTGCACAATACAGAAATTATTCTCCACTGCACTTGACTAAGGTGCACTCCCACTCTTTTCCCTATGTCATAGGTCAATGTGTAGCTTTGGATGGCCATTTGCTGCTACACCATCCACTGAAGCATATAGAGGGTTGAATTCTACCTTGTTACTGCCTCTTGCTTCAGCTGATGGCAGGGCAAGTTCAACTGCTCTTGCAAGTGCTGCAATCTTCTACATGCACTTGCAGAATGGCAAAAATGTCCCAAAATGTTCCTGGCCACGGACAGCATCTTCTGCATACTCCTGTCATCTAAAAAAAATTTAAGCATGACCAAGTTAATTGTGTGTGCAAAACGGGATGTGCTGGAATTCCCAAAGCTGTAATGCTCTCACAATATTGGCATTGTCAGATATCACAAATCCTGAGGAGAGTCCAAGTAGCATAAGCCATTTTGCAATGATTTCCCTTAGTTTTTCTAAGAGGTTGTCAGCAGAATGCTGCTAAGTGAAAC
This sequence comes from Pseudophryne corroboree, assembly GCF_028390025.1. Lineage (NCBI taxonomy): Eukaryota > Metazoa > Chordata > Amphibia > Anura > Myobatrachidae > Pseudophryne > Pseudophryne corroboree. The sequence goes on along the minus strand of NC_086451.1, from coordinate 124,922,933 downwards.
CGGTGATACACAGAGTAGCCTGCCTCTGAATGAGCTGGCATTTGTGAGATGCTGCTGCTGTTAGTGCTGCTGAAAGCAATACATCTACCTAGTGGGCAGTCACAGTCATGTTGTCTTTAGGTTCCCCTATTCCGCTTGTTCACATATCTGTGGTTAAGTGGACAGTGGCATGGCATTTCTGAGGACACTAACAATGCTTATTTTTATGTCCTGGTACAGGCTGGGAACTGCTTTCCTAGTGAAGTGGAATCAGATGAGATTTGGTACTGGGGAGACAGGACCTCAATCAACTTTCTAAAACCCACTGCATTAATGTTGGATACTGGATGCATGTCTAATACCAGCATAGTTGTTATGGCATCAGTAATCCACTGTGCAACTGGGTGACTGCTGTCATACTTGCTCCACCTTGCAAAGGATTGTTTAACAGTCAATTGTTGTGTTAAACTACAAGTAGTCTTCCTGGTCCCCGTCTGGACAGTAGCAGCAGCAGGAACAGGTGTAGCACTCAAGGATGTTTTTGAGGAAGCCCAGATAGTAGATGAATCAGTCACGCTTATGAGATTGGAAGCATGACTACTTCCAATCATGAATGAGGATATTGATGATGAAGGTGTTGGTGGTGGAGATTGCAGGCCCTTGTATATAGGGTCTGCAATCTAGGAGATGCTGGATTGGCTTTTACATTTTTAGCCAAAGTTTCTGAATTTGACAGTGACTTCTGATGAATGCGCTGCAAGTAAAAGGGAGGATGTTCCTAGATGGTTAAGCTCCTTACCCCTACTTACTATGGCTTTACAAGGCTACAGATGGCTTGACACTTGTCTGGATTTGGGTATTAACAATTCCACACAGAAGAGGTGGATTTTTTTGTCTTTTGGCAATGGGCTTTTTCATTCCATGGGCAACAACGGTTGCCTTATTTAAACAAACATCATCCTCATCATCAACATCCACATCATCAACATTCTTATTAGAACCAGTTACACATATATCCTCATCATCCTGGTGCACTTCTACAGTGACATCCTCAATTTCAATGTCACTGTGTTGACTTGTGCTGCTCCTCCCAACACTTGCAGAGGGCAAGCAAATGGTGGAAGGGGCCTCATCTTCCAGTACAGTATTGGAAACATCAGGCTCACACATGGCACACGCTGACACATTTGGACTCTCTTTGGGGGATTTGGGAATATTTCTGAGCACACCGTTGGCTCCTATGCCTTAACAAGTTTATTTTTTTAACTCTTATCCAGGGCGAAGGGCTTACGTCAACGTTTTGAGATGCAGAACCACCAGTCATAAATAAAGGCCAAGGCCTTAGCCTTTCCTTGCCACTTTGTGTAGTGAATAGCAAATTGCCAATTCTATGTTTCTCTGGAGCTAACTTTACTTGTGATTTTTGTTTATTTAGCACTGTAAAATGATAATGCTTATTTGATTTTACATGCACCAACTTTGATTTTAGATGCCCTCTATGCCATTGGGCATCAGCATTAGCAAATTACATTGATAGACTTGCATTGTCAGGACTACTGGCAGCAGCTTCAGTACTAGTACGTGGTTCATGATTTCCTCTCAATTGTTCATCCTTCATTTCTATCCACAAACACAAAGTGGGGTACAGCTCACACTACAATTTGTAACAAAAATGTACCACCTATGGTGTCACCCAATACGTGTGTGCATCAGAGATATAAGTTAAACACTGCGGTTGACCTTCACTAACAGCATTGCACAATATGTGTATGAGTGAGAAATGGAAGTCAAACATTGTGGTTGACATTCACCAACAGCATCACACAATATGTGTATGAGTGAGAAATGGTAGTCGAACACTACGGTTGACCTTCACCAACAGCGTCGCACAATACATGTATGAGTAGGAAATACAATATATTACTGTGGTACCACCTTCACCCACAGCATAACACAATACCTGTATGATGTGGAAATACAATATATTACTGTGGTACCACCTTCACCCACAGTGTCGCACAATATGTGTATGAATCAGAAATGGTAGTCGAACACTGTGGTTGACCTTCACCAACAATACGTGTATGAGTATGAAGTAATAATATACTGTTGTCTGACCGGCAGTTTCACAGTACTTAAAACTATTTAAATATAAATTGTATAATACACTGGGGTATAGCACAAACAAATAAATTTTTTATAATTATATTTTTATGCTCTTTGTTTTTAGTGTTTATTAATTTAATTTTACATTGGGACAGAGTCCATGGATGGAAGGACAGAGCTCCCCATGGACTTTACAGCAGAGCTGAAAGAGCACCCCTGGAATGATACAGCAGAGATGAAAAAGCACCCCTGGACTGATACAGCAGAGCTGAAAAAGCACCCCTGGACTGATACAGTGGAGCTGAAAGAGCACCCCTAGACTGATAGAGCAGAACTCACAGAGCACCCCTGGACTGATACAGCAGAGCTGAAAGAGCACCCCTGGACTGATACAGCAGAGTTGAAAGAGCACCCCTGGATTGATACAGCAGAGCTGAAAGAGCACACCTGGACTGATACAGCAGAGCTGACAGAGCACCCCTGGACTGATACACCCACACCAAATATACTCAGTATTGATGGACATCTCCATCCAGTACACTCTCCACAGCCGTAGGGAAGATAGCGCAGATCACAGATACCTTTATAGAGTCCAAAACCCGTGAGAATCCGACAGTGGGAAGATGATGTTCAGCCTCTCTTTGGGATCTGAGTCTGGCAGGAAAACTCAAACTGGACTCGGATCCCAGCTCGGATCTCAATGTTTGGGTGGATCCTGTTCTCAGAGAACCGGACCCCCTCATCTCTAGTTATAGATGGGTTAAAGTGGGTGGAAAGGGGCAGAACTGAGTTCCATCACCTGTAATGGTACTGTAAGTGGAACTAATTCCACCTCTTCCATGGCCCTGCATAGTAATTCCTAAAGATAAGCCCTCCCCACCACCTATGTCAATAGATGATGTAGGCAGCGATAGTGTCACTGATGACCTGCAGCCACCTTCCCTTTCCTCAGATCCTGGCGACTTCAAAGATCTCCTCCACCTGTGGCCTGCCCCTCCTGGTACTCAAACATGCTGTATCTGTAAGACGGTGTTCATCCCCTCCTCAGTTCCCAGTGGCTTCTTTTTCTGGCACTGCGTATGTAATGTTATGCCATCACCGCTGCTGAGGTGAAGAGCCACAAAAGGGAGGCAGGTTCCGTGAATGATGAAGACAAGCTGACAGCAGGCTGGAGGGACACAAAGAGTTGGGAAAGCTGCTGAAGGGACACAAGGCATGGTTCTTCTGGAGTGACAGAACAGAAGCAGAACTGTGTATAAAGGACACTACTACTGCCGGCATTATGTGTATAAAGGGCACTACTACTGTGGGCATTATATGTATAAGCAGCACTTCTTTAGTGATAATGTGCATAAGTGGCACTATATTGTGGGCATTATATGTAATGAACAATACTACTGTGGAATTTGTGTATAAGGGGCACTACTGTGGGCATTGTGTATAAGGGGCACTACTAAGTGATGTAACGTGAATAAGTGCCACTACTGTGTGTTGTTACATGAATAAGGGACACTACTATGTAGTGTAATATGAACCAGGGGCACTATGTGTGGTGTAATGTGAATAAGATTGTGCTACTATGTGGCGTAATTTGAATTTGGGGGTAGTACTGTATAACCATGCCACTTCCTTGTGAGACCACTGTCCCTTTATAAAGTATTGGAGGTAGGGTATAAATTTATAGTTTACAGGGGGATTCTGAAAACCCTAGCACTGGTCCTGGCTCCATCTAATGGGAGGGAGGGTATGTGGTGGGGAAATGAGTTCTTCCACCTCTCCAGAATCACTTTAAACCCTGGTCATAGATATACAATGCAGAAAAACTTTTTATGTCCTCTATACAATACAATAAACATTCATATAAAGGCCATATAATACAAAAAGTATTTATGTGGCTGCTATATAATACATAGATAATCATACTGACAACCATACAGTATAGAGAATACATATTCTTGAGACCACCATACAAAACTGAGAGCATTATTATGATTACAATACAGTACAGGGAGCATTTTTGAGACCACCACACAATATCACCTGTCTCATCATTATTTAACTCCATCAAAATAAGAAACTTCTTCACATTCTTTACAACAATCCTTTCAACATCAATATCTCCTTTATAATAATTACAGTATATTTACCCCCTCACTATTATTAATCAACTGCCCGCTGAAGTAATAGAGCATATGCAATGTACATTGAAAATATGATTAGTGGAGGAAATAAAATGGCAACAATAATACTAATTTAAATATTTTTACAGAACCTGGATGGTTCTATAGACTGCGGGGTGATGGAGGACTGTGGGGCTTGCAGGCTGCTATGACATGGTCACATTCAGAATATACTGTATTATGTCAAGGAAAGCCCAACTTGGCGTGCTCACATCTCATATGAGCACACCAAGCAAGTGGTTAAACAATTGGCAATAAAATAATTATTTAAATAGCACAGAAAGCAATTAATAAAAAAGGATTTAATTGAAAAAAATAAAAAAAATGCATTGAAAAAGTAAGTTAAAAAAGCATAACAATATCAGAAAATGCAGTAATGAAATTCAAAGAGCACTGGGGGTATACAATAAGTCCCAAAGCCAGGAGTTATCAGGGATTTTTTTTCTCCTGCCTCAGCAACTCTGAAAAAATCCTTGATAATGAGTGTGTTAATTTTCAAGGGTAATTGAATTTCCCCTAAAGACTCTTAAATCCAACATCTATAATCTAAAATTACTGGTCAAGTTACTCGTGTTTAAATTTCCAATGATCAATCAAAAAAGTGTCACAAACATCTAATGAAGTGTGACTTCATGTGAATATTTAAATATAAACTGGTAACTAATGGACATGCCAGTATGCTAAACAAATCTAGGGTCTGCCGCTCCCACCACTAGCATACATGGTGGAATACATTTGTAACACACTGATGTCTTCCTGTTTCTTTTGTAAGGAAATTTTGTGAGACCAAACTTCTGTGTGCACTTCTTATTTTAATATACTGTAGAAATATTTGAAATAAAAAATCTAGAAACAGCCTTAATAAATTTGGACAGGTATCTACTGCTACTGCCCTAATTTCCACCACTTGTTGTTCAAAATGTATCTATCTTCAAAAGAAAGGATGTACAATGGAGTCACATGTAGCTTCATCATTTGCTAATATCTACATGCTTTTTGTAGAAAAATAACTTTTTTTGCAAAATCAAGTGTTTGATCCCCATGTTGCATTCTTCACTCAGTATATCAATGACATCCTGTTATTATGGTCTAGGAGTGAAGAGGAGTATATCAATGTCATAACTAACACTAATCTTGCCCATGACCATATCAAGTTCACATATGTTATGAATCAGTACATTACCTGGATGTGACAATACATTGGGCAGGCAGTGAATTTGTGACTAAGATTTACCATAAACCTACGGACTGTAACACCCTCCTACATGCACACAGTCACCACCCTGTTTCACTGAAGAAAAGTCATCCATATCCACAGTCTGTAAAGGTACTTAGGATCACCAGTAAAGGATCAGATAAAAGAAATATCAATCAAAGAAATAAAATTTCATGATGCTGAAATTTGCAAAATGTGGTTATTTGCAGAGTGATCTCCTCTCAGACAAGAACAGAGCTGTCACTAACCAAACCCTCCTAACAAACATCAGTAGCACCCGTGCTCAGAAGGAAACAACTATGCTATTTGCAACCAGCTCAACATCGCCACTAATTTCATTAACACCACCTCCAAACATATTCTGGCCCATCATCAATACTGGAAATACTATCATACTGGAATATATTTCTGGGGAGAAACTTCAAAAATTGGTTGGCACACAACGACGTACAGTAGGACACTCTGGCACAAACACTAAGGGACAGTTTAAGACAGGTTAAGAAACCAGGGTGCTACAAATGTACGGGATGTACAACTTATAGTTACATGGCAATGGGCCCTGATAGTGTTCTCAGGCAAACAACAACCCATAAGACATGTTCTCACTTACACCAGCAAGTTTATTGTTTATTTATTAACACTAGAAAAATACCTAGAAATGGGTAGAATATACAGAGTACTCAGATTACAAAAAATATGCCACTATAGGTATTTAATAACAAGGAATTTATGATAAATTGGAACAAAATATTAGAGGAAGGTTCATTGAAACTTATTAATATACTGACAATTGAAAGGAAGAAGAGGAGGACCTGATAAAATTAGAAACTAATATGTCTAAATTTGACAATAATGACACTTTTAACAATGAGGTAGAAGCTGTTCAAAAGAGATTAGATAATTTAGAGAATTACATTATACAAAGAAAACAGAAGAAATACATTAGAGACAAAAAAGATTATGAAACTAATTGAGTTTTTAATTGGACTTAAAACAATACCAATTTACCCAATTATCAGTATGTAAGACAAAGGAGTAATAGCGATAGAGATAGATCTAGGGATTATTCAAACAATTTCAGAAGAGGTAGATCCAGAGACTATTCACTTAACTTCAGAAACAAAGATGGATGGTAACAGGTAAGAAGATACCAAAGAAGATACTCTTACCATTCCAACCACGGATATAACCAATATCAAAAATGGAAGAAAAATAATTACCTGGCTACTAAAAATAGCTATGAAATACTAAGTTCACCCCCACAATCAGAATGGAGGGATTTTTTAGATGGAAGAAAAGAGAATCAACTTCCTTGGACACAAAGAAGTAAGGAGTTACTTTGAAGATTGAATTCTCCACAAGGTATAAAAAGGAGACTCTACAACGGCAAAGAGGAAAGAGGGGAAGTGGGAGGTTCTCCAAAGAAAAGAAAAGCACTGTTCATTACACAAGAAGAGAACAGACAGGAATTTACAACATTTCAAACAAGCAATTATCCGAACCACAGAAAGAGGTATTAAATAAAGGACTCAAGTTTGCCCCCGATTCACGTGTCGACAAATTTAACATTTAGATCTAAATAAATATATGCGAAACCTTACATTACAAAGACATTTTTTGAAGAATCCAATTGCAAAATTGTCTTATGAACCAAAACAAAAACCCACAGTGTCCTTGCCCTTGAAATATTACCCTGTTGAGTCAACAGGCAGCCACCTAGACTTCTTTTACGATTCACCAAAAGAAGATTTTAGAAAAATAAAAATAGAGAAGAACATGTATAACAGCAATTTAAAACCCCAAGAAAAACAATCAGCAAAGCAATTGAAAGCTGATACATCAGTTGTAATCAAACAAGCAGACAAAGGGGGAGCAGTAGTAGTGCAAAGTAGTGAAGCATATTTATCCCACAGAAGAATATCAGAAACAGCTTTATGTTCTACTTACTGAAGCAAGAACAGAAGGAGTAATTTGTGAAAAATTATTTGAATACCTCTATATAAAAAGTCCACATATAGCTACATTCAGCATATAGCAAAATTCCCCCCGGGAGACCAATTATATCTGGTATCAATTCATTAAGTGCTAATTTATCTACTTTTCAGATTTAAAACTTCAAAAATATATTAAAAAACATATCATTCCTTAAAGACTCCACATGTCTTCTTAGAGATCTGGAAGAGGTTACCTGGGAAACAAATTACAATTGGTTTACAATAGATGTACAAGCCCTCTATTCATCAATACCACATGAAAAAGGTTTTCATCTTGTATTAGAGTTCTAATACAAGATGAAAATATGAATGAAAAAGAAAGGGTATTCATCACCAGGAGTATTAGGTATATACTTGAACATAATTATGTCAAATTTGAAGGCTGCTTTTAGGTACAAACTCAGGGAATGGCAATGGGTACCAAGTTTGCACCGGCATATGCCAACATCTTGATGGGTCAGTGGATGAATTTATCTTTAATACATCCTATGAGGAAAGAAATATCAAATTATTTAGGAGATATATTGATGATCTAATACTAATCTGGGTAAACAATGAATTGCCTATTGAAGACTTCATGAAGTACATCAATGAAAATAACTACAACCTGAAGTTCACATACAACCAAAATAAAAGATGTATTGATTACCTTGACCTTGAATTAGAAGGATTACCCTCTGGTGAAATAAAAAAAACACTACCCACTTCAAAGAAACAGATGTGAATAGCTGCATCCCAACAGAAAGCTGTCACCTGCCTAGTAGTAAAGATGAAGATTATTGTGTTCAATCAAAACTACTGGCAGCCAGATTCGCTGCAAGAGGATATGAGACAACCAAAATAGAAGAAGATAGGAGTAGGGCATTTGAAAGAAATAGAACTTCCCTTCTAACACCAAAGTTTAGAAATGAAAATGAACAAAATAATGGAAAGCCCTTCATAATGCAATGTAACAAAGAAAATTGCAAGAACAAAAAGGATTCTGAATAGACATTGGAATATACTGCTGAAGGACCTGGTGTTAGGTCCACATCTTCCAGAGAAACCATTTGTAGTGTATCACAAAGCTCTGAACCTGAAGAATATTCTGTCCCCAAGTACACTCCTGAAAATTAATGTCAGAAAAATAAGATAACAAATTTTTGACTATCAAACCGGGCTGTTTCCCATGCAACAAATGTAAATGCTGCAAACATATGGAGAAGAACCCAGTGATTAAAATCATTGAAACAGGAAAACTCCATAAGTTAAGAGAACGTCTAAATTGCAATTCTACCTTTATTATCTACAGAATAACTTGTGGATGAGGCCTAATATATAAAGGAAAGACAAAGAGAATCCTTAAGCTACGCATCCTGGAACACCTAAGGAACATTAAGAACAAAGTATTAACACATAGCCTTCCAAGGCATTTCTCAGAAATGCATAATTCGAATGTTAGTGAACTGAAAATTACCATATTGGAGCATGTTAATGAAGATCCTAGGGGAGGCAAAAGGGAACTATGACTATCTAAAAGAGAATCCTATTGGATTTTTACACTTGATGCTCTTTTACCCAGGGGCTTAAATGAACGTATTGATATAGTATCTTTCATATAGATCTTTCATTTGGCTCCCCTCATTATAGTTTCATAGAATGCCTTCAAATAGTTCCTTCAATTCTAACTCTAATTATAAATAACATTACATAAATTTGTGAATACCCCATAAGGTCATGTCTTTCTTGTATTTCTTATGGAATGTAAATTTAATAATAACACACCCTCCAGATAAAATGGTCTTTTATTTACAATAAACCCTGTTAAAGAAAAAAAAATGTTTCTATTTTTCATAAATACAGGCTATCCCTATGTTTAGAAATACTGTATATATTGTATTAAAAATGAGGGATCCATTAGTTAGAAATGTCCTATATTGCAAATGTTATGTCTGTAATTACATTAATTATGGGACAAATGTCATTTATCTTACATATGGAAGTTGTCAAATATGTTGTATACCTTTTTACAATGTTAAAGTGTTGGCTAATTATGGGGCATATTTTTATGAAATTTTGTAGTAAATCTAACATAAAAAGTTAAAGTTTTTTTAGTATTTGAATATCAAAACAGATTAATGTAATCCATAATATATATTAAAGTTATGTACCGCCTCCTTTAGGATTAATGTAATCCATAACATATTAAAGTTGTGTACTGCCTCCTTTAAGAGCCCATTAGTATCATAATTAGTTTCCCCAAAAGTTTCTTAATAAAGATGTCTTTAATCGAGAGAATGAGCTGGTGTTCTAGATATGGATGCGCATGCACAAGGTGGAACGCAACCAGGAAGCGATATTGTACCGCTGCTGGTAGCGGTCCTATGCGCCTTCACAAACTGCCACCTGCACCTTGTATTTACAGGGTCCGTGTGTCCCCATGAGAATGGTAGAGTGTGCAAGTGCCCCTAGACCACCAGGGATGAGTTAGATTTAACGAGCATCCCGGGCTCTAGACTGATAGGAGATCCAGTATGTAGTAGCAAGCATGAGGCTTGGAACGCATAGAGGAAGTAGCGTCCAGCTGAAGCTGGAACGCAAACGTGTTTTTAAACCCATTTTCATTAAATATATGTCCCACTGAATCACCAATGTGACATTAATCAGAGCCCTAACTATGCTCACTGAGAATAGGAAGTTATATAATAACAGTCCCATGTAGTTTAAAGCAAACATTAGAACACTCCATTTAGATTAAGACAGGAAGTGACAAAACAGGGAAAGGGGTTTAAATAGAGTAGCCAGAGTCCTGGTTGTCATTACTTATTGGACTACTGCAGTGGAAGGAACAGGCTAGAGACCTGGAGAAGAAGGTATGTTAGAGGACCATTTATTTGTTTTATTTATTGCACTCTTATTTATATAATTTATATAATGAATTTTACAGCAATTCATTGCACTTAATACACTTTATATATATATATTTTAATAGTATTAAAATAAGTGAATTGGTACACATATATGTTTGAATATTTCACTCTTCACAATAAAGGTAATAGTAAATTAATTAAAGGATTTAAATATATTACAAGCTAATAAGTTGTATGGACTAAAGAAGTTATAATTATTTATTAAGGTCTTCAATTTGACTAGTTGTCTAGAAGGATATGATCCGCTCAATGTTCCGAAGGACTTTTTTTTATAACAAAGCTCAAAGTAAGTTTGCTCAATTTAATTAATCAAATTTAAAATTACCTTTTTCATCTAAAAAGGACCTCTTATTGTCCATTCATTTTTTAAACATTTTTGTTTGGTAGACCTGTAATGGCTAATACCTTGAAAATATACTAAGATTCCTTAGACACTGATACAAGTAAGTAATTAAGGGTATCATTTATATCTATTATTAAATATAATGAGTACTATCTGACAGGCAAGAAGCAGCTGCGTGATTTCCAACTGGTCTAAATAAATTACCCCTACCAGAGGGAGCCAACAGGACTTGATTGACTTTATTTGATTTTTATTTTGAGTAAGTAATGACTGTGTATATAATAGATATTTTTTAAGAAATTAATTGTACACATGAAAATTCAATCATTTAAGGAAGTCCCATAATTGGCCACCACTGGGTTATTTATTATTATGTACTAGTAAGTATAACAAGTGTCAATGTATGTTTGTAAAATGAATATCACTGTAAAGTCTGTGTACTGTTATTTATGGGAACTATTGCCATAGAACAAGTATTGAGTTTTTGGAATGTTCCAAATACTCCTGTAATGGAGAAAAGCATGGCCATTATTCATAATGATAAGATTACAAGCTAATCTAGAATGCAGTAGTTTATAAACATGACATAGGAACTGAAGGATTCATTCTTTCTATCTACATGCTCATCCAATTCCTCTGTTTTGATTCTTACTCTTCTTTGATTCTCCTTTTTCCTCTTTATTATATAGTTTAATGAAAACCATCTTCTAATCAGAGTCATTTTATTGAAAGCTATATATAAAAATTCTTGTGGATTTCTATAAAAATTATGTGTGAAATTTAAAAAAAGTATATGTTCTTTACGTACACACTATTCTGTTTAAGTTTAATTTTGAATTATGTAAACAAAATAATCAGTGTAAAAGATGGCTTTACAAATTGTTGGTTTTGAGGGATACTAGGTTTTGCATATGTAATTAATTTAGTCTGTATTGTGACAATTTACATTTTGTTCTCTTTTGACGACACCCCTGATGAAGTCATTATCGACGAAACGCGTTGATTGACACACAATTTTATTGGAGCTAACAAGCCCTTCTTGAAGCAAAAACTGTTAATGAAGGATAGCAATGTATTAATGTAAAGCTTGTATGGATTGTTGAAAAATCAAAATCTAATTTTTTTATGTTTTTAAGAAAAGTATGTTCTAAATAAATTCAATGTATGGTTATTTGGTTGTACTAAGAAATGTTATCTAAACCAAGGTATCGGTTATCAGCAAAGCAGTGTTAAATTCAGATGCCCCTGTAGATATGTTTGCGCTCTCTCTCTCTCTCTCTATATATATATATACAACTCACAGCTCCGGCACTCCAGACGTCCCTTAGGACCTACTTGCAGCGGTGCCTTCCTCCGGGGGGTCACCCCAATGTACAACGAAGAATAACGAGGCGGCACTCGGAGACTTGCAAAAACTTCAAACGTGTATTAGGTGCTGTCAACGTTTCGGGGACCACCTCCCCTTCGTCAGGATAACTACAACAATGTGTAAGACAATCTTATATAGTGATAAACTTACCCCCCTTCACATGCTCCCACACGTGCGTTCTCCCCTGGCCACGTCACTTGGGTTTCCCGTTCGGCGTCACCGCTCGCATCAGCGGAACCGGAAGTGACGACGCGGCTCCCTCCTGCGTGGCCATGGAGACGCTGTAAACAAAACAAAATATGTCAAAGACACTCGTGCCTAATTAAAAGATTCTGATAATACATACATTATACATAAACAAATGTGCATGATAGTGCTATTAAGAGCCAGCAACACTTTGGCAATATGCAATAAACAATTTGAAAGTGACTTTTAAGTGATCGTGCATAAAGCACTAATTATACATAGATCTGTGTCTATCGGTGTCACATACTGAATCAACATATTACACTGTGTACATGATATATATAGAGAACTAATGACCAGAGAAGCTGAGACATGTCTAAAACAGAGTATGTGCCGTGTCAGTACTATCCATACTCCTGTTCAAAGTGTCTATGTATGAGTCTCAAATGTCTATAACACGTGAGCCTGACTCAATTGTTGTACCCCCTAAAATCGGTCTACACTCATATATAGACATGGCCTACAAGGGTGAAAAATCTGAACATACCATCATTGTCCTAACCTGCTCTCTTTAATCACAAGAAGTTAATGAGCCCAAGACTGTCATTAAGCCCGCCCGGTTTAAGGGTATTGAGTCTATGTATCCACATAGACTCAAGTTGAAGGAGTTTTTTGCCCCTATTGCCCCCCCGGGGTGATTCAGGGACATGATCTATTATCCGGTGTTTAAATGTGGCCATACTATGTCTGTATTCTACAAAGTGCTTAGCCACTGGCTGTTCCCCATTACCTGATGCCAGCGCATTCCTTATAGCTAGCCTGTGTTGGGCCATCCTCACCTTGAATTGGCATTCGGTTTTTCCGATGTAATAACGTCCGCATGGACAAATGATGGCGTATATCACGTATTTGGAGGTACAGGTAAGGGGCCATCTGATATTAAATTTTTTCCCAGAGAAAGGATGCGAGATACTGTCCCCTGGAGACATATGGGTGCACGTAGTGCACCCTGTGCATTTAAAGCACCCATTTCTGCGGGTCAAAAAATGTCTAGGGGGAGGAGTCTTCAACTTAGCCATGTCGGTCTTGACTACCATATCTCTGATGTTACGACCTCTGGTATAGCTGGGCATTACCCTTTTGTCATGAAATATTTTTAACTCAGGGTCTGTGGATACTATGGGCCATAGATGTCGCAACTTCCTGGAGTCTTGTTCGCTGTGTACATTAAATTCTTTAACCCACGGGATGATTCTAGACATGTCCCGTGTCTGCGTGGGCTTTAGTAACTCCTCCCTATTTTTGGCAACAGCCCTCTGTCTGGCTGTGCAAAGGAGGTCCTGAGGATAACCTCTTTTAGCAAACCTCTGCTCCATTTCCTCCAGCTGCGCATCTCTAACGGCACTGTCGCTGTTCACCCTACACACCCGCAGGAATTGGGAGAATGGTAGACCCTGTACCGTGGGTCTGGGATGGCAACTTTCGAACCTCAAGATTGTATTACGGTCGGACGGTTTTTTATATAAACTCGTCTCCACCTTTCCTGCTCTGAGGTTCAGTTGGATGTCTAAGAAACAGATCTCAGTACTGCTATGGTTCATGGTTAGTTTCACGGGGCTGTCTGTAGAGTTGTGCATTGTCACAAGATCAACCAGGTCTTGTACGTCACCTCTCCAAAATAGTAGCAGGTCATCTATGTACCTGTAATAGATGAACAGCCTTTGGGCTATTTGAGGATCAGTGAAAAAAAGCACCCGCTCCACCTCCCACATATACGCATTAGCGAACGAGGGTGCCACGGCCGACCCCATGGCACACCCCGTTCGCTGTCTGTAAAAAACGCCATCAAACATGAAAAAATTATGTGATAAGGTGAACCGTAACAGTGCAATAAAGAAATCTATATCCGGGCCTGCGTAGGCATTATTACCAATAATCAACTGCCTCACGGCCTGTAATCCCTGCTCGTGTGGAATACACGTGTACAGGCTTGTGACGTCTATAGTAGCCAGGATGACATCGTCTGGAATATTACCTATCTGTAAAAGCCTCTGTAATAACATGCTTGAATCTTTCAAATGGGAAAATGTACCCTGTATGCACGGTTGTAGGTACGCGTCTAGGTATATTGCTAAAGGTTCACACAGGGAGCCCCGGGCAGATATGATGGGTCTCCCCGGGGGCCTCTGTGCGTCCTTGTGTACCTTGGGGATGGTATAAAACAGAGGAATGACAGGCCACTCAGAGAATAATTTTTGTGCAACATTGGAATTAATGATTCCCTCCTCTTTGGCTTGCTGTAGTAACTGAGTCAATTCAGCTTGGTACAACCTGGTGGGGTCCTTGGATAACGTGCAATATGTGTCCCCATCAGACAGCAACCGCTGGCACTCCTGTGTATAGTCCGTGACCTCCTGCACCACGATTGCTCCCCCCTTGTCCGCACTGCGAATCACAATGTCAGTCCGTTTACTCAGTGCCTTAAGCGCTTGTCTTTCTTCGTATTGTAGATTGTGGAATTTCTTCCCCCGCATGTCACTTTCTGGACTGTCTAACATGCGGTGAAAGGTCTTAAGAGACGCACTGTTGGATACTGGGTCGAAGCGGGACTTCGGGCCTAGCCTCTGGACCCTGGCAGGTAATGGAGTGTCAGTGGTAACAGAGGGCATTTTGTGATAGTGGTCTTTTAGCTTCAATGTGCGATGTAACCTAAAGGTGTCAACTTTCTTTTTAAAATCATCATCATAGTTGGTGGGGACAAATGATAAGCCTTTGTTAAGCACCCTTACCTCGGCTGGGGCAAGGGGAGTCCTTGATAAATTAAAAATCAGTGCTTCTTCGTCTTCACCGGTTTGGATTTTTTGTCTTTGGTTTTGTCGGCCCCTCCGCGTGCACTTAGGCCTTTTCCTGGTGCTGCTATCCCAGCACGGGTGCGAACCCCTAAAGGGGCCTCCCGATGTGACGTTGAAGAACTGTTATGTGTGTCATCTGAATCACTCGCTGATGTTCGTCCGAATTTGCCCCCATCTCTATGCCGACGCATCCGGAAAGGACCTGACCCTCTGTTGGGATGTGAGGCGCTGCCAAGCCAGGTATATACCCTGTGATGGGCATAATCCAACTGTACTTTGCTTAATTTTTCCTTTTTAAATTTAAGTAAGTTGGATTTATACTGTTCCACCTGCTCTTGTAATTTTGTCATCCATCCCTTGGACTGTTCAGCAGAAAGTAAGTCAGTATGTTCAGTTTCAAACTTGGTAATCAGGTCCCTGGTGATGCCATGTTCTTTAGATGACTCCTCGATTACAAGCAACATCAAGTCCATGGAGCACTTATTCAGCACAGACACCCATTTTTTGCAAAACTCCATGTTATATCGTCCGATGGTGGGTATGTTGTGCACCCTAAAGCCGCGGGGCAACTGCTTTGCCCTGTAATAGTCAGACAATGTGCGGCTATGAAACAAGTAATCAAGCTCACGTTTCTTAAGGCGCAATAAATCTCTGTATGCCTCCTCATTGGTGGTGATAGTTGCTTCAGAAAACACTGGATCTTTATGCAGAATCTGCTCAGCCTCAATGTCAGAAAAGCTGAGGGTATCGTATGTATCACAGTGCAACAAAAATGAAGTAAAATCAGCCTGATCAGCAGCTGCCGCCGCCATGGTGCGTGATAGCAAAGTGCTGGTGCTTGAATAGTGCAAATTGACGTAATAGGCTTGTGCCGATATACGAGCAAAGCGTGTGCAAATGTGCAAACAAATAAAGTGTTCTCGTGCTGTGGAAAAGAAATCCTGGAGGGTGGTAAGTCACTGGACTAAACAATTCTGGGTGCCTTGAGAAGAAGTCCCGTGTGCCTGCACGGCACGCTCGGGTCCACTTACATACAACTCACAGCTCCGGCACTCCAGACGTCCCTTAGGACCTACTTGCAGCGGTGCCTTCCTCCGGGGGGTCACCCCAATGTACAACGAAGAATAACGAGGCGGCACTCGGAGACTTGCAAAAACTTCAAACGTGTATTAGGTGCTGTCAACGTTTCGGGGACCACCTCCCCTTCGTCAGGATAACTACAACAATGTGTAAGACAATCTTATATAGTGATAAACTTACCCCCCTTCACATGCTCCCACACGTGCGTTCTCCCCTGGCCACGTCACTTGGGTTTCCCGTTCGGCGTCACCGCTCGCATCAGCGGAACCGGAAGTGACGACGCGGCTCCCTCCTGCGTGGCCATGGAGACGCTGTAAACAAAACAAAATATGTCAAAGACACTCGTGCCTAATTAAAAGATTCTGATAATACATACATTATACATAAACAAATGTGCATGATAGTGCTATTAAGAGCCAGCAACACTTTGGCAATATGCAATAAACAATTTGAAAGTGACTTTTAAGTGATCGTGCATAAAGCACTAATTATACATAGATCTGTGTCTATCGGTGTCACATACTGAATCAACATATTACACTGTGTACATGATATATATAGAGAACTAATGACCAGAGAAGCTGAGACATGTCTAAAACAGAGTATGTGCCGTGTCAGTACTATCCATACTCCTGTTCAAAGTGTCTATGTATGAGTCTCAAATGTCTATAACACGTGAGCCTGACTCAATTGTTGTACCCCCTAAAATCGGTCTACACTCATATATAGACATGGCCTACAAGGGATAGTACTGACACGGCACATACTCTGTTTTAGACATGTCTCAGCTTCTCTGGTCATTAGTTCTCTATATATATCATGTACACAGTGTAATATGTTGATTCAGTATGTGACACCGATAGACACAGATCTATGTATAATTAGTGCTTTATGCACGATCACTTAAAAGTCACTTTCAAATTGTTTATTGCATATTGCCAAAGTGTTGCTGGCTCTTAATAGCACTATCATGCACATTTGTTTATGTATAATGTATGTATTATCAGAATCTTTTAATTAGGCACGAGTGTCTTTGACATATTTTGTTTTGTTTACAGCGTCTCCATGGCCACGCAGGAGGGAGCCGCGTCGTCACTTCCGGTTCCGCTGATGCGAGCGGTGACGCCGAACGGGAAACCCAAGTGACGTGGCCAGGGGAGAACGCACGTGTGGGAGCATGTGAAGGGGGGTAAGTTTATCACTATATAAGATTGTCTTACACATTGTTGTAGTTATCCTGACGAAGGGGAGGTGGTCCCCGAAACGTTGACAGCACCTAATACACGTTTGAAGTTTTTGCAAGTCTCCGAGTGCCGCCTCGTTATTCTTCGTTGTACATTGGGGTGACCCCCCGGAGGAAGGCACCGCTGCAAGTAGGTCCTAAGGGACGTCTGGAGTGCCGGAGCTGTGAGTTGTATGTAAGTGGACCCGAGCGTGCCGTGCAGGCACACGGGACTTCTTCTCAAGGCACCCAGAATTGTTTAGTCCAGTGACTTACCACCCTCCAGGATTTCTTTTCCACAGCACGAGAACACTTTATTTGTTTGCACATTTGCACACGCTTTGCTCGTATATCGGCACAAGCCTATTACGTCAATTTGCACTATTCAAGCACCAGCACTTTGCTATCACGCACCATGGCGGCGGCAGCTGCTGATCAGGCTGATTTTACTTCATTTTTGTTGCACTGTGATACATACGATACCCTCAGCTTTTCTGACATTGAGGCTGAGCAGATTCTGCATAAAGATCCAGTGTTTTCTGAAGCAACTATCACCACCAATGAGGAGGCATACAGAGATTTATTGCGCCTTAAGAAACGTGAGCTTGATTACTTGTTTCATAGCCGCACATTGTCTGACTATTACAGGGCAAAGCAGTTGCCCCGCGGCTTTAGGGTGCACAACATACCCACCATCGGACGATATAACATGGAGTTTTGCAAAAAATGGGTGTCTGTGCTGAATAAGTGCTCCATGGACTTGATGTTGCTTGTAATCGAGGAGTCATCTAAAGAACATGGCATCACCAGGGACCTGATTACCAAGTTTGAAACTGAACATACTGACTTACTTTCTGCTGAACAGTCCAAGGGATGGATGACAAAATTACAAGAGCAGGTGGAACAGTATAAATCCAACTTACTTAAATTTAAAAAGGAAAAATTAAGCAAAGTACAGTTGGATTATGCCCATCACAGGGTATATACCTGGCTTGGCAGCGCCTCACATCCCAACAGAGGGTCAGGTCCTTTCCGGATGCGTCGGCATAGAGATGGGGGCAAATTCGGACGAACATCAGCGAGTGATTCAGATGACACACATAACAGTTCTTCAACGTCACATCGGGAGGCCCCTTTAGGGGTTCGCACCCGTGCTGGGATAGCAGCACCAGGAAAAGGCCTAAGTGCACGCGGAGGGGCCGACAAAACCAAAGACAAAAAATCCAAACCGGTGAAGACGAAGAAGCACTGATTTTTAATTTATCAAGGACTCCCCTTGCCCCAGCCGAGGTAAGGGTGCTTAACAAAGGCTTATCATTTGTCCCCACCAACTATGATGATGATTTTAAAAAGAAAGTTGACACCTTTAGGTTACATCGCACATTGAAGCTAAAAGACCACTATCACAAAATGCCCTCTGTTACCACTGACACTCCATTACCTGCCAGGGTCCAGAGGCTAGGCCCGAAGTCCCGCTTCGACCCAGTATCCAACAGTGCGTCTCTTAAGACCTTTCACCGCATGTTAGACAGTCCAGAAAGTGACATGCGGGGGAAGAAATTCCACAATCTACAATACGAAGAAAGACAAGCGCTTAAGGCACTGAGTAAACGGACTGACATTGTGATTCGCAGTGCGGACAAGGGGGGAGCAATCGTGGTGCAGGAGGTCACGGACTATACACAGGAGTGCCAGCGGTTGCTGTCTGATGGGGACACATATTGCACGTTATCCAAGGACCCCACCAGGTTGTACCAAGCTGAATTGACTCAGTTACTACAGCAAGCCAAAGAGGAGGGAATCATTAATTCCAATGTTGCACAAAAATTATTCTCTGAGTGGCCTGTCATTCCTCTGTTTTATACCATCCCCAAGGTACACAAGGACGCACAGAGGCCCCCGGGGAGACCCATCATATCTGCCCGGGGCTCCCTGTGTGAACCTTTAGCAATATACCTAGACGCGTACCTACAACCGTGCATACAGGGTACATTTTCCCATTTGAAAGATTCAAGCATGTTATTACAGAGGCTTTTACAGATAGGTAATATTCCAGACGATGTCATCCTGGCTACTATAGACGTCACAAGCCTGTACACGTGTATTCCACACGAGCAGGGATTACAGGCCGTGAGGCAGTTGATTATTGGTAATAATGCCTACGCAGGCCCGGATATAGATTTCTTTATTGCACTGTTACGGTTCACCTTATCACATAATTTTTTCATGTTTGATGGCGTTTTTTACAGACAGCGAACGGGGTGTGCCATGGGGTCGGCCGTGGCACCCTCGTTCGCTAATGCGTATATGTGGGAGGTGGAGCGGGTGCTTTTTTTCACTGATCCTCAAATAGCCCAAAGGCTGTTCATCTATTACAGGTACATAGATGACCTGCTACTATTTTGGAGAGGTGACGTACAAGACCTGGTTGATCTTGTGACAATGCACAACTCTACAGACAGCCCCGTGAAACTAACCATGAACCATAGCAGTACTGAGATCTGTTTCTTAGACATCCAACTGAACCTCAGAGCAGGAAAGGTGGAGACGAGTTTATATAAAAAACCGTCCGACCGTAATACAATCTTGAGGTTCGAAAGTTGCCATCCCAGACCCACGGTACAGGGTCTACCATTCTCCCAATTCCTGCGGGTGTGTAGGGTGAACAGCGACAGTGCCGTTAGAGATGCGCAGCTGGAGGAAATGGAGCAGAGGTTTGCTAAAAGAGGTTATCCTCAGGACCTCCTTTGCACAGCCAGACAGAGGGCTGTTGCCAAAAATAGGGAGGAGTTACTAAAGCCCACGCAGACACGGGACATGTCTAGAATCATCCCGTGGGTTAAAGAATTTAATGTACACAGCGAACAAGACTCCAGGAAGTTGCGACATCTATGGCCCATAGTATCCACAGACCCTGAGTTAAAAATATTTCATGACAAAAGGGTAATGCCCAGCTATACCAGAGGTCGTAACATCAGAGATATGGTAGTCAAGACCGACATGGCTAAGTTGAAGACTCCTCCCCCTAGACATTTTTTGACCCGCAGAAATGGGTGCTTTAAATGCACAGGGTGCACTACGTGCACCCATATGTCTCCAGGGGACAGTATCTCGCATCCTTTCTCTGGGAAAAAATTTAATATCAGATGGCCCCTTACCTGTACCTCCAAATACGTGATATACGCCATCATTTGTCCATGCGGACGTTATTACATCGGAAAAACCGAATGCCAATTCAAGGTGAGGATGGCCCAACACAGGCTAGCTATAAGGAATGCGCTGGCATCAGGTAATGGGGAACAGCCAGTGGCTAAGCACTTTGTAGAATACAGACATAGTATGGCCACATTTAAACACCGGATAATAGATCATGTCCCTGAATCACCCCGGGGGGGCAATAGGGGCAAAAAACTCCTTCAACTTGAGTCTATGTGGATACATAGACTCAATACCCTTAAACCGGGCGGGCTTAATGACAGTCTTGGGCTCATTAACTTCTTGTGATTAAAGAGAGCAGGTTAGGACAATGATGGTATGTTCAGATTTTTCACCCTTGTAGGCCATGTCTATATATGAGTGTAGACCGATTTTAGGGGGTACAACAATTGAGTCAGGCTCACGTGTTATAGACATTTGAGACTCATACATAGACACTTTGAACAGGAGTATGGATAGTACTGACACGGCACATACTCTGTTTTAGACATGTCTCAGCTTCTCTGGTCATTAGTTCTCTATATATATCATGTACACAGTGTAATATGTTGATTCAGTATGTGACACCGATAGACACAGATCTATGTATAATCAGTGCTTTATGCACGATCACTTAAAAGTCACTTTCAAATTGTTTATTGCATATTGCCAAAGTGTTGCTGGCTCTTAATAGCACTATCATGCACATTTGTTTATGTATAATGTATGTATTATCAGAATCTTTTAATTAGGCACGAGTGTCTTTGACATATTTTGTTTTGTTTACAGCGTCTCCATGGCCACGCAGGAGGGAGCCGCGTCGTCACTTCCGGTTCCGCTGATGCGAGCGGTGACGCCGAACGGGAAACCCAAGTGACGTGGCCAGGGGAGAACGCACGTGTGGGAGCATGTGAAGGGGGGTAAGTTTATCACTATATAAGATTGTCTTACACATTGTTGTAGTTATCCTGACGAAGGGGAGGTGGTCCCCGAAACGTTGACAGCACCTAATACACGTTTGAAGTTTTTGCAAGTCTCCGAGTGCCGCCTCGTTATTCTTCGTTATATATATATATATATATATATAATGCAGCAGTCAGCGGCACTCCATTCAGATAAACGTACAAGTTGGATAATAGCCGGTGCCCTCCATGGATAACTGAATCAGCTCCCAAGTATACATGTGCAGTAGGCGGCACTCACAGCTCATTCCAGAAAAAATGACAGGATGCTGTCAGTGTATATCAACATTTCAATGTTTGTTATAAAACATTTTCATCTTCAAGGCAAGAAGAAGGGACCAGGCTGTCCCGAAACGCGTTGGATATACCTTGTGGCGCTGCCCACCCCCTGAATGTTTGGCAGACTGTTTTCCTGATTGCCTGGAATGGAATTCGATCAGAGGAGCCACCATCAGGGTATTTCCCAGGGTACCCTGCCTTTATTTGACACCTGCAGCTCCTCCACCTGCATCGGTAGGATCACATTCCCCCCATGGCCTGTTCCCAGTCCACTTGTTTTTTTATGTATTGCTTGTTTTTAGACATTGCATGTTAGTATTGCATTAAATTCCATTTTATTTACCATACCAGTGTGTTTCAACATACACTTTCACACCTGGGTATTATCCACATACATAGGTGACCGTAAGAGAGACCAGCGCCATTGTAGAGAGAGCAAACCCCTTTTTTCATTTTGCAATTTTGTACTGAGCCCTTAGGGAACTCTGGCACTCTCCACCTGGCCAACTGTCTCAGTCCTGTACAGCACAGACTTGCCACCCCCACCCTCCAGTTTGCACAGTAAATGCAGGAGTATTAGACTCAAACTAATGTGGCTTAACAAGAAGGTTAAGGCAGAAATGGATAAAAAAAGCAGGCTTTCAAAGCATTTAAATCTTATGGAAAGGAGGATTCTTTCAAGTATTACAAGGAGTGTAATAAAAAAATCAAAAAGCAATAAGAGCAGCTAAAATGGAAAATAAAAAGCAAATCGCAATAGGGAGTAAAACCAATCCTAAAAAGTTTTTTAAATACATAAATGGTAAAAGGTTAAAAAAGGAGAATATAGGTGCATTAAAAGATGAATTAGGAGAATTGATAAATGATGATGAAATAAAAGCGGAAATACTGAGCAAATTCTTTTCATCAGTATTCACCAGTGAAGAACTGATGGCGGGAGTAGAGCATAACAATTGTGATAGTAATGATTCATGGTTAGATACTTGTTTAAGCGAAGAAGTAGTCCGGGAGAGAATAAGCAAAATTAAGATTAATAAATCACATGGTCCTGATGGACTTCACCCGAGGGTTCTTATGGAGCTTAGTTCACAACTAGCACGACCCCTATACTTAATTTTCAATAGTTCAATTAGATCAGGCATGGTACCGAAGGATTGGCGTATAGCTGAGGTAGTGCCATTATTTAAAAAGGGATCCAAAAATCTTACGGGAAACTACAGACCAGTTAGTTTAAAATCTATAGTGGGGAAAATATTGAAAGGAATTCTAAGGGACATCATATAGGAGTATCTAAAGTCCGCTAGGATTATTAGCAAGAACCAGCATGGGTTTGTGAGGGACAGGTCATGTCAGACTAACCTAATTAGCTTCTACGAGGAAGTGAGCAATAATCTTGATCAAGGAAAAGCAGTGGATGTGGTCTTCTTATATTTTGCAAAAGCCTTTGATACAGTTCCTCACAGGAGACTTATGATCAAATTAAAGGAGATTGGCCTAGGAAAAACTATTTGCACATGGATAAGCAGCTGGTTGGATAGCAGGGTACAGCGAGTAGTGGTCAACGGGAAGTCCTCAACCTGGTCCCCAGTAGTCAGCGGAATACCACTAGGGTCCTTACTCGGACCACTACTGTTCAACATATTTATCAATGACCTAGAAATAGGCCTGGGAAGCACAGTGTCAATCTTTGCAGATGATACTAAACTGTGAAAGGTAATTAATTCAGAATTGGATGTGGAGTCCTTGCAGAATGATCTATCTAAACTTGAACTCTGGGCGTCTAAATGGAAAATGAGGTTCAATACAAACAAATGCAAGGTTATGGATTTTGGGACTAAAAACAAACTTGCATCCAACATATTAAATGGGGAACGCCTAGGGGAAACATAGTTGGAAAAATATTTGGGGGTATTCATTGATAATAGGCTTAACAACCGTACACAATGTCAAAACGCAGTA
This sequence comes from Pseudophryne corroboree, assembly GCF_028390025.1. Classification (NCBI taxonomy): domain Eukaryota; kingdom Metazoa; phylum Chordata; class Amphibia; order Anura; family Myobatrachidae; genus Pseudophryne; species Pseudophryne corroboree. The sequence continues at coordinate 124,899,102 of NC_086451.1, read as the reverse complement.
AAGGAGGCAAGTAAGGTGCTAGCATGCATAAAAAGGGGAATTGAGACAAGTGACTCGGATGTAATCATGCCACTGTATAAGGCATTGGTACATCTGCACCTGGAATATTGTGTTCAGCTTTGGGCACCATTGTATAAAAAAGACATCAGTGAACTCGAAAGTGTTCAAAGGCGAGCTACTAAATTGATTAAAGGCCTAGAAGGACTGGACTATAAGGAAAGACTTACTAGGCTGAATATGTATACACTAGAAAAGAGGCGCCTAAGAGGAGATATTATTAATATCTTTAAATATGTAAAGGGACATCACAAAGAGTTATCAGAGTAATTATTTATTAAAAGAACACAGTTTAGAACACGTGGGCACTCGCTGCAACTAGAGGAGAGAAAGTTCCGAACGCAACGGAGGAAAGGATTCTTCACTGTTAGGGCAATCAGGATGTGGAATTCCCTGCCAGGGAAGGTGGTAATGGCGGACTCTGTAATTGGATTTAAAAAAGGAATGGATACATTTCTAAATGAAAAAGCTATCCAAGGTTATAATACTTACAATATCAACGTGGTTAATCCGGGGATAACATGAGTTACAGTAGCTAACTACTCATAAAACATTATTTAGCAAGTATTTAGAATCATCGCAACTTAAAACAGGTTGAACACGATGTGCAATTTGCCTCTATTCAACCTCAAATACTATGTTACTATGTTATTTACAGATGCAAGGCTGCTCTATGGGCAGCAATGTGTCACCTTCATTTGCTAATTCTTTTATGTTTCAGGTGGAAGAGCAGTTATTTTTTTCTTCAACAGACAAAATTTTGATTTATTTTAGATACATTGACGATTTGCTTGTATTTTGGAATGATAAATGGGAGGAATTGGAGAAGTTGTTGAATAATCACAATTCATCATCTTTACCAATTAAATTTTCTCACCATATTGATCCAACTATGGTGGACTTTCTTGATGTCCATATTGAAATAATTAATCATAAAATTACCACAGATTTATTTATTAAGCCTACAGACAGAAACAATATTCTTCTCGCATCCAGCCATCATCCCTTACCGTTATGGAAGGGACTTCCGTACTCACAAATGTTATGAGTGCAACGGATTGTGAGTGATGAGTCTAAACTTGAGTCTAGATTAGACACCATCATCACTAAATTTATAGCAAGAGGTTATTCACCATATCATTGAGAGAACCTTATACAGAAAGTACTTAAAATACCACATTCTAAAACACTATGCTCATCTGTTAAAATATCTAATAAAGAAAGGATGATTTGGGTAAACAAGTTCCACACCTAAAGTCAGAATATCAATAATATCAGTAAGCAGTTCTGGCTAATAATTCAATCTGATAAACACCTTTCTGCATTAGCAGATACTTGCCTTATGCCTGCGTACAAATGCGGCAAAAATCTGCGGGACCATTTGGTAAAAACAAATATACAATTTCCTCCATCCAGGAATACTACTTCGGGAGGATTCCTTAGCACATCAAAGCCTGGGTGTTTTTGGTGTCTTGGATGCACCACTTGGAGCCACATATTACCTGGAGATTCTTTTTGCCACCCATATACAGGTAAGCGGTACAAAATAAGACACCGTGTTACATGCTCCACCAAGTTTGTCATTTATTTATTAAGTTGCCCGTGTGGCCTCCACTATGTGGGGAAAACAGAATGCTCTTTTAAAGAAAGGATGGCGGAACATAGAGCATCTATACGAGCTGCTCTGACCACTGGTCATAGCAACCAACCGGTCACATTTCCTACATGCCCGTCATACATTAGCAGTATTAACACACTGCATCATTGATCACATTCTCCCTTTGACCCGTGAAGGCAATCGGGGTCTTCTATTATTAAAGGCTGAGTCTAAATGGATCTTTCGCTTGGATACTTTGTCTCCAAGAGGACTAAACGAGCAATCGGGTCTTTCTTGTTTTTTATAATAGTGACCAAAATTATTTTTTTTCCTGATGTAAATGTTTTATAATAAACATTGAAACGTCGCTATACACTGACAGCGTCCTGTCGTTTTTTTCTGGAATGAGCCGTGAGTGCCTCCTACTGCACATGTATATATAAATATATATAAATATATATATGTATATATATATATATACATACATATATATATATATATATATATTGGAAGCAAACACAAACTTGGAGGTAAATAATTTATTAAGCACAAAATATGCTGTATTTGTATTTTACATTATTGCCATTGAACACCCATGTTTTAATAAACATGCATATTGTTCCAGCTAAATAATAATACTCACATCAAAATTAAATGGACAGTAGATTTGCAATCCACCTATATTTAGGAAGTGTCAAGGATCTAGTCATATGGTTACATACAGTATACAGTATATAAATCAGGAAAAGGTATCTCTTTAGTAAGTATATATTGTAGTTTGGTATTTGCACTGGCAAGAGGACCAAAGCACACTATCAATAGTATACATATCTGTTAGGCTTGTAAGCTCCTGGAATTGTTCCATGAATATGACAGCGAATTCATCTTAATGCATTGCCCACCCCAGTTTCCAGAACTTAATTCAGGATAATACCTGTGTTCAGTGATAAACTATACATACAGTACAACCAGATAGTTACTTAGGGAGTTCAAATGACATAATATTTACATAAGATGCATTTAACAGAAAACTAGAGATAACGTGGGCAAAAAGTCAGCCTGTATAAAAATTATAATATAACTTACTTTATTATTAGGTATTTGCACCTAATAAAATGACCATGCATTGTGTAATGCTGTATTTGCACACTTCCGACTTGCCTAATTTCTCTGATAATACAACCTGATAATAATTAGATTACTGTATGTGCTGTGTATTAGCAATATTGAATGTCAGATAAAAAATATGATCTGACAGAGCAGAGCCTTACTTGAGTGCTAGCATAGACATAAATAAATAATAAAAATAAAATATTATATTATTGCTTTGAGGTTTTTAAGTACTGTTGCTACAAACCCATAAATACCTGTTATGCCGGGTGACAGTTATTCTATTAAAAGAACGTGAGACTGATCTTTCCGCCCAGCTCACACATTTATTCATGTGCCTTCCTAATCTGTAAATTTGAAGCTCTAATGTTGTTGTGTTGATGTACTTTTACACATTTTATAGCTTTGGTCTGAATAATCCTTCTATAAAAGGTATTACCAAGGTCTTAATTAATATAATTGTTTACATAAGCCCTTTATCTTCAATGTACCAGGAGAGAACTGTAAGTTAATATTTAGAATTCTGAGCTGCTTTTATAAATTCCCGTAGGTAGCAATGGCTTGTTATAAGCTCTTTGTTGTGGAACATTTTGTGTGACCTTTTACCTTATGTAACCTTTTGTTCTATGATAGTCCACAACAGTCATCCCAACATGTGACCATTTCATTTTTTCAGTGGTTTATTCTCCTCTACTCACAATGTTTATGTTATTTTGCTGTATACAGAATTTCAAAAATAGACTACCGGATTTAATATAAGTTTACAAATTTAATACACATTTTAAATTAGTAACGTTAGCAAAATAAAGAATGTGTGATATAACGGCCAAATATTTGCTAGGAATGATGTGTGTGCAGGTGTTGATACAGTATTTGCAGTTGCAGAGGCACACCCCAGCACGACACAAGCTATGGACAGCCTAGGTATTTAACTAATAGTGTTGTTTACTGAAGTATAACACGTACAGCCGTGCTCACTTCTGTACGTGCTGTGCTGGTTCTCATGAATCAAAGCTTCAGTGAAGTGGGGTTCTAGAAAGCTCCTCCCCAGCTGGTGAGTGTATGCTGCTTTCAGGCAGGGGTGCAGGATGCTGGAACAGCTTTATACTTGTAATCACTGGGGTCTCTCTATAGCTAAATGGAAGACCACTGTCTCTATTATGTCACTTCTCACACAGTGCTAAAGGTTGCTGCAGTCTTTTGGTACTGCAGCACATCAGATTTGAAGATTGATCTCCCTGGGTCCTAGTGCCTAGCATACAGTCACAGTATTTACCCATATTTAGACACCGTGGCTTATTTACATGTTGTCGATCCAATCTCACACCTGGTCTCATGCTTTACTAACTATAGTAACTGTAAAAATTTTAAATGACCTCTGTCACCACATTACTAGAAGTACAGTACCAGTGTCAGCATTATGGTCCTGCTCAGTGGCAGAAGTTTCGGAGTCAATGGAGTCGGTCGCCGCCGGGCTCCAGCGCTGAAGGGGGCACCCAGCCTGACCGTCTCCATTGCCTCCAGTTACCTCCGAGTACACAAGTTACCTCTGTGCACATGCGGTGATCCCGTGCAGCCGCAGCGTCACCCTAAAATCTCAGCGAGCAGGAGGCGGGGTTTGCCGTCCATTAGTGTCAGACAATGCCCCCACCTCCTGACAGTCCTGCAGCCCATCTCCATGTAGCTCTGCTCTCCTCTCCAGACTCAGAGTGGCTCATGCCGGGTGGAAAGTACCCTGCAGTCTGCACCCAGTCTGCTCCCTGCTGTCCTGGAGTCTGTTGGGTATCTAAGTGTCTGTGTGTGTATATACTGTATATATATATATATATATATATATATATATATATATATACACACACACACACACACACACACACACAATAAAGGTTTTTTTTCTAAAGAATATGTATAAAATATATATGTACAGTGTATATATATATGAGTCCAAGGTTATATATATATACATATATATATATATATATAGTGCTGTGTATGTGTACAGTATGTATATGGGGCTGTGTGTGTACAGTGTGTATATGGGGCTGTGTGTGTGCTCCTGTATGGGGCTGTGTGCATGTGTATGGGGCTGTGTGTGTATATGGGGCTGTGTGTGTGTATATGTGGTTCTCTGTGTGCGCGCGTATAGGGCTGTTTGTGTGTATTTGGGGCTGTGTGTGCACACGTATGGGGCTGTTTGTGTGCATATGGGGCTGTTTGTGTATATGAGGCTATGTGTGTGTATGGGTATGTGTGTGCAGTGGCGGAACTACTGGAGACAATGGAGTTGACGCCAGTTCTGAAAGGGGCTCCCCAACCTTCTCCATTGCCTCTGGTGAGCTCCCTCCAGTCTATGTGCACCAGCCACTAAGTGTATGAACAGTGCTGCAGTAGCAGTGCACAGCAGCATCATTATAGAATCTCAGTGCTGGGAATGCTGCCCGTCTCCCACAGCCCACAGCTTTCTCCTGCCGCCACCCCCCTCGTACCGGCACAAGCTGCTTAGGAAGGTACTCTTGGACGATGCCTTTCATTTATATCTGCTATAGGTAAGGAGGCTGTCTGTATATGTAGCTGTTTGTGTATCTGTGTATAAGCGGGTATGTGTAAATATGTGGCTGTTTGTGTATATGTGACTTTGTATATGTGGCTATGTTGGTATGTGGCTGTGTGTGTGTGCATATGTGGCGGCATATGGGGGGGCACACTATTGTCTAATTCGCCTCTGGGCGTCTGGTTTGAACTTACGCCCCTGGTCCTGCATGAACAGTAGGCCTTCTAATCTACATGTCTAGCAGGGACAGTACTTACAGTACATATGGTGGCACCTATATAAAACAGTATATGAGCTGAATGGTCTGCCATACTCATATAAGTGTAAAGGCCCATACACACTTGCCGATAAAATGAGCGACGTCACTCATTTTCCCCCTCCCTGAGTGACATCGCTCATTTTATAGGCAAGTGTGTATGCCGCCAGTGATGACCGATGCGCGGCCCCGCGGGTCGGCAACGATCATTGCTGTCGGCAGCGCATGCATGCAGGATCTGGACTGTCGTCCAGGACCTGCATGCACGGCTGGCGGAGGCGTGACGTCACTGAGCTATATGAGCGGTCATATCGCTCAGTGTGTACAGTCGGCCGCTGACAAGCCGGTACCGGAGCGGAAAATTAGACAACGTCGCTCATAGAGCGACATCGTCTAATGTGTACGGACCTTTAGTATTTGTCACTAACATCCAAATTAAAACATACTATTATTTACAGTACTAAGCTAAAAAAAAAACTTTTTGGTAGACTTTTAATTTAAACGTATAGTATTTCTAATGCTTGTAACATTTTGTTTTGTTTGCAGCAAAGGAGGAAAAGTGGTCCCAGACTAGAAGGTCAGAGTAAAGGCCCGATTTGGGAGAGATGTGTGCTGAGCAAACCGCTCAGCACACATCTCTCCCGCCGCTCAGCACAGCGTGATCTGTGCTGAGCGTGCGGGGGGAGACGGGGGGGGCGCTCACTTCACCCAGCGGGTGAAGTGAGCGACCCGCTAAATTGGCCTGCATGCAGGCCAATCTAGCAGCAGCGATAGCGATGTGCAGGGCCGCGCATCGCTATCGCTGAGGGGGCTACACACGGAGCGATCATGCTGACATTCTAAGCAATCTAGTCAGATTGCTTAGAATATCGCTCTGTGAGTACCCCCCTTAAGCCCCAGAGAAAGAATCAGTTTTTGGTAGGGATTCTGTAAAGGAAGTGTTATTTCTATTTATGTTAGATCTACTGAAGATAAAGACAAAATTGTGACTGATATAGAGTCAACTAAATCCTCAATCGTACACTCTGTGATGAAAATCTCCCAGAGGGATCCTGTGGAGAAACCTGTTGTCAAAGTCAGAAAAATATCTCTATACACACCGCCATATTTGCACCTCATACACGTCCGCGCTGCGCATGCGTACGCTCTCCCGTGCGTGCGCATACTCACAGTCGCGGGCACCCGCAGGCGCACGGTATGCGTATTTACGGTAGAGTTTATGTGATCGTAGCGTGCGACTCAATCGTTACATATTTTAACTATATAATGTATTTTGTAGATCATGGTCCCTTTGATAGATTCTGAAAGTTTAGTTAATATAGCATGTTCCTGGACAGAGGGATCCCTCTTTGTATTGTACGAAGGGTCTAACAGGAGTCATACAGTGGTGTTTAGTACCCATCGGAAGAGTATTTAATTAGCAATATTCCGGTGTTGGTTTGGAGCGGATTAATCGCTCGTGCGAATAGTTATGGACATAAGAAGTTTATGTCCATTTACTATTATTTGCTCTTACTTAGCCATGCGGCGGGAAACCCAGTATCCCACCCACCTGAGCTGTTGGAAATCGTCACAGCCCACCTGTATGAATCAACCTATGACTTTTTGTTATAATGCGAAGCCGAATTCCTGTGTCCAATGAACAATGAGATTGTAGGGACCATTGAATTGTATTGTGTGTGGGGCATAAATAGACAAGCCGATCACATCCAGCTCACTCTTCAACGGTTATCATTGCTGAAAATCGGGAGCTGGATGTCCAGAGGCGCATGCGATCGTTCCCCTTGTGCGTAAGTGTTTCTCCGCAATCATATTGTTCTTACTGTTATTGTGAGCCATTTCTCTCTATTTCTCTCTCTTCTCCTCTTTCTCTCTTATTTTCCCTTAAAACATAATTGTATTGTATTGTATTTCCTGTGTAGTTATCTGGTTAGGTAGTCTATGTTATATTGTAGTGTATGACTTGTATTGTGTTAATTCTTTTGCAAGTATATCATTCATAATATATATATATATATTAGGCGTTGGACCCTAAGCCCAGGTATCTGTGTATTTCTTGTAGTGTTAAGTATTCACAGAGCGTCGATGATGCTCAAACAGCTTTTAAGTTAATAAGGTTACACTAGGTTGCATCTACACCCTATCTCTACACTAAGGCTTTACAGCATATTACATTGTTTATGGTTTAGATATAAAGGTTTAACATTGTGAGCGTCAGCGCCGCTGGTGATCTCCTTGTGGTCCCGAGCGTCCGCTACGCTATAGCGAATCATTACGTTAGACGGCAGCCAATAGCGTGCCTGCCTGTGATCTCTTGGCCGTGAGCGAACGTGACGCTTGAGTGTCTCGACTACGGCTAAGCGATTGCTACGCAACGAGCGTACCCTTACGGTACTCCATACGTGAATAACGTACAGTGTTCTTAGACCTCATAAAGGGTTTTATATAAGATAAATATTTAGCTTTATCAATTGGCGGCTCGCCCGTCCTTCACATATCTGCACTAGGTAATTTCAGCAGACATTATCCAGCAGCAAAGGGCGGGAGGTCATATTCCTCGTAGTGCTGTTTGGATAAGCGTCTGCTTCGCTTAGTAAAGGGTGCTGAAGGAATCCGGGACCGGAGGTAAGAACAAAACGATAGTGTCTTTTTAAAACTGTTTATTTCTGTCTTGCGTACACATGCACGCATATCTGCATTTCTTTTCATTCGTGTATTTTCATATATCACTCTCCTGTTTGCCATTGTATAATTGATAAACGTACTAAGAGAGATTTGCCGCTATTTCATAGTTAAAGAGTAAAGGTAATACAGTTAAGGTATAGAAATACACACAGCTCTACCTAAAGGTAAAAGGAGAGATTGGTGTGGTGTGCGGTAGATGATCGAGGATCATCTACATTGATAAACGTGTTAGTTGTGTTACGGTGGACAAAGACTGGTGTACACGTGTCTCTAACAAAGGGAGAGACTTGCGTACGCAAAGGGTCGACGCACGCAGCGTAAATTACGCAACGGAGCGTCTGGGTACGCCCACGTAACTCAAGTCACATGATAGTGTTGATTTTTAAGTAACGCAACAGGCGATAAATAGCGCAACAAGCGATAAATAGCGCAACAGGCGATAAGTAGCGCAAATCTATTTTAAATTCGAAATTTAAATTAATAGATCCTTCTCCTAATTTGTAACACATCTGGTCTAAAGAGAAATTTCTGCGCATAAATAGAAATAGAAACAAAAGTGTATATGTGGTGAGTGAGTGTGTTTTTACAATTTTGAGGATTGAACCAAAAGAAATCATCGAGTTCTTGTGAGGTACATACGTGTAAGTGACATGCACGGTGGCTAGGGAGGCATCCTTGGTTAAACATAAAATTTGAGCATTAGAGTATAGCAGACCAGGAGGTCATACTGTAGCAGACCAGGAGGTCATAACAGACCAGGAGGTCTAGGTACAGCAGACAAGGAAGTCCGCTATAGAGTCCACAGGCACAACACCAAAAAAAGGGTTGGTGCAACACCCATATAGGCCATACAAGCTCTTGCTGAAGGAATTCGCAGCCGCAATTTTCGATTCCGCTGGTCGCTCCGTATATAAGATTAGTTGCTTATGTGCTGAACGATTGTACCGCATGTAATTGTGTGCATTAGTAAACCTGACCGGTACTATTTGTGTACGAAGGTCATAAACGCTATTTGTACATTCTAACGTGATTTGTGTAATTTTTTATTTTTTCAAAAAGGGAAGTTCGCTGGTCACTCAGGAACTATCTGACAACCACACCTTTACTGGAAAGGGTTAATGCTCTGCGGATCACACTCACATGTTCCAGTAAACAAAGGTTAATAGGGGCCCTGGGTCGAGTACGCCAGCACTATATCAGTGTGATCAGGTCGTATTGGTCGGCGTGGGCGAGTGAGTGAGGTGCTCGGTAAACTTCACCGTCAACCTATCGTGAATATCTTGGTTTTTTGTAAGGTTCCGTAACACCTGCAAATTATGGGGGCCAGTTGTTCAGGAAGGGGGCGATCAACCTCGGTTCGGGTTGATTCTATAAACCGACCAGTCGGGTCGGCAAGGTACGTAATGTGTGAAAAGTACGGAAGTCACACAGAAGCTTTATGTGATGAATGGGAGAGAATGACAGTACATGACGGGGAGAAATTCCCAAGAGTAGGTAGCTTCAGCACAGAAGTGTTAACGAATTTAGGGAGAAGGATATGTCTCATTAAATCAGCAAAGAGACGAATCAAGCATTATGATTATTTGCAGTTGTGGCAACAGGAGGGTGACATACAGAGAGGATTGGCTCAGGCGGCGGGATCTGGCTCGATCAGGAAACTGATAGCCACGGCCCCACCGCCACCATACATATCAGGAGAGAAATTGGTTGCGGAGAATGACGCACTAAGGTGTAACAAACAAACACTTAGCAACTGTGTAAATGTTAAAGATAATGTTAACCAATTAACCAATGCAAGTATTAACCCGTGCAAGTTGTACCCTGTTTTGAACTTTCCCCAGGAGTGTGATCAAGAGGACGAATCGGCAACAATATCAGTGCTCTCTCTAGCAGCCACCATATCAGAAACAACAGTAGGCACGGCCCAACCCATAAGATTAGTAACAAAGCCCCCTAGCGGAGGGACAGGTGAGGTCGTATCAACGGGTAAGTACGGCACCATACACTATGCTGAAACTATTTCACCACAAACTGCAGAATCTACACAGAATGATGTTGTTAGAATTAATCCTGTTAAGGTAATAGTAGTGCCAAATGGGAAAACGGACACTTCAGGAGTCACTCCTGTTAGGAACATCGCCATGTATAGCCCGTTTACCCGAATGGAATTAAGGACCATAGTGTCTGAATTCCCTGACCCTAGAAAAGATTTAGTTGCTAGCCAAAAATACATCAGAGACCTAGGAAACACTTTAGAGCCCAATAATAAAGATTGGCAAGTACTGCTAAGGGCTTGTTTACCCTCCAATGTCGACGCAACTCAATTTTTAGCTGACTGTGGATTAGATCAGGATGTACCTCTTACAGATGTGTACAACAAAGATAATGTAAAAAGAATAAGCTTACAGTTAAAGGAGTATTTCCCAGCGGTAGTTAAATGGAACAAGATATTCTCCATTAAACAAAAGGAGTCAGAAACAGCTGCAGAGTATTTTCACAGAGCATTATCAGAGATGGCAAAATACACAGGCATAGAGGACATTAAAACAAACATAAACCATCGAGAAGTAGCAGTATCGGTACTGATGGATGGTTTAAAAGAGTCATTAAAGACTAGGGTACAGACCACACAACCATGTTGGCGAGGTCTGTCTGTGGCTACTTTGAGAGAGGCTGCTATTGATCACGACCGGAATATCACCAGACACAGGGAGTCACAAGGTGATAAGTTAATGTCAGTAAGTATACAGGCCCTGACCACAAAACAGCCTGTGTTAATATCACCAAACCCTGTGGGTAAGTCAAATGTGGTAACATGTTATTTTTGTCACAAACAAGGACACTTTGCACGAGACTGTAGATCGAGAAATGTACAAAAATCTTATCAACCCCCTAGACAACGACACGACACACGACATTGGGATCAGGGTCCACAGAGACGGAGTTATGAGCCACATACAGGGGAAACAAAAAGATACCCCCCGAACAGAGACTGGCACGCCTCTGGTAGTTCCCAGCTAACTCCCTCACAAGTAGTTGCTGCCAGCGGGATTCAGGGAGGTCACCATACCCAATAGGGGTGTGGCCATACCTGTAATCTGCAGCCAGTAAAATTGATTGCAAGCCTTGGAAGTGAACCCGAAGTTGCAATTAATGTAGCTGGTAAATCATTAAACTTTCTTGTAGATACGGGGGCGGCCAAATCAGTGATAAATTCGACAGTGGGCATGAGAACCACTGGTAGGACAATTCCAGCCATGGGAGTAACAGGAGTAGTCCAGCATTACCCTGTTAGCAAACCAGCCGAGATTACAATAGGGCCTTTACATACCAAGCATTCCTTTTTGCTGGCTGCATCGGCACCTACCAATCTCCTGGGAAGAGACTTACTGTGTAAAATGGGGTGCGTCATTTATTGTACTCCTGAAGGTGTATTCTTGGACATACCTGAGAATCACGCTCAGGAAGTGCGAGACATGTTAGACTCCCCATCAAAATTAATGTCACATACCATTATGACAAATAGGACTCCCTCCCAAGTAGAAGAAATGACGTCTCAGATACCAGAGTCACTTTGGACTAAAAATGGACAGGACACTGGATTAATGGCAAACGTAGCTCCGGTAGTTGTACAAGTAAAAGATGGTAGGATAGCTCCAAAAATCCCACAGTACCCTCTGAAGCCAGAGGTGGAGTTAGGAGTTTACCCAGTAATAGAGCGCTTGCTACAACAGGGCATTCTGGTAAGAACGTCCAGCACTGCCAATAGTCCCATCTTCCCTGTGAAAAAGAGTGGGGGGAGGGGTTACCGGCTAGTGCAGGATCTAAGGGGGATTAACAAAATAGTTGAGAGTCAGTTCCCCGTAGTGCCAAATCCAGCTGTCATCCTAATGCAAATCCCTCCCACTGCGAAATTTTTCACTGTTATTGACCTCTGCTCCGCTTTCTTTTCGGTACCTCTGCACCCTGACAGCCAATATTTGATTGCATTTACATACAGAGGAGTCCAATACACATGGACTCGATTACAACAAGGATTCATAGATAGTCCAAGTATATTTTCCCAGGCTTTGCATGATTGTTTACAGTCTTTCCAACCAGAGAGTGGATCAGTATTAATACAGTACGTGGATGATCTACTACTGTGTTCTTATTCATTGGAAGCATCCCTGAAGGATACGAAACAGCTCCTGTTTCATCTTTCAGACACAGGACACAAGGTTTCCAAAGACAAGTTGCAATTATGCCAAACTAAGGTAAAATATTTGGGACACTGTCTAACACAAGGACTGAGACACCTGACCGCTGATAGAATTCAAGCAATTAGAGACATGACTCTGCCACAAACCCAGCAACAGATCAGAACGTTTTTAGGAATGTGTGGGTATTGCCGTAACTGGATCCCAGGATTTTCCATTCTAGCGTTACCTTTGCAGGAGATGGTCTCCTCAAACAAACCTGATCGGATTTCGCATACAGACGAGTCTGAGACGGCATTTGAGAGACTTAAACAGTGCCTAACGCAGGCACCAGCATTAGGTATGCCAGACTATGGGAAACCCTTTGAGCTGTACGGAACAGAAAGTGCTGGTTGCGCGGCAGGCGTACTAACCCAAAAGCACGGTGATGCCAGCAGGCCAGTAGCATATTACAGCGCTCAGCTAGACACGGTAGCGCGATCCCTCCCCACATGCTTGCGAAGCGTTGCTGCGATAGCATTGCTAGTAACGAAAAGCGAAGATGTAGTGCTAGGTCACAACCTCACAATTCATACACCACATGCAGTGTCAGCCTTGCTGAATTCTGCCCAAACCAGGCACGTCTCATCGGCGCGGTTTACAAGATGGGAATTGGCACTAATGGCCCCCGTAAACATCACCATAAGGAGATGCAGTGCATTAAATCCTGCAACATATCTCCCAGGTGTGCCTGGACAGGCACAAAGGGTGGAGGATGAGAGTGGTGGGGAAGGAGGATTTAATACAAAGGAAGACACACATGATTGTATGGAATATTTGACCCAAAATTTTACCGCAAGGCCTGACATCAGTGACAACCCACTGGAAGATGTAGAACTTACGTTCTACACGGACGGTAGTTGTCATAGACAGTCAGACTCGGGAGACTTGTGTACTGGATACGCAGTCGTAGATGACCAAGGCACCATAGAAGCGGAACCGCTAGGCCCACCTCACTCAGCCCAGGTTGCTGAACTGGTCGCCCTAACCAGAGCATGTGAATTGGCTAAGGGAAAGTCAGCCAATATCTACACCGACTCTAGATACGCATTCGGGGTAGTCCATGATTTCGGAGCCCTATGGCGCCTCAGAAATTTCATGACGGCAGCTGGTACACCGATAGCGCATGCAGCTCACATAAAAAGGCTTCTAACAGCGATACAGGAACCCGACAGAGTGGCTGTTATCAAATGTAAAGCACACACATATAGCCAAGACCCAGTATCACTTGGTAACAGCCGAGCAGACAAAGCTGCTAAGTTAGCAGCTGGTACCCCCAGACAGACAGACACCACACAACTGATGGTATTTAATACCATCAACACACAGAAGTTGTGTGAGATGCAAAATTTGTGTTCCACACAGGAAAAGGCAGTCTGGAAGGCAAAAGGATATGGCCAGGAGTCCTCAGGACTCTGGACGGATGGACACGGTAAACCAGTGGCCCCCAGAGCATACCTTCCATGTTTAGCTGAGGCAGCTCACGGGCTGACTCATCTGGGCAAGGAAGGGATGTGCAAGTTGGTAAGAGCATATTGGTGTGCCCCAGGATTTTCATCTCATGCGAGTAAAAGAGCAATGTCATGCCTTACCTGTTTGAGAAAGAACATCGGAAAGGCAATACCTACAGAACCATCTCATATCCCACCTGCCGGCGGCCCTTTCCAGGTAATACAGATTGACTTTATTCAATTACCCCCTTGTCGAAATTTGAAATATGTACTTGTTTGTATAGATGTTTTCTCAAATTGGGTCGAAGCATTTCCGGCGGCCACAAATACCGCTATGTTTACAGCTAAGAAAATTGTGCAGGAATTTGTATGTAGATACGGTATCCCTAGAATAATTGAAAGTGATAGGGGTACCCATTTTACAGGTGATGTCTTTCAAGGAATGTGTAAATTGATGGGAATTGATAGCAAGCTGCACACTCCATACCGTCCACAGGCGAGTGCGAAAGTGGAAAGAGTGAACAGCACTATTAAAAATAAACTGAGTAAAGTGATGGCAGAGACAGGATTGACATGGCCAGAAGCTTTACCCATTGTACTGTACAGCATCAGAACCACTCCCAGGTCCCCTCTTAATCTGTCTCCCTTTGAAATCTTGTTTGGTCGACAACCGCATGTTATGATTAACCCTCAGGATGATTTGAAGTGTAACAATGAAGTGACTGTAAAGTACTTGATTAACATGAGTAAACAGTTAAGGAATCAAAATGATAATCTGAAGTTGGTGATTCCTGATTTACCAGATAGTAATTGTCATGACATTGAACCTGGGGATTATGTAATGATACGGAATTTTCTACGCTCAGGTTGCCTTATTGACAGATGGGAAGGACCATACCAGGTCTTATTGACTAGCACTACAGCATTGAAGGTTGCTGAGAGAGAGACTTGGGTTCATTCGTCCCACTGTAAGAAGGTTGCTGATCCAGAGAGGTCCCGTGATAAGGAACAGACGGTAGAGGAAGTTGTATCACTGGAGTGTCTGTTCCAGGAGGATTGAGGCGGCACCTGAGCATTGAGAATCACAAGATCAAAAGCAGTTGTCGATTCCCTGTTCCCTTTTATTGTTTTTCTCCACTCCCCATCCCCCCTCCCTCAAATTATTTTTCCCTCTTCTCATTCTTCTTCGTTTCCTCCTATAAGATGGACTTGCCCCAAGAGACTGTGATCCGGATTTTCCTGTTGACCATGATGTTGACCAGAGCAGTCTGTTCCGGCGAGAGTACCATGGAGGTCGAGAGAGGTTCTGGAATGGGTTCTGATGATAAAGATGGAGGCGTAATTTTCCAAGAACAACTTAACCAACAAGTAAAGGCGAGTATCAGAAAACGATCCGATAGCATTGACAATAGAAGGAATTGTGAAGGATTGTTAGCTGAAGAAAACTGTATCTGTAGGCTCTGTGACAACGTAGTGGAGGATGGGTGCATTAAGAAATGCCAATCCAGTTTTAATATCCATATGGACCGGCATCCATTGAGTGACTATCACTCCTTAGTGGGTAGTGTGTTAAATAAAACAGATTGTTGGGTATGCTCTCAAGTACCTCAAGGTCATAGCAAATCAGGGCTAGTACCATTTCCTTTAACGTTAGGGGAGGTACTTGAGTTAAGTGGTGGGAGACCGGTGGACAGGAGGTTTAATATCTCCAGCCCTCCTAGTTTGAAGCTCCACCAATACCATGTGGATAGGTCCCTATTATGTTTTAACATCTCCAATCCCCGAAAGCCAGGAAATTGGGAAGTATCATGGAGTAACCAAACCATGACCTTTTCGCATAGAGCAGATAGAATGCCTACAGATACAGAGCTTATACGCCACATAGCCAGTAGAGGAAAATCTTTCCGATATAGGTATACCCTAGGAAATAGGATTACGAGAGTTGGAGAGGTATCACCAGGATACTGTGCACATATCGTACAACCTGATACGTGTACTAAGCAGATGGAAGAATTAGGGTTAGGAGATTTCACATGGAAGGTGTGTAATATGGTTATGTCCTACTCCGTCCCATATGTTCTCCCCGATGATGCATATTTCATATGCGGGAGAAAGGCGTATAAGTGGCTTGCCCCAAACTCTGAAGGATTGTGTTATATTGGAAAAGTAATGCCTGAAGTAATGACTGTATCACATGACAAAATGAAAGACATACACCGTGTTGCCCAAACTCCTTATACTCACACCCATTACGAGCACGTAGTTAAACGGCACCTGATAGAAAGAACAGAGCATCCGGCCTCTGACATGATCCATGAATCCACCGGGATTCAGTTTCTAATCGCGTTAGACATCACTCGCACCACCAGAGGAGTGTTGAATTATAAATACATATCTGCGCTTGCAAATTTGTTAGATAATATCACTGAAATGTATGATGACACGTTTAGGTATACTGGAAGAGAACTTCAAGCTTATAAAACAGAACTGGTACAGCATAGAATGGTTCTTAATTACCTCACAGCAGTGACAGGCGGATATTGTGTCACACTGGCAACACAATACGGCGTGAAATGTTGCACATATATTACGAATAGCACCGAGGACCCGGTCGAGGTCATAGACCAAAAGATGGACGATATTCTCCAACTGAAGTGGGAATTTCGCAGGAGACACAATCTCACTCTCGCTGCTGTAGGTAATGAGCTGACTGGTTGGGTGTCATTGTTGAACCCACGAAATTGGTTCTCTGGTTTAGGAGACTGGGCTCAAGGAGTCATAATGGATGTTGGGAAGTTTCTTCTATGTATCTTAGGTGTTGTCATATCAATTGGTTTGATATTTAGATGCGGTCAGGCTTTAATGAAGTGCAATCGTCGTACTAGGGTAATGAGTCTGAGGAGTGAGGAAACTGTAATTCCAATGGATTTGATTTATGACCCAAATGTAGAAACAATGATGTGATGAAAATGCAATTTCTACGGTCCGTTTCTTTCACCTGTTTTTCCGTTTCCTCCAAGGTAAAAAGACCCACTTGGACGAGGAATTTGATGACCCGATATACAGACAACAGATGGATTAAAGAAGAAGCTTTGACAACCTGATACACAGATTTTTGATTAACTTTGCCATAGATCCCCAGTTTCCCTAGAAATTTTAAAATTACGCTAGCCCAACACTTTTGTAAATCTATGGACATTGACAAAGCTTTTGCTCGCACCTTATGGGCAAAAGCACAAAGAAGACTGCATTCAACAGACACCGAACAAGACTTCAACCGACAAATGTTCATTTACCTGACATAGAATACCACTGCATTTACCGTAATTATGTCTTTTCTTCATCTCTACAACCTTCAGGTAATTACACACATAGTATAGGGAATACAGGCACAGATATCAGCAATCACATATTCCCCCATTCATGTATCATCAACTAAAATGTGCTCCCCCATTTTGTTACAACCAAAAGCCGAAAAGAGCTCGGTAAAGTTTGACAGCCCATCCACAGACCCGTACCACGGGATAAGAAGGAATTCAAATGTATACTTCGCAATGCCTCGAAGCTTGATGTACAACACGTACGGCACGATGATACATGACCCCCCCAAACATGGATTCATACACACATGCTTCTACTATCTCACTAGGTCATACCCTCTTCACACCTTCTCCACTCTCCTCCCTTACCCAACCATGGAAATGTATTAACCCCTGACATATATTTTTCTCTTTTTGAAATGTTTTAGAAGGTGGCAGTTATTGTTGACTGCCAAAGGGTGGACTGTCAAAGTCAGAAAAATATCTCTATACACACCGCCATATTTGCACCTCATACACGTCCGCGCTGCGCATGCGTACGCTCTCCCGTGCATGCGCATACTCACAGTCGCGGGCACCCGCAGGCGCACGGTATGCGTATTTACGGTAGAGTTTATGTGATCGTAGCGTACGACTCAATCGTTACATATTTTAACTATATAATGTATTTTGTAGATCATGGTCCCTTTGATAGATTCTGAAAGTTTAGTTAATATAGCATGTTCCTGGACAGAGGGATCCCTCTTTGTATTGTACGAAGGGTCTAACAGGAGTCATACAGTGGTGTTTAGTACCCATCGGAAGAGTATTTAATTAGCAATATTCCGGTGTTGGTTTGGAGCGGATTAATCGCTCGTGCGAATAGTTATGGACATAAGAAGTTTATGTCCATTTACTATTATTTGCTCTTACTTAGCCATGCGGCGGGAAACCCAGTATCCCACCCACCTGAGCTGTTGGAAATCGTCACAGCCAACCTGTATGAATCAACCTATGACTTTTTGTTATAATGCGAAGCCGAATTCCTGTGTCCAATGAACAATGAGATTGTAGGGACCATTGAATTGTATTGTGTGTGGGGCATAAATAGACAAGCCGATCACATCCAGCTCACTCTTCAACGGTTATCATTGCTGAAAATCGGGAGCTGGATGTCCAGAGGCGCATGCGATCGTTCCCCTTGTGCGTAAGTGTTTCTCCGCAATCATATTGTTCTTACTGTTATTGTGAGCCATTTCTCTCTATTTCTCTCTCTTCTCCTCTTTCTCTCTTATTTTCCCTTAAAACATAATTGTATTGTATTGTATTTCCTGTGTAGTTATCTGGTTAGGTAGTCTATGTTATATTGTAGTGTATGACTTGTATTGTGTTAATTCTTTTGCAAGTATATCATTCATAATATATATATATATATTAGGCGTTGGACCCTAAGCCCAGGTATCTGTGTATTTCTTGTAGTGTTAAGTATTCACAGAGCGTCGGTGACGCTCAAACAGCTTTTAAGTTAATAAGGTTACACTAGGTTGCATCTACACCCTATCTCTACACTAAGGCTTTACAGCATATTACATTGTTTATGGTTTAGATATAAAGGTTTAACATTGTGAGCGTCAGCGCCGCTGGTGATCTCCTCGTGGTCCCGAGCGTCCACTACGCTATAGCGAATCATTACGTTAGATGGCAGCCAATAGCGTGCCTGCCTGTGATCTCTTGGCCGTGAGCGAACGTGACGCTTGAGTGTCTCGACTACGGCTAAGCGATTGCTACGCAACGAGCGTACCCTTACGGTACTCCATACGTGAATAACGTACAGTGTTCTTAGACCTCATAAAGGGTTTTATATAAGATAAATATTTAGCTTTATCACTGTACTACTTGCAGCTTTAATGAACAGCTACAATCAGCACCACATATGGCAGAGCTCATTAAATGCATGAAAATTCCTTAGCAGATACCTTTGCAACAAAGAACACAGGGGCAGCTGCAGAATTGAATGCAAGTACATTTTGTGATTTTCATTTTGGGCATGTTGTTTCGGGGGTCATAGGAGAAAAATAAGAAAGTTACAAATTTCAATTCAGAAATGCTGAGGCACATAGTCAAACACCTGTTCATTGCAAATGGGAAATACAGTATGTACTCTTTGAGGTAATGTAGAAGAAAATAAAGTCTTGGGCACACCACCTAAGATACAGTATATGTTACCAGTGTCAGACTGCGGCATGAAGGGCCCACTGGTAAATGCAGTTGTAGGAACCCATGCTTAGATGCTTGACAAATTATAATCTTATTCATGGTTGGGTAACCAAAGTGAACAAAAACAAATCCATCCAGTGTCGGACTGAGGCATGAAGGGCCCACAGGGGGAATGCAGTGATAGGGGCCCATACATAGGGGTGTGGCCAGCCTAAAAAGGGGGTGTGACCATCCTCCACAGAGGCTTGAAATACACAATAGTTTAGTGCAGTGTAATGCAACATATCTAGTATGTATAAAACAAGTTCACAGTCTGGAACCTGATCCCTAGAGGAAGGAGTGGGCCCTCAGGCAGTGGGGCCTACCAGTGGTTTTCCTGGTACCCCTGTGGGCCAGTCCGACCCCCGACTTATTTAAAATAGCCTGGAAGACTCCAGATAAGAAATATCAGGTGTCAAAATGGTTTTTGCATATATTCCCCATTGCACCTGAAGGCAGGAAATTCTGGGCAGAGTCTCCTGCAGTAGACGTCTCAGTCTCTCGCCTCTCTAAAAAGGCGTTACTCCCTGCTCCAGGCTCCTTTACAGTAAAGATAGTAAACTTGAAACCACTCTGAAATCTATTTACATTGCTGCAGGTGTTGCTCAAAGGCCGGTCATTGCAGGTTGCTGGATGACACATTCAATTCATTCCTGGGGTAATCAAATTAAGGAAGGTCTTTCAGGTGATATGACCTTAGTTAATATTGTTACAGTACTTTCCTGAATCACATTCAGGACACGGCAAGAGTCGTCTGTGACTCCCTTAAATAGATTGGCAATAGTAATTCTAGGACCATGGCTATGGCTGTGTCTGCGTGCAAAGCCATATGGTTGCTTCAGTGGATTTTTGATGCTGACTCCAAACGTAATGTGGAATCTCTTTCCTTCACAGGTGAATGGCTCTTTGGAGGTGAATTGGATGCATGGATTTACAAAGCTGCTGCTGGAAAATCCACATTTCTCCCTTCGGGAGCTCCACCTGCTAGACGTACCTACCCGTGACCATCTACTCAGTCCTTTTGGTCCTACAGATTTCTCTCTAGGGCCAGAGGGGTCTCCAATGCAGCTAGAGGCACCAGAGGTAAACTTAAGAAACCAGCTGTTGCCGGATCTCAGGACCATAACACCAGCTCTGCTTCAGCTAAGACTTCAGCATGACAGTGCCCACCCACCCCAAAGGGATTTCATGGTGGGAGCTCGGTTACATCACTACAGCCACAGCTGGGATGGTTCCTGCCAAGATGCTTGGGTAAAGGACCTTATCTCTCAGGGTTACAAGCTGGAGTTTGACAGTACTGCCCCCTCAATGATTTTTCAAATCAAACTTACCAGCTTTAGACAATATGCGTGGTATGCTACTGGTGGCCATCAACAAGCTGGTCTAGTCCCAGGTTATTGTTCCAGTATACCTACTACAACGAGGACAGGGTTACTACTCCAGTCTGTTCGTAGTACCAAAACCAGATGGGTCTGTGAGATCCATTCTGAATCTAAAGTCCTTGAATCCTTACCTGAAGGTTTTCAAATTCAAGATGGAATCTTTGAGAGTGGTGATTGCAGGCCTTGAACAACAGGAATTCCTTGTGTCCCTGGATATTAAAGACACTTACCTACATATCCCATTTTGGCCTCCTCATCAGGCCTATCTGAGGTTTGCCTTGCTGAACGATCACTACCAGTTTCAGGCGTTATCCTTTGGCCTGTCTACAGCTCCGAGGGTGTTCACGAAGGTGATGGCGGAAATGATGTTTCAACTCAGGGTCCAGAAGTCAATGTTATTCCATACCTGGATGATCTCCTGATAAAAGCAAGCTCCACGGAGCTTCTATTGCTCCATATAGATCGCACTATCCAACTTCTGTCATACCACAGGTGGATCCTCAATATGCAGAAGTCCCACCTGGAACTGTCTCAATGGCTTCTGTTTCTGGGGATGCTACTGGATACTGTAGCAAAGAAAGTGTTCCTCCCAGAGGACAAAGCAAGAACACTTCAAGAAATGGTTCGCATGGTGCTCCGACCTGCTCGGGTCTCCATTCATCTTTGCATAAAATTGTTGAGAAAGATGGTGGCCTCGTACGAGGCGATTCAATTCAGAAGGTTTCATGTCAGACCATTCCAATTGGACATCCTGAACAAGTGGTCTGGTTCCCATCTTCAGATGCATCGGATGACTCGGCTGTCACCTCATGCCAGAATCTCTCTCCTGTGATGGCTACAGTCTTCCAACCTGATGGAAGGTCAACGCTTTGGGATTCAGGATTGGATCCTCCTCACGATGGATGCAAGTCTGAGAGGATGGGGAGCTGTCACCCAGGGGGCGACAGCTCCCCATCCGGTGGTCTGCCCAAGAGGACCTTCTTCCGAACAACATTCTGGAACTTCGGGCTATCTACAATGCTCTGATTCATGCATCTACTCCGGGATCAGGCGATCCAGGTGCAGTCAGACAACGCCATGGCGGTGGCGTACATCAATCGACAAGGAGGAACAAAAAGCAAGGCCTGCATGTGAGAAGTGTCAAGAATACTCCTCTGGGCAGAAATAAATGCAAGAGCACTGTCCGCGAACTTTATTCCGGGGGTGGACAACTGGGAAGCGGACTTCCTAAGTCGCCACGACCTCCATCTGGGGGAGTGGGGACTACACCCTCAGGTGTTTCAGCAAATCATTGATGCCCACAGATCGACTTGATGGCCTCTCACCTCAACAAGAAGCTTAGCTGATATTGCTCTCGAACCAGGGACCTGCAAGCGAGTGCAGTGGATGTGCTGACATCGCCTTGGCCTTACCAGCTGGTCTACCTGTTTCTTCCGATTCTGCTGATCCCAAGGGTGCTCAAGCAGATCAGACATCAAAAAGTGGACACAGTCTTGATTGCCCCAGATTGGCCCCAAAGAACGTGGTATGTGGCTCTTCTGGACATGTCCGTAGAGGACCATTGGCCTCTACCACTAAGAAGGGATCTTCTTCAACAAGGACCGTTCATCTACCCGGACTTATGGCGGCTTCATTTGACGGCATGGAAGTTGAGCGGCACATCCTAGCTCACAAAGGGCTTTCCAAAAAGTTCATTGCCACTCTGGTGCAAGCCAGAAAACCTGTGACGTCAAAACACTATCATCATATCTGGCGGAAATATGTCACTTGGCGCGAGGAACGCACATATCCCTCTGCAGAATTCAACTTTGGAAGGTTCCTATGATTCCTGCAGGCTGGAGTGGATAAAGGCTTACGTCTGGGATCCATTAAGGTCCAGATTTCAGCTCTTTCCATCTTCTTCCAGTAGAAGTTGTCTCTCTTGCCAGAAGTTCAGACCTTCTTGCAAGGAGTGCTTCACATACAAACTCCATTTGTGCCGCCTACAGCACCTTGGGATCTGGATGTAGTGTTACTTTTTCTACAGTCCTCCTGGTTTGAACCTCTGATGGCAGTAGAAGATATGTACCTCATATGGAAAACGGTGATGTTACTGGGCCTGGCTTTTGCTAAGCGTGTCTCAGAATGTGGGGCCTTGTTGTGCAGAGTGAAGCTCAGGACTAGACAGCAGTTCCTGCCAAAGGTGGTCTCCGCGTTTCACTTGAATCAACCTATCGTGATTCCGTCCAGTTCTGACACTTCTACTCCTCCGGAGGCATTGGATGCTGTGCGAGCCTTGAAAATTTATATCAAAAGGACGGCTCAGATCAGAAAGACGGATTCCTTGTTCATGCTCTATGATGCACAGAAAAAGGGTTGCCCTGTTTCTAAGCAGTCT
Source organism: Pseudophryne corroboree (assembly GCF_028390025.1). Classification (NCBI taxonomy): domain Eukaryota; kingdom Metazoa; phylum Chordata; class Amphibia; order Anura; family Myobatrachidae; genus Pseudophryne; species Pseudophryne corroboree. The sequence goes on along the minus strand of NC_086451.1, from coordinate 124,875,843 downwards.
ATTGCTCATTGGATTAGGCTTACTATCCAACAGACCTATGCGTCAGCAGCCTTACCGGTTCTGCAGTCTCTGAAGGCCCACTCTACAAGATCGGTGGGCTCTTCCTGGGCTGCTGCCCATGGAGTCTTGGCCCTGCAACTATGCCGAGCTGCTACCTGGTCGGGGTAGAACACCTTTGTGAAGTTCTACAAGTTTGATACCCTGACCAAAGAAGATACCCAGTTTGGGCAGGTGGTGCTGCAGATGTCTCTGTGCATTCCCACCCAGTCTGGAAGCTTTGGGACATCCCCATCATACTAATCTGTCCCCAATATCCCTTATGGATGCTAGAGAAAATAGGATTTTAAATACCTACCGGTAAATCCTTTTCTCGTAGTCCATAAGAGATAATGGGCGCCCGCCTCTGTGCAGTGACTTTCTGCAGGTTCTCTGTTATGTGTTCCTGTTCAGCTGTTGCTGTTATTATTGCCAGATGTTGCTGGCTAAGTTATATATTGGTGTGCTGGTGTGAAAATCTCACCACACTTTTTGTTGTTATGTTCCTTCTCTCAAGTATGTAATTCTCCTTCTGGCATTGTTTACCTATAACTGAGCTGTGGGAGGAGGCATAGAGGGATGGAGCCAGCACACCCAGTTAAAGAAATTTAAAGTGCACTGGCTCCTTTGGACCCGTCTATACCCCATTATGCTAATCTGTCCCCAATATTCCTTATGGACTACGAGAAAAGGATTTACCGGTAGGTATTTAAAATCTTATTATACTTAGCCCCTTATAAATATTATACCATGGTAGATCCCCTCATTCCTTATCGGTCCTCAGATGCAGCTGTCTTATATTTAGACAAATCAAAGAAAGCTTACTGTATACTGAACTTTTCTGACCAAAGATCAATAAACATATTAATATGGTTAAAAAACCACACAGGGGACCATTAGCAAAGCAGCTGAGACTCCTGACGGTCCTATATGCTGTGGTGGGAATGTGGCCACAGGAGGCGGCGTGGTTTGCATCTCATCTCTTGTATCTATTAAATGCAAATTTCACCTAAAATTGGAAAATTAAAGGATTGGACCTATTTACTAATTAGGTAATGCAGGAGATGTCACTGATACAGTATCTCCTGCTAGAATTGTTTCTATTATTGCAACACACAATGGGACAGATAATTAACGGAGGCTATCGCAATAAAATAATGACTTGACCCCTTAGACACATCTTCTCTTACTGGTATACAGTAACTATACATGTGTATAGTGTGTATGTACTATACATGTGTATATATACATGTGTATATAAATTATAATAACTTCTCTGGTGCATTTGGCTATTGACTATTTGCATCATAGTTTGGTTGTAATAATGATTTTAGTCCCCGTTGTAAGCTATCGTCTTACTATTATTGAAAGATTCTCTATCTGAAGTTAAGACTATTAATTACTTTAATTATCAAATGGAGCAGCTAAGTCATATATTCTCTGAGCAGTGGTATAATGTTATTATGATGCAGACAAAATAAGCAGGAAATATCCTGTATAATTATGACCATCCAACATCTTGAATTGATTCTATATGTAATTTTTTTTGTAGTAGTGACAAAGTGTTATGTCATCTTCTGAATTAGGAATGATAGATAATATTTGCATCTAGGTTTCTTGTGTTATGTACAATGCTACCTTTCCAAAATGTAATGTGAAGTCAAGACAAGAAGACATGACTGAAAGGCTTCTCTCTGTAGTAATGAGTGAAGTTTGCACCTTAAAAAGAAGAAGAGGAGGCTGCGCTTCAAGAGGAAAAGAACAATAATCCACTAAATGTGTACAATTTTATGGCAATTTATTAAAAACACTAGCTCATTAAAAAACAACAATATTCTGTACAGTTATATTGTGCCATGTGCATGCATGAAAAGGAATAAAATTTACCCAAGATATTGGTTCAGGACATGTATCACATAAGCTCTAAAGGATCCGTTCCAGATATTGCCCTTAAATGGTATAGGTCCAGTTATAATGCACTATAGCAAGTCCCTTTTAGATGGTGTCAAGAGAGTCCTTTATAAATTCCATATGCCGCTAGAGGATTCAGGATGGAATGAATGTCCCGTAAACAGTGGGTACCTCATGCAGTGCGGTGATTGGATGGTGCCTCTCTAGGACTCCTCTGGGTAACTGGAAGGTGGTGTGGGCTGGTTCAGATCCAATTGAAGAAAGTCCTGCTCCAAGGGTTAAAAAACATGACGCGTTTCGCTGCATATGCCTTGCAGCTTTTTCAAAGGTGTACTGTGATGTCTGGGTTTGGGCTTTATATACCCTAGACAAAATGGTGGCTTAATTGGCACCTGGATGCACATTTCCTGTTAATCACACACATATCTCTTTCTAATGATAAAAACTGCTGAAATAGGTATAGGAGACAGACCTACTTGTATATAAGAACCTCTGATAATATCAAACTTTTATTTCAAGTCCCAATAAGTATTTGTTATTCATCGGACTCTTACTCTAAAATATGTTGGTCCAATCAAAACTTTTGTTTACTACTATGTAGTCATGGAGACCGTTCTCAGGGAAATTTCATAGGTTGAATTGAGAGTCATGTGATTGATGTTAATCATGTGTTTAGTATCACATGATCAAATAGAGACAGCCTTTTGTTATGTTTCTGGACTGTGTAGTTATAATCAGGCAAATATTGATCTAATATCTGGGGATAGCGGTTACTGATGGCTTGTTATAGCCACCTACACTCCTGTTTCCCCATGTCTATGTGTTTACAGAGGCCCGGCGTTCACTCCCGGACCGTTACCTTGGTAACGGGAACCGGAAGTGACGTGTTAATCCTAAGTGGCCAATAGTATTCACTGGGCCGTCGCCATAGTGACGCGACTCGGGTTGAGGTTATCCCTCTATGACACATCACCTAGATGCGTCATTTCCGCATACACGACTACGCTCCCAGCCAGAGATAACGCGGCCACACTGTGCCGCGTTACCATGACGATGGAGGCGGCGATGGACACGTTCCCCCCGTCTGACGCATCTAGGTGATGTGTCATAGAGGGATAACCTCAACCCGAGTAGCGTCACTATGGCGACGGCCCGGTGAATACTATTGGCCACTTAGGATTAACACGTCACTTCCGGCTCCCGTTACCAAGGTAACGGTCCGGGAGTGAACGCCGGGAGTGAACATCCAGAAACATAACAAAAGGCTGTCTCTATTTGATCATGTAATACTAAACACATGATTAACATCAATCACATGACTCTCAATTCAACCTATGAAATTTCCCTGAGAACGGTCTCCATGACTACATAGTAGTAAACAAAAGTTTTGATTGGACAAACATATTTTAGAGTAAGAGTCCGATGAATAACAAATACTTATTGGGACTTGAAATAAAAGTTTGATATTATCAGAGGTTCTTATATACAAGTAGGTCTGTCTCCTATACCTATTTCAGCAGTTTTTATCATTAGAAAGAGATATGTGTGTGTGATTAACAGGAAATGTGCATCCAGGTGCCAATTAAGCCACCATTTTGTCTAGGGTATATAAAGCCCAAACCCAGACATCACAGTACACCTTTGAAAAAGCTGCAAGGCATATGCAGCGAAACGCGTCAGGTTTTTTAACCCTTGGAGCAGGACTTTCTTCAATTGGATCCGAACCAGCCCACACCACCTTCCAGTTACCCAGAGGAGTCCTAGAGAGGCACCATCCAATCACCGCACTGCATGAGGTACCCACTGTTTACGGGACATTCATTCCATCCTGAATCCTCTAGCGGCATATGGAATTTATAAAGGACTCTCTTGACACCATCTAAAAGGGACTTGCTATAGTGGATTATAACTGGACCTATACCATTTAAGGGCAATATCTGGAACGGATCCTTTAGAGCTTATGTGATACATGTCCTGAACCAATATCTTGGGTAAATTTTATTCCTTTTCATGCATGCACATGGCACAATATAACTGTACAGAATATTGTTATTTTTTAATGAGCTAGTGTTTTTAAGAAATTGCCATAAAATTGTACACATTTAGTGGATTATTGTTCTTTTCCTCTCGAAGCGCAGCCTCCTCTTCTTCTTTTTATCAGTGTATATATATTGGGAGTGACTTACCTCTTAACATTGGCTGCCGCTTAGCTGAGCACCTCGCCTCACAGCGCCCGAATACCCTTGGGTATTTTTGTATTACCTTCTCCTGCAAGTTTGCACCTTAGTGGCAGACCCGCCAGCGAAAGGGGGGGGGGTGTGGATGACAAAGGGGACACTTGTGCAAGTCCCCAATGTTCAGGGGGGCCCCAAGGAACAGGGACACAAATAACGGGGCCACAGTGCCAATATTGCTTTTTAAAGTGTATGTTCTAACTGCTCAATTTAAGTAGGAATACAATTAACAGGCCCCCTAAACCATTCTCCCTCCTTTTACCCCATCACTTTGTCCTGTCCCTGTGGTCCATGATGTATTTCCATCAGTATGCATGTCGCTGCGCTGACGCATTCTGTATGTCCCTGCCCCCTCCACCGAGGAGCCCAGTAGCCCAGCAGGAAATCCACCTGCTGGGCTCAAGGACAGCCTGAATGAAATGCTCTATTTTTTTATTAAAGATCCCCTCTGCCAAATTAAGGGAGGTTGAGGGGGCCCCAAAGATATCAGTGTGCTGGGCCCCAAGATTTCTGTGGTTCTCAAACTGTGTGCTGTGGCACCCTGGGGTGCTTCAGGACACTTAAAGGGGTGCCTGGGATTGATGGGCCAGGACCAATTCAAATTATTTATAGACAAAACCAGTACTGGTGACTGCCGATCATAAATATGTGCACAAACAAAAGCACATCCTGTCCCTCACCGCATAACTGTTCCTAAGGATGACATATAGATAGATAGATAGATAGATAGATATAGATAGATATACAATTTTTTTTAAAGCCCTACTCTGCCAAGTTAAGGGGGGGTTGAGGGGGCCCCAGAGATATCAGTGTACTGGGCCCCAAGATTTCTGTTGCTGGTCCTGACCTTAACCCAGATCCTCAAACTAACCCTAATTCCTCAACCCTAAAGCTAGTGTATCTTATCGTGTCTATCAATGTATAGCAATGAGAAGATGTTTGTGTGATCCGCATTCTGATATTCTCTCATTGCTATACATTGATAGACACATTAAGACACACTGGTGAGCGCAGGTACCGCAACCCATATTGTTTACCAAGATTTAGAGTGTCGGATAACTCATTAGGTACCAGCAGCCACCAAAACAAGATATTGAGTACTGTAGCACTCTACGCCAAACCCCGTACTGATCTTAACCCTAAAGGTTATGACGAGTTGATGATCTTAAAATGCTGAAGCAGGAATAAACTGTTTTAGAAATTTGAGCTGCAGTGCCATGATGTAAGAAGGTGGTCACACATTAGCCAAACCTGTGTATATATATATATATATATATATATATATATATATATATATTAACCAATTCCATCAAAGGAGGGGCACTCTCCAAGCAACAATAGTTAAAAAATGGTTCATCAGTTTTTATTGATAATCATGGTGACTCCACAGATGTCAACGTTTCGATTCATATATTGAATCTTTATCAAGACAAGCCTACTTCCATCAGCGAAGACAGTAAAACTGTATATATAAACAAAAACAAAAAACAAGAAAGAAGAATATATGAACTAAGTCTCACGGGCCCACAAGTAAACCACTAATACACCAGAGGAGTGTGTCCCACAACCATAAAGCAACATATCCAGTCATCTACTTAAGGGTAGAGATGAGCGGATTCGGTTTTACTCGGTTTTACTCGGTTCTCAAAACCGAATCTTATTGGCTATCCAAAACACGTGACATCCGTGAGCCAATAAGATGTCGTTTTGAGAACCGAGTAAAACCGAGTAAAACCGAATCCGCTCATCTCTACTTAAGGGTGCACAGTAGCCTCAATTTACACTATAATCAGATATCAAATGTCAAATAGACACAGAAGAGTTAAAGGCCAGTTCGACCAGTACTCACAATTCACACAGCGTACGTTAAGAAAACATTGGCCCATTCTAGCATCATATACAGCATTGCCATTCTCCCATATGCAACCCCTATGATGGCTTATAGTCGAGGAGCAAATTTGAAGTAGTTGCTGATGTGCCCCACAGTGGTTCCTGAAACACGTCCCAGTATGGCTCAAATCATGAGTTTGAAACCAGGCAGTTTCTCATGTGGAAACTGCACTATGTGTAGATCCATGATGACTGGCAAAGCATTCCGACATCCCCATACAGGAAAGAGCATTAAAATTAGATAAATTGGATCATGTCATAAATTGGATCATGTCATATATATGTGGGCTTTACTAAGTGGGGTTAACATCCAGATGCTTCAGGGACCGTATGGCTAACTATCGGACAACTATTCGAGCTGCTCTACAAACAAGAAAAACTGACAAGCCGGTCGCTCAGCATTATATGCTAAGTGGGCATCAAATGGCTAATCTCAAGTGTATTTTGATCAATTGGGTTAGACTCGTTAGTTTTAAAAAAGTGAAAGTTACTGGATCTCTACATTAGACACAGTTGCCCCGCGGGGTCTTAATCAGTATAACCCCCTTAACATTTTTCTTTAGTTATCTTTTACAGCTGGAGTATTATGTTCAGTTATATGTCATTTGTACACTCTGATTTGGTTTATATATGTTTATGTGACCTCATATACCTAATGAGTTTGGGTCTCTTTAATTTTAATCTAATTGGATTAGTCCTCCATAAATTGGATCCATTTAAAGTGTGTAATTATTATGCAATACCTTGATTTTCACTATGTCCATTTATTTTATAGTGACATTGATTATGTGGATATTATTTTGAGCTTTCTCCTATATGTTATCTTTATGTCATCCTTTATGTATGGTCATTCAATTTAGACCATTAGTTGCAAGTGCCATTTATATCTTTATATCTTTATTTATTTCATATATCTATTTATGTATGTTTAATTTCAGTTGTTTGTTCTGTTATTCTCATGGGCCCCCTGTAGACAATCAGTGATCACCATTAGCATGTAATTCATACTTATTTTTTCACTAATGACATGTAGTGTATATTCATATTGAATTTATGTTGGCCACTCAGTGCTTTACACCGTCACAGCGCTCATACTTTGTCCCGCCGGTCACGTGTCCACCGAGTGGCGCAGGAGCATGTGTAATGCATGTTACTTCCACCCTTGGCATCTGGAACGCACGTGACTTCTGCCAGTGGTGTTTCATGGCGGGTTCACGCTGTTTTGCATCTTGTTGTACCCTTACCTGAGGGGTGTCCTTGTTTCATTGTTAGCCTCTATTAGCATCCTTAATGGGTGACGCGTTGGGTGTTAATTAGTGTGGGATTTTGATGATATGTGGTGTCATATATGCTATAACATCACTTCTGGTCATGTTTGCTATATAATCCCGTTCTGGCAGTCCAGTTATGTGCAGCCCAGCTTTGATTCACATGTGGATACCTCTGCTCCTGTTGCCCAGTTGACTCTGTGAACTTTCTGTGAGTAATACCTACCTGTCGGTTAGTTTGATCTACATCTAGCTTTCTTGTCCATTTGACTGATATGGTCTACACTGTGTTTGTGTTATATTTGACTTATATGGTGTATACAATATTTGTGTTACAGTGACGCTTGTGTAATCTGTTATCAGATTAGTGATGCCGGCTACTCTTTGCTCCTTAGTGTGAGTATGTTTGTCTGGGTATTTTTGATTCCTTTATGGCTCCTCAATTATAGTATTTGACATTTTGCTCTTTATCTATAATATAATATTGGTATATGAGTTTATCTGATGTGTAAAGTTGTGGACCTCTATTTGAATAGAGTAAGTGGTTATTATGTTGTCTATCATATATATCTCTCTATGACACCTCTTGTATGTGTGTATAAATATATATACTCCCTAACACCTGGCCATTAACTCTTCTGTGTCTATTTGACATTCAATATCTGATTATAGTGTAAATTGAGGCTACTGTGACACATGGTGCATACCCTTAAGTAGATGACTGGATATGTTGCTTTATGGTTGTGGGACACACTCTTCTGGTGTATCAGTGGTTTACTTGTGGGCCCGTGAGACTTAGTTCATATATTCTTCTTTCTTGTTTTTTGTTTTTGTTTATGTATACAGTTTTACTGTCTTCGCTGATGGAAGTAGGCTTGTCTTGATAAAGATTCAATATATGAATCGAAATGTTGACATCTGTGGAGCCACCATGATTATCAATAAAAACTGTTGACCCATTTGTGAACTATTGTTGTTTGGAGAGTGCCCCTCCTTTGATGGAATTGGTTAATATATATATGTGGCCCCCCTACCTTAGTGGAATTTCACTGGGAGCACCCCCCTGATGGACTATATCCGATGAGAGTGCAGGACACACGTGGATATATATATATATATAGAAGTAATCACAGAACAAACACATTGACACCAGGCAGTATGGTACCGTAACTGGGTTTTTTTACCCCTGAAGAAGGAGATACAACGAAAACGGCTGTTTGGGATCTTGCCAGTAGTCTACAGTTGTCATCTACACAATGAGTATTTGCTGAGCCTTGATGTTTGTATTTTTTTGACACATGGAGTAAAAAAGCTGATTGAATAATAAGCAGTGTGCTGGTTCTGTCTACACCCTAACTTGTGAGTTACGGATGGACATGTGATAATATATATATATATATATATATATATATATACAGATGTGTCCACATACATCTTTGCTATATCCCGCCATGTATGGCACAGTTTTGCATGCCATAGACTTAGAGTTTTAGCCATGCCTTGTGATTTTTCTTAATTTGATTCTTTAATATGTTACTTTATACATATTCTATAATGGCAAACAAAATTTTTAAAATTCATCCACTCGCTACTCGTGAAAAACAGTTTTGCCGTGTTTTGCATGTTGTGCCATATTGTAAAAAAGCAAAGATGTAAGTGGATACATCTGTATATATATATATATATATATATATATATAGTGTACTATTTTCTTTTAAACTCCTCTACGCCAAGCCTGGGGTGGTTGCGGGGGCCCCACCAATATCGGTGTGTTGGGCCCCAAGACTTCTGTTGCCAGCCCTGCTTACAGGTGCAGATTTACCTCATTGTGAGTAAGTTGCACATTTCCCTCACTGTTACCTTTTTAAGAACTCTGGAAGAGCTTGTATCACAAACAACAAAGCAGCAGGAACTTAAAAAGAAGAGTGCATTTGGCCTTAGTGAGCCGAAATTAAGAAAAGTGTTTTTCTGGGCGCAGGTGTAAAATAAGGAGAAATTATACTGTAACTTCACAGAGTGCATTAACCGAGGATATTATAGACACAGTATAGGGCTCAATTTAATTAACTTGCTGCCACACTTGATAAAGTCACGTGATACATGACAAAACGCGTTAGGATCCAACCTCCTAAGCACACCTTGTATCAGGTATCCGCATTTGAAGCAAGCCTCAGTGATTCAACGTGCCTGTTGGCTGCTTTGCTCATCTCCGCCAGCCACATCAACCAGCACGCGGTCTCAACCTAACATATCAGCCCGGCGGCTTCTTCCACCTCCTTGATGCATAGCATCAGTGGGCAATGCAGGACTTATAACCGGGGACGCTCGGTTTTGGACCAGCCCACAGGAGAGGTATCTATTACTATTCTTCTCACCCAGCTTGGTGACGACAAACCTGTGCCATACTTGGGACCGCTCTGCTACATATTGCTTTCAAGTGGACTTATGAGTTGAACTTTCTCTCAGTGATTGCGGACATTCACTCAGATAATTAGTACAAGTTGCTCCACTGATTGAGATACCTGTTGCATATGCAATAATCAAGGTGTGCCTATTAATGTAATCCATTGCAAACATTAATTTATTTGTCTACTTTTTTTCCAGTGCATATGGCTAATAAATTAATCTTTTTTATTATACACGTCGGCTCTCATTTTTTCCCTGTTATACTGCGCAGCCGTTTTTTGTTTTAATTTATATACTGTTCAACACCCACTTAGTGTTTACGGCCACGCAATTTATCAGGGGAATTATCTTTTATCACTTTAGTCTATTTTAGAGGCTCTCTGTAAGCAGTTATTTGTTTTCTCTTCCCAACACTTGAGGTACAAAAGCTAGTAATGGCGAACCAGCGCAGGGAACCCAACCGCCGGAATTCTGCAAGCGAGGCACACGCACCACGCTATTTATTTTCCCTCCAGGGGTGTCGTGGACACCCCAAGAGGGAGAATACTTGTCGGTATACCGGTGGTCGGGATTCTGACGTCGGTATGGTGAGCGCCGGGATACCAACAGCCAGTATATCAAGTGCCACCCCTTGCGGCCATATCTATCACACATTTGTACACATATCAATGAAGCTACAAACATAAACCTGCAAATCCAGTGGTACCATAAATGTACAGATGTGCACCGGCACATTTTAGTTGGTTTTAGTTTTGGATTCTATTTTTGCCAAAACCATCTCACATGTTTTGGTTCTGGTTTTGGATCTGTCTGTTCTTCAAAAATTGGTAAAAACAGCTAAAATCACATAATGTGGGCTTTTTTGTTGCTACAGTATTTTAACCTCAATAATATTAATTTTCAGTAATTTCCAGTCAATTTTGACCACCGCACAGCTCACAATTTTGTTTTCAACCAAAGGCTGCAGTGAGCTGGCTGGTTAAATTAAGTAACAGAGCGGCAGCACAAATACACAGCACATTACACATTACACCCTGCAGTAGTGTCCATTTTACATGATCCATCACAGTATAGCCACTTATACACATTATGCCACAGAAGAGCTGCTTAGACATTTAGTGCCACGCATTAGTTACCCTTATACATGTTTCATCACAGTAGAAATGATTTTACACATTATGCCACACTATAATACTCCTTGTACATGTTACAACATGGTAGAGCTACTTGTACACATTATGCCACAGAAGAGCCCCTTATACACATTAAGCCTAATTCAGACCTGATCGCTAGGCTGCATTTTCGTTCAGCCTGCGATCAGGTCTGAACTGCGCATGCATATGCACCGCAAAGCGCAGGCTTGTCGGTCCACAGCAACGGGGATCGGCGGGCAGCAACAGGATGGTGCGAAAAAAGCAATCGCACGGGCGATCGCAAGGTGACGGACAGAAAAAGGCCGTTTGTGGGTGGCAACTGACCATTTTTAAGGAGTATCCAGAGAAACGCAGGAGGGATCAGGCGTTTGAAGGGAAAGATTCTGACGTAATCTTCGGCCCCGATCGTCGCACTGGAAGTCCTGGTTTGTGCAGAGACTGCACAAACTTCTGTTTGTGCTGCTCTTCTGCACATGCGATTGCACCCCTGCACAGCAACTACCTGATCGCAAGGATGCAATAAACGCACCCTAGCGATCATGTCTGAATTAGGCTCATTATACCATAGTAGATCCCCTCATTCCACATCAGTCCTCATCATCATCATTCCTCCTTCTCTTACATTGCACTGCACCAGCACACCCACAGGGACACAAGACACTGCAGCAGCACATACACAGAGTTATAACACACATTTTCCTGCACAAGCAGGGTTATACAGCCCTGCACTAGCAGAAACACAGGGTTACACTGTACTGAACTAGCACATACACTCACAGGGTTATATAGTAGTCATGATTATAATCACATATAACTGCGTGTGTCACAAGTGTAAACAGGCAGGTAGCAGTAAACTGGTTGCTCTGTACGAAGAGATGCAATGTAACAAGTAGGAAATTATAAATAAATATAAAGGGCGTCACAGATCATCAACACAGCTCAGCCGGCCTTGGGTGCAGCAGTAGGGCACTAGCAATAAGGGGCCAGCACACACATTACACATACTTTACACATTGCAAGATGCTGCTAACCTAGCATCATACAGTATATATTGTACATACATACAGTACATACATACATACATACATACATACATACACTGCCTCTCTCATAAACACATTCATACACTGCCTCTGTCATACATACATACATACATACATACATACATACATACAGTACATCCACACACTTCCTCTCATATTTACATACATACATACATACATAAATATATACATACTATACACTGCCTCTTTCATATACACATTCATGCACTGCCTCTGTCATACATACATACATACATACATACATACATACATACAGTACACACATACATACAGTACATCCACACACTTCCTCTCATATTTACATACATACATATATACATACTATACACTGCCTCTTTCATATACACATTCATGCACTGCCTCTGTCATACATACATACATACATACATACATACATACATACATACAGTACATCCACACATACATACAGTACATCCACACACTGTCTCTCATATTTACATACATACATACTGTACATACACAGAGCCGGCCCTAACCAATATGATGCCCTAGGCAAGATTTTCACTGGTTCCGCCTTGCATAGATGCTAGTTCCGCCTCTGACCCTGTACCCCTTTCCCAGCACCATCACCACTCACCCATAGCAGTCCTCATTTTGGTGCTCCTGCCCCCTATGTTTTAAATAGGAACAGTGTGCACATTTGGCGCGTAGCCCAGAATGGGGCATTTCTTGCTGGGAAGGTGTATGGCCACACAATAATACCCCCAGTTGAAATTACGCCACCCAGTACTGCGACTTTATTCACATTATATCATGCAATAGTGTCTCTTATTCACGTTACATCACACAGTAGTACCACGTTACTTCTCACAGTAGTACCCCTTATTCACATTACACCACACCATATTGCTCTTTATTCACATTAAACCAAACAGTAGTGCCCTTTCTATATGTTACGCCACAAAGTACTGTAGTACACCGTATACACATAATGCCACAAATTAGTAATGCATTTCATATGCAGATAGAGCCGCAGTCACACACAGAATATAGACATGCTGCACATCATTTTAATCAGCAGAAGCTGCTTGTGCCCCTAGGCTTCCAAATGCCCAAGGCATTTGTCTAGTTTGCCTATGCCTATGGTCGGCTCTGTATGTACATACATACATACATACATACATACATACATACATACATACACTTCCTCTCTCATATACACAACACCCCTCCCACCACCCCTCATAGCAGGACACATCGTGACCACTATCACCTTCACTGGGATGACTCCATCAGCCACAACAAAGGACACCACCACAACAAATGGCATATTACCAGTACTGCTCCCTGTTGCTGCCAGCAACTCCCAGCTCCATGGTGCCACTGACGGAGTTGGCGCTGCTACTGGCAGTGGAAGGGCAGTGCTCACCATTGCTAATAACATCTTCCGACTCCACGGTGCTGCTGGCCAGGTTGGTGCTGATGATGGCAGGGGCGGCTGCTGCCCCATAGCAAATACACCCCTTACACCTATTAGTTACACCACTGCTCACAGCCATTCAGATGTCAGCCCATTAAAATCATGAGTGCTGTGAGTCATAGCACATTGATTTCAATGGGTCCGTTGAAAATGGTGCCCGAATCCAAAACTCGTGACATCTGACAGTGGAAGGATTACTTTTTTGCCTTGCTTGGGGATCCGAGGCAGGCGGGGATAGCCGAGTCCCAGCTTGGATCCTCTCAGATCCCAGAAATTCGGGAGGGCTCAGATCTCTGAGATCTGAGCCCGCTCATCTCTACATACAGTAAGTGTGGGTCAGTATTCAGTATTCAGGCATCAGTATTCTGACTGCTGGGATACTGACATCAGGGATATTGGCTGCTTCCCCTTTGGACTAGATTTACTATTGTACAGTTTGCCGAAGCTGCCAATTATCGGTGACTTTGACAAACTGCTGAATAGTACTGTAAATCTGTAATACCCCACTATGCAAAGTAATACGTCTGTCACTGTATAATTCCCAGCAGCCTCTGCAGCTGCTTAAGAGGTCAGGAGGATGTTACATGAGCAGTATCAGGTGGTAAGGCCAGTGGCAGTTGGAAGCTAGTGACAGTCGGTTGGGGAGTGGGCTGAGGTACCTGCTCCGGGGAAGGAATGTGTGAAAGGAGATTATGATTTTGTCTGTCACTGGACCAGAGCTAGAGGAAATGGAGTCTAGTACAAAGAGCTCTCGCTTTCCCAGTGACTGACAGTGATTCTTGTCAACCAGGGAATAAAAGCCGGTTTATCAAGGCTGTCAGGAAGAAAATGCAGAAATGCTGTCTTTGAATCTGGAGTACTGATAGGCAAAACTGAGAGGGTCTGGGAAGCAGAGGCACATATGTGCAAAGATAATTTCTTAGCCATCTTCTCAAACTTAGAGTCAGAGCAAAAGCAGTCTTTACTCCACTGGAATAGACAAGTCTTATATGTTACTGAATGCCTAGTCCCAAAGTAGCCAGACATAAAAAGAGTTATACAGAAAACTGTTTATAATATAGAAAATAAGTTGCCATTCTATTCTATTCCCACCATGACCCTAACTGTGCGTCGTTTGTATATTCTATTCTCCTCGTTCTTTTGTGGGTTTCCTCCGGGTACTCTGGTTTCCTCCAACAATCCAAAAATATACTGAAAGGTTAATTGACACCTGACAAATATTAACCCTAGCGTGAGTGTTTGTCCGTGTACATGTGGTAGGGAATATAAAGTGTAAGCTCCACTGGGGCAGGGACTGATGTGAATGGCCAAAATATTCTCTGTAAAACACTGGAATATGTGTACGCTATATAAAAAATAACTGGTAATAATTCTGTTACAAACTGCACTGACACAGCAAATTCCAAATGAGTAGTGAGATCTACTACTACTAGGATATTATTAGCAGATAGCCCTCAAGTATTCAGTTGTTATACTGAGACCACTTATAGACAACATATTAACAAGAGATTTGGACACTGTAGATCTTGAAACAGTCTTCCCACACCATTAAAATGCTATTAACGAATTCAGCCAGACACACTGATAATGGAAGGACAGTTGATGATTTGTTACCTATAAATTAGAAGGACAGTTCTTTAAATCCCGACATACAGAATGCTCACCACACTTTGAGCAGGTGGCAAGCTTCGCTCGCTACACTATTCTATTCACTCTCAGGTGTTGGCATCGACCACGAGCCAAGGAGCAATACCGGGATTCTGTCAGGATTCCAGCCATCAGCATTTACACACCTGTCAGGATTCTGAACATCGGGATACCGACAGGCAGTATATTGACTGCTTCTTTCTTCAAGTTTCAGTTCTCCTACGTTTATGAATTGCAGGAGTTGTGATTCAGTTATTCTCTATAGACCGGAGACTAAGAGAAACAGTGCACCACAATAGAGGCATTTCTAGAGATGAGGAGGCCCGTGTGCAGGATCCGTCTGGGCCCCCTCCTCTCCTGCCGACAGCGCTATAGCTCTGGGCACTAGTGATTTTCCTACTGCGTATGTGCGAAACACCAGGAAAATGGAACTGAGCCATTTTACCAGTGATATCTGCAGCGCTGCTGCTGCACCACAGGACTCTGTAGAGTATTAAAAATACTGGGTGAAGGGCAGTGGCGTCAGGAGGTGGGTGCGGGGTGTGTGGCCTGCACCCAGGTATCACCCACGGAAGGGGTGTCACCAAGTGCTGGCTCTTCTGCAGTGACAGGAGCCGAGTGCTGCAGTGTGATTATCCTCTGCAGCACTCGGCTCCTGTCACAGAAAAGGAGCCAGCAATGCACGCTGCCTAGTCTCCGGGGGCAGCCAGCATTTCAGAAGAAGCTGGATACACCCCCCGAAGTGAAGAAGAGGAGACCTGTGAGACCACGCCCCTTCAAATTAGACCACGCACCCTTTTAATCCTGCTCCGGCGGGGTGAGTGTGGGAAGGGGGGGTGTAGTAATGCAGAGTGCGCACCGGGTGTACCCACACCTGGTGACGCCTCAGGTGAAGGGTGTGACTGTAGGCCCCCCTGGACCCTAGAGGCCCATGTGCACAGCACACACTACACCCATTATAAATACTAGTGATGAGCGGGTTCGGATCCTCGGGATCCGAACCCCCCCGAACTTCACCCTTTTTTGCACTGGTTCGAGCAGACTCGGATCCTCCTGCCTTGCTCGGTTAAGCCGAGCGTGCCCGAACGTCATCATCCCGTGGTCGGATTCTCGCGAGATTTGTATTCTATATAAGGAGCCGCGCGTCGCTGCCATTTTTCACTCGTGCATTGGAGATGATCGTCAGAGGACGTGGCTAGCGTCCTCTCAGTTTCTTTGTTCAGTGGGCTGCAAATATCTGTGCTCAGTGTACTGCAAATATCTGTGCTCAGTGTACTGCAAATATCTGTGCTCAGTGTGCTGCAAATATCTGTGCTCAGTGTGCTGCAAGTGCAAATATCTACGTTCTCTGCCTGAAAAACGCTCCATATCTGTGCTCAGTGTGCTGCAAATATCTGTGCTCAGTGTGCTGCAAGTGCAAATATCTACGTTCTCTGCCTGAAAAACGCTCCATATCTGTGCTCAGTGTGCTGCAAATATCTGTGCTCAGTGTGCTGCAAGTGCAAATATCTACGTTCTCTGCCTGAAAAACGCTCCATATCTGTGCTCAGTGTGCTGCAAATATCTGTGCTCAGTGTACTGCAAATATCTGTGCTCAGTGTGCTGCAAGTGCAAATATCTACGTTCTCTGCCTGAAAAACACTCCATATCTGTGCTCAGTGTGCTGAAAATATCTGTGCTCAGTGTGCTAATTGCTTTATTGTGGGGACTGGGGACCAGCAGTATTATATAGTAGGAGGACAGTGCAGAGTTTTGCTGACCAGTGACCACCAGTATTATACGTTCTCTGCCTGAAAAACGCTCCATATCTGTGCTGCATTGTAGTATATAGTAGGAGGACAGTGCAGAATTTTGCTGACCACCAGTATAACTATACAGGTATATATAGCAGTACGGTACAGTAGTCTACTGCTCTACCTCTGTGTCGTCAAGTATACTATCCCATCCAAACCTGTGGTGCATTTCAGTTTTGCACAGTTTGCTGACCACCAGTATATATAATATATAGCAGTACGGTACAGAAGGCCACTGCTCTACCTACCTCTGTGTCGTCAAGTATACTATCCATCCATACCTATGGTGCATTTCAGTTTTGCACAGTTTGCTGACCACCAGTATATATAATATATAGCAGTACGGTACAGTAGGCCACTGCTCTACCTACCTCTGTGTCATCAAGTATACTATCCATCCATACCTGTGGTGCATTTCAGTTTTGCACAGTTTGCTGACCACCAGTATATATAATATATAGCAGTACGGTACAGTAGGCCACTGCTCTACCTACCTCTGTGTCGTCAAGTATACTATCCATTCATACCTGTGGTGCATTTCAGTTTCGCACAGTTTGCTGACCACCAGTAAATATAATATATAGCAGAACGGTACAGTAGGCCACTGCTCTACCTACCTCTGTGTCGTCAAGTATACTATCCATCCATACCTGTGGTGCATTTCAGTTTTGCACAGTTTGCTGACCACCA
Source organism: Pseudophryne corroboree (assembly GCF_028390025.1). NCBI lineage: Eukaryota > Metazoa > Chordata > Amphibia > Anura > Myobatrachidae > Pseudophryne > Pseudophryne corroboree. Next base: position 124,858,309 of record NC_086451.1, on the reverse strand, counting down.
GTATATATAATATATAGCAGTACGGTACAGTAGGCCACTGCTCTACCTACCTCTGTGTCGTCAAGTATACTATCCATCCATACCTGTGGTGCATTTCAATTTTGCACAGTTTGCTGACCATAAGTATATATAATAAATAGCAGTACGGTACAGTAGGCCACTGCTCTACCTACCTCTGTGTCGTCAAGCATACTATCCATCCATACCTGTGGTGCATTTCAGTTTTGCAGTTTGCTGACCACCAGTATATATAATATGTAGCAGTACGGTACAGTAGGCCACTGCTCTACCTACCTCTGTGTCGTCAAGTATACTATCCATCCACACCTGTGGTGCATTTCAGTTTTGCACAGTTTGCTGACCACCAGTATATATAATATATAGCAGTACGGTACAGTAGGCCACTGCTCTACCTACCTCTGTGTCGTCAAGTATACTATCCATTCATACCTGTGCTGCATTTCAGTTTTGCACAGTTTGCTGACCACCAGTATATATAATATATAGCAGTATGGTACAGTAGGCCACTGCTCTACCTACCTCTGTGTCGTCAAGTATACTATCCATCCATACCTGTGGTGCATTTCAATTTTGCACAGTATATATAGTAGTAGGCCATTGCTATTGATAAATATATTACTGACATATAATTCCACACATTAAAAAATGGAGAACAAAAATGCGGAGGGTAAAATAGGGAAAGATCAAGATTCACTTCCACCTCATGCTGAAGCTGCTGCCACTAGTCATGGCCGAGACGATGAAATGCCATCAACGTCGTCTGCCAATGCCGATGCCCAATGTCATAGTAGAGAGCATGTAAAATCCAAAAAACAAAAGTACAGTAAAATGACCCAAAAATCAAAATTAAAATCATCTGAGGAGAAGCGTAAACTTGCCAATATGCCATTTACGACATGGAGTGGCAAGGAACGGCTGAGGCCCTCTCCTATGTTCCTCATGACTAGTGGGTCAGCTTCACATGAGGATGGAAGCACTCATCCTCCTGCTAGAAAACTTAAAAGACTTAAGATGGCAAAAGCACAGCAAAGAACTGTGCGTTCTTCTAAATCACAAATCCCCAAGGAGAGTCCAATTGTGTCGGTTGCGATGCCTGACCTTCCCAACACTGGACGGGAAGAGGTGGCACCTTCCACCATTTGCACGCCCCCTGCAAGTGCTGGAAGGAGCACCCGCAGTCCAGTCCCTGATAGTCAAATTGAAGATGTCACTGTTGAAGACACCAGGATGAGGATATGGGTGTTGCTGGTGCTGGGGAAGAAATTGACAAGGAGGATTCTGATGGTGAGGTGGTTTGTTTAAGTCAGGCACCCGGAGAGACACCTGTTTTCCATGGGACGAATATGGCCATTGACATGCCTGGTCAAAATACAAAAAAAAAATCACCTCTTCGGTGTGGAATTATTTAAACAGAAATGCGGACAACTGGTGTCAAGCCATGTGTTGCCTTTGTCAAGCTGTAATAAGTAGGGGTAAGGACGTTAACCACCTAGGAACATCCTCCCTTATACGTCACCTGGAGCGCATTCATCAGAAGTCATTGACAAGTTCAAAAACTTTGGGTGACAGCGGAAGCAGTCCACTGCCAACTAAATCCCTTCCTCTTGTAACCAAGCTCCTGCAAACCACACCACCAACTCCCGCAATGTCAATTTCCTCCATAGACAGGAAAGCCAATAGTCCTGCAGGCCGTGTCACTGTCAAGTATGACGAGTCCTCTCCTGCCTGGGATTCCTCCGATGCATCCTTGAGTGTAACGCCTACTGCTGATGGTGCTGCTGTTGTTGCTGCTGGGAGTCGATCGTCATCCCAGAGGGGAAGTCGGAAGACCACTTTTACTACTTCCAGTAAGCAATTGACTGTCCAACAGTCCTTTGTGAGGAAGATGAAATATCACAGTAGTCATCCTGCTGCAAAGCGGATAACTCAGGCCTTGGCAGCCTGGGTGGTGAGAACGTGTTTCCGGTATCCACCGTTAATTCACAGGGAACTAGAGACTTGATTGAGGTACTGTGTCCCCGGTACCAAATACCATCTAGGTTCCATTTCTCTAGGCAGGTGATACCGAAAATGTACACAGACGTCAGAAAAAGAGTCACCAGTGTCCTAAAAAATGCAGTTGTACCCAATGTCCACTTAATCACGGACATGTGGACAAGTGGAGCAGGGCAGACTCAGGACTATATGACTGTAACAGCCCACTGGGTAGATGAATGGCCTCCCGCAGCAAGAACAGCAACGGCGGCACCAGTAGCAGCATCTCGCAAATGCCAACTCGTTCCTAGGCAGGCTACGCTTTGTATCACCACTTTCCATAAAAGGCACACAGCTGACAACATCTTACGGAAACTGAGGAACATCATCGCAGAATGGCTTACCCCAATTGGACTCTCCTGGGGATTTGTGACATCGGACAACGCCACCAATATTGTGCGTGCATTACATCTGGGCAAATTCCAGCACATCCCATGTTTTGCACATACATTGAATTTGGTGGTGCAGAATTATTTAAAAAAACGACAGGGGCGTGCAAGAGATGCTGTCGGTGGCCCGAAGAATTGCGGGCCACTTTCGGCATTCAGCCATCGCGTGCCGAAGACTGGAGCACCAACAAATACTCCTGAACCTGCCCTGCCATCATCTCAAGCAAGAGGTGGTAACGAGGTAGAATTCAACCCTCTATATGCTTCAGAGGATGGAGGAGCAGCAAAAGGCCATTCAAGCCTATACAGCTACCTACGATATAGGCAAAGAAGGGGGAATGCACCTGACTCAAGCGCAGTGGAGAATGATTTCAACGTTGTGCAAGGTTCTGCAACCCTTTGAACTTGCCACATGTGAAGTCAGTTCAGACACTGCCAGCCTGAGTCAGGTCATTCCCCCCATCAGGCTTTTGCAGAAGAAGCTGGAGAGATTGAAGGAGGAGCTAAAACAGAGCGATTCCGCTAGGCATGTGGGACTTGTGGATGGAACACTTAATTCGCTTAACCAGGATTCACGGGTGGTCAATATGTTGAAATCAGAGCACTACATTTTGGCCACCGTGCTCGATCCTAGATTTAAAACCTACGTTGTATCTCTCTTTCCGGCAGACACAAGTCTGCAGAGGTTCAAAGACCTGCTGGTGAGAAAATTGTCAAGTCAAGCGGAACATGACCCGGCAACAGCTCCTCCTTCACATTCTCCTGCAACTGGGGCTGCGAGAAAAAGGCTAAGAATTCCGAGCCCACCCGCTGGTGAAGATGCAGGGCAGTCAGGAGCAAGTGCTGACATCTGGTCCGGACTGAAGGACCTGCCAACGATTACTGACATGTCGTCTGCTGTCACTGCATATGATTCTGTCACCATTGAAAGAATGGTGGAGGATTATACCTAAATTGCCCCCCTTCCAGTGTGTACTCCGAAAGAGTGTTTAGTGCAGCCGCTCACCTTGTCAGCAATCGGCGTACGAGGTTACTTCCAGAAATTGTGGAGAAGATGATGTTCATCAAAATGTATTATAATCAATTCCTCTGTGGAGACATTCACCAGCCATTGCCTCCAGAAAGTACACAGGGACCTGAGATGGTGGATTCCAGTGGGGATGAATTAACAATCTGTGAGGATGGGGATGTACACAGTGAAAGGGGTGAGGAATCGGATGATGAGGAGGAGGTGGACATCTTGCCTCTGTAGAGCCAGTTTGTGCAAGGAGAGATTGATTGCTTCTTTTTTGGTGGGGGCCCAAACCAACCAGTCATTTCAGTCACAGTTGTGTGGCAGACCCTGTCGCTGAAATGATGGGTTTGTTAAAGTGTGCATGTCCTGTTTATACAACATAAGGGTGGGTGGGAGGGCCCAAGGACAATTCCATTTTGCACCTATTTTTTCTTTCATTTTTCTTTGCATCATGTGCTGTTTGGGGACTATTTTTGGAAGTGCCATCCTGTCTGACACTGCAGTGCCACTCCTAGATGGGTCAGGTGTTTGTGTCGGCCACTTGGGTCGCTTAGATTAGTCACACAGCTACCTCATTGCGCCTCTTTTTTTCTTTGCATCATGTGCTGTTTGGGGACTATTTTTTGGAAGTGCCATCCTGTCTGACACTGCAGTGCCACTCCTAGATGGGCCAGGTGTTTGTGTCGGCCACTTGGGCCGCTTAGCTTAGTCACACAGCTACCTCATTGCGCCTCTTTTTTTCTTTGCATCATGTGCTGTTTGGGGACTATTTTTTGGAAGTGCCATCCTGTCTGACACTGCAGTGCCACTCCTAGATGGGCCAGGTGTTTGTGTCGGCCACTTGGGCCGCTTAGCTTAGTCACACAGCTACCTCATTGCGCCTCTTTTTTTCTTTGCATCATGTGCTGTTTGGGGACTATTTTTTGGAAGTGCCATCCTGTCTGACACTGCAGTGCCACTCCTAGATGGGCCAGGTGTTTGTGTCGGCCACTTGGGCCGCTTAGCTTAGTCACACAGCTACCTCATTGCGCCTCTTTTTTTCTTTGCATCATGTGCTGTTTGGGGACTATTTTTTTAATCTGCCATCCTTTCTGACACTGCAGTGCCACTCCTAGATGTGCCAGGTGTTTGTGTCGGCCACTTGGGTCGCTTAGCTTAGTCATCCAGCGACCTCGGTGCAAATTTTAGGACTAAAAATAATATTGTGAGGTGTGAGGTGTTCAGAATAGACTGGATATGAGTGGAAATTATGGTTATTGAGGTTAATAATACTATGGGATCAAAATGACCCCACAAATTCTATGATTTAAGCTGTTTTTGAGGGTTTTTTGTAAAAAAACACCCGAATCCAAAACACACCCGAATCCGACAAAAAAAATTCAGGGAGGTTTTGCCAAAACGCGTCCGAATCCAAAACACAGCCGCGTAACCGAATCCAAAACCAAAACACAAAACCCGAAAAATTTCCGGTGCACATCACTAATAAATACGCCAGTGAACCACAAAGCTTATGGCTATAGACTGATAGTACAAATTAAATTTTGTTGTATTATAGATTAAGAGTGCTAAACTATATAAGTGGGATATTATTATCTCCATAATAGAAAGCAAGTTTATAGAAAAAGTAGAGATGTGCGGCGGGCAGTTTTCATGTTTTGTGTTTTGGTTTTGGTTCTGTTCCATGCTCGTGTTTTGAATCTAGATTGGTTTTGCCAAAATCACCCTTTCGAGTTTTGGTTTTGGTTTTGGATCTGGATGATTTTTGAAAAAACAACAACATAAAAACAGCTAAAATCACAGAATTTGTGGGTAATTTTGATCCTACGGTATTATTACCCTCAATAATATTCATTTCCACTAATTTCCAGTCTATTCTGAACACCTCACACCTTTATTGTTTTTAGGTGACTGTATGACTAAGCTAAGCGACACAAGTGTGCGGCACAAATGCCTGGCCCATCCAGGAGTGGCACTGCAGTGTCAGACAGGATGGCACTTTTAAAAAATAGGCCCCAAAAAGCACATCATGCAAAGAAGAAAAAGAGGTGCAATGAGGTAGCTGTATGACTAAGCTAAGCAACACTAGCATGCGGCACAAATGCCTGGCCCTTCTAGGAGTGGCACTGCATTGTCAGACAGGATGGCACTTTTAAAAAATAGGCCCCAAACAGCACATCATGCAAAGAATAAAAAGAGGTGCAATGAGGTAGCTGTATGACTAATCTAAGCGACACACGTGTGTGGCACAAACACCTTTCCCATCTAGAGTTGGCACTGCAGTTCCACTGCACTAATGGCGGATACCGGATGCACGTCTAACACCAGCATAATTGTTATGGCCTCAGTAACCCGCTTTGCAACAGTGTGACTGCTGTTATATTTAATCTTCCTTGCAGAGGACTGTTGGACAGTCAGGTGCTTAGTTGAAGTAGTACAAGTGGTCTTCTGACTTCCCCTCTGGGATGATGATCGACTCCCAGCAGCAGCAACAACAGCAGCAGCAGTGGCAGAAGTAGTAGGATGGAGTGGTTCTTGATCTTTCCCTATTTTATCCTCCAAATGTATGTTCTCCATTATTTTTCTGGAGTTATATAATAAAATGCAGCACAGGAAAGCATACCTCTACACCACACAGGGCAAACCCTGTAAAAATTATTTGGATTAAATATTAATAACCCGACTTCCGGTTCCGGCTTTATGGAGTACTGAGCTCCGTTTAGAGCTCCATCCCCCGCTCTCCTACAAACACAGATTTCACGGCTTTTACAGCCTCGTTTCGGGCCCGGAGCCTCCCGCAGTGCCCCTGCTACTTCATCGGCCGCAGATGGATAAATTCCTAGCGCCGCTGACAGCGCACCCCCCGCCGGACCAGCAGCAGCAGCCTCCACGCCAAGAAAAGCGGCGTGCTGCAGGGATGATGACAGCGGAGTCAGCTGTCGATAGCGCTCCCACCCTCCACAAGAAAACCGCTGCTGAGGGATCAGCTTCTGGGGGCCAAGTAAGTGCAGGCTGCGATACTCCTGTGACTTACACTGAGGTGGTGGCAGCCATTACTGCCACTATGACTCCTCTCCTCTCTAAGGCTGTGGCTGACATTACCAGCCAACTTCATCACCTCACACACAGGGTCTCTGCTTCAGAGCAACAAATCACTATAGTCTCCCATGACGTTGAGGGTCTGCAGCACACAGTGAAGCGTCTTTCTAATGACAACTACCAGCTGTGGAACAAGATTGACGACATTGAAAACAGATCGCGTCGTAATAATATTAGGCTGGTTGGTCTGCCCGAATCTATCAAGGGGCCTGCCCTAGCCCATTTTGTCCGCAACACCCTCCCCTCACTCCTAGGCATAGAGGCAGTTTGCCAGGACATGGTTATAGAGAGGGTTCATAGGGTGGGTTCGACACCGACGCCTAACAGGCCGAGACCCCGCGCTACCCTGTTCCGCTGCTTAAATTACTTACACAAGATGGAGATTTGGTCAGCCTCTCGTAAGGCAAAATCCCTTTCGTGGGAAGGGCATACATTGCATATCTTTCAGGACTACTCTGCAGAGTTGTCGTGTGCTAGAAAATCCTTCTCCCCTGTGTGCTCTTGACTAGTCGCTGAAGGGCGCAAATTCGGCCTGTTGTATCCGGCCAGACTCCGCATTTATGATGGGACTTCCTTTAAGGACTTTTCCAATCCCCCCGATGCATTGGCATATCTCCAGTAGCTGTCCCGAGCCAAGGATGCCGACATCACGGATTCCACGGAACAATGCTTTATGCCCTCTATTTTGATATGCTAAGCTTCGGCTTTTTAGTTTGAGCGCTATCACTTAGCCCATAATATTTCAGTCTGTTTACTGTATTACGTTTACAGGTTAATTCTTATGTTATGTCTATTTTTATACCATGCGGTGTACTGCGGAGGTCTCCTGGCCTCTTTCATACTACGTTGCACTTTGGGGAGTAGGGACGGATCTGCCCCTCCCCGCCGGATGTGTTTTTTTGTTTGTCTTAATACTGTTTTTATGCTGTTACAGAAGTTTGGCACCAGGCGCTAGCGTCTGTCTGCCATTTCTCACCTATGTTCATTTCTCCCCTCTCCCTCCATCTCGCTTCCTCCTTACTACCTTGCTTTCCCCTCCTTCTCTTTTAGGCACTGTTTTTAATTTTGTACATGGGTCAGATATTGCAAAGTCACACGATATGGTCATCCTGAAGGATCCCGCCCTCGCCCCACTATATTTCGAACCAATTTTCCTGTTTCTCCATGTTTCCTTGAGGGATGCCTGATCTACGCTACGCCACATGGAACGTTGGAGGCATTAACTCCCCAGCGAAAAGGAGAAATCTCTTAATTTACTTACAGAAAAATGGTGTGGATGTGGCATTCCTTCAGGAAACTCACCTGACCCCATCTGAAACCCTGAAATTAGGAATGCTGGGATGGTCTGTTTTAGCATCTTCCTCCTACAACTCCAGAGCCCGTGGTGTAGTTATCCTGGTGCGACGCTCTCTGCCTTATGAAATTCATAATGTCACTGCCGATGATTTAGGTAGATTCGTTGTAGTCTCCATCGACTTATTAGGCAAGAAATTCACCCTGGCTAATGTCTACGCCCCCCCTCCCTACTCCAAGCCCTACCTCCGACAGTTAATCACACTTCTGACCCCTTTCATGGGGAATAATTTTATCATTGGAGGGGATTTTAATTTAATCTCTTCTACATTGCTAGACAAATCTTCTACATGTGGGATCCCCCACCCTTCACTCCCTAAAGTAGGCATCCCTCTATTTTCATCTAATCTCCAGGTTATAGACCTCTGGCGAGCCCTAAACCCAACGGAGAGGGACTACACCTGTCTCTCGGCGGCGCATGGCTCTCTCTCCCGCATTGACTACTTCTTCGTCTCTCATGCTCTTTTCCCTCAGGTCACTCAATGCAACATTGCCCCCATCTCTCTCTCTGATCACGCCCTGGAAACCTTCACTGCTCATTTCCCTGATGACAGGGACTCGACCAAATTGTGGAAATTTCCCTCCAGATTCTGCCGCTCTTCTACTTTTAAATCCTTTTTGGAAGCTACTTGGGAAGATTATTGTATCACCAACTCTGAACATATTAAGGCTGATCCTTTCCTGTTCTGGATGTCGGCAAAAGCCGTGTTTAGGGGTGCAATCTTATCTTTCACTGCAGCTTCCAACAAGAAATACTCTGCTCAATACTTGACAATTCAAGACACTCTATCTCGGTCTTTTCAGTCATATAAATCTTCCCCCTCCCCGGCCTCGAAACACGCTTACTTGACATCCAAAACTCATTTTGACGAATTTTTGTCGGAAATGGGTGACAGATACCTCTTCTCTGTCCACCACAAATTCCACAGGTTTGGTAACAAATCTGGACGTTTACTCTCCAATCTGCTATGTGGCACATACTCCCCGGCGGTTGTTCATCCTCTTCGCACACCACAAGGAACTCTGACCTCCACGAACAAACAGATCGCTCAGATTATGCAAAACTATTATTCACAACTCTATACGTCTGTTCTACCAAGCACTTCTTCACAAACACCACCAACTCCACCCCCTGCTCCTACTCCCCCTTTGCAGTCCACCCACTCTCCCTCCCCTCTGGAGACACACCTCGGCCTGCCCCCCTTCTGGGAGGCTCTGCCTTTTCCTGCCCTCTCAGAAGATATGGCCTCTCAACTTCTATCCCCGATCACTATAACTGAAGTCCGCCTAGCGATTGGACAATTGAAACCTCATAAAGCCCCAGGCCCTGACGGCTATTCTGGGGAGTTTTATAAACTCCTTCAACACAAATTTGATTATATCCTAGTTGAGGTTTTCAGTTCTTTGTTGCTAGCTAGGCCTCCTCCTCCACATTTTAACTCAGCTATCCTTAAATTACTTCCCAAGCCTGGAAGGGATCTATTATTCCTCGGCTCCTATCGCCCAATATCTTTGCTGAACTTAGATTATAAGTTATTTGCAAAAATTTTGGCTGACCGTCTCAAACTTATACTCCCCCACATTGTCCACCCTGACCAGACTGGCTTCATCGCCGGCAGGCGTTCTGTGGTCAATGTGAGGAAGGTGATAGCGGCTCTACATTCCTGTCATTCCTGCTCAACACCCTCAGGCTATGCCATCCTTTCCCTAGACGCGGAGAAAGCCTTTGACTTAGTCGAATGGCCACACCTTTATGCTACCCTACGCCGCTTTGGCTTCCCAGAATCTTTTATTCACGCTATCCGCACTCTTTACTCATCCCCGGCCACCCAGATTTCTTGTAACGGTTTCCTCTCCAACCCCTTCTTTATTGGAAAGGGTACTAGGCAGGACTGCCCCCTCTCCCCTCTCCTCTTTGCCATCGCTTTGGAACCTTTAGCTATAGCCCTCAGACTTTCTACTTCTTACACTGGTATTTTCGTCAGCACAACTGAACTTAAGGTCGCCTTATTTGCGGACAACATGCTCCTGTTTGTCTCTGACCCACTTTCATCTATCCCTAAAATTCTGCGCTTGATCTCGGATTTTGGTGCGATGGACGGCTATAAGATTAATGTCGACAAGTCGGAATTACTCCCTCTGAACGTTCCTCCTTCCTTGCTCTCCACTCTCATGCAAACCACCACCTTCACGATTACTCAGTCGCATTTCAAATATCTAGGAGTTAGCAATCCACGTGATCTCTCACGCATTTATGAGTTGAACTTTTCTTCGGTCATCGCTGCTGTGATCGCTAAGCTGGAGGGCTGGGCTACCCTTCCCCTCGCCATGTTGGAACGGATTGCAGTTCTCAAATCTGTAATTTTCCCTAAGATCTTTTACGTTATGCAATCTCTCCCGATTAGCCTCCGTAATTTGGACAACACCAGACTCCGCAGAGCTATGACCCATTTTATTTGGCAAGGAAAGAAACCAAAGGTGGCTTTTGCGAAGCTGGTGATGGACAGATCTGCGGGTGGGTTTGGTGTCCCAGATTTTCTATCCTATTCTCTCACAGTTTTCCTTCGATATGCCGCTGACTGGCTACTGGGTAGGAGCACTTATACAGATCTGGCTCTAGACACTAATGCCTTTAGACCTTTTTCCCCTTGTGCTCTTCTGCATACGAAGAAGGCCTTGATCCCTCCCTCAATCATGGAACATCCCCTATTTAGGGACACATATATCAGTTGGGTGAAAATACATAAGAAATTAAACTTAGATCACACTACCTCCACATATGTACCTTTTTGGGGAAACCCCTCTTTTCCTCCCTCCCTTCAGAACACTTTATTCCTTCAGTGGCGGGAGAGGGGGCTGTGCTCCACTTCCCAGGTTTTCAATCCGGGTGGCCACATTACACAGTTCGCGACGCTGAGAGACAGGTACTCCCTACCCTCTTCCCACTTTTTCATGTATCTCCAAATGAGACACTATCTCACGTCACTTAACCTTGGTACCCCTCATATGACCCCCTCCTCCCCGCTAGCAAAAGTTTTGAAACAATGGGAATCTTGCCCTTACAAACTTATGCACCTCTATATTCTCCTAGTAAACATACCCTCCACGCCATACCTTCCAAAACTAGTTGCCTCCTGGCAATCGGATATTTCAGACATTACCTCCTACGAGCTTTTACTGGACCATCATCACCGCACCTTGTCCATACTGAGCTCTGCATACCTCCAGGAGGTTCATCTTAAAACTATACATAGAGCTTATCTCCCTCCCTATGACCGGGCCGCTGTAGACCCCATGGATTCCAACAAATGTCCTAAATGTAAAGGGGCTAGAGCCTCCTTCTACCATTGTCTCTGGAGTTGTACTAGGATCCAGCGCTTTTGGAATAAATTATTCGTATTCATCAATACTCGTTTCCACATCTCTTTACGGCCAGATCCGCTGGCATGCCTCTGCATAAATTTTTCTGTGTGGCAATCTATGCCTGGGGTTAAACCACTCTTTCCTATGCTGACCATGCTGTTTACGATTTAAAAAAAAATGATTCTGAAAAATTGGGTTGTTAGATCCCCCCCCTCTCTTTCTGCGGTTTTAAAAATTATGTTGAAATATATCTATTTTGATCGCAAATCTACTATCCTTATGGGATTTTCTGGTCTTGCTGGGTTTCATAGAAAATGGGGTCCCTATCTGTCAACATTAGATCCAGACACTCGAACTCAGATAACCTCAGCTTTTGAAAATCCTCTATGGAAGTTGTCTAAATAACTATCTAGATATCAGTATACATGGACTGTGTTGCTCCACTCTCCTCCTCAGCCATTCTTTTTCATTCTTTTTCATTCTTTCCCACTTTGTTGTCTAACCTTTTGCAATGCTCCCCCACTCTTCTGTTATTTTCTGTTTTTCCATGATTTCTCTGCCCATACTTTTTTGACATTGCCATCACTCTACTGTTATTATTATTATTATTATTATTATTACTGTAGCTGTACCCCTGACCATATTGTTCTGATTCTGTGCCTGATAGGCTTTCTGCCCATGTTTTCTCAGACGAATTGTCAATGCTCCCTCTATTTCACCCCTCTCCCCCCCCCCTTTCTTCTTTCTCCCTCCCACATATTTTACCTCTACTCACCCTCTTTGATTTGATTGTATTTTTTATCTAGAATAGGAAAAAACAGGTGATTTGAGACAAGAGTCTCGAAATTACACAAACCGGCGCTGATTAGTTATATTTCATTAAAACCTGTGTCTCTTTAAAGCTGCTGAGTAAAACAGCTTGCTAAGCTGCACAACAAAGACAATTAGAACAAAGAAGAATAACTCTGCGCTTAGAAACACCTTGTAAATTTAATTACGTGTGGTCTGTCATATAGAATAAATAACTCAGTGAGACTTTATGTATTGATATTTTTTATCTAAGATTGTCAACATGTAACATTTATCACAACATGCAAATATTAGTTATTTAGTAGCTTTTATGTATAAAAAATCTAGTTAATAGTAAATAAGTAGTTAAAAAACTTGTAATTCAGCACTAAAAATTACACTTTGTATAACGGTATAATTGGATGTTTATAAACACATAGTAACGAGGTGTAAAATGTTACTCTCCTAGAATAACGGTGTAATTGAACACATAGTAACAAGGTGTAAAACATTACAGCATTGGCTTAAGTATAATTACCCCCGTGTGCGGGAGCTATTCGTAATAGCGGTGAATAGTAGTCTGAGAGTAACTTCTTTGAAGTTACTCTCAGACTACTATTCACCGCTATTTGAAGTTACTCTCAGACTACTATTCACCGCTATTACGAACAGCTCCCGCACACCGCTGTAAATACACCCGGCTATCTTCGGCTGAACCCCGCGCCTTCTGTTACAAAGGTCCAGATCACCGAATAACATCACGGGTGAATGTGCAAGACCCCACCAAACAGCATCAGCATTAACCATTACAGGGACTTGCTGCTGTATACCGGGTGAGTCTGGGCTGACCTCCGCTGTGAGGACCGTACATCATTACACAATCAATAAGCCGCAGAGTGTAACAGCAGGCAGCATCGACGGGAGAGTGGGGACACATCTATCTCCCAGCGGGGCTGTTCTGTACATTATCATTGAGCAACAAGTATACCACGTGTAAAATTGCCAAACGGAACCTTTAGGAACCAACACGGGGGTAATTATACTTAAGCCAATGCTGTTTTAATGAGACTCTAATCACTGTGAATCTTTTGCGGGACATTCATTCTAGTAACACACTGGGACGCCAGTGTAACTATATATAAATACCTAATAGGAGAGTAACGTTTTACACCTTGTTACTATGTGTTCAATTACACCGTTATTCTAGGAGAGTAACGTTTTACACCTCGTTACTATGTGTTTATAAACATCCAATTATACCGTTATACAAAGTGTAATTTTTAGTGCTGAATTACAAGTTTTTTAACTACTTATTTACTATTAACTAGATTTTTTATACATAAAAGCTACTAAATTACTAATATTTGCATGTTGTGATAAATGTTACATGTTGACAATCTTAGATAAAAAATATCAATACATAAAGTCTCACTGAGTTATTTATTCTATATGACAGACCACACGTAATTAAATTTACAAGGTGTTTCTAAGCGCAGAGTTATTCTTCTTTGTTCTAATTGTATTTTTTATCTGTGTAAGATTGTTTGAACAACGCTTGCATATGTTTCTATTCCAATGTTCTCACCTTACTGAAGGTCCAAACAATCTGTTATGTTGTTGTTGTTTTTGATGTCGATTGTACTTTTTTCTTCTAAAAATCCAATAAAAATCAGTCTTGTTAAAAAAAAAAAAATATTAATAACCCCTTTATTTGGAGTAAATAATATACAGCACAGGACAGCACCACTGGACTGGATTTATATGCCAGTACCACTGGACTGGATTTATACAGCAGTATCACTGGACTTATATGCCAGTACCACTGGACATATATGGCAGTACCACTGGACATATACGGCAATATCACTGGACATATACTGCAGTATCACTGGACTGGATTTATAAGCAAGTACCACTGGATTTATACGGTAGTACCATTGGACATATATGTCAGTATCTCTGGAATTATATGGCAGTACCACAGGACATATACGGCAGTATCACTGGACTTATACAACAGTATCACTGGACATGTACGGCAGTATCACTGGACATATATGGCAGTATCACTGAACATATATGTCAGGACTTATACTGGACTTAAACAGCAGCACAGGGACACCACCACTGGACTGATGCAGGATAACACAGCACCACTGCAATTGACTGGACTTATACAGCAGCACTGGACATATGGCAGCAGATGACACCACCACTGTGACTGGGCTGATGCAGCACAAGACAATACCACTGTACTGATGCAGCACAACACAGCACCACTGGACTGGACTTATACAGCAGCACTGGACATATGGCAGCAGAGAACACCACCACTGTGACTGGGCTGATGCAGCACAAGACACTACCACTGTACTGATGCAGGACAACATAACACCACTGCACTGGACTTATACAGCTGCACTGGACATATGGCAGCAGAGGACACCACCACTGTGACTGGACTGATGCAGCATAAGACACTACACTGGACTGAGCAGCACAAGACAGCATTTGAATCTCCACCCCACTTTCCCGCCCGCACAGACACTGAGGACGGAGACACATCCTCTCGTTATACTTTCCACAGCTCCTTATATGGAATCCAAACCCCACGAGAATCCGATAGCGGGATGATGACGTTTTAGCTCGTTCTGGTTTCCGAGTCAGGCGGGAAAACCCGAGCCAGGCTCGGATCCGGGCTTGGGTAGTGAAGTTTGGGAGGGGGGGGGGGGTTTGGTTCTCAGGGAACCGAACCCACTCGTCTCTAAGAAAAAGGTTAATAGTTTAGAATGTAAGTTCTCACGAGCAGCGCCCTCTTTCCCTTGTGTGCTTTTATGTCTCTTACTTAACCTATCTTCTTTTCAATACTCCCTTTGACTGCACCAAAATCCTTGGTTTTCTGCTATCGTGATACTTATTTCAGTGTTGTCTGCTGATGCAGCCATGTTTATATACCCTGTACTTGTCCTATGTTGTATTGAATTGTAAGTCATTGTTTTTTTGTTTTTGCTTATTTGTTTATGAGGAGAAGAAGAAGAAGAAGAAGAAGAAGAAGAAGAAGAAGAATTGGATTAGCATAGTAGTACATAAGATGTATTGAGATATTTGAACATTGTCTTATACAATAATTGTAAACATATTGTGTTCTGTTATAAGCTAAAACTAGAACCTATTTTAAATAGTAGAAAACAATTTTTTTAAGTTGCCCCCCTCCCAAAAGTGAAACATTTTAACTTTAACAAACTGACTCAATACAAAGATCATACTTGAAGTTTTAAAGAGAAATACTAATTAAAGAAAATAACTATTGTTAAAGTGTTTTCTGGAGTGGGGACCTTGTGCTTCCCTGCTGTGATGTGGGTGAAGAGGAAGACAAAAAACATTTCCCTGCACCTTTCACCATATGCTTCACCATTGAGTAGTAGTCAATCAGAAGACTATTGTCAGAGTTTTACAATCTACTCCTTAGAGTCAATACTCACCATAGATGGTGAAATATAATCATGAAGTTTCTACTGGGATTCTCTCCCTCTTGATATGACATGGCACCAATTGATGTAGGGCCTAATTCAGACCTGATCTCAGCAGCAAATTTGTTCTCTAATGGGCAAAACCATGTGCAGTGCAGGTGGGGCAGATATAAAATGTGCAGAGAGACTTAGATTTAGGTAGGGTGTGTTTAAAATAAAATTAAATTTAAGTCTCACTGCACATGTTATATCTGCCCTACCTGCACTGTACATGGTTTTGCATATTAGAGAACAAATTTGCTGCTGCTATCAGGTCTGAATTTGGCCCAAAGTCCAGCCCAGCAGTAGTTAAGCGATTTTATTATTAATAAATTACAAACATGAAGCCAATGGTAGGATCATTTTCTATGTCCCAATTGAGTGCAATCTAGTACAATACTTTAGTTTGCATCTTGATTTTTTTTAAATCTAATTCATTGGTCAAAATACAGCATCAGAAATTTCACAGGAGTGATAGAGGCGAACCAGTGTTGATTGGTGCAGCGTGATGTATTGTGTCTCAATATCTGCGGAGAAGTTTTATTGATCCAAAGCTACATTGGAAAGAATGTTCAACAGTTAGCTTTATCCCAGCAACCACCACTTATTGGCTCATTAAAAGCCAGGTGCACCGACATGTTTACTTCAAGGTTAGTGTAAAAAAACTACAAAATATAGGCTTTGAGCAGGCCAAAATGTTTGACCTATTTGGTGAATCATTACAGTATATGCACATTGTTGCTCTGTGGTTTGATGAGATAAATGAGTGAGAGGTTATGGTCACAGAGCGTAAGCACTATCTCCTGCAAGTAACAAACCCATTTGTAGATAAATTACCAATGTGATTACATGCTATCAAAATTTTTACATGACAGTATCTGTGATATGCTGCTTTATCAGATCAGCTAAAGGTTGTTCATTGCCAAGATTTTTTTTTGCACATATACAATAAACACCCCTGAGAAAGTCACAAGAGATGAAACACATACCATCTTGATGTAAGTGTCTGTGACCTCTGCCTAGCTGAGGTTGACGGTGGGTTCACTCTTGTACCATCAGGCTCACAAGGTCAAGAGGTGTATGTTTATGTGTAATGTAAGATGTTTTTAAGCTCAGTTAAACATTTGAAATATATGGAAGACCTCAAACAGTCTGACTGATACAGATCTTTTTGGGTGTACTCTGGTATGAAGGTCTCTATTTCAGATGTAATTATACAAAGAAACATCTCCACTCTTCAAAGCCTCTAAAGGATCCAAAGATCTTGAGCTCTCCCCAATCTATCTATCTATCTATCTATCTATCTATCTATCTATCTATCTATCTATCTATCTATAAATAAATAATAAGGCATGTACTGTTACGCAAGCTGAAGGCGGAAAGGGGGGGTCCTTAAAATTGCAGCGGTGATGAGGCAGACCACGATGGCGAGGCCTTCATCACCTTCTCAGTCCCTTCCTCTGCCTCTCAACACAGTACTCAGCCCCCATGAACTTCCTCAGCCCTCATCAACCTCCTCTGCTCCTCATCACCGTCCTCTCCCCTCATTTTCTTCCTCAGCCCCTCAGCACATTCTTCGCTCCTTATTACGTTCTTCAGCCCACTCATTACCTTCCTCAGCCCCTCAGGAAGGTAATGAGGGGGCTGAGGAAGGTAATGATGGGGCCCCTCATCACCATCCTCACAACTCATTAACTTCCTATACCCCTCAGCACATTCCTCAGCTTTCATTGCCCTCCTCAGCCCCCTCATTACCTTCCTCAGGACCTCAGCACATTCCTCACACCCCTTGTTACCTTCCTCAGCCCCGCAGAACATTCCTCTGCCTCTTATCACTGTCCTCAGCCCTCATTACTATCCTCAGCACCCACATTACTTTCCTCAGCTGCTCAGCACATTCCTCTGCATCTCAACACCGTTCTCAGCCCTTATTACCTTCCTCAGCCCCCTTGTCACCTTCTTCAGCCACATTGTCACCTTCTGTAGCCCCCTTGTCATCTTCCTATGCCCTTTTCACCTTCCTCTGCCCATCATCACCTTTCTATGTATATTACAGACCCCACAATATTCCTCTTTGCCCACCCATCATCCACAGTACCCCAGTAATTGCTCTGCATCCTCCTTCCACCACAATGGCCTTACTGGTGAATCCTTACCCAGAATTTTTCACAATAATCACCCAAGTGCCACCCTAAATAATCTCCTTATCCCAGCCAAGTGTACTCCTTATGCACCTAAATGTTCCCCTTATCCTAAGAATGTGTACGCCTTGCTCCCCTAGGTGTCCCCCTTATACTTGCAAAGAGTCACCTTTGTATAGTACCACTTAGTTATCCCTGTTATCCCATCAGTTGTCCCTATTATCTCAACCAGATATACCCCATTGCCTGTCCTTACTCAGCATCTTGCTGAGATCCACAGGGCCGGGTTCTGCTGGATTGTGCTACCTTATGGGAAATCTGTCCCTAGGGAAGGTACCACAGGCTGCCCCATCACTGTGGCCACAGTGATCAGGACACAGTGCAAGGCTGTAGAGCTGTAACTAGACAGTTTGTGTCCCAAATTGGGACAGTAGGCTAAGAAGGCACATATCCAAAAATGGGGACATAGTCTTGCAGTAAAGGGGCTTGGTCACGCCATGCATACAGTAGTGCCACATTCATATTACGCTACAATAGTACCCCTTATACACAGTATGCCACACATTAGTACACCATACACGGTACATCTTATACATGTTATGCTACAGTAGTACTCTTATACACAGTATGCCAAATAGAAGTTTACTTTTTACACAGTACACCACAGTAGTACCACTTATACTCAGTGTGCCACAGCAGTAACCCATTTACACAATACATCAAAGTAGTACACCTTATACACAATTTGCCAGAGTAGTACCCCTTATACACAAAATGCCAAACAGTCATACCACTTATACACAGAATGCCACATGGTAGTACCACTTATACACAGTATGCCACACAGTTGTACCCCTTACAGTATGCCACACAGTATTATTGACAATGAAAAACATTAGTCCTGCTGCTAGATCAGACTTAGGCAGAGGGGGAAAGTGGGCATTAGAGTTCAAGTATTACACTGAAGACATTACATTATTGTTAATACTATTATCTTTGTTTATTTTAATGTCCCCCCCTTCTTCCCCTACTGTCTATGTCTGATTTAGCAGCACTATAGTGGATTTTATTTGTGTGTAGTGTGTAATTTGTGAGGAAGCAGTGAGGGCAGGTGTAGGGAGAGCAGTGAGGGTGGGTGTAGGGAGCAGTAAGTGATGGTCAGTGTAGAGAGCAATAAGTAAGGGAAGGAGTAAAACAGTTAAGGTGGATGAAGAGCATAGATGATGGGTGTAGGGAGCAGTGAGTAAGGGTCAATGTAGAGAGCAGTGAGTATAGGTGAGTGTAGGGAACAGTAAGCAAGGGTGTAGGGAGCAGATAGTGAGAATCAGTTTAGGAAGCAGTGAGGATGGGTGTAGGGATCAGTGAGTGGGGGTAAGGCGAGGGAACAGTATGGGTGAGTGATGGGAGCAGTAAGTGAGGGTTGTTGTAGAGAGTAGCAAGGGAGGGTGAGCGTAGGGAACAGTGAGAGATGATCAGTGTGTAGCGCAGTAAGGGAGGATGGGTGGGGAGCATAGAGGATGGATAAAGGGATACACTGAGCCCACTGTGTGTTTGTGATCCCTCCACTCACCCCCCCCATTACTTGCGTTACCACTGCCTCACTGCCATGGTCTGCTACAGCTCCGGACTCTATCTCCTACATGTGTGCGCAATGCGGTGAGCTGGACGTCTGCCAGGTGGAGAGGGGGAGTTGCAGGCCAGGCCACCCACTTTGCAGCTGGTGGGTGGGGAGCCTCAGGTCACCCGTTCTACAGCTACCGGATGAGGGGGGGTTGCCACATGTACGAGTGGGTAAGGGGTGTGTGGAGTTTGAACGTTCTTCCGGTGTTTACATAGATTTCTTCTGGGCACTCCAAAAACATACTGTAAAGTGTGTATGTGTATGTGTCCATGTGATAGGAAATATAGATTGTAAGCTCCACTAGGGAAGGAAGTGATGAGAATAATGAAATATTATATGAAAACTGATGCAGAATAAGTTTGTGCCATATCAATTAATGTTAATAAGTAAATATAGATATATACACACACATCTACAGTATACATCTCTCTCTCTCTCTCTCTCTCTGTATTCAGCATATATCTATATATATATATATATATATATATGCATGTATGACCGGCACTCCAACAGCACAACATAAATACCTGGGTGCCCTCCCGTGGCACTACAGGGCCCAGCAGACAACACAACTTGGTGGGCGGCACTCCAAGGATTTGTAAAAGATTCCACAGCTACACAAGCTTTAGTGATCAACGTTTGGTTTCAGATGCCTTTATTTGCGCCTTACAGAGCTCTCTCTCTCTCTCTCTCTCTCTCTCTATATATATATATATATATATATCTCCAAGGGTGCTCCTGCACTCACATCCTCAAAATAAGACATAAACGCGGGTGCTTCCAATAGACCATGAGGTCCACTATTTAGAGGAAATGTCCACAAAGTGGGGATGCACTCTCGCTGTGTAGAAACCAATCAATCAGAACAGTGAAATGTCACCATCATTTTTTAATGTCGACGTTTCGGCCTGTTGACAGGCCTTTCTCAAGACCGGTGAAAAAGCAGATCAGATATTCAGTTGCAGTAACAGAAAGGAGATAAATATCTCTAAGGACAATAATCACAATCAAGATCACAGGCCTCACCGGTCCCTGGGAGACCACACACCACAATATAAAAAATGTTACCAATTAAAATAGGTGTACACTGTGTTAAATTGTCACCCATGTGAATATCCTCCACCTAATAAATTACTGATGACCCATACCTGCCACGCATCATCAAACCTCATACAATATCAACTTAATGTGATATCATATAGGGACATTTCAGACAGACGACAAAGGACTCACTGTCCATAAAGCTGTGATACAAAAAGGGGCATAGAACCTAGTTAGAATTACCACTCGTTCCCATTTCAACAGCACCAGCTGGTGCGTTATCAACCTTATGTGTTGACAAGGGGGGATGGAGATTACCTAATAGACAGTCATCATCACACTTGGATGCAGCCAAAGCTGTAAACATTCACAGTGCTGCAAAGGAAAAAATCAATGTCAATCTCAGACAGATGTATATAGTCAGAGTTAACCATAGAGACAAAACAAAGTACAATCACTAACTTACTCAGGACTGGAGACGTCATGTATGTGACTGCATGACTCTCCTAACTCCAGAGTGTGTTTAAATACCACGCTGGCCGGAAGTGACGTGGTACCGGAAGCTCATTGGTAAAAACTCCAAACAAACCCCCAAAGCACATGAGACTATTATCTATAGTCATAGTGCCCAACAGCCGGATCAGATCCCCAGCCAGCATGGGTCTCGCGGCCCCCAAAAACATCTAAAACCGTGAGTAACGAACCCGCGGGTCAAGGACAGGAAGTCATCGTATATATATATATATATATATATATATATATAGTCCAAAAAGAGAGATACGGCACTCCAAGACTCCTATAACATACCCTCAGGCAGCAAAGGACAGAGCTGACAGCGCAGCGTAGTTATGTCAACGTTTCATTTAATTGCTTAAATTTCGACTTCCGGTTCCGGCAATGGGAGAGTGAGCAGCTTCTTCCGACAGCTCCGCTCCCAAATCACCCGACACGGCAGTAACCCTGTCTGCTAAAGGTAGACATCGCTCCCGCTCCCCACGAAGGATAGAGGGGACGATGGACAAGTTCCTGAGTGTGTCCACTCCTCCCGGGGTGCTCCCGCTGCCTCAGCCGCTGCGACAAGAGAAGCGCCGGGGAGATTACAACATGGCGCCAGACGGCGATAATGCTCCGGGGACGCCTGCACAGAAGAAAACAATTGCGGAACCTGTGTCAGTTTCTTCTCTGGCTTCGGGCTGCCCAGGTACTTTTTCTTCCTCTTATGAGGATATGGTTCTTGCAATACAGTCCACTATGGCGCCTCTGCTACAAAAGGCAGTTTCTGACATTACGTCTCAATTGCAATCTATAACCAGCCGTGTTACTGATGTTGAAAAGCATTTAAACGATACTATGGATGATGTTAACATTTTACAAAAATCCGTACGGGCTCTGGAGATTGACAATAGACGTTTAGCAGAAAAGCTGGACAGTTTTGAAAACAGGGCCAGACGGAAGAATTTAAGAGTTACAGGCCTTCCTGAGTCACTTAAAGGGACTTCTTTGGATCATTTTGTTCGGGTTACTCTGCCTAAGTTGCTACAAGTAGAAGCAGCATGTGCTGATATCTCTATAGAAAGAGTACACAGAGTGGGAGATATCTCGAAAACCACTGCTCAGAAACCAAGAGTGGTTGTTTTTAAAACCTTAAATTTCCTGCACAAGCAAATTATTTGGAAAGCATCTCGTAAACTACACCCGATTCAGTGGGAAGGACATAATATTCGTATATATCAAGATTTCTCGGTTGAATTATCAAGATTGAGACGTTCTTTTTCTGATGTCTGCACTACCCTGGTCCGAGCAAATAGGAAATTTATTATGTTTTTCCCTGCACGTCTCCGCATATTTTCGGGCACATCGTATTCTGAATTTACGACCTCAGAAGATGCTGCAGCATTCCTAAAGGAAGAGTCCTCTGCGAAGGAATATGGTGACATTGCTGATGCTGTGGATAAGTGAAAAAAAGGACTGCCCTGATGATTATTTAGGTTTAAATAAGTATATATGAGGTCTTTTTCATGTTCAGGGGGTGATATGTCTCTCAACGCACTTATGGGACATGTTAGAGGTTATTAAGATTAATACTGTTAATATCTTTATTTAGGATATACTTCTTACTTACTGAAATTCTATAAGTTATGTAAAATTTAACAACGGAGCGGAGCTGTGCCGTTTCTAATTTCTGTTAATTAATAAGATACTAGGTCTGCTATTTGAGACCTTTGGGTTACGGATAGCAGTCAGTTACTGGAAGTCCAGTTTAGTTTAAATTAATACTGCTCGAAATTTTTGCTCAGATATGTTTGTTTATTTTTTTATTTGTTTTTCCCTTATGTGTTTTCCTCCCTCCTCTATCCCTTCTTTACGGATATATACAGTATCAGAAGATGTATAGATTTATAGGTGATAATGTCTCTCAGAATAGGATCACTTAATATTAGAGGTATACATACACCTGCGAAAAGACGTAGATTACTTGTATACCTTAACAAGTTATCGATAGATTTGATATGTCTACAAGAGACCCATTTAAAAGTTCCGGAAGCGAATAAGTTAAGAATGCTGGGTTGGGATTTGTTGGCTGTAGCCTCTTACAATAATAAGTCACGAGGGGTAATTATTATGGGGAAAAAAACATTAAACAGTCATGTCTTATCTGTTCTCTCTGATCCAGACGGTAGATTCGTGGTGCTTAAGGTGGATATACAGGGAACCATATTTAATATATGTAATGTCTATGCTCCTAATCAATATAGGAAAACCTTTTTTACCTCATTATTAGCTAAGCTTCATACTTATGATCCTGTTTCTTTAGTGGTATGTGGGGACTTTAATTTAGTTTCATCTTCTTTTCTTGATCGTTCCCCTGTTCCGAAATCCCCCATTGCCCTTCCAAAAATAGGAGTCCCATTTTTTGCTAAAACTCTTAATCTAGTAGATACTTGGCGAGCAGTCTACCCGGTTGAGAGAGAGTTTACATGCTTCTCCATGACTCATAACACCTGTTCTAGAATAGATTATGTTTTACTTGCAGAATCTTTATTTACTAAATTATCTACTGTAAATATTGAACCTCCCACATTATCAGACCACGGTATGGTATGGATTAGTATAGATCTCAAGAAGTCTATGGATACTAAACCTTTGTGGAAATTCCCTTTACATCTTATCAAAGCTAAAGGTTTTAAAACGTGGCTGGAAAAGATGTGGGGAAAATATCAAGTAAATAATTCTGGTTGTGTTGGGTCTAATCCTTCTAACTTTTGGATGGCGGCCAAGGCCGTGCTGCGGGGGGATTTAATAGAATATTCTTCTCGAATTAATCGACTGCGGAATGCTTCCTACTTGGATCTACAAGGTAAGCTTTCTAATGCTTTTCAACTATTTAAGCAGGCTCCTTCCTTGGAGAATAAAATACGTTATAATACAGCTAAGACCCACTTTTCAGAACTTCTACAGACAAGTGGTGATAAATATTATTTTAATGTAAACTCGAAATATTATAAATTTGGAAATAAGAACGGTAGACTCCTTACGAATCTATTACATGGATCTAGAAAGCGAACAGTGATTAGGCCTTTATTGAAGTCAGACGGAACTTTTACAGATTCAGATTCTCATATAATCGAAGTAATGAAGTCATTTTATGAGGAGCTTTATGCGGTTCCTACTCATCCTATAAATGCTACCTCTGTCTCTGGTAATCTGGAAACCACCCCTCCTACTTCTATATCTCCTACTTCCTTTCCTTCTTTTCATGCTTTTTGGGATTTACTTCCTCTTCCTCAACTCCCAGAACCTTTTCTTCCTGTTTTGATGGCTCCTATAACCCCGTTGGAGGTTGTTGGGGTTATTAAGCAGTTGAAAATGTTTAAAACACCAGGACCTGATGGGTTTTCTAATGAATTTTTTCGTTTATTATCTACCCACATTGCTGATCCATTGGCCGCATGTTTCAACTCAATTATAGCTGAGGGAACCCTCCCTGCTCACTTCTCGGATGCCGTCATTAAAGTTTTACCGAAGGAAGGACGTAATCTTAGTCTTCCGGGGTCTTATAGACCAATTTCACTTCTTAATACTGATTATAAAATTTTTACTAAAATCTTAGCGGAAAGATTGAAGTCTATTCTTCCAGTTTTAATACATAAAGATCAAACTGGCTTCATAACAGGGCGGCATTCGGTGGTGAATGTACGGAGGGTTCTCGCAGCTATATCTCATGTAACATCTAATCATACTCTGAGGGCAACACCTCATATGATAGTGACGTTAGACGCCGAAAAAGCGTTCGATTTAGTCCTATGGCCCCATTTATTTCATACCCTAGAAAAATTTGGCTTTCCTCCCCATTTTATTAATATTTTACGTACGTTATATTCTTCCCCAAAATCACAAATAGCATGTAATGGGCTCTTGTCGTCTGCTTTCACCTTAGAGAGGGGGACCCGTCAAGGGTGTCCCCTATCACCTCTCCTTTTCGCTATTGCTATAGAGCCCCTTGCTGTAGCTATACGTACTTCTCCCCTGATTCATGGGATTAAAATTGGAGAGGAGGAGCTGAAGATTGGACTATTTGCGGATGACACTCTTTTATTTATTTCTAATCCTACCCACTCTTTGCCTTCTCTGTTGCATTTACTTGATTCCTTTGGGGTGGTTTCCGGTTTCAAAATTAATAGATCCAAGTCGGAGGTTCTACTGCTGGGAAATGCTAGTCCGGACTTTTTGAGATCTGTACACTTACCGTTTTCTATAGCGCCATCACGGTTTAAATATTTAGGGGTCCATATATGTTCGGATTTATCCCAACTATATTCAACAAACTATTCTACTACAATCACAAAAATTGCTACAAAACTTGAGTCATGGAGGGATCTACCTCTCTCTTTATTGGGACGCTTAGCTATAATTCGGTCTATTGTCTTTCCGAAAATATTTTATTATATGCAGCAACTGCCGGTTGCTATACTTAAATCCGATATAAAGAGATTAGAGGCATTATTTTCTAAATTTATCTGGCAAAATAAGCGCCCGAGAATTGCAAGGGTTAAATTAATTACTCCTAAAAATAAAGGTGGTCTGGGATATCCTGATTTGGAGGCATACTCTCAGGCAGTTTTTTTCCGCTATATAAGCGCTTGGCTACTTAATAAGGACCAATACATAGATTTATCTTTGGATTTAGCAGTTTTTTCCCCATACTCCCCAAGTGCACTTTTACAAACCAAATGGCTCTCTATTCCACTACATATTCGGAATCATATTTTGTTTACAGATACATGTAAGGCATGGCTTGGGTTAAATAAGAGATGTAACTCCAATCCCTATGTTACCCCCTTTATTCCTTTATGGGGGAATCCATCATTTCCCCCCTCGCTTTCAAATTCATTATTTGATGGTTGGAGAGCAAAGGGGTTGGATGTATCATGCAAGGTTTTTGATCCAGGAGGCTCTTTGTATACCTTTCAGGAGTTATGTCTCAAATTTTCGATACCAAGCTCACAGAGGTTTATGTATTTTCAAATGCGACACTTTTTATTTTCTATTAATGCACCTAAACTCCCTACCAAGATCCAAAAGTTTAATGTGGCTCAGATTAAATCTATTGATGCATTGTTATACTTTCTCCTTGCGAAGGATTATAAAGTGAAATATTTGTACAATATTTTAGTTGCTTCTGTGGAACATGTACAATGGCAGACACTGTTAAAAAAATGGACTCAGGATATCCCATTATTAACTGAGATTCATGATTTAACTGGATTATACTCTTATTCATTGAAAGTATTACAATCAGCTTATTTACAAGAGGTTTATATCCGAATATTGCATAGAGCATATATAACTCCATATCAAAGAAGGCATATGGTCAAGGAGGAGTTGGGACATTGTATAAAGTGCGGAACGGTAGTTGCTGATTTTTACCACTGTATTTGGGACTGCTTTAAGTTACGTAAATTTTGGTATAAGATACTGAATTTTATTAATACTTTATTTGGTCTTGACTTACAACCTGATCCTTTGGCTTGCTTGGGGTTCAGTTTTAAAAATTGGACTCTACTAGGAAATAAAAAACGTACTCTTCCATTGTTGATCACAATATTAACGGTATGTAAAAAATGTATTTTGTGTCATTGGATCAAGAAATCTGTACCTAGTGTTATGGAAGTTAAACAAAAATTACTTCAAATACTTTATTATGAGCGGAAATATGCAGATGTTGACTTACTTTTAGGGGCTCAAAAGTTTTATTGTAAATGGGCTCCATTTATTAATATTTTGGAAAGAGAGACCCGATTACATATATATAAATCTTTTGAAAATTTTAACTTCGAAGAGCATAAGGTATTATATAATACATGACTTGGTATTGGGTGTGTTCTGAGTATTGGGTGTGTTCTGAGAGTCAGTTAATTTATGCCTTTTTGCTTTAGAATTTAGATACTGTGCAAAAAGTACATTATGAATATTATGTATATTCTCCTTCCTATTCCCTTCTTTCCTTACCTCCCTCCTTTGTCTATGTCTTTTGTCTTCGTTAGTGTTTTAAACTTGTATTGATATCCCTGTATTACTTCAACCTGTGGTTTTGTTGCTCTCTCCTTGGGGAGATTAAGTACATGCATAGTACTAACTATGTTGTAATATTTGGGATTACTGTGCTATTGCCTTATTGTATGATGTCTTTATTTCCTTTTTGTATGTGGAAAATCGTTAATAAATATATATTAAAAAAAAAAAAAAAATTGCTTAAATTTCGTCAGGACAGTATCAAAGTGAAAAAACAAAACAGCTTACCTTAAATACCAACACCACATACAGACTGATCCATACAACACGTGCGGGTCCTGGACGGGGACTGATGACGTCACGGTCAAGCGACGTGCGCCCTCCGGCGCCGTAGTCATAGCAACCCGTCAGGGTTAGCCGCACCAATGCTGAAAGTGAAAAAAATGTAAACACTGTTCACACATAAAGCAGTGATATAATCATGTAACAATTACCAATGGAGGAATATAAATAACAATATGGAGAGGACTGAGCATAAAATAAATATATCTTAATTACGAAATGCCCTTAAAATAATGGTGTTATTACAAAAGTATCAGGGAGTAACCCCAGCAAAGAATTTAAAGTGGTACTGGTGTACATATTACTACCAATCGAAAAAATGCTGAACTCCAAAAAAATACAATAATAATATCTTTGTACTTATAACTAGCAATTGATGATTATTGAACATCAAAACGTGGTGGTAGTACAGTATAATGGAAAAAGATGTATAAAATACAACCGTTTATCCATTGTCCAAAAGGTCTAACTATATATAAAAACAGCAGAGTTACAAAAAACAACCTAAATTATTGGATTCATTAAGCCCATATGGGGTCAAAGTACGTAATTCAAAAATCCAACGAGCTTCCTTGCGGAGTAAAGCTGCTCCTCGGTCGCCCCCTCGGATGTCAATGGGGACGTGGTCGATGATTTTATGTCGCAAATTCGCCAAAGAATGCTTTGCCTCACGGAAATGTCGGGCCACCGGCTGTTCTTGGTGGGTACCCTCCAATGCTAAACGAATAGCTTGGCGGTGTAATGCCATTCTTTCCCTGAATTGGCGAATGGTCTTGCCAATATACAATAGTCCACATGGGCACTTGATGTAATAAATGACAAAAGTGCTTTGGCAGGACAAGATGTGTGAGATGCGGATTTTTTTGCCGGAATGGGGGTGACTGAAAGTGGAACCTACTTCCATGGACCTACAGGTGGTGCAGCCCAAGCACTTATAGCACCCCGGTTGGCGAGACAAAAACGTCTTCTGGATGGTGTTTTGCATATTGGAAATGTCATTTTTGACTAAAATGTCCCGAAGATTCCGTTTACGTTTGTAACTGGGCATAAGTTTGCAATGTTTGATGGATTTAAGATCCGGGTCAGCAGTGAGTACAGGTCATAGACTCTTACCCATCTCCATGTTTTTTTGGTTAAAGGGATGGTATTCTTGTACAAATGGTATTCTGTTGTCATTAGTATGGCTGAGTGTCTTGATGGCAAGAAGCTCTTGTCTCGGGATCTTTAACACATTTTGCTTGGTTGTCTGTAAAGTGGCAATGTCATATCCCCGGACCACAAAATCCTGTATCATCATGTCAATGCGTTTTTCGGCTTTTGCCAAGGTGTCACAGCTACGTACAGCTCGTAAAAACTGGGATTTCGGTAGACTGCTTGTAACGAAGCCAGGATGTTGGCTGTCTGCCCTCAGGATTGTGTTGCGGTCCGTGGGTTTCTTGTAGAGGTCCGTGACCACATGCCCATCTTGTAGTGACATTTCTACATCCAAATATTGGACCATTGTGTCACTGATTTCATACGTGAAATGTATGTCAGGATCCATCTCATTTATTAGCTGCATTGCCTGTATAAATTCTAGGCTGGTGCCTGACCAGATGATGAACAGGTCATCTATGTATCGTGTTAAGTACAAGATATTGGGTTGCATAGTTGGGTTCAAAAGGAAAAAATCCTTGTCCAGTTCGAACATGAAGATGTTGGCTAGGGATGGCCCGACACAAGAACCCATCGCACAGCCCCGTTGTTGAATGTACCATTTCTGGTCAAATAAAAAATAATTTCTTGTTAAGGACAACATTAACAACTCGCAAAAGAAATTAATGTCAGGTCCTCTGTAGGCCAGGTTTCCCGTGAGGAATCTGCGAACTGCTTGTACTCCTCGATGGTGGGGGATATTGGTATATAATGATATAACGTCCAACGTGCATAGGAGACACCCCTCCGGTAAGGTGGGTAAATCTGCCAGTTTCCTGAGAAGAGTTGATGAATCCTTAAGGTAAGTCGGTTGATCTTGAATGAGTTCTTGTAAAAAGCTGTCTAGGTATTGTGAAATGATGTAATAAATGGAATCCCGGGCACTGATGATGGGGCGTCCAGGTGGATGTGTGGAGTTCTTGTGAAGCTTGGGAATTGAGTAAAGGACCGGAGTCCTTGGGTGGTCCGTAGTTAGAGCTTGACAGACCTTGTCTGTAATGAAACCATTGTGAGTTGCTTCCTGTAAGATGACATCCAGTTCCTTCTTGAATATTGCAGTTGGATCCGATCCCAATAGTTTGTAGACCTCGGTGTCATTCAGTTGTTGTAGAATATCCTGTCGGTAATATTCTAGGTCAAGGACCACAACGCCCCCACCCTTGTCAGCGGGGCGAATGATTATATCTTTATAGCTTTGTAAATTTTTTAAAGCTATACGCTCTGCCTTCGTGAGGTTATTTCTAGGTGGCGGTGAGTTACTCACATGTTCCGAAACAACATGATTGAGAGTTCTTGTGAATACCTTTAAGGAGTTATTAGAAGAAGAAGGATCAAACGATGACTTAGGTCTAAACCTTTGTATCTGTGATGATGGAAGTTGGACCGGTTGTTTGTCAAAAAATTCTTTCAAACGTATCTGCCGAGAGAATTTATGAAGATCCACTGTCCAGTTAAATAAATCAAATTCTGATGTTGGGATGAATGAGAGTCCCTTGTCAAGTACACTGATTTCCTCTTCTGTCAAAGTCCTGTTGGACAAATTGAACACTATGTCCGTTTTTTTGTTGTTGTTACACGCTTCTTGCTTGAAGATCCTTTTCCACTGGCCGCCTCGCCTACTTTTTTTGGAGGGATACCGCGCTGAGCGCGGGTGCGTACCCCTAAAGGGGGCTTACCAGAGGTTTTGTTTGAATCACTATCCCGTTCACTCTGGGAAGATTGAGTGCCCGAAGAATCATTGGTACGCTCACGTGATTGGCGCCATCTTGAGGATCTGTTTGGTTTAGAAGAAATTCCCGGATTATTAACCCAAGGATATACAGTGCATTGTTGGTAGTCTCTCTGGACAGTAGACAATTTCTCCCGTTTAAATCTGAGGAGGTCCAAACGATATTTGTCTGTTTGCTCCTTAAGTTTATTCATCCAGTCAGTTTCTGGATCATTACTGAACGTGTCATCGATGTTTTTTTCTATTTCAGAGATATTAGCCCTGATGCGGGTTAATTCACGTTGAGACTCTTCAATCACCAACAAGAGCAAATCAAAGCTGCATTTATTTAGAACAGCCACCCACCGTCGGCAAAACTCCGGATTGAATTTACCGATGGTGGGGGTGTTCTTAACTCTAAAACCCCTGGGGATCAATTTCTTGCGGTAGTAATCACTCAGAGTGGAACCATGGAGAAAATAGTCTATTTCCTTCTTTTTCAGTTTTATTAACGTGAAAAACAGTTGGCCATTAGGCATGGTGATGTCAGGGATGTCAACAATCTCAGGAAACAGGATACCCTCAGCTTCACTTTCTGAGAGAGAAAGCATTTCCCCTGGAGGTAAAGGCACATTCCTGTAACCACTAGTGCTTGGTTGCTCAGTGCCTGTTGCCATATTGTGAATATCACCAAACGATCTTTGTGAAGATAAAATGTGTGAAAAAAAGAAAATAAAAATAAAAAAGAAGATAATCTGTATCCTGGAGATAATTCTTAGGGTGCCTTGTCAGAAAATGTGGAGGAAGGGGGGTGTGTCCGTCGCTTTCAAAACGGACCACTGCACTTACCCCCACACAATGCATAAAACGAAAACAAGGACTGGCACTCCTGTAATCCGTCCGGTATATGGTGCCAAGGTGCCAGTATATGGTGAGACAGTCCAAAAAGAGAGATACGGCACTCCAAGACTCCTATAACATACCCTCAGGCAGCAAAGGACAGAGCTGACAGCGCAGCGTAGTTATGTCAACGTTTCATTTAATTGCTTAAATTTCGTCAGGACAGTATCAAAGTGAAAAAACAAAACAGCTTACCTTAAATACCAACACCACATACAGACTGATCCATACAACACGTGCGGGTCCTGGACGGGGACTGATGACGTCACGGTCAAGCGACGTGCGCCCTCCGGCGCCGTAGTCATAGCAACCCGTCAGGGTTAGCCGCACCAATGCTGAGAGTGAAAAAAATGTAAACACTGTTCACACATAAAGCAGTGATATAATCATGTAACAATCACCAATGGAGGAATATAAATAACAATATGGAGAGGACTGAGCATAAAATAAATATATCTTAATTACGAAATGCCCTTAAAATAATGGTGTTATTACAAAAGTATCAGGGAGTAACCCCAGCAAAGAATTTAAAGTGGTACTGGTGTACATATTACTACCAATCGAAAAAATGCTGAACTCCAAAAAAATACAATAATAATATCTTTGTACTTATAACTAGCAATTGATGATTATTGAACATCAAAACGTGGTGGTAGTACAGTATAATGGAAAAAGATGTATAAAATACAACCGTTTATCCATTGTCCAAAAGGTCTAACTATATATAAAAACAGCAGAGTTACAAAAAACAACCTAAATTATTGGATTCATTAAGCCCATATGGGGTCAAAGTACGTAATTCAAAAATCCAACGAGCTTCCTTGCGGAGTAAAGCTGCTCCTCGGTCGCCCCCTCGGATGTCAATGGGGACGTGGTCTACAAACTATTGGGATCGGATCCAACTGCAATATTCAAGAAGGAACTGGATGTCATCTTACAGGAAGCAACTCACAATGGTTTCATTACAGACAAGGTCTGTCAAGCTCTAACTACGGACCACCCAAGGACTCCGGTCCTTTACTCAATTCCCAAGCTTCACAAGAACTCCACACATCCACCTGGACGCCCCATCATCAGTGCCCGGGATTCCATTTATTACATCATTTCACAATACCTAGACAGCTTTTTACAAGAACTCATTCAAGATCAACCGACTTACCTTAAGGATTCATCAACTCTTCTCAGGAAACTGGCAGATTTACCCACCTTACCGGAGGGGTGTCTCCTATGCACGTTGGACGTTATATCATTATATACCAATATCCCCCACCATCGAGGAGTACAAGCAGTTCGCAGATTCCTCACGGGAAACCTGGCCTACAGAGGACCTGACATTAATTTCTTTTGCGAGTTGTTAATGTTGTCCTTAACAAGAAATTATTTTTTATTTGACCAGAAATGGTACATTCAACAACGGGGCTGTGCGATGGGTTCTTGTGTCGGGCCATCCCTAGCCAACATCTTCATGTTCGAACTGGACAAGGATTTTTTCCTTTTGAACCCAACTATGCAACCCAATATCTTGTACTTAACACGATACATAGATGACCTGTTCATCATCTGGTCAGGCACCAGCCTAGAATTTATACAGGCAATGCAGCTAATAAATGAGATGGATCCTGACATACATTTCACGTATGAAATCAGTGACACAATGGTCCAATATTTGGATGTAGAAATGTCACTACAAGATGGGCATGTGGTCACGGACCTCTACAAGAAACCCACGGACCGCAACACAATCCTGAGGGCAGACAGCCAACATCCTGGCTTCGTTACAAGCAGTCTACCGAAATCCCAGTTTTTACGAGCTGTACGTACCTGTGACACCTTGGCGAAAGCCGAAAAACGCATTGACATGATGATACAGGATTTTGTGGTCCGGGGATATGACATTGCCACTTTACAGACAACCAAGCAAAATGTGTTAAAGATCCCGTGACAAGAACTTCTTGCCATCAAGACACTCAGCCATACTAATGACAACAGAATACCATTTGTACAAGAATACCATCCCTTTAACCAAAAAAACATGGAGATGGGTAAGAGTCTATGGCCTGTACTCACTGCTGACCCGGATCTTAAATCCATCAAACATTGCAAACTTATGCCCAGTTACAAACGTAAACGGAATCTTCGGGACATTTTAGTCAAAAATGACATTTCCAATATGCAAAACACCATCCAGAAGACGTTTTTGTCTCGCCAACCGGGGTGCTATAAGTGCTTGGGCTGCACCACCTGTAGGTCCATGGAAGTAGGTTCCACTTTCAGTCACCCCCATTCCGGCAAAAAAATCCGCATCTCACACATCTTGTCCTGCCAAAGCACTTTTGTCATTTATTACATCAAGTGCCCATGTGGACTATTGTATATTGGCAAGACCATTCGCCAATTCAGGGAAAGAATGGCATTACACCGCCAAGCTATTCGTTTAGCATTGGAGGGTACCCACCAAGAACAGCCGGTGGCCCGACATTTCCGTGAGGCAAAGCATTCTTTGGCGAATTTGCGACATAAAATCATCGACCACGTCCCCATTGACATCCGAGGGGGCGACCGAGGAGCAGCTTTACTCCGCAAGGAAGCTCGTTGGATTTTTGAATTACGTACTTTGACCCCATATGGGCTTAATGAATCCAATAATTTAGGTTGTTTTTTGTAACTCTGCTGTTTTTATATATAGTTAGACCTTTTGGACAATGGATAAACGGTTGTATTTTATACATCTTTTTCCATTACACTGTACTACCACCACGTTTTGATGTTCAATAATCATCAATTGCTAGTTATAAGTACAAATATATTATTATTGTATTTTTTTGGAGTTCAGCATTTTTTCGATTGGTAGTAATATGTACACCAGTACCACTTTAAATTCTTTGCTGGGGTTACTCCCTGATACTTTTGTAATAACACCATTATTTTAAGGGCATTTCGTAATTAAGATATATTTATTTTATGCTCAGTCCTCTCCATATTGTTATTTATATTCCTCCATTGGTGATTGTTACATGATTATATCACTGCTTTATGTGTGAACAGTGTTTACATTTTTTTCACTCTCAGCATTGGTGCGGCTAACCCTGACGGGTTGCTATGACTACGGCACCGGAGGGCGCACGTCGCTTGACCGTGACGTCATCAGTCCCCGTCCAGGACCCGCACGTGTTGTATGGATCAGTCTGTATGTGGTGTTGGTATTTAAGGTAAGCTGTTTTGTTTTTTCACTTTGATACTGTCCTGACGAAATTTAAGCAATTAAATGAAACGTTGACATAACTACGCTGCGCTGTCAGCTCTGTCCTTTGCTGCCTGAGGGTATGTTATAGGAGTCTTGGAGTGCCGTATCTCTCTTTTTGGACTGTCTCACCATATACTGGCACCTGGGCACCATATACCGGACGGATTACAGGAGTGCCAGTCCTTGTTTTCGTTTTATATATATATATATATATATATATATATGTACCTTGGATAATCCGGCACTCCCTTGCTGATGTTAGTAATGATGGGTGCACGTGCTGTAATTGTATAAATTCCACTGTTGCTGGATAGGCAAGCTGCACGTCACTCCATATTAAAAAAAGGTTCTTTAATGAACTTTTGGATTCAAATCATCACTTAATGCACATTGGAAAAACAGCCTGCCTGCAATATCAACGGCTCGTTTCGGGACCTAGCATAGTCCCTTCGTCAGGATGAATTCTGGCTGCTGTGATCAGTGATCACAGCAGCAGCCACAATTCATCCTATCTTACATAGATAAGGTTTATATACCCTACCGGTGAGCCAATGTAATAGCGGATCACACTACGTTGCCTAGGAGATAGAGTATACAAGATATAAGTCACACTTCAACTAACCTTTTCGGTTTGGAATATAAATGTCAAAGTATCAGTGATCCGCTATAGTTTAAAAACATACATAAAGTTACATGATTAAAATGGATCCTGTGCACAGTTCAAACGTTACGGTTATTAACCCAAAGTAATACACATCATTCCTAATGCACAAATGGAATACTCTGGGTAAATATATTAGACAATACATTAAAAGTTAATATTGTCTTAAACATTATGTTAATAGATATATGCTACCACATACCAGCTTCACAAATAACATTGCAAACCAAGTGTTTCATTTAACCCCTTCTGGGGCAAGGGTGTCCAAAATGAAGATCCAGCGACTCTCTAATTGGAGTAGTTTTTTGCCCCTATTACCCCCACGAATAGACCAAGGAACATGATCAATAATTTTAGATCTTATGGACGCTATGCCATGACCAAAGGCCACGCAATGACAAGCCATTGGTTGGTCGCTGCGTCCAGTTTCCAAAGCTGCTCTAATGGCGGTTCGATGGAGCGCCATACGTTCCTTGAATTGTCTTTCGGTTTTCCCTACGTAATACATGCCGCAGGGACAGATTAAAACATATATAATGAATTTGGAGGTACAGGTTAATGGAAAATTTATAGTATATTTACGCCCGGTACGAGGATGATTTATGGTGTCTCCTATGATCATCGATCTACAGGTAGTACATCCCAGACAGCGGTAGCAACCTGGTTTGCGTGACAAAAAATGTGTAGGTTTTGCTTTTTTATTAAATTCTGTAACATCTGTTTTCACTAACATATCTTTTAGGTTGTTGCCTCTGGTATAACTTGGCATCAGAGTATTCCATTTGTACATTAGGAATGATGTGTATTACTTATA
This sequence comes from Pseudophryne corroboree, assembly GCF_028390025.1. Classification (NCBI taxonomy): domain Eukaryota; kingdom Metazoa; phylum Chordata; class Amphibia; order Anura; family Myobatrachidae; genus Pseudophryne; species Pseudophryne corroboree. Next base: position 124,822,561 of record NC_086451.1, on the reverse strand, counting down.
TATTGAGTTAATAACCGTTACATTTGAACTGTGCACAGGATCCATTTTAATCATGTAACTTTATGTATGTATTTAAACTATAGCGGATCACTGATACTTTGACATTTATATTCCAAACCGAAAGGGTTAGTTGAATTGTGACTTATTTCTTGTATATCTCCTAGGCAATGTAGTGTGATCCGCTTTTCCATTGGCTCACGTGTCAGGCGCAGCTCGATGACGACACACGTTGGGCTTCAGTGCATTGCGGAAGTCCCATGAATGATCGTGGCGGCGCAAGACAGGTGAGCTCAATTTCACTAATTTTATTCAATGTTCATATGTCCGGTAGGCTATATAAACCTTATCTATGTAATACTGTACTGTGTGTCCCTGACGACGGGTGGCCAGCCCGAAACGTGTGTTGGATATAATGCCAGTAAAGCTCTTTTCACCTTGAATCTGACGTCTCCTGAGTGCCGCCTCACACCCTAAACTGCATATGGTATCAATATACCTAGGAGGGCACCGGAGCAAGTAACTACAGGCTGTTTATATGGGAGGAGTTCCGGGTACTGTTACAGTATATATATATATATATGAACAGAGGGATCAACACACATCACAGAGACTAAGTCAGTCTGGCTATCACCAGCCAGGACTCTATATTATACTCATATATGGTTTTTACCCCATGAAGACCATTTATTACTTATTAATGCTCACTTGTGGATTCAACTGTTTTGAAGATAACAAATCCTCATTGAGAGTATATCCAACCAATTTTTTGAACTATACCCCTGATGAAGTCCTGTGTGGACAACATGAATAGGGTCATTCTTGGATCGTTTTTGTAATTGCCTGTACCTGTAAAAGGATCTTCATCCTTAGAGCTCACACCCGTAAGGGTGAGGTAATAGCCTAACACCAGCATCCTTTTGGGACAGGTTGAAATGATCAATGTAAAATTATATCAATTATATGTATCGTGTTTTATGAAAATATGCTATAAAAATATGTTTTAGTAAACCTCTGTTTTTTTATGCCAGGAATACATTTTTCGGGTATTTTATTTGACACCAGCTTCCTGAATATTTTATGAATGTTTTATTTCTATGTAAAATTGAGTGACAATTAAAAAAAAAAAAGGTATATTAACTAATTAAGGATTTTTTATTATTATAGGTATATTAGCACACCCGAGGTATCTTTTTTGTCTATATATATATATATATAATGCAAAAAAATGGTGAACTGCTCAATCAGATAGTGATGTCACTCAGGTGCTAAAAGGGAGGGGTAATTCTGTGTAGGAAAAAACAATGGTTCCCTAATGCACACTGAGTGAATAATATTCCTACATAATAGTCAGATAATACGGAGATCTTGGTTGCGTATATCTGCAGATATAGGGTTAAGCCCCCAGGCCGATCGACAAGGCCTCTCCGTCACTGGGGGTCCCTAATATTAGGTATGGGTCTGGGGTGCAGGACCCCATAATGTCGGCACAGGTCGGCTACCCCAGGTCAGCACACAGGTGAGAGTTAATAGGGTTAATAAGAAGCACAGAAGTGCTATGTGAGTGGTGTGATTAAAATAATACAAAAATATATACAAAGTGATAGGGAAACTCATAAGTGTTAATAAAGTGTTAGGGTGTGCCGACCTGAAGCAGCCCAGCGATACCGACACAGGGGCCACCACACCCCACACCCACCCCACAAATAATTCCAAATATGTCTGGGTTGAATTCCCAGTCCTTCTCTCACCAGGACACCCCCTGACGAAGTCCATAGATGAAACGCGTTGGGCGTGGCCTGTGGAGCTGGTGACAGACCGTCACAACCTGGTCTCGGTCCTGGTGAGAGAAGGACTATCCGCCTGTGACTCCTGATAGAGAGACGGAGGATCGGCTGTGTGAGAGAACGGCTCCGTGGCTTGATTACCATGTGAAGGACGGAGCGCTTCATTTTAAACTGAGATGTATGTGAGCATTTGTTCTTTATAAATGGAATTGTAAACCTTTTACTTATACCTGCGCCCTCTACTCTTCTTCCGTTATATATATATATATATATATATACACATACATATACTTTATACAGAGTTAAATATTCATGTATATATATATATATATATATATATATATATACAGTTCTTGTTGGCAGCACTCCCACACAGTCCGATACTGCTCCGGTGCCCTCCTTGACTCCGCACTTAGCCACGGGTCCTTCACAGAAAAAGGATGCAGGTGGCACTCAGAATTCACTGCACAGCACAAGCAGGTAAGTATTACTTACCTGCTTGTGCTGTGCAGTGAATTCCGAGTGCCGCCTGCATCGTTTTTCTATATATATATATATATATATGTATATTTAGAGAGAGAGAGAGAGAGAGAGAGAGAGAGAGAGAGTGAGCGAGAAAGGGGTTGTTTTCTTCAAACAAATAATGTTGCTCATTTATGTTAAAAGATACATGAAATACAAAATTTAGTAGCCACATTGTCCCGCCAAGGGCACTGGTGATGCGTCTTTGGAGCTATCATCACTGGAGTGGACCACTTTGGCTATTAGGTTGATGGGACTTTTATACTGAACATTAACTAAGATCTCCTGAATATCCTTGTAAGGCAGACACAAGTAATAATCAAGAAGGGATATTTGCTAACACCAGTGGCTCCTACCTTTTCCAGGTACCCATGCTGGAGAGGAGAGTCCTGGTGCAAGCGCAATATATCTGACAGCGGCTTGAATGCACTTGCGCAAACTCCTGTCTTCTATGGATTGCATGGGCTGCAGCCTATAGAAGCCAGACTGGGCTGATGACCAGGCAGGGATTAGCTATCTACAGGAAGTCACAATAGGAAGTCACTGCCAGTCACTGTAAAGCCAGTGCAGTCACAGACTGCATCTGGCTTCACTGAAACTAAGCTCGGGAGGCGGATTTTACATAAGGGGGCTGCACTCCTGCAGCCCATAGGTAAATATCCACCACTGTTTCCTATGGACATTTGTATAATTTAATTACAATTTCATTATTTTTAGTTTCATGAGGACTGTGTTCTTCCATAATTATTCATATGCATGTACAAAATAGAAATGTGTGATTCAGTTATTTAGAAATTAAAATTCACCCAAAGTTTGTGGATCCAAAATGAAACGAGTCAGACTTTCCTGCGGTTCGGAATTTGTGTTTTAAATCCAAATTTCAAGCTTTGGATTGCAAATATTACATGATTTTAGCAGTTTTTATCCATTTTCATGAAAACAAAAACCAAGATTCTGATTTTAAATCCACGTTCCTAACCAAAACACTTGAGGGTGGTGTTTGACAACACGATGATAAAATTAGAACTAAAACACGAAACTCCACACAATCTCTAGTACAAAATAGTTTATTAACTTGCCATCCCCCTACACAGAAAATGAAGGAAACATATAGACAATATCTTTGGGACATGTACATTTACCACTACTAATAGTGTTTAAAAAGGTCTGAAATGGCTATCAACAGACACTTTATTAACAAAGGTTAGGAAAGGACTACAGTATATTTCACATAGTTTTTTTTATATAATATTGAATGACCATTTAATAATAAAAATAATTTTAGACAAACATAACAATTTATTTTAATTATGTTTTGTTTGTGAAGAAAGCACCCATTGTGAGAGACTAGCATGAGGATGTTGACATACCTCCCAAAATGATCCTCTTCAGGAGGGACAAAATGCTCTGCTCCTGGAATTTTCTCTAAATTTATGATTCCAGGCACCTGTTTTCAACAGGTTAATGGATAAGAAAAGAGTTTCAGTACAGGTAATGGCAATCATACATTAAGAGGGAAGTACAGGAACAAAGCATTATGTCCTTCCTGGAGAGGGTCACTTGGGAGGTATGTGTTGAAGTGAGTGAATGAGTGAGTCCATGAACTGTCATGTGTGCTGACTACATGTATCTCCCCATGTGCTGATCCTCATCCCACATAATACTGCACATCTCCCTGAAACAGTATGACCACTAGGTTAACCTTGAATAACCCTGGAGAACATGAATATCATCACCCATCCCTCATGGAGATTAGACCAGGAGTCCCAATTTATTGGGTCCATTACAAACTGCTAGTGAAAATTTTGCTTGACTCGAGCAGTTATCCTCAATCAGCTGGTTCCCGCAGCCCAGGAACTGAGGCAACAGTGGCCTCACCACCTGCTTTAGTTCTACTATGATGCCTCTTTTTTTATCTCATATGTTACCAGCAGTTTTCCTTAACTTTCATAAAGAATATTATTATATAAAAATGTTTTTTTTTTTAAATGGAAATCTTATATACTGTACCTTATGTCTTGGATACTGTTTGGGAAGAGGTTGTTTATTACTTTGTTTCTTGTTCCTAGTAATAAGCAAAAACTCTATGTAAAAAATACAATTGTACAAAACAAAAAATACATGTTATTAATATTATTTCAATGTATAGCTGTGCAGATGGAAACATTAAAGTATGATTCTTCTTCTTATTATTTTTTTATCTCATTGGACGTTCTGTCATATGGTAGCAGTACCCATATATTGTCCTCTTATCTCTGTTGGTGGAACATACAGTACAGTACAGTACAGAGAAAGTTTAAGAGTCACCACAGAAACCTGTCTCATTAGTCTGCATGCATGTTTCATTTTTCCTTTCATCTTTTTATTAAGGATCTATACCACCTTTCCCAACCTTATAGAACTGGGGTTGTCATGCATACATAGGGAAACATCTGTAAAGCCTATTCCGTAGAACAAAAGTCCATCTTTGTATGTAAAAGCTTTGGAACTTTGCTACTCATTAGTTCTCTTACGTCATTCCATAACAGAAAAGCTCTTTATGAAAGATTGAAGTCAGCTTTTAAAATGGGAATCATCTGTAGGAGTGGCAAATTAATTAAAATATGTTACAAGCTCTGTAAATTATTTATTATCATACTGTTAAATCATTCCTCTATACAGTTTATTTATGTGAGTGGAAATTTCTCTATAGTATAATGTCTTTTGGTTGAGTAACGTTCTGTGTAAGGTCTTTGATATAGCCTGAAGTCGCTCTTTACTACAGTCCCTGGGGTCCTAGGAATGTTTAACTAGTGTGGTAGGAAAAAGCAAAAAAACTCTTTGTAAATAAATGACGGCAATAACTGGTTTTCTATAGTCTGTAAAGTCAGAAACATTAATTATAATATCAACTTCATCTTATTTCCCTTTCACTGTTAGGAACTCAAATGACCCTTTGGTAAACTTGCAACCATGGTTCCACTAATATCGAGCTGAGTCTAAACATCACGTCGAGCTACCAAAATTTGTGCTCAGTGTCAACTGTTTCATTCAGATTTTCATAACGTATATAAACCGTTGAATTGTAAAGTTGTGTGTTTAGCCCACACATAATCCATGTTCCTACCTCCTGCAAAAGGAAAATATGAACATTAACCATCAAACTGTATATTCAGGACAATGTTACACTTCATTGGGGCTGTGATTTTTTTTTTTGCTCTGCTAGTCTCTGCCCTGTGAAACAATTTGCTCTCTGTTATGAAATGTTGATATTTTTTAACTTAAATGAGCGCATATCCTTTGAATTTGTCAGTTTTCATTTCAAGTTCATAACCTCTTCTAGCAATTTCTTATGAATATGTGCAAACTGCTTGAAATTATGTACTGTACCTAGTTGCTGCACATGATTTTACCAGCAGAGTGCACTGGTCACCACCGAGAATGATATTACTCAAGTTCAACTGCCAGCAACAAGGCAGAGATCTGTCAGCAGGGATCCCATTGTCACAATGATGAACAAACACCCTCGCCAGCCAAGTTATGACATCCCAACAGACTTATAACACTGACATTAACAGTCTCTGATCACATATACTTCATACTAGGTGGTTCATCACGCCCTACGGGCGCTCTTCACACCGTCGCAAGGGGCTACGCCCCCTTAACCCCTGCACACCTTTCTGGGGTTTAATATTTGTTTTATGTGGAGTATTACCTGAGAGCTGTTTGTAGCCATTTTGGACCCCAGTGGGAGTCTTAAAAATTCTTCCCCCATTGACATAAAAAAAAAATTCCCCCAACCCCCAGATATAAAAACAAAAAATGTGTGTGCGCCCGGCAAGGGAAAGTGGCCATGTTAAAATGTGCGTGGCATCGTGTGAAAAGACGACCTCACACCCCAGTTGGTGCCCCTGGACCAACAGATCACCGGCACCACAGGAAAAAAAAAAATAATTCCACCATAATAAGGCCCACACAGTAGTGTCCCCTGCACCATATTATCATATGTCACACACCGCAATGGCCTTGATACACTAAATCCCCATTTTACATATTGCGGCAGGCAAGAGTCCCTATTTTACACATTACAGCAGGCAAGAGTCCCCATTTTACACATTACAGCAGGCAAAAGTCCCCATTTTACACATTGCGGCAGGCAAGAGTCCCCATTTTACACATTGCGGCATGCAAGAGTCCCCATTTTACACATTACAGCAGGCAAGAGTCCCTATTTTACACATTACAACAGGCAAGAGTCCCCATTTTATACATTGCGGCAGGCAAAAGTCCCCATTTTACACATGACGGCAGGCAAGAGTCCCCATTTTGCACATTACGGCAGGCACGTGTCCTCATTTTACACATTACAGCAGGCAAGAATCCCCATTTTACACATGACGGCAGGCAAGAGTCTCCATTTTACACATGACGGCAGGCAAGAGTCCCCATTTTACACATGACGGCAGGCAAGAGTCCCTATTTTACACATTACAACAGGCAAGAGTCCCCATTTTACACATTGCGGCAGGCAAGAGTCCCCATTTTACACATGACGGCAGGCACGTGTCCCCATTTTAGACACTACTTCAGGCACGTGTCCCCATTTTACACTTTACGGCAGGCACAGTCCCCTGCTACAAAGAGAGAGAGAGAGAGAGAAAAAGTTATAGTTATGTTTGCACTGCAGCGGCATCCGCCGGCCAGAAGTTCTCTTCCATCCGGCTTCCGGCTATTTGTTTAGCTCGCACCGGGCCGCCTCTCTCTGCGTGTGCCGGGTGGCTCCCCCTCCTCCCTGTCATCAGTACTCCGCTCAGGGGGCACAGGTTAGTGGAATGATGCGTTTGCGTTGTGAAGTCCTAACACAAATGCATCACTGCATGAAAATCCGGGCCCCAAATGGAATAGTAATGATGGGGAGGAGGGCGAGCACAAACAGAGCGACCTAGAGCCACAGCGGGCACCCCGTGCGAATGCACATCGCGCCCATTGCAAGAAACGGCTGTGTATTACCTGCATTCCTAGTTCTTTTAGTGGTTAAATATTGGCCGATTAAAGGGCGTTCGATGGTGAAAGGGGTGGGGGAGTGGGGGCCGCGGATGGGGTAGGGGGTCCAGAGGTGCTGCGGATGTTGGAGGGGCAGGTGTGGGTTTGTCGCAGATTGGGGAGGGGTTCCGGAAGTGCTGTGGGTGGAGGAGGGGCGGGGGTCCCATGGGTGGTTTAGGGGGTCTGGAGGTGCCACGGATGGGGGAGGGGCAGGGGTGCGACAGGTGGTGGAGGGACGTTTGCTGGTGTTCCGGGTGGGTGGGGGGGAGACAGGGGGTCAGGAGGTATGGAGGGTGGGGGAGGGGTGGGTGCAGCGGATGAGGAAGGGGGTTTGTGGGCGCTGCAGGTGGGGGAGGGGCCGGTGTGTGGGTGCCACGGGTGGGGGAGAGGCAGGTGCTGTTGTGTGTGTGTATGTGGGGGGTAGGGGGTCCAGAGGAGTTGCGGGTGGGAGCAGCGGATGAGGGTGGTGGTCCGGATGCGCTGTGGGTGCGTGGGTGGGGGAGAGACGGGTGTGGTGCGGGCTGGGGGAGTAATAAGCCCCGTATGTAAGGACAATAGAGCATGTGGATGTATTGTAATCTCTCATGTCAGGGGTTACACAGGGAGCCCCCTTTTTACCTCAGGCAGAGTGAATGATTGGTGGGCAGGCCTGTGTAGCCGCCATTGGTGGTCTGTCCTCCCCTCTGTCCTGCGGCATGCTGGTGGGTAACGGGCAGGGTGGTGGTTGTGCAGGTGCGCCTGTATTGGCTGTCCTGGACGCTGCTGCTCTCCGTAATGGCATCCTCCGGCCGGTGACAGGCAGCGGGCCCCAGGGCTCCCCATCCCGCTGCACATTCGCAGCTTGGCTGCCCGCTACGTGTGGGTAATGTATATCTGGGCCTGTGGGGGCAATGTCTATCTGCCACTGTGAGCCCATTGTATATCTAGCACTGTGGGGGAATTGTATAGCTGGCACCGTGGGTGCATTGTATAGCTGGTACCGTGGGGGCATTGTATACAGTAGCTGGCACTGTGGGGGCAGTGTATAGCTGACACTGTGGGGGCAAAGTATAGCTGGCACTGTGGGGGCAATGTATAGCTGGCACTGTGGGGGCAATGTATAGCTGGAATTGTGGGGGCAATGTATAGCTGACACTGTGGGGGCATTGTATAGCTGGCACTGTGGGGGCAGTGTATAGCTGGCACTGTGGGGGCAGTGTATAGGTGGCACTGTGGGGGCAGAGTATATCTGGCACTGTGGGGGCAGTGTTTAGCTGGCACTGTGGGGGCAGTGTATAGCTGGCACTGTGGGGGCAGTGTATAGCTGGCACTGTGGTGGCATTGTATAGCTGGCACTGTGGGGGCAATGTATAGCTGACACTGTGGGGGCATTGTATAGCTGGCACTGTGGGGGCAGTGTATAGGTGGCACTGTGGGGCAGTGTATATCTGGCACTGTAGGGGCAGTGTATAGCTGGCACTGTGGGGGAAGTGTATAGCTGGCACTGTGGGGCAGTGTATAGCTGGCACTGTGTGGGCAGTGTATAGCTGGCACTGTGGGGGCAGTGTATAGCTGGCACTGTGGGGGCAGTGTATAGCTGGCACTGTGGGGGTGCTGCATGCAGGAGGTGTTGCTGGGGTTGTGGGTAGGGGGGTTTAGGTGGTGTGCGGCTCAACGGCGGGTCCTGGCCAGCGTGTGTGCCGTGGCTGCATGCAGAAGTATAGTGCTGGGGTTGTGGGGAGGGGAGGATTTGTGCTGTGGTGTGCTGTGCGGCTCGTCTGTTCAGCTGACGGCGGGTCCCAGCCAGCTTGTCGTGGAGCGGACGGCGGGTTCCGGCCAGCGTGTCGTGTAGCGGACGGCGGGTTCCGGCCAGCATGTCGTGGAGCGGACGGCGGGTCCCGGCCAGCGTATCGTGGAGCGGACGGCGGGTCCAGGCCAGCGTGTCGTGGAGCGGCAGCATGCAGGAGGTGGTGCTGGGGTTGTGGGGAGGGGGGAGGATTGGTGGTGTGCGGCTCGTCCATGGTGCGGACAGCGGGTCCCTGCCAGCCTGTGTGTGCCGTGGCTGCATGCAGCAGGTGGTGCTGGAGTTGTGGGGAGGGGGGGATTGCTGGTGTTGGGTGAGGGTGTTTTGTGTGTGTGTGTGTTCGTCTGTTGTGCGGACGTCGTCTCTGGGGCTGTCTCTGGGGACTGGCTGGGGTTTTGTGGAGGGGAAAGGGGGGTGCAGGGTGCGGGTGTCATTGGGGTGTAGGTTGGCGTTTTGGGAGGTAAACCTAGGGAGGGGTGCATGGTTACCAGGCACTGTGCTGCGTCCGGTCACTGGTGTGTTGTCTGTGGAGATGGTATCCGGATTCTGTGGCTGCAGTGCTGCTCCCATTGCAGGTAGTGTTAAATGGTGTGCTGGCACTGGGACAGGAGCTGTTAACTCCCCCCAGGCCTGTGACTCCACCCAGCGTTGGAGGGCCAGGCACAGACTCACAAGGCCAATATATAGGAGATTGCACATACCCCTATAACCAGTTATTTTACATAGACCTTGACAGTTGATGAAAGTTAGAGATAGACGAATTACCTCAGTTTTATGCCCTGTCTCCAAAGCTTTATTATTCTCATAGCGAATAAGCATCAGGTGTTTGTGTATAACTATATATTAATAGCAGAAGGACAACTTTTATGGAGTGACCTATTTCTATGATGCCGTTGTCTGACCAGGGCATATCGCATTGTAATTGGTTGCTTCATTTTGGAGTTTCTTGGCAAAACGTTCTCCTGCCATTTTAATGCATCACCATTGTGTCAGTTTGTGAACTCTCCCTGTGCACCTACTGGGTGACCTGGAACATGTGACCTGCTGGGTGATCTGGAAACTGTTGGGTCTATTTACTAAGCCTTGGATGGAGATAAAGTGGATGGAGATAAAGGCCCTCATTCCGAGTTGTTCGCTCGTTGCCGAATTTCGCTATATTGCGATTAGTCGCTTACTGCGCATGCGCAATGTTCGCAGAGCGCATGCGCATAGTTATTTTATTTAAAAGTTTGGCATTTTACTCTAGGCATTACGAGGAATTTTCTTTGTTCTGGTGATCGGAGTGTGATTGACAGGAAGTGGGTGTTTCTGGGCGGAAACAGGCTGTTTTATGGGTGTGTGTGAAAAAACGCTGCCGTTTCTGGGGAAAACGCGGGAGTGGCTGGAGAAACGGGGGAGTGCCTGGGCAAACGCTGGGTGTGTTTGTGACATCAAACCAGGAACGAAACTGACTGAACTGATCGCAGTGGCAGAGTAAGTGTCGAGCTACTCGGAAACTGCTAAGAAATTTCTATTCGCAATTTTGCGAATCTTTCGTTCGCAATTCTGCTATGCTAAGATACACTTCCAGAGGGCGGCGGCTTAGCGTGTGCAATGCTGCTAAAAGCAGCTGGCGAGCGAACAACTGGGAATGAGGGCCAAAGTACCAACCAACCAAACTGTTAATTTTCAAACCTAGCCTTTGACATAGCAGTTAGACACTGATTGGCTGGTATTTTATCTCTGTCCACTTCACCTCCATGATTTAAGACTTAGTAAATAGAGATACCCCTGTGACAGTTATTTGCAGTCACCCACTAAGCAGGGATTTTTCCAAATTCAGCTCATAAAGGGTTGAAAATGGGTAAAATTTTCAGCTCAACAGACCCTTGCCCTGTTGAAACCACCTTTTTCCAGTTGAAACTGGGCACATCAACTAGTATTTATTTATTGACACAAGTAGCACTTTGGACTAATTTCACACAAAAAACAAGGATGTTTAGGAGCTACTGAACTACCACCTCTGTTCAGTATTTGTTCAACTGCCCACTTAGGGGGTCATACTGAGTTGATCGCTAGCTAAAAATGTTTGCTGCGCTGCGATTAAGGAAAAATCCGGCACTTCTGCGCACAATGGCCGATGTATTTTTACACAAGGTCTAGCAAAGCATTTCAGTCGCACTGCTGGCCGCAGAGTGATTGACATGAAGTGGGCGTTTCTGGGTGTCAACTGACCTTTTTCAGGGAGTGTTCCAAAAAATGCAGGCGTGCCAGGAAAAACGCAGACATGGCAGGGAGAACGCAGGGAGTGTTTGTGACGTCAAATCCGGAACTGAACAGTCTGAAGTGGTCGCAAGCACTGAGTAGGTCTGGAGCTACTCTGAAACTACACCTTTTTTTTTTGTAGCCGCTCTGCGATCCTTTCGTTCGCACTTCTGCTAAGCTAAGATACACTCCCAGAGGGCGGCGGCTTAGTATTTGCACGGCTGCTAAAAACAGCTAGCGAGCGATCAACTCGGAATGACCCCCTTAGTCAATTGTGATTGCTGTACCTTCTCTGTTTGGATACTGGACCCATTGGTATCAACTATTAGCCTCCTGGACCGTTTATCAAAACTGCAGATATTGTTTAATCTTTTAACTCTAGGAAGTAACTTCTGCATCTTCCATTGTGCTTCACAACTTGGATTAATTGTTCCTTATTCTCATTAACTGTCCTTGAAAAGTTATATTCATGCACATCTCTCTCACATGTACCAACATGCACCTACTCAAATTACCATCTTTCCAAACTCCTCTTTTTGCTCCAGCATCTTATTTCTCCCTCTTATTATAATTTCTCCTTTACTACTTCCCTTTTCACTAGTATGCACCCATGAACTGTTCTTTCATGCACCCGCACCCTCTGCATTAAATTGCCTACATAGCTGAAACAAACCTTACACCCACAAATCATCCTTGCAGGGGCATATCCAGAAATTTGTGAGCTCCATAGCAATATTTTGAAGGGTACTACCCCATTGCTTCTAAAGAGACACCTCTGTCCACAACAGAGGTGTTATGTCACACTGTAGTACGCAAAGTATTATAACATATATGCCTTGATGTAGTGCCTCCAGTTCAAACTATGCCATTACAGTGCCCCCAGGTTATTTTAAGACTCAATACAGTGCCCCGGTTCGGATTATGCCACATTACAGTGTCTCCAGTTCATATTATGTAACTCAGTGGCGAACCTACATTTTTGTGATCCTTTAGCTTAAACTGTTATAAGGACCCCTTTGCAACCAACAACAACAGGACAACATCCAGCAAAGTCCAAAGGGTCTTGCTGCTCTTGCAAGAAGCTCAAGGCCAAAATGGTGGAAATACGGGGTGGTGGGGTGGAGTCCTTGAAAATTGGCAATACAGTGAGCTGCTTCTACCAGCCTGTGTCTGCAGGGACAGGTCAGGGATTTGCAATGGATGAAACAGCAGAGAGGCATTCAGTGCATGCCCAATACAGATAGAGACAAATCAGGGGCGGATAGGTAGATTTGAGTATCATCTGTGTACAGATTATATTGAAATCAAAAAGAGCTGATTAGTTTACCAAGAGATGAGGTATAGATTGAGAAAAGCAGAGGACTTAAGACTGAGCCTTGCATTACTCCAACTGAAAGAGGTAGCAAAGCGGAGGTGGAATCAGAGAAAAGGACACTGAAAGAGTGATTAAATAGGCAGGAAAGGAACCAGAGATCTGTGTCCTGAATACCTATGGATTATAGTGTTTGTATGACGAGAGTGGTCAACAGTGTCAAAATCAGCAGAGAGGTCTAGAAGAATAAGAAGTGAGTAATGGCCTTTAGACTTCGTAGTGATCTGATCATTCACTACTTTAGTTAGTGTTGTCTCTGTGAAGTGTTGGAAGCGAAAGCCTGACTGATGTGGGTCCAGTAAGTTGTATGAGTTAAGAAAGTATGTGAGGTGAGTGTAGGCAAGTTTCTCAAGTAGCTTGGAGAGGAAAGGGAGCTGAGAAATGGGACGGTAGTTTGAGAGCTAGAGTTAGGGTCAGAATTTTGTTTTTTCAGAATGGGAGTAATCACTGCATGCTTGAACAGTGAAGAAAAGATACCAGTAGAGAGAGAGAGAGATTGCAGATGTTAGCTAAGGTTGGGCTGAGCACCGGAGATAGAGATTTACCTATTTGTAAGGGTATAGGATCAAGAGGAGAGGTAATAGAGTAGCAAGATGAGAAGAGTGTTGATACTTCATCTTCATTTGTGGGATTAAATGAAGAGAAAGTGCCAGAGGGTTCATGTAGGGAATTGAGTAAGTCACTGGTTGAGGAAGAGCATACCATTTCATCTTGGATCTTATCAATCTTGTCCTTGAATTAGGACAACAAACACAAACAGGCGCCCATATATCTAAAATATTGGTAAATTAATTTACTACAGCACACCCTCAAAGATAGGGGGGAATTGCCAACCCCCAGACCTCTTGGATAGATGTAGAGACAAAATATGGGGGAGCGCAAAAAGGTATAATCAAACACAAAAATGTATTCCATTTATAATCACTCTGGCATGATCGAATTTAAAATATAAAAACATACACATAGATCAAGTTTTCATAAAACAACCAATACGTGGATTAGTATATAAAGTTAACCTCTTGTCTCCTGAAATACAAATGTCAGTCCCAATGTGGTATGAGATACTGGAGTTTTAAAGGATTTCATGAAGTAAATATCTTCTAGTGAATTGTTAATAATTAACCTCTCATATCTCTCTAAGTCCCAGTCAATTGAGGAACAGGTATGAAATGTTATGGATCTTAGATTCAGTTATGTCTCCATAATTTAACTTTAGCAGAACTGTGTTTGGTATAATAGGTTCGTACCTGAGTATATCTGATAGACACTTGTTGGCTGGCCAGCCTACATATAATATCAGTCAGTTCAGAAGCAAGTTAGTCAGCAGGTACCTTCTCACAGCTCCGTCTCCGTGCAGCTGTATGACAGTGTTATACTGTCAGGTGCTTCCCGGACAAGTCAGATCAATGTTTGAAGTGCGGCTCGCTGTTCCCAGTACAGGGCCGAAACTAGGATTTTCGTCACCCGGGGCAAGGCAGTAATTTGGCGCCCTCCCCCCTAAAAAAACAAAGCACAAAACAAAAACAAAAAAAACTATCAGACTAAAATTATCAGATTATCAAAAATTTGGAAAAAAGCGGATACTACTGGACAATATTCCCCTATGTGCCTCAAATGCCCTATGTATTACATGCCCCACAAGCGTGTTCCACGACATGCTCCTCTGTGTGTCCCCATACATTGCACTATATCATAATACCTCATCATTGCACTACATTCCTCTATCCACTGCACTACATCCCTATACTACATCTCCTACACGTCGAACTACATCACTACATTACATGCCCCTAAGAACTGCACTACATACCCTATATGATACAATACATCACTACGCTACATCCCCTTATATGATACACCACATCAGTGCACTACATGCCCCTATATACTGCAATACATTACTACACTACATAACCTATATGGTACACTACTTCACTGTACTACATGCCCCTATAAGCTACCCCAAATTCCCCCATCTGGGAGGCAAAGCGGAGGTTGATACTGCTTACTGGGAGCACAGTGCGCTTCTACAGCTTGTACCGTGCACCGCACGCTAGTTGCAGCACTGCATGGCAAAGAAGAGCGTTTAAGACAGAAGCCGACATAAGAGAGATCCCAGGTACTGGAGCTCACCCGCACAGCATCGGAGCCAGCTGCGGGCAAACAGGTGGGTCAGATACATTGCCTTTGGAGCTGTCTGCTGTCTCACTGGAGCAGCACAGCACTGCCGGTAAAAAAAGAAACAAAACAATCCTGCTCCTCTGTAGCTCCTTGACTCCCTCTCGAATCCTGCACCCGGGGCATGCCCCCTTAGCCCCCCCCCCCCCCCCCCTAGTTACGGTTCTGCCCAGTATGGCTTTGTCAGTTGGATCTCGGTGCAGCCTTAAGGCCCCCATCAACTAGTGAGACATATCTGAATTGAAAGTCGGATCCATTTTTCCCCTGATCTTCCTGGCAGCTTCCCGGCAGTCCTGTGATTACAATTTGCAACTGAGTGTTTTTTTTTACATCTGATGAACCACATCTGATTGTGTACAAATGCATTCCGATGTGCACATTCTCATCTGATTGCGATAAATATTCATGGCTGCCATGCCAATATGCAATCCCGATCTAAGGAGCACATCAGATCAGAGTCGGAGGAAAATGACATGCAATGTGACACTTTTCATCCCATTCATCAAACAGATAGCTTTGAATCGGATGAAAATTGGTCATATTGCTCTAGTGGATGGGTGCCGTTATGCTGTATTGTGTTACAGAGTCTGTACCTGATGGACCAATTGTGGGGCAGCCTCACAGTGGTGCTTGTGATATCTGCCTACTGCCCGGTACACCAATTAACGCTCAGAAATATCACTCACAGATCCATGGAGAGGGTTAACTTTCAGGAGTTTGGAGGTCTAGGTTGACACTAACACATTTCTCGACCTCCAAAATGGGTTTCACCAGAGGAGAGAAATGTGTGTGATATCCTATCGTGACATTATTTAAAGGTCAGGAGTAATCAGTTAATATGCAACAGCTGAGATGTATTGGTCTGATGGAAATCTGGAGCTCCTAGTATGCAGATCAAATCTTCTGGGATTCAACATAATATTGCTTAATAAAAACTCACATACAGTGTAAAGTTCTAGGCATTAATCTGTAAAATCAATATTTGGAAATAATATCCTATCCAATGCCACACAAATATAAAATGATAAGGATAGAATAAGAATAAAAATAAGGCTAAATATAAAAAGGTTTCTATGTAAACTTTACATCAGAGATAGAAATTATCATTTACTCATATTTATATAATGAACAAAAGATGATTTAAAAAAAAAAGTATATACAGGTTGAGTCTCCCTTATCCAAAATGCTTGGGACCAGAGGTATTTTGGATATGGGATTTTTCCGTATTTTGGAATAATTGCATACCATAATGAGATATCATGGTGATGGGACCTAAATCTAAGCACAGAATGCATTTATGTTACACATACACCTTATACACACAGCCTGAAGGTCATTTTAGCCAATATTTTTTATAACTTTGTGCATTAAACAAAGTGTGTGTACATAAACACAATTAATTTATGTTTCATATACACCTTATACACACAGCCTGAAGGTCATTTAATACAATATTTTTAATAACTTTGTGTATTAAACAAAGTTTGTGTACATTGAGCCATTAGAAAACAAAGTTTTCACTATCTCAGTCTCACTCAAAAAAGTCCGTATTTCGGAATATTCCGTATTTCGGAATATTTGGATATGGGATACTCAACCTGTATATATATATATATATATATATATATATACACTGCTCAAAAAAATAAAGGGAACACTTGAACAACACATCCTAGATCTGAATGAATGAAATATTCTTATTAAATACTTTGTTCTTTACATAGTTGAATGTGCTGACAACAAAATCACACAAAAATTATCAATGGAAATCAAATTTATTAACCCATGGAGGTCAGGATTTGGAGTCACACTCAAAATTAAAGTGGAAAAACACACTGCAGGCTGATCCAACTTTGATGTAATGTCCTAAAAACATGTCAAAATGAGGCTCAGTAGTGTGTGTGGCCTCCACGTGCCTGTAGGACCTCCCTACAATGCCTGGGCATGCTCTTGATGAGGTGGCGGATGGTCTCCTGAGGGATCTCCTCCCAGACCTGGACTAAAGCATCCACCAACTCCTGGACAGTCTGTGGTGCAACGTGGCATTGGTGGATGGAGCGAGACATGATGTTCCAGATGTGCTCAATTGGATTCAGGTCTGGGGAACGGGCGGGCCAGTCCATAGCATCAATGCCTTCGTCTTGCAGGAACTGCTGACACACTCCAGCCACATGAGGTCTAGCATTGTCTTGCATTAGGAGGAACCCAGGACCAACCGCACCAGCATATGGTCTCACAAGGGGTCTGAGGATTTCATCTCGGTACCTAATGGCAGTCAGGCTACCTCTGGCGAGCACATGGAGAGCTGTGCGGCCCCCCAAAGAAATGGCACCCCACACCATTACTGACCCACTGCCAAACCAGTCATGCTGGAGGATGTTGCAGGCAGCAGAACGTTCTCCTTGGCGTCTCCAGACTCTGTCACATCTGTCACATGTGCTCAGTGAGAACCTGCTTTCATCTGGGAAGAGCACAGGGCGCCAGTGGCGAATTTGCCAATCTTGGTGTTCTCTGGCAAATGCCAAACGTCCTGCACGGTGTTGAGCTGTAAGCACAACCCCCACCTGTGGACGTCGGGCTCTCATGCCACCCTCATGGAGTCTGTTTCTGATCGTTTGAGTAGACACATGCACATTTGTGGCTTGCTGGAGGTCATTTTGCAGGGCTCTGGCAGTGCTCCTCCTGTTCCTCCTTGCACAAAGGTGGAGGTAGCGATCCTGCTGCTGGGTTGTTGCCCTCCTACAGCCTCCTCCATGTCTCCTGATGTACTGGCCTGTCTCCTGGTAGCGCCTACATGCTCTGGACACTACGCTGACAGACACAGCAAACCTTCTTGCCACAGCTCGCATTGATGTGCCATCCTGGATGAGCTGCACTACCTGAGCCACTTGTGTGGGTTGTAGACTCCGCCTCATGCTACCACTAGAGTGAAAGCACCGCCAGCTTTCAAAAGTGACCAAAACATCAGCCAGAAAGCATAGGAGCTGAGAAGTGGTCTGTGGTCACCACCTGCAGAACAACTCCTTTATTGGGGGTGTCTTGCTAATTGCCTATAATTTCCACCTGTTGTCTATTCCATTTGCACAATAGCATGTGAAATTGATTGTCAATCAGTGTTGCTTCCTAAGTGGACAGTTTGATTTCACAGAAGTGTGATTGACTTGGAGTTACATTGTGTTGTTTAAGTGTTCCCTTTATTTTTTTGAGCAGTGTATATATATATATATATATATATATATATATATATAGAATAGCAGAAACCTAGGCGCTTTAGTACAAATGTGTAATGATGGGGTAATATTAAATAACACTCCTTACCCTCTTTAAGGGTAGCAGCTCATAATACAAAATATTGTGTATGGTGTACACATAGACAAAAATTGGTAGTAGAGAAAATAAGCGCTTCTGAGTGTAGCAATGAATTATAAAGGAAATAGCCAGGTGGGTGAAATTATAACCAAGAACACTTATCTGGTTGTAACAGAACTTCCAACGAGTGTTCCTCAGTTTTGGATTAACATGTAGAGAGAAAAACACAACAGAACATAGTGTGTACCGTTATCACAATCAAATAAGGTCATTTGCATATGAAAGGCAGTAAATTAGGGAACATGCTTATTCCCAATTAGACATAATTAGTAGCCCGGACATTAAAAATAGTAACAATTTAATATACAAAGACATACAATGGCTAGACAACACACGTACAAGATCAAATGTTTAAAAAAGCTTATCTGTCCATCTAAAAGGGGAAACCGCAACAGACAGTCCCAATGGATATAAAATAGCCAAAGAACATGCGTACAGGAAATTAAAAGTTCAAACGCTTATCTGTCCATTAGAGGAGTTCAGCAGCAAAACAGTCCCACTGTTTCCTGAGGACGGCTCTGTAGCCGAAACATGTTGAAATAAACAAGTTTTTTCACCGCAGCTGACAATCTCCTGAGTGCCGCCTATCACCCTTGCATATATATATATATATATATATATATATATATATGTGACATGTTTGTTGGTCAATATAGCAGACTTGAAGAGCTACTTCATATGAAAAAAAAACTAAACGAAAAAAGAAAAAAGATGAGTGGAACAGATAACTGGTGCCGCTAGAAACCTTGAAGTAGGAAGCAAGATCTTGCACCTTGAAAGTGGCTGGTGGGTTGGGTAAAGGAGGTTTGAGAAGTGATTTAAATGTTTTAAAAAGTATTTGGGTGTTTAGAGGCTTGAGCAGAGATGAGAGTTTGGGAATATGTTTGTTTGGCAGTGTCCAGGGCATTACGATTAGAGTGGTAGATGGTCTCATATGTGAGGAAGTCACTTTGAATACGAGATTTACACCACTAGCATTCAACTTTACTTGACAATTTTTGTAGGTGTCTTGTTAATTTAGAGTACCACGGTTGAAATCTAGGCTCACGTGGAGTTTTATTGGTAGCTGGAGTCACTTTATCAAGGGCTTTGTCTAGAGCCTGGTCTCGATGTGATACAGCCATCTTAGGAGAAGTGAATGGAGAAATAGGTGATAATACTTGTTGGACTGAGGTGGAAAGTTCTTGAAGATTAATTGCATTAATATTTTTGTGGGTTTGAGGAGGATTGGGGGACTTCAGTGACACTGAGTTTGAAGTAATGGAGGAGAGCATGCAGGTGATATGTTTGTGATCTGAGAGAGGGAAAGGGGTGTTAGAGAATTCAGAAACTGAGCATAGTCTGAGGAATATGAGAGCAAGGCAGGGGCCCTCCTGATGAGTTGAGGAATCAGTTCATTGGGATAGGCCAAGAGAGGAGGTTAGAGAGAGTAATTTGGAGGCATGAGCAGCAGATTTTGGACTAACAATAGCCCATAATTAGAGATGTGTGGCGGGCACTTTTCGTGTTTTGGTTGAAATTCCATTTTCGTGTTTTGGTTTTGGCTTGGTTTTGCCAAAACCACCCTTTCATGTTTTGGTTTTGGATCTGGATGATTTTTGAATAAAACATAAAACCAGCTAAAATCACAGAATTTGGGGGTAATTTTGCTCCTACAGTATTATTAACCTCAATAACAATAATTTCCACTCATTTTCAGTCTATTCTGAACACCTTACACCTCACAATTTTGTTTTTAGGCCTAAAAGTTGCACCGAGGTGGCTGTATGACTAAGCTAAGCGACACAAGTGTGCGGCACAAACACCTGGCCCATCTAGGAGTGGCACTGCAGTTGCAGACAAGATGGCAATATTCAAAAACTAGTCCCCAAACAGCACATGATGCAAAGAAGAAAAAGAGTTGCAATTAGGTAGCTGGATGGCCAAGCTAAGCGACACAAGTGTGCGGCACAAACACCTGGCCCATCTAGGAGTGGAACTGCAGTTACAGACAGTATGGCATATTTAAAAACTAGTCCCCAAACAGCACATGATGCAAAGAAGAAAAAGAGGTGCAATGAGGTAGCTGTATGACTAAGCTAAGCGACAAAAGTGTGTGGCACAAACACCTGGCCCATCTAGGAGTGGCACTGTAGAGGCAGACAGGCTGGCAGATTTAAAACATAGGCCCCAAACAGCACATGATGCAAAGAACAAAAAGAGGTGCAAGATGGAATGGTCCTTGGGCCCTCCCACCCACCCTTACGTTGTATAAACAGGACATGCACACTTTAACAAACCAATCATTTCAGCGGCAGGGTGGCCACACGACTGTGGCTGAAATGACTGGTTTGTTTGGGCTCCCACCAAAAAAGAAGCAATCAATCTCTCCTTGCACAAACTGGCTCTACAGAGGCAAGATGTCCACCTCATCATCATCCTCCAATTCCTCACCCCTTTCACCATGTAAATCCTCCTCACTGAGTATTAATTCGTCCCCACTGGAATCCACCATCACAGGTCCCTGTGTACTTTCTGGAGGCAATTGCTGGTAAAGGTCTTCCCGGAGGAATTTATAATTCATTTTAATGAACATCATCTTCTCCACATTTAGTGGAAGTAACGTCCTACGCCGATCGCTGACAAGGTTACCGGCTGCACTAAACACTCTTTCGGAGTACACAATGGAAGGGGGGGCAACTTAGGAAAAATAAAAAGCCAGTTTGTGCAAGGGCCTCCAAATTGCCTCTTTTTCCTGCCAGTATACGTACGGAATGTATGATATGCCTACTTGGATGCTGTTACTCATATAATACTCCACCATTCTTTCAATGGTGGCAGTATCATATGCAGTGACAGTAGACATATCAGTAATCGTTGGCAGGTCCTTCAGTCCGGACCAGATGTCAGCTATTGCTCTTGAATTCTCTGCATCACCCCCAGCGGGTGGGCTAGGAAATGTTATCCTTTTCCTTGCAGCCCCAGTGGAGGGAGAAATTGAAGGAGGAGCTGTTGACGGGTCACATTCCACTTCAGTTGACAATTTACTAACCAGCAGGTCTTTGCACCTCTGGACACTTGTGTCTGCTGGAAAGAGAGTTACAACGTAGGCTTTAAACCTAGGATTGAGCACGGTGGCCAAAATGTAGTGCTCTGATTCCAACAGATTGACCACCCTTGAATCCTGGCAAAGCGAATGAAGGGCTCCATCCACAAGTCCCACATACTTTGCGGAATTGCTCCATTTTAGCTCCTCCTTCAAATTATCCATCAGATTCTGCAAAAGCCTGATGAGGGGAATAACCTGACTCAAGCTGGCAGTGTCTGAACTGACTTCACGTGTGGCAAGTTCGAAGGGTTGGAGAACCTTGCACAAGACGGAAATCATTCTCCACTGCACTTGAGTCAGGTGCATTAACCCTCCTTTGCCTATATCGTAGTTGGATGTATAGGCTTGAATGGCCTTTTGCTGCTCCTCCATCCTCTGAAGATTATAGAGTGCTGAATTCCACCTCGTTACCACCTCCACCTTCAGTTGATGGAGGGACAGGTTCAGGAGTGTTTGCTGGTGCTCCAGTTTTTGGCATGCAGTGGCAGAATGCCGAAAGTGGCCTGCAATTTTTCGGGCCACCGACAGCATCTCCTGCACACCCCTGTCATTTTCAAAAAATTCTGCACCACCAAATTAATTGTATGTGCAAAACATGGGGCATGCTGGAAATTGCCCAGATGTAATGCACGCACAATATTGGTGGCGTTGTCCGATATCACAAATCTCCTGGAGATTCCAATTGGGGTAAGCCATTCTGTGATGATGTCCCTCAGTTTCCGTAAGAGGTTGTCAGCTGTGTGCCTCGTATGGAAAGCGGTGATACAAAGCGTAGCCTGCCTAGGAACGAGTTGGTGTTTGCAAGATGCTGCTACTGGTGCCGCTGCTGTTGTTGCTGCGGGAGGCCATACATCTACCCAGTGGGCTGTTACAGTCATATAGCCCTAAGTCTGCCCTGCTCCACTTGTCCACATGTCCGTGGTTAAGTGGACACTGGATACAAACGCATTTTGTAGGACACTGGTGACTCTTTTTCTGACGTCTGTGTACATTCTCGGTATCGCTTGCCTAGAGAAGTGGAACCTAGATGGGATTTGATACCGGGGACACACTATCTCCATATAATCTCTAAGTGCCACTGAAGTAATGGGGGATACCAGATGCACCTCTAACACCAACATATCTGTCAAGGCCTCAGTTATCCGCTTTGAAAAAGGATGACTGCTGTCATATTTCATCTTCCTCACAAAGGACTGTTGGACAGTCAATTGCTTACTGGAAGTAGTACAAGTGGTCTTCCGACTTCCCCTCTGGGATGACGATCGACTCCCAGCAGCAACAACAGCAGCGGCAGCAACAGCAGGTGTACCACTCAAGGATCCTACGGAGGAATCCCGGTTAGGAGAGGACTCCTCAGTCTTGACAGTGACATGGCCTGCAGGACTATGGACGTTCCTGACTGAGGAGGAAGTTGACATTGAGGGAGTTGGTGGCATGGCTTGCAGGAGTTGGGTACAAGAGGAAGAAGGGATTTAGTTGTCAGTGGACTGCTTACGCTCTTACCCAAAGTTTCACAACTTGACACTGACTTCTGATGAATGCGCAGCAGGTGACGTATAAGGGAGAATGTTCCTAGGTGGTTAACATCTTTACCCCTACTTATTACAGATTGACAGAGGCAACAGAATACTTGACACCTGTTGTCCGGATTTGTGGAGAAATAATTCTACACTGAAGAGGTGGCTTTTTTGGTAGTTTGCCCAGGCATCACAATGGGCTTCTTCATCCCAAGGAAAACAGGTGTCTACCCTGGTGCCTTATTTAAACAAACCACATCACCATCAGAATCCTCATCGTCAACTTCCTCGTCAGTGCCAGCAAAACCCATATCCTCATCCTGGTGTACTTCAACAGTGACATCTTCAATTTGAATATCAGGAACTGGACTGTGGGTGCTCCTTCCAGCACCTGCAGGGGGCATGCAAATGGTGGAAGGAGCCACCTCTTCCCATCCAGTGTTGGGAAGGTCAGGCATCGCAACCGCCAACACACTTGGACTCTCCTTGGGGATTTGTGATACCATCTCAGAGTGCACAGTTCTTTTCTGTGCTCTTTCCAGCTTAACTCTTTTAATTTTTCTAGCGGGAGGATGAGGGCTTCCGTCGTCATGTGAAGCTGAACCACTAGCCATGAACATAGGCCAGGGCCTCAGCCGTTCGTCGCCACACCGTGTCGTAAATGGCATATTGGCAAGTTTACGTTTCTCCTCAGACTATTTCAATTTTTTTTTGGTTCTTTTTACTGAACTTTGGCTTTTTGGATTTTACATGCCCTCTACTATCACAATGGGCATCGGCCTTGGCAGACGACGTTGATGGCATTTCATTGTCTATGTCATGGTTAGTGACAGCAACTTCAGCACTAGGAGGAAGTGGTTCTTCTTGATCTTTCCCTATTTTCTCCTCGAAATTTTTGTTCTCCATTATTTTTGGGAGTTATATGAGACAATATGCGGCACAGGAATAACTGGAATGACTGATGGACAGGACACTGCCACTGGTCTGATGCAGCACAATAGGTTGTTGTTATAATTATTATACTGCAGCAGTGAACATATAGCAGCAGCGTATATCATCACTGGAATTACTGATGAGACAGGACACTACCACTGGTCTGATGCAGCACAACAGGTTGTTGTTGTTGTTATTATAATTATTATACTGCAGCAGTTGACATATAGCAGCAGCGTATATCGTCACTGGAATTACTGATGAGACAGGACACTACCACTGGTCTGATGCAGCACAACAGGTTGTTGTTATAATTATTATACTGCAGCAGTGGACATATAGCAGCAGCGTATATCGTCACTGGAATTACTGATAAGACAGGACGCTACCACTGGTCTGAAGCAGCACAACAGGTTGTTGTTTTAATTATTATACTGCAGCAGTCGACAAATGGCAGCAGCGTATATCGTCACTGGAATTACTGATGAGACAGGACACTACCCATGGTCTGATGCAGCACAACAGGTTGTTGTTATAATTCTTATACTGCAGCAGTGGACATATAGCAGCAGCGTATATCGTCACTGAAATTACTGATGATACAGGACACTACCACTGGTCTGATGCAGCACAACAGGTTGTTGTTATAATTATTATACTGCAGCAGTGGACATGTAGCAGCAGCATATATCGTCACTGGAAATACTGATGAGACAGGACACTACCACTGGTCTGCACAACACAACACCACTTTATACAGCTACACTGGATATATTGCAGCAGAGAACACCAACACTGTGGCTGGCTGGACTGATGCAGCACAATACACTGACTCCAGTGGACTGGACTGTACAACACAGCACCACTTTATACAGCTACACTGGATATATGGCAGCAGAGAACACCAACACTGTGACTGGCTGGACTGATGCAGCACAATACACTGACTACACTGGACTGGTCTGCACAACACAGCACCACTTTATACAGCTACACTGGATATATGGCAGCAGAGAACACCAACACTGTGATAAAGTCAGTTATTACCTAAAAACATTAAGCTATATTCTATTATGGGCTAAGTACGCAATTGGCGCATTGAGTACCGTAAGGGTACGCACCTAGCGTAGCAGACGCTAGGCCGTGGGCGCGACGCACGAGCGACACGCAAGCTCACGGAATGTTACACAGTAACCCTTAGTAACAACACACCTTAAGGGTACGCTTTACACTTTAAACCTTGGCAATGAAATACTATAACGATGTAATGCTTATTAACCTTGATAATATGAGAAGCTGTTTGAGCGATTGAGACGCTCAGTAAACCCTTTACAGTAACTATTGAAAACACAAGACCAGGTTAGGATACAAAAACCACTTAGGCTCTAACACCCAGTGGATAATTCTATTTGAGTAAAAAGGGGAAAAACAGTACAGCTTATACACTACAAAACTAACATAAAATCTAGACAGGATAACGAGAAAAATATGAACAATAGCGAACGATCGCAAACACAAGAAAACAGAATGTGTACACAATGAGAACAAATGGCAAACAGAAAGGATAACAAAATGGCTACAGAGAACTTACACACGTGGAAATGATTCGCAGGCGCGTCCTGAATCCAGCCCTCAGCCTTCAATGTGAAAGCCTTGCAGAGGGAGTGAGTGACTGGACAGGCAATGGTGGTCTTTATATACACAACATACAGTAACAATACAATGGTCCCTATAATCTCATGGTTCATTGGACACAGGAATGTGTCTCTGCATTATAACAAAAGGTCATAGGTGGGTTCGAACAGGTGGGCTGTGCCTTTCTCCAACTGCTTAGGTGGGAGGTATCCTTAGGATTCCGGCCGCATGGGTAATGAACAGCAAATACAGTAAATATCTATAAACTACTTTTGTACATAACTATGCGCAGGAGCGAGCAATCTCTTCCTAACCAACACCGAAATGTTACCAATAAAATGCTCTACAGCTGGATACTAGACACCACCGTTCTACCTTTATCTGACCCTTCCTATCATGCAAAGAGGAATTTCCCTGTCCAAGAACCGTTTACACTAAACATACTTTCCAACATTGTTAAGGGGAATATTCACTATAAAACACACTATGTGGGTAAAATATGTTATGATCGAGTCGCCCGCTAGACGCTCACAAACTCTACCATAAATGCGCCTACACCGCGCGTGATCGCCGGAGCGATCTTACGCAATTTGCGGATATGTGCACGCACGGCAGGGCGCATGCACGTGCAGCGGGCATGTGCATGAGGGGTTAGTACAAGGCATATGAATCAGGATATTTTTCGACTTTGGCAGTCCACCCTTTGGCAGCCAACAATAACTGCCACTATCTAAACAATTAAGCAGAAAAATATATTACCATGAAATACCTTATTATGATTGGGAGTAGGGAGGAGAGGAGAAGGTGGAAAATGTATGACCTAGTGAGATAGTAAAAAGCATGTATGTATGAAATCCATGTCTGAGGGGTCATGTATCATTGTGCCGTACATGTTCTAAAATAAGCTTCGAGGTATTGCGAAGTATACATTGAATCTTTATCCCGTATTAAGGGTCTGTAAGTGGGCTAACAAACTCTACCGAGCTCTTTTCGGCTTTTAGTTCCAACAAATGGGGTGCACATTAGTTGATGATACATGAAGGGGGAAAGTATGTGAGTGCTAATATATGTGTCTATATCACCTGTCGACTATGTGTGTCACTACCTGAAGATAGAAGAGATGAAAATAAGAAACATGCGTTATAAATGCATTCGTATGAATATATATGTGTGGTCGTCCTTGGGCGTCTGTTGGAGTCTTGTTGATGTCTTGTTGAAGTCTTGTCCGGATAGCTGTATCTTTGCTGTGTGGCAAGCAAAGCTCTTCAAGTGTCCATAAAAATTAAAGTCTCTAACAGTTCATCAAATGGCTGTGACAAAGTTCATCAATGGTCTGTATAATGGGTCATCAAAATCTTCTTCCGAGTTGGTGTCTTCTTACCTTGGAGGAAAACAAAGGAGAAACGGGTGAAAGAAACGGACCGTGGAATCACGTCTTATCACAACATTGTCTCGATTGCTGGGTCATAAATTAAACTAATTGTTGTTACAATGCCCTCGCTCCTCAAACTCATCAATTTGGTACTACGCTTGCAATTCATTAAAATTCGAACACATCTGGATATCAAACCAATCATTATGACAACTCCTAGGATACATAAGAGGAATTTCCCTACAGCAACGAAAACATTTTGAGCCCATTCTCCTAACCCTGAGAACCAATTGCGTGGGTTCAACCATGATACCCAGCCAGTCAGTTCATTACCCACAGAAGCAAGGGTAAGGTTGTGTCTCCTTCGGAACTCCCACTTCAATTGCAAGATATCGTCCATCTTTTGATCTATGACCTCGGTTGGGTCCTCAGTGCTGTTTGTGATATACGTACAACACTTCACTTCATACTGAGTTGCTAGGGTGACACAATACCCTCCTGTCACTGCTGTGATGTAATTGAGAACCATCCTGTGCTGGATCAGTTCCGTTTTGTAAGCTTGCAATTCTCTCCCAGCATATCTAAAGGTGTCATCATACATCTCGGTGATATTGTCTATCAGGTTCGCTAGCGCGGTAATATACCTAAAATTTATAACTCCTCTGGCGGTACGGGTGATATCTAGCGCGAGCAGGAGTTGAATCCCGGTGGATTCGTGGATCAAATCAGAGGCTGCATGCTCTGTCCTATCTATAAGGTGTCTCTTTACAATGTGTTCGTAATGGGTGTGAGTGTAAGGAGCTTGAGCATTGCGGTGAACGTCTTTCATTCTATCATGCTTCCGGTAACACTCTTCCAATGTAACACAATCCCTCTGAGTTTGGGGCAAGCCACTTATACGCCTTCCTCCCACATATGAAATATGCATCATCGGGGAGGACATATGGGAAAGAATATGACATCACCATATTACAAACCTTCCAGGTGAAAAATCCTATCCCTAACTCTCTCATCAGACTAGTACACGTATCAGGTTGTATGATATGCGCACAGTATCCTGGTGATACTTCTCCAACTCGCATGGGCCTACTTCCTAGAGTGTACCTATATTGGAAATATCTTCCACTGTTGGCTATTTGGCGTATAAGCTCTGAGTCAATGGGCATTCTATCGGCTCTGTGTGAGAATGTCATGGTTCGGTTGTTCCATGTCACTTCCCAATTTCCCGGCTTTCGGGGATTGGAAATGTTAGAACATATTAAGGATCTATCCACATGAAATGTTAAATTTCTTGTCCACCGGTCTCCCATCCCTTAATTCAAGTACCTCATCTATCGTTAAAGAGTATGGCACTAGTCCTGACTTTCTATGACCTTGAGGTACTTGTGAGCACACCCAGCATTCCGTTTGGTTTAAAACCTTACCCACTAATGAGTGATAGTCACTCAATGGATGACGGTCCATATTGATATTAATGCTGGACTGACATCTCTGGATGCACCCGTCCTCAACTATGTTGTCACAATTCCTACATATACAATTCTCTTCAGCTAACAATCCTTCACAATGTCTGTTAGTGTCATGGCTACCAGATCGTTTTCTAATACTCGCCTTTGCTCGGTGATTGTGTTGCTCTTGGAATTCTATGAATCCATCCTGATCATCAGAACCCATTCCAGATCCTTTCTCGACCTCACTGGTACTCTCACCGAAACAGACTGCTCTGGTCAACAACAGGGTCAACAGGAAAACACGGACTGCAGTCTCTTGGGGCGAGTCCATCTTAGGAGGAGAAAGAAAGAGTTGTAATGGGGGAAAGAAAACAACTAGAAGGGAAAGAAAACTTGGCGTGACAACCGCCTCCGATCTTGTGGTTCTCTGTGCTCAGGTGCCGTGACAACAGTCCTGCCTCTCAGCCTTCCCGGAACAGACACTCCAGTGATATTGTTTCCTCCACACTCTGCTCTTTGTCACGGGCTCTCTCTGGGTCAGCGACCTTCTTACAGTGGGACGAGTGGACCCAAGTCTCTCTTTCGGCAACCTTCAATGCTGTCGTGCTGGTCAGTAAGACTTGGTATGGTCCTTCCCAACGGTCAATCAGGCAACCTGAGCGTAGAAAATTCTGAATCATTACATAATCCCCAGGTTCAATGTCATGACAATTACTGTCTGGCAGATCAGGAATCACCAGCTTTAGATTGCTATTCAGATTCCTCAACTGCTTGCTCATCTTAACCAAATACTTTACAGTGACTTCATTGTTACATTTCAAATCATCCTGGGGGTCAATCATTACATGGGGTTGTCGACCAAAAAGAATTTCAAAGGGGGACAGATTAAGAGGGGACCTGGGAGTGGTTCTGATGCTGTACAATACAAGTGGCAAAGCTTCTGGCCACAACAATCCAGTTTTGGCCATTACTTTGCTCAACTTGTTCTTAATAGTGCTGTTTACTCTTTCCACGTTCACACTCGCCTGTGGGCGGTACGGAGTATGCAGCTTACTATTAATTCCCATTAATTTGCACATTACCTGAAAGACTTCACCTGTAAAATGGGTACCCCTATCACTTTCAATTATCCCAGGGATACCATACCTGCACACAAATTCCTGCACTATTTTCTTTGCAGTAAACGTAGTGGTATTTGTGGCAGTGGGGAACGCTTCAACCCAATTTGAAAACACATCAATATAAACCAATACATACTTTAAATTTCTACAGGGTGGCAATTGTATGAAATCAATTTGTATTACCTGAAAAGGGCCATCCGTTGGCAGAATATGGGATGGTTCTGTTGGTATCGCCTTTCCAATGTTCTTCCTCAAGCAGGTGAGGCATGTCATTGCCCTCTTACCCGCATGGGAAGAAAATCCTGGTGCACACCAGTAGGCTCTTACCAACTTGCACATACTGTCATGACTGAGGTTTTGTGAACCCAGTGTTAGTGAAGTCTGTGCGGGCGACTGGAGGATTATATGAATACTACCACTTACCTGGTTTGGGAATGTTGTGGACTCAGGGTTTCTTCCGGTGACTGGGAAGAGGAACTGCGGCAGAGATGGGCGAATCTAGGTTCTCCTCATGCAGGATCAGGTCGGCAGACAGGAAGCACGTGTGGGCGCTGAAGGTCTCCTGAAAGACAGAACTGGAAAGGCGCTGATGAATCAGGTACAACTGTGCTACAGGGCACGGGGTGCTTGGAGACACTGAGGTGCTTGGAGACACTGAGGTGCTTGGAGACACTGAGGTGCTGGAGGCACGAGGTGCTGAGACACGGAGATGCTGGAAGCACGGAGGTGCTGAGGTACGGAAATGCTGGAAGCACGGAGGTGCTGAGGTACGGAAATGCTGGAAGCACGGAGATGCTGAGGCACAGAGGTGCTGGAAGCACGGAGATGCTGAGGCACAGAGGTGCTGAGGCACGGAGGTGCTGTAAGTACGGAGGTACTGAGGCACGGAGGTACTGAGGCACTGGAAGCACGAAGGTACTGAGGCACGGAGGTTCTTGGAGGCACAGAGATGCTGAGGCACGGATATGCTGAGGCACGGAGGTGCTGAGGCACGGAGGTGCTGAGGCACAGAGGTGCTGAGGCACAGAGGTACTGGAGGCACGAGGTGCTGAGACACGGAGATGCTGGAAGCACGGAGGTGCTGAGGTACGGAAATGCTGGAAGCACGGAGATGTTGAGGCACGGAGGTACTGGAGGCACGAGGTGCTGAGACACGGAGATGCTGGAAGCACGGAGGTGCTGAGGTACGGAAATGCTGGAAGCACGGAGATGCTGAGGCACAGAGGTGCTGAGGCATGGAGGTGCTGGAAGCACGGAGGTACTGAGGCACGGAGGTACTGAGGTACTGAGGCACTGGAAGCACGGAGGTACTGAGGCACGGAGGTTCTTGGAGGCACAGAAGTGCTGAGGCACGGAGATGATGAAAGCACGGAGGTACTGGAGGCACGAGGTGCTGGAAGCACGGAGGTACTGAAGCTCTGGAGATCACAACTACAACAGTAGTAAAACTGAAACACGACAGCTGTGGTTTTCAGTGGAGAACACGGAATTCAGTACTGTGCCTTTAAGACGAAACACTGCAGCTGTGCCTTCACATTGAGACTCAGGGAAATGGTGAAATCAACGGCGACACAAAAGTAAACCAAACGGTAACAAGGGAACATAGTTTCCATAGGAACTTAGGTACAAAGGTTACCTTAAGGGAGCTCAGCTTTAAGACTCACATAAGGCTGTATGTGACACGAGGAACTGGCCCAGTTTCTAACTCACCCTCCTGATTTATACTTCCAGGTCCTTGATGATTGGTGAGCAGGATTAGGTGATGCAGACAGTCTCAGGCTGGCAGAGGATTGGACAACTCTGGGTCAGGTGAACAGTCACTGTCATGTGACTACTCTAGCCAAGGCTGTGATGTAGAATGAGGCCTAGCAGGCCGAGAGAACACTGAAGCCTGAACTTCTGCAAAACATAGGATGCTGGCTTTTAGGCCCAAACCTCAGACCACTGAATTCAGCCTCACACAGGAGATCAACACAGGTGGAGCTAATTAACCATTACCTCTCAGGCAGAGAACTCAGGAAAACTCATAGTGCTGACGAGCTGTTTAACTCAGTGAGAGAAAGACACAGGATCCGGGACAGATGGCAGGGGTAAGTCACCAAATACGAGAATTACAGTCAGGATTGTGACAGTATCCCCCTCTTCAAGGGTGGACTCCGGACACCCATCTTGAATCTTAGAGGAACTTGAGAAATTCATACAGAAGAATTTAGGACCTTCGTTGATGCCTCTTCTTCTTACGGGAACGTTTGGTTTTGACCAAGGACAGCGGGATCTCCTGTAAAGAAAAACCTTCCTTAGAAAACATGGGGCCTCCCAAGAAAGGAGTAGCATTATGAACTGGATCAAATCCAGAGTCTGAGTCCAAGTCTAATGGAAGATATGAATCTCCCATAGATACACAGTTTGCAGATGAAAAGGAGGTGCACTGGAGTTTTACATTCTCTGGGCTAGGAGAGACTCCAACATGAGCAATTTTAATGGTCGGCTTCTTACCGAAGGAGATTCTTAGATTATCCCTGGGAGGACAGCACAAACTTCCTTCTGCATTCCCTTTAGAGCATGATTTCTTTACAGAGTCAGATTCCATAGGTTTAGGACCAAATTCTTTAACCACAGCATTACTAAAAGTCTGTAAGTCATGGAACACAGGATCATTACTCTCAAAAAGCATTAGAGGGATAGTGCTGCGCTCAGTCCTGATTAATGTAGGAAAAATGTGTTGTTATGTGGACCTCTCTACACATGCATATAACGAATAATCGTTTCTTGTAGTCGTAAAGTAATAAATATAAACCGTATGTCTAAATGATAAGGTAGTATTGTATAGATGTTAAAATATACTTATTTATTGGTTATAAATAGCTTTTATGTGCCAGATGGTGTAGCAGCATAAAGTTTTTCTCAGTCACTTGTAGCTTAATGAGGGATGCGGCGTCCCGCCCCTCTGTTTGTATATGTCCTTTTTATAGTGCACTTATAGTGGCTTAAACTTGAACAAAACACTGATCGTGTTTGGTGGTGATAGATAGTGTCCTTTCCTTTCTTCACGGTGTCTAGAGCATTCAGCTTTTGGCATAAGATTAGATAAGGAGGGCTCTGGACAGGTCCTTGTCCCGGACCATAGGAACCCGCGGTGCGTCCTGGTGCAGATGCCTTCGGGAACCCGTGAGCCGGAGTGTCGGTCCCGTCTTGGGTTGCGGGGAAATCCCAATCTCAAAAAGCATGTTGGCCCACTCCAAAGCTCTTCCTCTGAATGCCAGGAACAGATATCGAGTAACGTTGGAAGGAGTTACTGCACCTGAAGGATCAGACTCCATCCGAGAGAGAAATTGTTCAACCAGAGCGGCGTATTGCAGTAAATCTCCATTGAAGTAAATAGGTGGTAAACCATCAGACGAAAGCTTAGAGGCTGAAACTGGAGAAATCTTTGACTGGACGAGTAGGACTGGATTGGATCCGAGGATACTTGAATTGGCTGGAACCAAAGGAGACTGACCAGGCTGGTCCTGGAGTATCACTGGACCGGCTGGAACCGGGACGGACTGACCAGGCGGAGTCTGGAGTATCGCTGGACCGGCTGGAACCGGGACGGACTGACCAGGCTGGGCCTGGAGTATTGCTGGACCGGCTGGAACCGGGACAGGCTGAGCCCTTTCTTCACGGGGCTAAACTAAGGCAGGAGCCCCCTCTTCACGGGGCTGGGCTAAGGCAAGAGCCCCCTCTTCACGGGGCTGGGCTGAGGCAAGAGCCCCCTCTTCACGGGGCTGGGCTGAGGCAAGAGCCCCCTCTTCACGGGGCTGGGCTGAGGCAAGAGCCCCCTCTTCACGGGGCTGGGCTGAGGCAAGAGCCCCCACTTCACGGGGCTGGGCTGAGGCAAGAGCCCCCACTTCACGGGGCTGGGCTGAGGCAAGAGCCCCCACTTCACGGGGCTGGGCTGAGGCAAGAGCCCCCACTTCACGGGGCTGGGCTGAGGCAAGAGCCCCCACTTCACGGGGCTGGGCTGAGGCAAGAGCCCCCACTTCACAGGGCTGGGCTGAGGCAAGAGCCCCCACTTCACAGGGCTGGGCTGAGGCAAGAGCCCCCACTTCACAGGGCTGGGCTGAGGCAAGAGCCCCCACTTCACGGGGCTGGGCAGCACTCTGTAGACTCTCTGGCTGGGCAGCACTCTGTAGACTCTCTGGCTGGGCAGCACTCTGTAGACTCTCTGGCTGGGCAGCACTCTGTAGACTCTCTGGCTGGGCAGCACTCTGTAGACTCTCTGGCTGGGCAGCACTCTGTAGACTCTCTGGCTGGGCAGCACTCTGTGAACCCCTCCCTGGGGCTGGACGCTCTGAACCCCTCCCTGGGGCTGGACACTCTGAAGACGCCCCTCCTGGGGCTAGATACTCTGAAGACGCCCCTCCTGGGGCTGGACACTCTGAAGACGCCTCTCCTGGGGCTGGACACTCTGAAGACGCCTCTCCTGGGGCTGGACACTCTGAAGACGCCCCTCCTGGGGCTGGACACTCTGAAGACGCCCCTCCTGGGGCTGGACACTCTGAAGACACCCCTCCTGGGGCTGGACACTCTGAAGACGCCCCTCCTGGGGCTGGACACTCTGAAGACGCCCCTCCTGGGGCTGGACACTCGGACTCCTCTGTGACTCTAAATGGCTTGAATATTCTTCTCTGGACACCCAACTTGGGATAAGGTCTTTTAATCACCGGGCCCCAGTCATAAATTTGAGTCTCTTTCAGAGTAGCCATTTTGATACCCCCGTCAGCAGTAGCAGGATCGGCTACTGTGGATGACTTGAAGACATGAGCACTGTGATACTGAGATTTGTCACCATTCCCTGGCTTACGAAAAATGCAGTCTTTAACAAAATGACTGGAATTACCACAGTAAAGACAGAGGTGTAGCTCCCTACGCCGCTGACGTTCAGCTTCAGAGAGTTTGGGCCGTGGATAGCTCTGATGAACAACTTTTCCTTGCACAGAGGAAGAGACTCTATTAACTGGATGGGACAAAACAGGATCAACAACGTTGGTAGTATTCCTGAAGAGATCAGGCATCACAGAAAGAATACTAGGCAAAAGGTCTTGTAACTGTAATAACATCTGGAAGAACATCTGCAGTTGGTCAGGAGTCTTAGTGCAGAAGGTCAGAGAATCTCTGGAGAAAGAATTCCGCTGCAGACACTGTGCTAATTGATGCTGAGTCGACTCCAGACCTTCCAAGCGTCCTGCAATATTGCTTAGGAGGTCCTGCGTCAGACAAACACTTTCAGCCGGGTCCATGTGGCCAGTTCCTACTGTCATGACTGAGGTTTTGTGAACCCGGTGTTAGTGAAGTCTGTGCGGGCGACTGGAGGATTATATGAATACTACCACTGACCTGGTTTGGGAATGTTGTGGACTCAGGGTTTCTTCCGGTGACTGGGAAGAGGAACTGCGGCAGAGATGGGCGAATCTAGGTTCTCCTCATGCAGGATCAGGTCGGCAGACAGGAACGGATGGGACATCTTAGGCTCCACCATTTCTGGAAATGTAACAAAGAGAAGTTCTGCAGGCTGTTGGGAATTGTATTTTATAATGGCTATTTACAGAGTGTAAATTACAGAGATAGACTATAACTCCCAGCAGCTCCAGCTGTGCTAAGAGACGTGCATCCAAGCTGCAATAGCAGCTCTACTATACTAGAAGCCTGGTCGCCATGGTGTTATTGATGAGGAGCAATAACCCTACAGTATATAAAATATTTCCATGAACCAACCTTCCTTTTTTCTCAAGATCTATCCATTTATTCTCTCCTCTTCACCTTTTTGCTATTGGCAGTTCTCTTTTCCTAGATCAAGTTCCCTATATGCAGGGTCACTTAGAGCTTAAGGGAGCTGTGGTACTGGGATGGGGGAGGGGTGCAGCAGCAATGCAAATGGCCCACTCAGTAGCTGACCTGGGTCCCAGTAACTGTCTTCCACCCCTCCCTTTCTATTGCCCCTGCCCAAGGGCGTAGCTACCATAGGTGCAGGCAGTGCAGCTGCTATGGGGCCCAGGGTTGAAAGGCGTCCCTTTTACCTGTCAAAGTTACATATTTTATATACATATTTCATCATTCGTTGGTACAAAGGGGCACTTACAAATATTTGACTTGGAGCCTGCAATCTATCTAGTTACGCCCCTGGACCTGTTCATTGTAATGTGGTTTAAAATGAACTGGAGGGGAAATATAATGTTGCATAATATGAACTGTGGCATTGAAATGTGTCACAATATGAAGTGAAGGCACTGTAGTGTGGCATAATATGAGCTGGGGACACTGTCAATGTGAATTTATACTGTGTGGCATAATGTGTACTGGTAGTCCTACAATGTGAATTAGAGCGCTACTATGGTTCAGAAAATTAATTAAATCACTTCTATGGGACATAATATAAACCAAGGCACTACTATGGTCCAGAAAATGAACTAGGGCATTATTATGGGGCATAAAATTAGCAACTGCTGTGGAGAGGTGTCTCTCTAGAAGCATTTGGGTAGGGGCCCCTTCAAAATGTTGCTATGTGGCTCACAAAGTTCTGGCTATGCCACCTCATTCCTTTAATTCTGGACACCTATTAATTACACAGGTTCTGTGGCTGATTAAAACCAGGTGAAATGGAGCCTTGAAGTCAGCCACCCACAGCACATGTATAATTAATATGTGTCCAGAATTAAAGGGATGAGGTGGCAACCCTAGCTATGCCCCTGTCCATACCACTTTTATGCCTGCCTTACTTATTTCCAGTTCTGTTCAATGATCAGCCTCTATTCTGTTGGCAAATCTTTATTACAGCCACACCCTGGAGTCTGCTAGTTGCCAGATGATTTTTGCTAGATACAGTAATTGTTATGGGGTATGGTCTCTTCAAAGACCAGGGCTCCATTTGAAAGTTTTTATATGTCTCATAATCGCTGTTATCTGGTA
Organism: Pseudophryne corroboree; assembly: GCF_028390025.1. NCBI lineage: Eukaryota > Metazoa > Chordata > Amphibia > Anura > Myobatrachidae > Pseudophryne > Pseudophryne corroboree. Next base: position 124,786,222 of record NC_086451.1, on the reverse strand, counting down.
GAAAGTTAGTCATTCACATGAGATTGGACTACAATATTTGTAGCTTTTTGCAGTTTATGATTTTCTTACTTGTCCTTTTGTAAGTGCAATACGGTATTACATATTATCGTATTACAGACAGTATTACAGTATGCAAGATGTTCATTCATATTCTATTTGCATATAACCTTTTGAGATGCATTAAAAACATTTATCCAACTATGTATTGTTTCAGTAGCACGCCACTGTAGTATTATTAAAAGTAATTTAGTAATGTATCTTTAAAAATTTAAATATATACAGTATATATATCTATGAATATGTATGTATGTATGTATGTATGTATGTATGTGTGCTTATTAAATTATGTCTACATAAATTATCAGGAGAAAATTTATATTATATTGATATTATTGCAACAATGAAATCCTTTGTTGCATGTTGTCATGGGTTCTTTTTCCGCTGGTCTAAAACTTGAAGTTAAAACATTCTTTAGTGTCTTTGCTTATCTGTAGATAACCACAGGTATAGTTGGTATAATTTATTTAAGATCTTGATTCAGTTTTAAAAGATTACAATGATTTTTCAGACTTACTTCTAATCCCTTAGTATAACTGTTATATTTTGTGATAAAGGTTTTTTAGGGGGACTTTTTTCTTTGTTTCATTATATTTAATGAGAGCTTCTCTCTTTTTTTATTTTATTTATCCAAATTCTTCTCAAACCTACCTTCATCATAGTTCCTCTCAATTAAACTTTGTTTTAAAGTGGAACTTTGTTTCCTACAGGTTATACTATTTGAAAAATGTATTTTAAATCTTTGAAATAGCCCCTGTGGAATATTATTAATCCATTTATGTTGGTTGTTGCTGGAAGATAAGAGGTAATTATTACAGTCCATATTTTGAAGGTTTTCGTCTTAATATGGTCTTAATCAATAAAGATTTTAAAATGCAAAAATGTCACATTCTTTTTACTAAAAGCAAAGGTACATTCAAGGTTCAGTGTATTGTGGTTGATATACAGGATGTGATGAATTTCTTTAAGTCCTGTTCACTGCTATCCCATATGAGCAGCACATCAGTTATGAAATGGATCCAAAGTGTCAGGTTGGTTATGTTTAGTTTATTACTCCAAACTGTGTCACCCTCACATTTTGTGATGAATAAATTTGCATAACTGGGAGCGAACCAACTGCTCATTGCAGTCTCAGTTAGCTGTTTATAAATAACTAGCTGATCTACCCATTCTTCACACAGGAGTGTCTTCTTCATGGTTGTAAATATAAAAGAGTGTTAAAAATTTGGTACATCTATAGAGATGTAAATTTGAGATGTCTTAATGTAAGTAAATATTAATCCATGGCTCTTGGCGTTACCCGAGGAGCACCCATAGCAGATACGGTAAAATGTGACAGGACCATTTTTGTACATAAAAGAGAAAAGATATTGATATATGTCCAGGGTGCTCTAGCACAAACCAACTAATTATAAACTAGTGTGTAAGCAAAAATAATAAATAAATAATAAATAAATTATTTTTGTATAAACGATGATTTGCAAATCTTGTTGATCTTCAGTTTAAGTAACAAATGTTTTCCAGCCCGTTTCAGATGACTTCTCCAAGCTCATACAGAGAGGGGGGAAACACAAAAAACAACATATGTGTAGACCAGCTTCATAAAAGATAAGGACAAGAGATCCTTAGCATATCCAGCAGAAAGGAGCGTACTCCACTCACACAAATTATAGGTGATATCACTACAGTGGCGTGCTACTGAAACAATACATAGTTGGATAAATGTTTTTAATGCATCTCAAAAGGTTATATGCAAATAGAATATGAATGAACATCTTGCATACTGTAATACTGTCTGTAATACGATAATATGTAATACCGTATTGCACTTACAAAAGGACAAGTAAGAAAATCATAAACTGCAAAAAGCTACAAATATTGTAGTCCAATCTCATGTGAATGACTAACTTTCTACCAGATAACAGCGATTATGAGACATATAAAAACTTTCAAATGGAGCCCTGGTCTTTGAAGAGACCATACCCCATAACAAATACTGTATCTAGCAATACAGATAAGTGCATCAAGGTATCTTTAGGTGGAGAATGCCTCATACATTCAGCATCAAGCTGTATCAATGATATCCTCAGAGAGAGTCACCCATTCAGACGGAGTTCAATAGCTTAGCGTACCCGACACTCACACAGGATCTTAACTGGAGACTCCTATAAAGATATCTTTAACACTGGTGTGGCTAGCCAAGATGCATACCCCAACACACATGAATTATAGATGGTTCAATCTCATCAAGGTATCTTTGGTGCAGATTCCCCAGGATATGATTTTATCACTTTAGATCAAATGGTGTTTTCTTTGGGATCACCAAAATAAAGAGGAAGTTTTTTCTCCAAAAATACAAATGTTTTAATAATGCAGGTTCACCGTATAAAATCCACAGCATTCAATAAAAAACAAAATATAAAAATATAAAAATATGAAAAAAGAAAATAAAAAATTAGGAAAGTCCAGAAAATATTTCTTTGAGGCTAATCACATTGCAAGAGTCGACGCGTTTCGGTTGACACCGACCTTTATCAAGACATATCTGCACTGAGAGAAACCCTGGTATTTATGATACTAATAATCAATCAGAGAGTAGCAGGAAATTGCATAGGTAATTTAAACATCAGAATAAACAATCCATAAAAACATGAATATGGTTCCATAAAATTAGCTTAGGGATAAACTTATTTGAATATAAATACATAGAAACGGTTTTAATTAAATTCAATAATTCATCATTGAAATGTAGTCTTACACATAGATCACATAAGCCCATATATGGAAGTTCAGCCGGAAATTGGATCCTCAGTGTCCCTCCTGAATACAACCTCCGGTACATAGTCTGTCAGACTATAGGTTCCGTATAATCTTCCTGTCACCGGAGGTGATGTCCCGCTCCCGACTTCCATCCCGAAGATGCGTCAGGAATGTAGCATGTATGTACGGCCCATCACCGGAAGTGACGTCCCACTCTCAACTGTCATCTCAGGGAATCATGGGGGATGTAGTGGTTACCATGAATATCATACTAGCAACAGAAGCATCTTTGTGGACGTGGTATTATTAATGTGGATCTGATAGTAACTATGAAGAGCCATTCTTGACATTGAGGAACAGCGCACTTTCAAGTTGTAGTTCTTATTTATCTTAAAGAAAACAAAAATTTAGCACAAATCCAGCAGAAACCAATATATAAAAACATAAGGTCTGCATAGCATTTCAAGATATACACAAAAGTGAAAAAAAATAACAATAGCTTAACCAGTGATGAACAAGGAAAAAGAATGTTCAGAGGAACCATTTTTTCCCCTTTTGTGTACATCTTGAAATGCTATGCGGACCTTATGTTTTTATATATTGGCCCTTCAAAGTTACTATCAGATCCACATCGATCATAGTAAAAGAATTTGTTATGAGTCAGTGAGTGAGTGAGTGAGTGAGTAAGTAAGGCATTGGCATTTTGGTAGTTTATTAAATTCTACACACTGGAGGTGCAATCCAAATTTTGATCCCATTGTCCATTTAGGCGTTATCGTTTAGGCAATGCAAGACATGCATCGGTAATGACATCATTATGTCAACCCCCCTTTTCATCCTCATAATCGAGGTTTATTAAAATTCTAATTTCATAGTTTTCCTGTTTCCCACCTGAAGAATACCTATGTTAAATTTCATCTTCCTAACATATCGGTAAGTAAGAGAATTAGTGATGACTCAGTCAGTCAGTCAGTGATTGAGTGGGTATGGGCTCTCGCATATAGATATATATGACTTTCATACCAAAAATAGTTGTGGTCTTAAATGTTTTCTATGCTACTCATGCTAAATTTGGTTTGGTTGTTTCAAGATTGGACAAATTGCAGAGGTATTGGTAAGTATGGTCACAACCGTTGGCATGGTGAATGCAGGTGTATAGTGATTTCACATCACATATAACCAAAATATATGTCCTTTTAATTAAAGTCATAAAGATGTTGTAAAACTGCAGGTATGTCTCTTACATAACTTTTCTGTTTTGTTGCTAATGGTTGGAGAAAAGTCCACATAACCAGATAGAGTTTAAGTAATTAAATTTATCACAGAAACTATAGGTCAGCCAGGTGGAATTTCTCAATCTTTGTATATCTTAATACATCAGCCACCATGATTTCTCAATTCCCCAACCCATCGGCACTGCTGATTCGCTGACCGAATCTGCTGACTTGCGACCAGTGATGATTGGCAACCCATTGGTGAATCGGCAAAATTAAACATGTTTAACCTTTGGGGGATTGGGTCATTGCTCAAATACATCTCTGATGTATAAGAGCCTTTAGGTACAGAACTTTATAGGAGACTGGTATTGTAGGGTCTGGGTTGTTGTGTTGAATTCTTGTTTCATTATAGTTCTCAACATATAGCCTTTTTCTAAATGATCATTTAATTCCATTTTGAATTGCTCTGTGGGATCCCTTTCCAATTTTCTATATGTAATTCAATTGCATAGTAGTCTTTCTGTTTCCGACAGATATTTGATTCTATCCATAATCACCAATCCACGTCCTTTATCTGCTGTTTTAATGATTCATTTTTTGTTTGTTTTTTAGGTCCCTCATTGCTGTTTTTTCTTACTGTTACATTTAATTTTATTTTAGGTTTATTTGGTATTTCTCCAGTATATTTTTCTACTAGTTTCTGAGATGTCTCAAGAACAGGACCTTATATATTACTTGGGAAAAATTACTTTGAGGTTTAAAGTCTGTATGTACAATTACAGTATATTGACTATTTTAGCCCATTTTAAATATATTTTTTAAAATTATTATTAGGTTCTTTGCATAGTTTTTTTTCCCAAACAAAATGTTCACATAAAGTTATGTAAGTAAATACACATCCCAAATTTGATGGGGCATGATTGTGGGGCACACTTAATTCTCTTGCTCAAGTAGCTAACTTGATACTTATTCAATGTAAAGTAGCTGAGCTGAAATGGACATTTCTTCTGGACAGACTTCGTTATTTTTCTTTCACAATTTTGATCCTTTTTCCTCTTTTATTGTATTTTACTTTTTTTCTTGACCTCTGGTGTAAGTAATGACATTCCATTCCCCATCTCCCCTAGAAATTCTGAAAAGTCTTCTGTTTACAATACTCAATACTGTAACTGTATTGCCCCAACCAACAAATTTCCAGTGTGCTCTGCATCCTAACCAGGACCTTCCAGTGTGCCATATGTCCTTCCCATTAGCAATACTTTCTCAGCCACCCTCCATTATTTGTTTTTAACAAATTAATGACCTTTCACCACTCATGTTTTTTGCCTTTATTTTAGTGGGGTAAGAAATAGGAATATGGGGTTACAGGTTTAGAGCAGAGGTGAGCAGCAAGTGACCCTTCAGCTGCTGTAGAATTACACATCCCAGCATGCACTGCCACAGTTTTACTATTTGGTCATGCTAAAACTATTGCAGGGCACGGTGGGATGTGTAGTTCAACAGCAGCTGGAAGGCCACTTATTGCCCACCCCTTGTTTAGATAAAACTGTTCAGAACTCATCATCCTATAGAAAACGTAGACATTGTATTAGACTGTACTTATGTTGCCCTTGTGGCACCTTATAAATAATAATAATAATAATAATAATAATAATTACTAACAACAGACGTTGTAATGCTATTAAATGAATCACATCACTTTGAGAAAAAATGCATATTATACAAGTGTTAAATTATTATACCGCATATATGGCATACTGTATCCAATCAGACTGATTAAACCTGTGCACACATGCTTCAGTGGAGATTATATTCAATCAGATGGATTATACCATGAATAGTACCAGACATAATTCATCAATCATCATGCATTGTTTTCAATCAAACTGATTAATCCTTCAATACTATGCCTAACTCCTACATTGTATTTAATCAGACTAATGTCGTTTCAAATGAGATCACTGCAAAGTTAAAACTGGTGTAAAGTATTTTATCACACCAAGTTAAGTAGTAACAGACTTAGCATAAGAAAGTTGGATTCTATGCTGATAAATCTTCTCTGACAGGAGCCTGATCAATTTGCAAGCACGGTAGGTCCTGTGATAGCTGTTTTTTCACTCTACTGAAACTATAACAATGAATTAGAATTTACTATTTACATACTATTCTAAAGATGGAATTTTTTTAAATAATATATGTACGTTCCTTTATTATGTCCTCTTTGACTTCCCATCTGCTGGCCACCAAGTAAGCATCATAGCTGATTCACTAGACTAGATGAGCAAACTAGATGGGCCAAGTGGTTCTTGCCTGCCTTTAAATTATATGTTTTAAATTCTATGACTAAAGTGATATCCAAATTCTCTAGGACTATGAATACAGTAAAAAAACAGTATCCTGTAAAATTACTGTGCACGGTGTTGCATAACTTTGAAGTACCCTAAAAGAAATATTAAATAAATACTAAATTTCATTCAGAAATATGGCAGTGGCACATGGGGGGGAGGGGGGGTTTTGGGGTTCTGAAAGCCCAGAAACCTCCCCTGACTGAGTAAAAAATTATTTTGAGAGACAGTCTATACCAGGTAGCGTTTGCCCACCAGACTGCTAGATTTCTAGATAGTAGAGATGAGATGTGCGTGTTCGGTTTTACTCTGATTTATTCAGGTATTTTTGGGTTTTGCTTATTGGCTATCCAAAACGCGTGACATCCGTGATCCAATAAGATGCCGTTTACTCCTACTTCCGGGTAGGAGTAATGCTAGCACTAATGGCTGAATTAAAATAGCGGTCATAAGTGGCTTTTTGTGCTGATTGACATTGCGAGATGAAACGCTAGCCCTATTGGTTTAAATGAATATATACATAAGCGTCCATAGGATTGAGCAGAAAGCTGTCCGGCGACCGCAAGTGACACACATTGTGCTCCAGCTGGAACTCGGAAGAGCATCCTCTGGCATGAATTTCGGATCAGCGCAGGGTATTTCAGGGAGTCCCAGGCTACAGGTGAGTATACTGCAATGGAAACTGTACACTTGTGGTGATTTTATGTATCCTCTTGACAAAGGTCCATGCCAGGACCGAAACGTTGAGGACGTGAGGAGTTTTTATGCCTTGGATATGTAAGAAATAAAACACTCTTTTCTGTAAAACTAACAAAGTCTGGTGAGTGCCCCTACATTGTGCTCTATGAAGATTGATCGACAGATCAGTTTTAGGTGTCACCCCAGCTGTTGCTACGTTGCGTTGCTATGGAGATGCTGAAGATGAGAGTGCGACCTAACAAGGGAATAGATAGATATATAGATTAGAGATGTGCACTTGAAATTTTTCGGGTTTTGTGTTTTGGTTTTGGGTTCGGTTCCGCGGCCGTGTTTTGGGTTCGACCGCGTTTTGGCAAAACCTCACCGAATTTTTTTTGTCGGATTCGGGTGTGTTTTGGATTCGGGTGTTTTTTTCAAAAAACCCTAAAAAACAGCTTAAATCATAGAATTTGGGGGTCATTTTGATCCCAAAGTATTATTAACCTCAATAACCATTATTTCCACTCATTTTCAGTCTATTCTGAATACCTCACACCTCACAATATTATTTTTAGTCCTAAAATTTGCACCGAGGTCGCTGGATGACTAAGCAAAGCGACCCTAGTGGCCGACACAAACACCGGGCCCATCTAGGAGTGGCACTGCAGTGTCACGCAGGATGGCCCTTCCAAAAAAACCTCCCCAAACAGCACATGACGCAAAGAAAAAAAGAGGCGCAATGAGGTAGCTGTGTGAGTAAGATAAGCGACCCTAGTGGCCGACACAAACACCGGGCCCATCTAGGAGTGGCACTGCAGTGTCACGCAGGATGTCCCTTCCAAAAAACCCTCCCCAAACAGCACATGACGCAAAGAAAAAAAGAGGCGCAATGAGGTAGCTGTGTGAGTAAGATAAGCGACCCTAGTGGCCGACACAAACACCGGGCCCATCTAGGAGTGGCACTGCAGTGTCACGCAGGATGTCCCTTCCAAAAAACCCTCCCCAAACAGCACATGACGCAAAGAAAAAAAGAGGCGCAATGAGGTAGCTGACTGTGTGAGTAAGATAAGCGACCCTAGTGGCCGACACAAACACCGGGCCCATCTAGGAGTGGCACTGCAGTGTCACGCAGGATGTCCCTTCCAAAAAACCCTCCCCAAACAGCACATGACGCAAAGAAAAAAAGAGGCGCAATGAGGTAGCTGACTGTGTGAGTAAGATAAGCGACCCTAGTGGCCGACACAAACACCGGGCCCATCTAGGAGTGGCACTGCAGTGTCACGCAGGATGTCCCTTCCAAAAAACCCTCCCCAAACAGCACATGACGCAAAGAAAAAAAGAGGCGCAATGAGGTAGCTGACTGTGTGAGTAAGATAAGCGACCCTAGTGGCCGACACAAACACCGGGCCCATCTAGGAGTGGCACTGCAGTGTCACGCAGGATGGCCCTTCCAAAAAAACCTCCCCAAACAGCACATGACGCAAAGAAAAAAAGAGGCGCAATGAGGTAGCTGTGTGAGTAAGATAAGCGACCCTAGTGGCCGACACAAACACCGGGCCCATCTAGGAGTGGCACTGCAGTGTCACGCAGGATGTCCCTTCCAAAAAACCCTCCCCAAACAGCACATGACGCAAAGAAAAAAAGAGGCGCAATGAGGTAGCTGTGTGAGTAAGATAAGCGACCCTAGTGGCCGACACAAACACCGGGCCCATCTAGGAGTGGCACTGCAGTGTCACGCAGGATGTCCCTTCCAAAAAACCCTCCCCAAACAGCACATGACGCAAAGAAAAAAAGAGGCGCAATGAGGTAGCTGACTGTGTGAGTAAGATAAGCGACCCTAGTGGCCGACACAAACACCGGGCCCATCTAGGAGTGGCACTGCAGTGTCACGCAGGATGTCCCTTCCAAAAAACCCTCCCCAAACAGCACATGACGCAAAGAAAAAAAGAGGCGCAATGAGGTAGCTGACTGTGTGAGTAAGATAAGCGACCCTAGTGGCCGACACAAACACCGGGCCCATCTAGGAGTGGCACTGCAGTGTCACGCAGGATGTCCCTTCCAAAAAACCCTCCCCAAACAGCACATGACGCAAAGAAAAAAAGAGGCGCAATGAGGTAGCTGACTGTGTGAGTAAGATAAGCGACCCTAGTGGCCGACACAAACACCGGGCCCATCTAGGAGTGGCACTGCAGTGTCACGCAGGATGGCCCTTCCAAAAAACCCTCCCCAAACAGCACATGACGCAAAGAAAAATAAAAGAAAAAAGAGGTGCAAGATGGAATTGTCCTTGGGCCCTCCCACCCACCCTTATGTTGTATAAACAAAACAGGACATGCACACTTTAACCAACCCATCATTTCAGTGACAGGGTCTGCCACACGACTGTGACTGATATGACGGGTTGGTTTGGACCCCCCCAAAAAAGAAGCAATTAATCTCTCCTTGCACAAACTGGCTCTACAGAGGCAAGATGTCCACCTCATCATCATCCTCCGATATATCACCGTGTACATCCCCCTCCTCACAGATTATCAATTCGTCCCCACTGGAATCCACCATCTCAGCTCCCTGTGTACTTTGTGGAGGCAATTGCTGCTGGTCAATGTCTCCACGGAGGAATTGATTATAATTCATTTTAATGAACATCATCTTCTCCACATTTTCTAGATGTAACCTCGTACGCCGATTGCTGACAAGGTGAGCGGCGGCACTAAACACTCTTTCGGAGTACACACTTGTGGGAGGGCAACTTAGGTAGAATAAAGCCAGTTTGTGCAAGGGCCTCCAAATTGCCTCTTTTTCCTGCCAGTATAAGTACGGACTGTGTGACGTGCCTACTTGGATGCGGTCACTCATATAATCCTCCACCATTCTTTCAATGGGGAGAGAATCATATGCAGTGCCAGTAGACGACATGTCCGTATCCGTAATCGTTGTCAGGTCCTTCAGTCCGGACCAGATGTCAGCATCAGCAGTCGCTCCAGACTGCCCTGCATCACCGCCAGCGGGTGGGCTCGGAATTCTGAGCCTTTTCCTCGCACCCCCAGTTGCGGGAGAATGTGAAGGAGGAGATGTTGACAGGTCGCGTTCCGCTTGACTTGACAATTTTCTCACCAGCAGGTCTTTCAACCCCAGCAGACTTGTGTCTGCCGGAAAGAGAGATCCAAGGTAGGCTTTAAATCTAGGATCGAGCACGGTGGCCAAAATGTAGTGCTCTGATTTCAACAGATTGACCACCCGTGAATCCTTGTTAAGCGAATTAAGGGCTCCATCCACAAGTCCCACATGCCTAGCGGAATCGCTCCGTGTTAGCTCCTCCTTCAATGTCTCCAGCTTCTTCTGCAAAAGCCTGATGAGGGGAATGACCTGACTCAGGCTGGCAGTGTCTGAACTGACTTCACGTGTGGCAAGTTCAAAGGGCATCAGAACCTTGCACAACGTTGAAATCATTCTCCACTGCGCTTGAGACAGGTGCATTCCACCTCCTATATCGTGCTCAATTGTATAGGCTTGAATGGCCTTTTGCTGCTCCTCCAACCTCTGAAGCATATAGAGGGTTGAATTCCACCTCGTTACCACTTCTTGCTTCAGATGATGGCAGGGCAGGTTCAGTAGTTTTTGGTGGTGCTCCAGTCTTCTGTACGTGGTGCCTGTACGCCGAAAGTGTCCCGCAATTCTTCTGGCCACCGACAGCATCTCTTGCACGCCCCTGTCGTTTTTAAAAAAATTCTGCACCACCAAATTCAAGGTATGTGCAAAACATGGGACGTGCTGGAATTTGCCCATATTTAATGCACACACAATATTGCTGGCGTTGTCCGATGCCACAAATCCACAGGAGAGTCCAATTGGGGTAAGCCATTCCGCGATGATCTTCCTCAGTTGCCGTAAGAGGTTTTCAGCTGTGTGCGTATTCTGGAAACCGGTGATACAAAGCGTAGCCTGCCTAGGAAAGAGTTGGCGTTTGCGAGATGCTGCTACTGGTGCCGACGCTGCTGTTCTTGCGGCGGGAGTCCATACATCTACCCAGTGGGCTGTCACAGTCATATAGTCCTGACCCTGCCCTGCTCCACTTGTCCACATGTCCGTGGTTAAGTGGACATTGGGTACAACTGCATTTTTTAGGACACTGGTGAGTCTTTTTCTGACGTCCGTGTACATTCTCGGTATCGCCTGCCTAGAGAAGTGGAACCTAGATGGTATTTGGTAACGGGGGCACACTGCCTCAATAAATTGTCTAGTTCCCTGTGAACTAACGGCGGATACCGGACGCACGTCTAACACCAACATAGTTGTCAAGGCCTCAGTTATCCGCTTTGCAGCAGGATGACTGCTGTGATATTTCATCTTCCTCGCAAAGGACTGTTGAACAGTCAATTGCTTACTGGAAGTAGTACAAGTGGGCTTACAACTTCCCCTCTGGGATGACCATCGACTCCCAGCAGCAACAACAGCAGCGCCAGCAGCAGTAGGCGTTACACGCAAGGATGCATCGGAGGAATCCCAGGCAGGAGAGGAATCATCAGAATTGCCAGTGACATGGCCTGCAGGACTATTGGCATTCCTGGGGAAGGAGGAAATTGACACTGAGGGAGTTGGTGGGGTGGTTTGCGTGAGCTTGGTTACAAGAGGAAGGGATTTACTGGTCAGTGGACTGATTCCGCTGTCGGACAAAGTTTTTGAACTTGTCACTGACTTATTATGAATGCGCTGCAGGTGACGTATAAGGGAGGATGTTCCGAGGTGGTTAACGTCCTTACCCCTACTTATTACAGCTTGACAAAGGGAACACACGGCTTGACAAATGTTGTCCGCATTTCTGTTGAAATAGTTCCACACCGAAGAGCTGATTTTTTTGGTATTTTCACCAGGCATGTCAACGGCCATATTCCTCCCACGGACAACAGGTGTCTCCCCGGGTGCCTGACTTAAACAAACCACCTCACCATCAGAATCCTCCTGGTCAATTTCCTCCCCAGCGCCAGCAACACCCATATCCTCCTCATCCTGGTGTACTTCAACACTGACATCTTCAATCTGACTATCAGGAACTGGACTGCGGGTGCTCCTTCCAGCACTTGCAGGGGGCGTGCAAATGGTGGAAGGCGCATGCTCTTCACGTCCAGTGTTGGGAAGGTCAGGCATCGCAACCGACACAATTGGACTCTCCTTGTGGATTTGGGATTTCGAAGAACGCACAGTTCTTTGCTGTGCTTTTTCCAGCTTGAGTCTTTTCATTTTTCTAGCGAGAGGCTGAGTGCTTCCATCCTCATGTGAAGCTGAACCACTAGCCATGAACATAGGCCAGGGCCTCAGCCGTTCCTTGCCACTCCGTGTGGTAAATGGCATATTGGCAAGTTTACGCTTCTCCTCCGACAATTTTATTTTAGGTTTTGGAGTCCTTTTTTTACTGATATTTGGTGTTTTGGATTTGACATGCTCTGTACTATGACATTGGGCTTCGGCCTTGGCAGACGACGTTGCTGGCATTTCATCGTCTCGGCCATGACTAGTGGCAGCAGCTTCAGCACGAGGTGGAAGTGGATCTTGATCTTTCCCTAATTTTGGAACCTCAACATTTTTGTTCTCCATATTTTAATAGGCACAACTAAAAGGCACCTCAGGTAAACAATGGAGATGGATGGATACTAGTATACAATTATGGATGGACTGCCGAGTGCCGACACAGAGGTAGCTACAGCCGTGGACTACCGTACTGTACTGTGTCTGCTGCTAATATAGACTGGTTGATAATGAGATGTAGTATGTATGTATAAAGAAGAAAGAAAAAAAAAACCACGGGTAGGTGGTATACAATTATGGACGGACTGCCGAGTGCCGACACAGAGGTAGCTACAGCCGTGGACTACCGTACTGTACTGTGTCTGCTGCTAATATAGACTGGTTGATAATGAGATGTAGTATGTATAAAGATGAAAAAAAAAAAACACGGGTAGGTGGTATACAATTATGGATGGACTGCCGAGTGCCGACACAGAGGTAGCTACAGCCGTGGACTACCGTACTGTACTGTGTCTGCTGCTAATATAGACTGGTTGATAATGAGATGTAGTATGTATGTATAAAGAAGAAAGAAAAAAAAACCACGGGTAGGTGGTATACAATTATGGACGGACTGCCGAGTGCCGACACAGAGGTAGCTACAGCCGTGGACTACCGTACTGTACTGTGTCTGCTGCTAATATAGACTGGATGATAATGAGATGTAGTATGTATAAAGAAGAAAGAAAAAAAAAACCACGGGTAGGTGGTATACAATTATGGACGGACTGCCGAGTGCCGACACAGAGGTAGCTACAGCCGTGGACTACCGTACTGTACTGTGTCTGCTGCTAATATAGACTGGATGATAATGAGATTTAGTATGTATAAAGAAGAAAGAAAAAAAAACCACGGGTAGGGCGTATACAATTATGGATGGACTGCCGAGTGCCGACACAGAGGTAGCTACAGCCGTGGACTACCGTACTGTACTGTGTCTGCTGCTAATATAGACTGGATGATAATGAGATGTAGTATGTATAAAGAAGAAAAAAAAACCACGGGTAGGTGGTATACAATTATGGATGGACTGCCGAGTGCCGACACAGAGGTAGCTACAGCCGTGGACTACCGTACTGTACTGTGTCTGCTGCTAATATAGACTGGATGATAATGAGATGTAGTATGTATAAAGAAGAAAGAAAAAAAAACCACGGGTAGGTGGTATACAATTATGGATGGACTGCCGAGTGCCGACACAGAGGTAGCTACAGCCGTGGACTACCGTACTGTACTGTGTCTGCTGCTAATATAGACTGGATGATAATGAGATGTAGTATGTATAAAGAAGAAAGAAAAAAAAACCACGGGTAGGTGGTATACAATTATGGACGGACTGCCGAGTGCCGACACAGAGGTAGCTACAGCCGTGGACTACCGTACTGTACTGTGTCTGCTGCTAATATAGACTGGATGATAATGAGATGTAGTATGTATAAAGAAGAAAAAAAAAAACACGGGTAGATGGTATACAATTATGGATGGACTGCCGAGTGCCGACACAGAGGTAGCTACAGCCGTGGACTACCGTACTGTACTGTGTATGCTGCTAATATAGACTGGTTGATAATGAGATGTAGTATGTATGTATAAAGAAGAAAGAAAAAAAAAACCACGGGTAGGTGGTATACAATTATGGACGGACTGCCGAGTGCCGACACAGAGGTAGCTACAGCCGTGGACTACCGTACTATACTGTGTCTGCTGCTAATATAGACTGGATGATAATGAGATGTAGTATGTATAAAGAAGAAAGAAAAAAAAAACCACGGGTAGGTGGTATACAATTATGGACGGACTGCCGAGTGCCGACACAGAGGTAGCTACAGCCATGGACTACCGTACTGTACTGTGTCTGCTGCTAATATAGACTGGATGATAATGAGATGTAGTATGTATAAAGAAGAAAGAAAAAAAAACCACGGGTAGGTGGTATACAATTATGGATGGACTGCCGAGTGCCGACACAGAGGTAGCTACAGCCGTGGACTACCGTACTGTACTGTGTCTGCTGCTAATATAGACTGGATGATAATGAGATGTAGTATGTATAAAGAAGAAAAAAAAACCACGGGTAGGTGGTGTACAATTATGGATGGACTGCCGAGTGCCGACACAGAGGTAGCTACAGCCGTGGACTACCGTACTGTACTGTGTCTGCTGCTAATATAGACTGGATGATAATGAGATGTAGTATGTATAAAGAAGAAAGAAAAGAAAAAAACCACGGGTAGGTGGTATACAATTATGGATGGACTGCCGAGTGCCGACACAGAGGTAGCTACAGCCGTGAACTACCGTACTGTGTCTGCTGCGACTGGATGATAAATAATGATATAAAAAATATATATATATCACTACTGCAGCCGGACAGGTATATATTATATAATGACGGACCTGCTGGACACTGTCTGTCAGCAGAATGAGTTTTTTATAGAATAAAAAAACACCACACAAGTCACACGACGAGTGTTTAACTTTTTCAGGCAATCACAATATAGTATACTATACTGGTGGTCAGTGTGGTCAGGTCACTGGTCAGTCACACTGGCAGTGGCACTCCTGCAGCAAAAGTGTGCACTGTTTAATTTTAATAATATGTACTCCTGGCTCCTGCTAAAACCTATAACTGCTCCCCAGTCTCCCCCACAATTAAGCTGTGTGAGCACAGTCAGATATTATACATAGATGATGCAGCACACTGGGCTGAGCACAGATATGGTATGTGACTGAGTCACTGTGTATCGTTTTTTTCAGGCAGAGAACGGATTATATTAAATAAAACTGCACTGGTGGTCACTGGTCAGTGGTCAGTCACTAGTAAACTCTGCACTCTCTAGTACTCCTAAGCTCCAGTAAATCAAGTGTCTCTGTCTCAATCTCACTCTCTCTCTTCTAATCTAAATGGAGAGGACGCCAGCCACGTCCTCTCCCTATCAATCTCAATGCACGTGTGAAAATGGCGGCGACGCGCGGCTCCTTATATAGAATCCGAGTCTCGCGATAGAATCCGAGCCTCGCGAGAATCCGACAGCGTCATGATGACGTTCGGGCGCGCTCGGGTTAACCGAGCAAGGCGGGAAGATCCGAGTCGCTCGGATCCGTGTAAAAAAAGCTGAAGTTCGGGCGGGTTCGGATTCCGAGGAACCGAACCCGCTCATCTCTAATATAGATATATATATATATTTTTTTTATATATATATATATATATATATATATATATATACTGTATATATGAAATAAACAGAAGAAAAGCGCCTCCTAGTGCAATATGCAATTTCTTCAAGTGACTTGTGCTCTGTATTCAGGTGTATAAAAACGTACCACGGAACTTCCGGTTCCGGGTGCATGGAGTGAGCTGCTCCTTCTCACAGCTCCGCTCCGTGCCCGGCTATTTTGCCACTTTTACAAGGCTTTACCACCTCCAAACCTCCACACTTTAACCCTCCCCACCTGGGGAATACCTGTGATGGACAAATTTGTTACTTCCACGCAGCCGCCGCGCTCGCAGCCGCAGGCGCTGCTACAAGTGAGAGAGGAGCGGTTCCTGTCATGGCGCCGGACGGCGTCTCCCGCGATCACTCCCTGGCGTCCAAGAAGTCTGTGTCTGACGCGCAAGATGGTACTCCGGAGGCCTCTCCCAGACACCGCGACAGCCCGCTTCTATATGGTGATCTGGTGGACGCCATTTCAACCACCATGGGCCCGTTACTGACTAAAGCGGTGAGTGATATTACAGCGCAACTACAACACTTAAAGACACGGGTTTCCACTGCGGAGAACAGGATAGGCTCCATAGCCCACAATATTGCTGATATGCAGTGTGAAATAAAACGTCTGGAAAAAGACAACTATGCCTTTATTAACAAGCTAGAGGAAATAGAAAATCGTTCCAGACGTAATAACATCAGGATTGTGGGTCTCCCTGAATCTCTGAAAGGGGCCTCCTTGGAGAATTTTGTCACTAACACTTTACCCACCCTCCTTGGTATTCAAGATGCCTGTAAAGAAATGGTTATAGAAAGAGTGCATCGTATTGGCCCCCCTCCCCGCCAGAATGACACACGCCCCAGAGTGACCATCTTTAAATGTCTGAGTTACACACATAAGTTAGAAATATGGCGTGCCTCCAGGAAACAGCCTGTCCTGAATTGGGAAGGCAAAAACCTCAGGCTTTTTCAAGACTTTTCTGCCGAATTGACGAAAGCACGCCGTGCCTTCTCCCCTATCTGCTCCCGGCTCATTGCTGACAAGATAAAATTTGCACTGATTTATCCTGCTAAGTTACGGATCTTCGACAAGGATAGACATTATGACTTCACCACCCCGGATGACGCGGCAGATTTCCTATGCGAAGGTCGCTCTCGCTCAGATACTGACATCTCTGACACTAACTGACCATGTGGATAATACCAGTTTTGTCCCTCCACGAATGCTGCTCACCGCCTGCATACTGTCCTGACCTGTAGCCTGAGGATCAGGTTTTTGTTTTTTTGCAATTTTTGTCGTTTATATCCATATAAAGTTCCGGCTCCATCACATGTTGTCCTGCGTGCAGAAGAGGTTTCAGGTTTATATTTTTTCCCCGGGCACGGAGGGAGCAATGCTCCGGGTTTATGTTGGTTTGTTCCCGGCACCTATGGGTGCTCCAAGTTTTTCTGGGCTTCCGGGAGTTATGTGAATGTTTCATATCTGTCCTGAACGCGCTAGTCGTGTTCTTTAATGTTTTGTCTTTGTCTATATGTCCCTTCCCCCCTCTGTTGCCTCCCCAGTGTCTCTCCCCCTCCCTATACTGGTTCCACGTTATCTCTCCCTGGATACCTTACAACTCAGTTTAAAATGCATGTGTATATGTAATGGCTGAAATTAAGATTGGATCCTTAAACGTGGGGGGCTTTAACTCCCCTGCGAAGCGAAGGAAAATTTTGCTGTACTGTAATAGATTGCATTTAGACATTGTTTTTCTTCAGGAAGCACACTTGGTTCATGCGGAAATGTTGAAATTACAAATGTTGGGGTGGAAGTTATTACCCAGTGCTTCTTTTAACTCAAAGTCCCATGGGGTTGCCATTCTGATTAAACGTCATCTTCCATATGAGCTTCTCAAGATGATTCCTGACACGGAAGGCAGATTTGTCATAGCCCACATTACTCTTTACTCCAAACGATACACTCTATGCAATATATATGCCCCTACAGTATACAAAAGACACTTCTTTGTGAAATTGATTACACTACTGACCCCCTATATGGAAGATGGTCTGATGGTATGTGGTGATTTCAACCTCGTCTCTGATGTTTACCTAGACAGATCATCTACCCCCTCACACACTTTCTCGCTTCCCAAATACGGTATTCCCCATTTTTCCACACAATTATCCCTAGTGGACATCTGGAGAACCACAAATCCCACTGTCAAAATGTATACCTGTATGTCTGCAGCGTATCACACCCTATCCCGTATAGACTACCTGTTGCTGTCCCTGGCCTTGTTCACGTGAGTCTCATCCGTGGAAATTGAGCCGATTTCTGTCTCGGGCCACTCTTTGCAATGGTTCTCTTTACATGTTTCAAACGAACCCCCTAACAAAATCATATGGCGTTTTCCATCCCACCTTTTGACATCCCTAGAATTTAAATCCATGCTTAGGACTAGTTGGGAGGAATACCACACAAACAATCAGTCCCATGCGATTGACAACCCCCGTCTATTCTGGCAAGCAGCTAAGTCAGTCTTGCGGGGACACATTCTGTCATATGTGGCCCGACTAAACAAATCTTATGCCGCCACTTACTTATTATTGCAGAGACGGTTATCCACAGCTTACTCAGCTTATTGCCAGACCCCCCATGCAACCAATAAACAAGTTTACCTCACTGCTAAGACTCACTTTAACGAATTCCTAAACACTAGAGGGAATAAATCCTTATATGCGGTCAATTATCGCTACCATCGGTTTGGTAACAAGTCTGGTAGACTGCTAACTAATATGTTAAACGGCACGAGACCCTCCTCTTTAGTTCACCCACTGCAGTCGTCTGACGGATCCATGACATCCTCTAATACCCAAATAGTCTCTGTCCTCAAAGACTTCTATGCTTCCCTTTACTCACCTGGCCCTGCTCTGTCCCCGGGGAGTGTCTCTCTCGCAGCCTCCATACCTCCCTCTGAATCTGTCTCTGACTTTACCCCTCCTAAACTAGCCGCCCCTCTAGATGCAGATTTGACAGCCCCCATAAGTCCAGCGGAGGTCTCTTATGTGGTTGGGTCCCTAAAGCAAGGGACCGCCCCGGGCCCCGATGGATTTAGTAGTAGCTTCTACAAACTAATGCTTCCGTACATTCAGGACACATTGGTGCTAGTTTTTAATCACATATTGCAGTCGGGACAGGCCCCTTTATATTTTAATGCAGCTTATATCAGAGTACTACCCAACCAGGCCGGGACCTGACCTTACCAGCCTCTTATAGGCCGATTTCCTTGTTAAACTCGGATTATAAGATTCTTACTAAAATCCTATCTGAAAGGCTTAAAAAGATACTACCTTCTATTATTCATCCGGATCAAACCGGGTTTATATCAGGTAGGCACTCAGTCCTGAATGTGCGGAAGGTCATAGCGGCAATACAACACTTACAACACACCTCAAGCTCTTCCCCACCAGGCGTCATCCTGTCACTGGACGCAGAGAAGGCCTTTGACCTGGTTCTGTGGCCACACCTTTTCAATACCATGTCTACTTTTGGGTTTTCCCCCACTTTCATCTCGTATATTAAACTTTTATACTCTAACCCCCTCTCGCAGATACTATGTAACGGCCAGATTTCGGACCGCTTCCCCCTACACAGGGGTACAAGACAGGGGTGCCCTCTTTCCCCTCTCCTCTTTGCAATTGCCATTGAGCCACTAGCCATTCTCCTACGCAACTCAGCTGGTTTTAAAGGAATAACAATCTCCAACTGCACATTAAAAGTTGCCCTTTATGCAGATGACATGCTACTCTTTGTCACGGATCCGCTTACCTCGATTCCACACATTATGACCCTGATCGAAGCCTTCGGATTAGTTTCCGGCTATAAAGTTAATGTAGAAAAGTCAGAATTGATGCCGATAGGTTCATATACCTAGGACCTGGCATCTGCCCCAGCTTTCTCCCGAT
This sequence comes from Pseudophryne corroboree, assembly GCF_028390025.1. NCBI lineage: Eukaryota > Metazoa > Chordata > Amphibia > Anura > Myobatrachidae > Pseudophryne > Pseudophryne corroboree. The sequence continues at coordinate 124,766,443 of NC_086451.1, read as the reverse complement.
TTCAGATTAGTATGTCTCAAATCAAATATCTTGGGGTTCATGTCACCAGAAAGGTAGAGGACTTATATAAGGCAAATTTCTCCCATATCATCCAAAAAGTGACTGCTTTGATGCTGTCATGGAGCCATCTTCCTTTATCTCTGTTGGGGAGGGCGACGGCGGTGAAGACGGTTATATTCCCTAAAATATTTTATATGATCCAAATGCTCCCTGTTGCTCTCTCCAACAGTGATATTCTCTCCATCAACTCTGCCATCTCCTCATTTTTATGGAATGGAAAGCGCCCCCGAATTGCCCTGGCCAAACTTATGCTTCCCAAAAAACTGGGGGGCCTGGGGATTCCTGATTTCAAATCCTATACCACCGATGTTTTCTTCCGATATGCTGGTGACTGGTTGCTAGGCGACTCCACCTTCACGGACGTAACACTGGATAATGCCATTTTCGCCCCCCTCTCCCCTGCAGCACTATTACACCTCAAATCCTCAAGTATCCCTCCCTCAGTGTATTCAAATATCATGTTCCACGATACTTACATCAACTGGATAAGCCTTCACAAGAAACTAAAAAGAGATTTTCGATACTCCCCTTATCTTCCCCTATGGGGTAACCCGGACTTCTCCCCTTCCCTGAACATCCCTGCGTTCCGTGTTTGGAGACGCAAGGGTGTGGCTCTCGTGAACAAGGTCTTTGACCCAGGTGGCACTGTTATCCCCTTTGCTGATATCCAGCAACAATTCTCCCTTCCCAGCAGCATGTTTTACCTATACCTCCAGGTCAGACATTATGCTCAATCTCTCCCTCGCCAGGTCACCACCCCGTCCAATACACACATCATTCTCCAACTCCTACAATCTCGCTCATCCATAGGGTACAGACTTAATTACATCTATCCCCGGCTCATCTCTGCTAAACCAGAGGTCACCCAACTTTCAAATAAAATACTCTACAGCTGGGTTACGGACATACCCTCTCTCAGTACATGCTCTGATCTCATGTTTACAAGATACTTAACATACTCTAAACATCTGCAATCTGCCTACTTACAAGAAACTCACTTTAGATTTATTCATAGGGCCTATATTTCTCCCGCCCAGAGGAAACACATGTCCTGTAATGAACCAGGTGTATGCATGAAATGCTCTATGTCTAATGCAAAATTATATCACTGTTTTTGGGGGTGTTCCAAAATCTATAGATTCTGGTGTAAGCTAATAGGATATATCAACGAAATTCTCAATGTCTCTCTCTCACCTTCTCCTGAAGCTTGTTTATTATTTTGGTTTGACGGATGGGGGTTGGGGCCTAGTCTCCATTCACGAATACCCTTCCTGGTCATTATTTTAACTTTGGCAAAAAAGTTAGTTTTACTTCATTGGATTAAGAAAACAGCTCCCACTATACTAGAGTTGAAGTCCCGCCTTCTCCAATTGATGTATTTTGACATGAAATCATTGCTACTCAATGAACCATTGTCTCTCTCCACATAGCACAATAAATGGGACTCATTTCTAGGTTCGCTGGATGCTCAGTCCAAACGAACTTTCTCGCTTTACTTTGGGAACCAGGACTGGTCCAGAATACAATCCCACTTTGATTGCTGAGTGCCGTCAACTTTGCCAACTAGTTGAATACCACCTTAACCTGGACTTCCCCACAGTATTATGGTCTTACATTCTCAATCCATCACCCCTTATCCCTTACAGTTTAAGATTGTATCCATATGCTAATCATTTGCTTACAATACACGGTACACTGGTATCCCAGGTTTAACCCCTCTCATACTATTCCCTCCCTTTACATTCTAATTCCCCACCTCATCCTCCTTACTCAACTCCCTATGTGTTCCTGTCTTGTCGTTTGTCCTGTCTGTTAGGTCATAACAAATTTCCAGTGTTCAGATGAGATGATATTCCCGCTCAATACTTGAATAACTAACTGTTAAACCGATTGTCTTGTATCAGTCATGAGGAGTGTCTACCATTGGTATTGTTGAATCTGTACAACTGTAAAAATACAATAAAATGTGTTTACAAAAAAAAAAACGTACCACAATGTGAGGGCAAAAAAACTATTTTTGCCTGAACTCGCTTAAGTGAGATTCCTTGGTTCTGTGCACTTCAATAGTGTCCTCGGTGTATCATAAAATAATAACAGAATCTTATGATTAAAAAATATAAAAGTTATTTATTAATACAAAGACATATCCATACATACATGTGAAGGTAAGCTTCCTTAAAAGGTCCAAAGCCAGCAGGGATTCCAGAATCAGCCCAGCAGGAGCTAAAGCTTGGAGGGACCCCTCAACGAGTTTCGTCCATTAAGTATGACAAACTATCATTAGGACTTCATCAGGAGGATGTTTCCACTCTCCCCAGAACCCTTTTTATACCCTAACAGATGACTATACAGGAAACAGGTGTGACTTCCTGTTCACACCTATTTGGTGACATAATTTCCTGTAGGTGTATTTGCCCATAGTAATTAATCTTTATACTTATGGGATCCCATTACAAATATGGCCGCCCTGGACTCACCACAATCTCATTCAATAAAGTAAATGTGGAAACACCCTTATGATCAGGTCATTTACAGCAAATCCACATATACATAAACATAGGCAAGAAGCGATTAGTCCTTCTCTTTAAAAAACTCAAGTCCATCTGTAGTTAACTTGTAAATATAAAACTTTCAAAGACCATCTCCATCTGCTGCCACAACCAACATGGCCTCTCAGCGAATATAGTTTAGATGCCGCTATCTGGTGCCACAACCAATATGGGCATTCGGCGGAAGTAGGTCAATTCCTATTGTAAGTGTCCTCTGCATTGTGCGACCTTCTTCCGCCGGATTACCGTCCTCAATGACAGATGCATCGCGGCTCCTTTGATGACCAGGAGTCTCCCCTCGAAATATCGCAATGTTATGTAGTAATACTTGTCTCCATGGTAACCGTTATTTTGCGGCGGCATCCTCCATTTCTTATACTTTCTTATTACAAGGGTGTTCTTACACATTTTACATTTAGCCAATAGTGACTCCAGACGATTTTAAAATTCTTTATGATGTATGGTGTGTAGATACAATATTCTCCGGTCGCCATCTTTAAAGTGGTATAAGGATTTTCCAGGTCTCAGGTGGTATATATTACATTAAAAGAAAATAGAGCAGAAACAGAATCATAAATATACATAACACTAATTTATTTTACATATCTAAAATGCATAGTAATTAATAAAAAAATATTTTTTTTTATTTTATTCAAAAAACCTATAAAAAGGGAGCAATTTCATATGTCTCATTATGGTCATTGGGTGCTAAGGTATTCAAATGAAAAATCCAGAACATTTCTCTCTGAGATAATTTTTTCTGGATATCCCCTCCCCGTTCACCCATCTTCACTATCCCCTTTATCTTTAAATATCTCAAATTACGAATTATGTTCATTTTTAAAGTGTCTTGGGACTGAGTCGTTCACTACACCATTTTTGATTGCTCTCACATGTTCCTGTATATGTATTTTTAATGGCCACTTCGTTTTTTCTACGTTTTTTGCTTAGTTAGCCTATGCCTAGGACCGGCTCTGAGAACAGAATAAATACATTAAAGTCTCGTGTTGTAGATATCATCTTAATATAACTGTTACAGTATGTTACATGTATAAATGTAATCTCATTTCAGTTGTAAATTATTGTAAATGATTATTTAAAAAAATTGTACTACAGAAAAATTTTACAAAATGGGGGGAGTATTAATTCTTAGAGAGAGATAAAGTACCAAACAATCAGCTCTTAACTGCCATTTTAAAGGCCATGTTTGAAAATTTACAGGAAACTGATTGGCTGGTACTATGGACCTTATTCAGGTTTGTTAGCAAACCAAAAAAGCACACTAATGGGCAAAATCATGTTGCAATGCAGGTGGGGCAGATGTAACTTGCAGAGAGATGTAGATTTTGGTGGGGTATGTTTATCAGACCTGTAACTAGACATTTTGGCACCCTGTGTCAGAAAGGAATTGGTGCCCCACCCCATATATTTAAAATAGGGTCATGGCGCGCCATAGATGCACGTTGAAAATATAGGGGCGTGGCTTCACGTAGAAGAGGCATGGTCACAAACGAATAACAATTCATACTACACGGCACATTAGTCTCTATTCAAATTACGCCACACAATAGTGCCACTTAAACACATTACTCCAGGTAAAGTCCCATTTTACACATTATGTCAGATAGAGGCCCTGTCACATATAATGCCAGGTTGAGTCCCTTATACACATTATGGGAGGTAGAGTCACTTTGTACACATAATGTCAGGTAGAGCCCCTTTTTACACATTATGACAGAAAGCGTCCCCTCTTACACATTATGCCAGGTAGAATCCCCTTTTACACATAACGCTGAGTAGTGTGCCCTTTGACACATAACGCTAGGTAAAGTCCCCTTTTTCACATTATGGTAGGTTGAGTCCCATTTTACACATTACGGCAGGTAGAGTCATGAGAGAGAGAGAGAGGGGCTGTAGGAGAGAGAGAGAGGAGGAAGAGAGATAAGGTTGAAAGGGAGAAAGAGAGGTGGCAGGTAGAGAGATAGAGAAAGAAAGTGGTGGGAAGGCGACAGAGAGAGAAATAGTAGAGGGATAGAGTCACTGTGGCTTAATTTACATGAGCAGCATTAGGCAGCTGCAACTAAGCTCTAGTACCCTGAAGTCCCTCTGCAGGAGAGGGGCAGGCAAAGCACCTGGGGGAGAGACATGCACACAGGTACTTATGTAATGGTGGCAGCAGTGCACACACCCGGCTGTGCTGTGCTTCCTTTTCCTTGGAGTGCGGATGGCTATGGTGGTGATGGGGGTAGTCCTTTTTCAAACTTGTCCTCCCGGCATCCCCTGTGTGGCTCCCTGCTGGTTGGAGGTTATCCCCATCCCGTCTGTATGTTGGTAGGACACTGGGCTGCTGCCCAAGTCAAGGAGCAGGGGGGTGTAGCGTAGAGAAACACATAGGGAGACTGAGACTGCTGCCCAGTGATGCCTCCTATATTGTATATCAGCAGCGATGCAACCGGCAGAGTGGAAGCCAGGTGCAATACTACTATTATTAAATGTAGTGGGCAGCGCTGCAGCTGGCGTTGGCCAATTGGGGTGCATGCGTATGGTGCTCCCACAGTGGCAGGTGGGGAGTTTGACTGGGGCGGTACACCTGTCAAACCGTAATGCTGGTGTCCTAAGGCAAGCTCATGGCTAAGCACCATCTGCCCACACCTAGTTATGGCCCTTCTTAGCATGAAGGTGTAAGGTTGAGGAAAGAGATCAGCTCTTAACTCTCACTTTAAAGGCTAAGGGGTCTATTTACTAAGCTTTGCATAGAGGTAAAGCCAACGGAGATGAAGTACCAGCCAATTGAAGTAGGACTCTATTAGCTGGTACTTTATCTCCGATGACTTTATCTCCATCCAAGCTCAATAAATAGACCCCTATGTTTGAAAAATTACAGGAACTGATTGGTTGGTACTATGGGCTATATTCAGGTTTGTTAGCAAACCAAAAATGCACACTAAAATCATCTTGCACTGCAGGTGGGGCAGATGTAACATATGCATAGAGATTTAGATTTGGGTAGGGTATGTTCATCAGAGCTGTAACTAGACATTTTGGCGCCCTGTGCAAAAAAGAGAATTGGTGCCCCCCATATATCTAAAATAGAGTTTGTGCATGCTGTAGGTGCACATCAAATATATAGGGTGTGGCTTCATGTAGAAGGGGCATGGTCACAAACTAATACCAATTCATATTATGCCACACAGTAGTCTCCATTATTCAAATTACGCTTCACTGTAGCATCACTTATACACATTATACCAGGTAGAGACCCATTTTACACATTACATTAGATAGAGCCCCTGTCACACATAACACCAGGTAGAGCCACCTTTTACACATAAAGCCAAGTAAAATCCCCTTTTACACATAACACCAGGTAGAGTCCCCTTTTACACATAAGAACAGGTAGAGTCCCCTTTACACATTACGACAGATAAAATCCCTTTTACACATAACACCAAGTAGAGTCCCCTTTTACGCATAACACCAGGTAAAGTCCCCTTTTACACATTATGGTAGGTAGAGTATTCTTTTACACATTATGCCAGGTAGAGTCCCTATTACACATTATGGCAGGTAGCATCCCCTTTTACACATTATGACAGGTAGAGTCACCTTTTACACATAATGCCAGGTTGAGTCAACTTTTACACTATGGTAGGTAGAGTCCCCTTTTACACATAATGCCAGATAGAGTGCCTTTTTTCCCATTATGGCAGGTAGAGTCCCCTTTTTACCCATAACACCAGGTAGAGTCCCCTTTTACACATTATGGCAGGTAGAGTCCCCTTTTACACATAACACAAGGTACAGTTCCCTTTTACACATTATGGCAAGTAGAGTCTTTTTTTACACATTACGGCAGGTAGAGTCACAAGAGAGAGAGAGAGAGAGAGAGAGAGAGAGAGAGAGAGAGAAAGGGGGTTGGGAAGAGAGAGTGGGTGAGAGATAGGTCTGGGAGAAAGAAAGAAAGAAAAAGAAAGAAAGAAAGAAAGAAAGAAAGAAAGAAAGAAAGAAAGAAAGAAAGAAAGAAAGAAAGAAAGAAAGAAAGGTGGCAGGTAGCGTCCCCTTTTACACATTATGGCAGGTAGAGTCCCCTTTTACACATTATGGCAGGTAGACTCTCCATTTACATATAACGCCAGGTAGAGTCCCTTTTACACATACCGCTGTGTGCTAAGCACCATCCTCCCACACCTAGTTATGGCCCTGCTCAGCATGAATGTGTAGGATTGAGGAAGGATATTTGCACTCAAATCATGTTTATATATGACAGTTTAGAAGTAATAAACAAAATACACATTAATGAGATTTTGAAGGAGGAATCGGTCTGTGGATTCAAAGACTTTAATTATCTAATAAGAGATTGGTGGGACATAGTTTAGGTAGAATTGCCATAAATATTGTACTCAGAATAAGCCCCCAAGTGTGTACTGTAAACTATTTTCAGACAGATGGGAAACCACTTATGGCAATGAAATGACCGCCCCAACAGCCTGACTGATCTGGACAACACACTCAGCCTAATCAGGAAAGTAGTGAAGTGTGTGCTTAGAGTCGGTACTTGCATAACCTGAACATTGATAAGAATATGCCTGTGCATACCTTTACATTCTTAAATGTCTGTTTATCAACTATGGTTCAACCTTTTAGCAGGGTCTGTTTAAGAGAGGAGGGAGCCTGTGTGCATACTCTGTGAGGGCCACCTCATTCCTGCGGCACGTAGACTGCACATATGCAGGTCACTGGAAACATGGTGCCTGTAATGTTCCCCGAGACTAATCTCCTTTGCGCATGTGCTTGTCTCTTCAAACATGGTGCCTACCATGTCCTGGTGACAAATATCCAATGCTCGAATCACCTGGTAAAATGGCTACTGCGCCATTTTCTGAGTGATTTCCATTACAGCTGTAGCACCAGTGCAGGACTCCAGAGAGGTAAGTAATTGAACATGAGTGCAGAGTGTGTGGTGTGGGTCCCCCTGGACTTGTGCATGTGGTACGTGTACACCGTACACACTGCACCCATTAAGGATATGTCCATGCCGTTTAGCCACTACACAAGAAATGTTCCAGATTATTAAAAAGGAATTGTTTGATTTTTATATTCCTGATGACCCAGTAATCCATGATTTCATTTCATTCTTTTTTACCTTAAATTGCCAGTTTGATGTCTTAACAATGTAGCAGTGGCGTGCGGTGAAGTGAGGCAGGTGAGGCAGGTGAGGCAGAGTGTTTCCTGTTATACTAACATTTGAGCCAGAGTTTTGACTGTATAAAGTACAGTGGGGGGAAAAAGTATTTGGACAGCCACCAATTGTGCAAGTTGACCCACTTAAAAAGATGAGAGAGGTCTGTAATTTCCATCGTAGGTACACTTCAACTGTGAGAGACAGAATCTGAAAAAAAAAAAAAAACAGGAAATCACATTGTATGATTTTGAAACAATTTGTTTGTATATTCTTGCAGAAAATAAATATTTGGACAATCAAAAGTTTAACTCAATACTTTGTAATATAACCTCGGTTGGCAATTACAGAGGTCAAACGTTTCCTGTAGTTCTTGACCAGGTTTGCACACACTCTAGCAGGTATTGGGGCCCACTCTTCCATGCAGATCTTCTCTAGATCTGTCATGATTTGGGGCTGTCGCCGGGTAACACGGACTTTCAACTCCCTCCACAGATTTTCTATTGGGTTGAGGTCTGGAGACTGGCTAGGCCACTCTTTGACCTTGAAATGCTTCTTACGGAGCCACTCCTTAGTTGCCCGGGCAGTGTGTTTGGGGTCATTGTCATGCTGGAAGACCCAGCCACGTTCCATCTTCAATGCGCTTACTGAGGGAAGGAGGTTTTTGCCCAAAATCTCATGATACATGGCCCCATTCATCCTCTCTTTAATACGGTCAGTCGTCCTGTCCCCTTTGCAGAAAAGCAGCCCCAAAGCATGATGTTTCCACTCCCATGCTTCACAGTGGGTATGGTGTTCTTGGGATGCCATTTTATCATTCTTCTCCCTCCAAACATGGCGAGTGGAGTTTATACCAAAAAGTTAGATTTTGCTCTCATCTGACCACATTACATTCTTCCAATCCTCCTCTGGATCATCCAGATGGTCACTGGCAAACTTTACATGGGCCTGGACATGTGCTGGCTTAAGCAGGGGGACTTTATGGGTGCTGAAGGATTTCAATCCATGACGACGTAGTGTGTTTCTAATGGTAACCTTTGTGACTGTGGTCTCAGCTCTCTTGAGGTCATTGACCAGGTCCCCCCATGTAGCTCTGGGCTGATTCCTCACCGTTCTCAAGATCATTGATACCCCACGAGGTGAGACCTTGCATGGAGCCCCAGGTCGAGGGAGATTATCAGTGATCTTGTATTTCTTCCATTTTTTAATAATTGCGCCAACAGTTGATCTCTTCTCACCAAGCTGCTTGCCTATTGTCGAGTAGCTCATCCCAGCCTTGTGCAGCCCTACAATTTTGTCCCTGGTGTCCCCTTAGACAGCTCTCTGGTCTTGTCCATGGTGGAGAGGTAGCAGTCTGACTGTTTGAGGGTGTGGACAGGTGTCTTTTATACAGATAACCAGTTCAAACAGGTGCCATTAATACAGGTAACAAGTGGAGGATAGAAGAGCTTCTTAAAGAAGAAGTAACAGGTCTGTGACAGCCAGAAATCTTGCTGTTTGATAGGTGTCCAAATATTTATTTTCCACAAGAATATATAAGTAAATTGTTTAAAAATGATTCAATGTGATTTACTAGTATTTTTTTCAGATTCTGTCTCTCACAGTTGAAGTGTACCTATGATGGAAATTACAGACCTCTCTCATCTTTTTAAGTGGGATAACTTGCACAATCGGTGGCTGTCCAAATACTTTTTTGCCCCACTTGTATATGAAAAATACAAATACTATATTAGAAATATCTTCTTTGTATTATTCTAATCATTTTTACAGTCAAAACTCTGGAGTAAAATATCTATGGCAGTTGAGGCAGGCTATCTTTTCTGCACATCTCTGATCAAAATTCGCCAAATCTTCAGTTTATACTGCTGCATCTTTGCATAATAGCAATATGAACCCTTTGGCTCATATACTGGGGGAAGTTTATCCCAACCGCGGGATGCCATGTGTCGGAATGCCAGCAGCGGGGCAAGCGCAAAAGAGCCACTTGCAGGCTCGCTGCACTCGCCACATGCGCAACACTCTTTAGTCTCCCTCCAGGGGTGTCGTGGACACCCTAAGAGGGGTATTAGGTGTTGGTATCCCATCAGTCGGGAACCCAGTGCCGGTATGCTGATTGCCGGAATCCCCACAGCCGGGATATTGAATGCATCCCCTATTTAAGATGGGATGTTGCCCATAGCAACCAGATTCTACTTCTCATTAATGTAGCAACTTCTAGAAGATAATACCTGGAATATGATTGATTGCTATGGGCAACATCCCATCTTAAATAGAACTCCCATCTTAGTAAATTTACCCCATTGTGTGAAAATCTGGCTCTGGTACAGGTTGAGTGTCTCATATCCAAATATTCCGAAATACGGAATATTCCGAATTACGGAATTTTTTTAGTGAGAGTGAAATAGTGAAACCTTTGTTTTCTGATAGCTCAATGTACACAAACTTTGTTTAATACACAAAGTTATTAAAAATATTGTATGAAATGACCTTCAGGCTGTGTGTATAAGGTGTATATGAAACATAAATGAATTGTGTGAATGTAGACACACTTTGTTTAATGCACAAAGTTATAAAAAATATTGGCTAAAATTACCTTCAGGCTGTGTGTATAAGGTGTATATGAAACATAAATGTATTCTGTGCTTAGACTTTGGTCCCATCGCCATGATAACTCATTATGGTATGCAATTATTCCAAAATACGGAAAAATCCGATATCTAAAATTCTTCCGGTCCCAAGCATTTTGGATAAGGGATACTCAACCTGTATTAGCAAGTGCCTCCTGAGCCATTTACCTCACCGCACGGCCGTGCAGTATCTTTTTTTTTTTTTACTGTAAAACAGTATGTTTGTTATTTACCTTTCTTTAATCAGTTATACTACGTCAGTGATTATGACTTTGTGTTAAAAGCGTTGGAAGGCAGTAAAATAAATTACAATTCAATTACCTGTCAAACATGCAATGTGTAATTTGATTTAGATATGGCTGATGTATGGGGATTTCCTGCATATTGAGGATTACGTTTTCAGGAATTAGAAATAGATGACTCATTTTATTACGTTGTTAAATCTGATTAAGCCTGTCCATAGATGCATTCTCTTTAGACTTACAGTGCAGTAATTGTAATTGTCATCACAAACAGTATTTTATTTGGGAAATCTTGTATTGCTCTCATATGATCCCATTAGGTAATACAACAATAATAATTATACAGTCTTCTTTCTTAGTAGTTTTAAACTGTTATACATGAAATAAATGATTAAATAGGTGGTAGGAAAATAGTATAATGTTGAATTAAATCCTGAAAAAGTAATAACATTATGCCACAGCTCTAATTACCTTATTACAATTAGTAGTAATAGTTAGAGATGAGCAGGTTTGGTTCCCTGAGAACCGAACCCCACCGGACTTCAGTGCCCGAGCCCGGATCTGAGTCAGTCTCGGGTTTTCCCGCCTGACTTGGAAACCAGAACGAGGCGAAACATCATAATCCCACTGTCGGGTTCTCGCGGGGTTTGTATTCCATATAAGGAGCCGCGTGTCACCGCCATTTTCACTCCGGCATTGGAGAGTGTAGAGAGAGGACGTATCTCCATCCTCAGTGTCCTGCATCAGTTCAATGGTGGTGTAATGTACTGCATCAGTTCAGTCACAGTGGTGGTGTTCTCTGCTGCCATATGTCCAGTGCTGCTGTATAAGTCCAGTCCAGTGGTTCTGTGTTGTGCTGCATCAGTTCAATGGTGGTGTATTGTGCTGCATCAGTCCAGTCAAAGTGGTGGTGTCTTCTACTGTCATATGTCCAGTGCTGCTGTATAAGTCCAGTCCATTGAAGTGGTGCTATGTTATCCTGCATCAATCCAGTGATGGTGTCCTTGTGCTGAGGTATATGTCCAATGGTACTGCCGTATATGTCCAGTGATACTGACGTATATGTCCATTCATATTGCCGTATATGTCTAGCGGTACTGCCGCTAAAATAAAGTGATCCTGCCGTATAATTCCAGTAAATCTGCAGTATAATTCCAGTGGTACTGGTGTATAGGTCCAGTCCAGTGATACTGCCGTACATGTCCAGTGATACTGCCGTATATGTCCAGCAGTAATGCCGTATAAATCCAGTGATACTGCCGTATAATTCCAGTGATCCTGCAGTATAATTCCAGTAGTACTGGCGTATAAGTCCACTGATCCTACCGTATAATTCCAGTGGTACTGGCGTATAAGTCCAGTGAACCTACCGTATAATTCCAGTGATCCTGCCAAATAATTTTATTGATCTTGCCATATAATTCCAGTGGTACTGGCGTATAAGTCCAGTCTAGTGATACTTCCATATATGTCCAGTGATAATGCCATATATGTCCATTGATACTACTGTATATGTTCAGTGGTACTGCCGTATAAATCCAGTGATCCTGCTGTATAATTCCAGTGATCCTGCTGTATAATTCCAGTGGTACTGGCGTATAAATCCAATGATTTTGCCATATAATCCAGTGGTACTGTCTTGTAAATCCAGTGATCCTGCCGTATAATTCCAGTGATCCTGCCGTATAATTCCAGTGGTACTGGCGTATAAATCCAGTGATCCTACTGTATAATTCCAGTGGTTACTAGCGTATAAATTCAGTGATCCTGCCGTATAATTCCAGTGATCCTGCCGTATAATTTCACTGGTACTGGCGTATAAATCCAGTCCAGTGATACTGCCGTATATGTCCAGTACATATGACGGGGAAGCAGAGTCATTTCAGCACAATAAGGAATGTAACAAAATATGCAAAAAGGAAATAAGAGTGGCTAAAGTAGAAACTGAAAAACTAGTAGCAAAGGAAAGCAAAGCGAATCCCAAAAAATTCTTTAAATACATTAATAGCAAGAGATTAAAGAAGGAGAGTATAGGCCCTTTAAAAGACACATTGGGAGTCTTAAGCAAAAATGATAATGACATAGTGGTCACACTAAATGAGTTTTTTTCAACAGTATTTACTAAAGAGGATGCAATTCAGGGACTAACATATAATCTCAATAATGAGAATATCCCACTGAAAGGTACTTATTTAAGTGAGGAAGTAGTCTGTGACCGATTAAAACATTTAAAGATTAATAAGTCACCAGGTCCCGATGGTATTCACCCAAGGGTTCTAATGGAGCTTCATTCTGAACTTGCAGAACCGCTATTTTTGATCTTTAAGGATTCAGTAATATCAGGTTTGGTTCCCAAAGACTGGCGTATAGCGGAAGTAGTGCCTATATTCAAAAAGGGAAGTAAAGCTGAACCAGGTAATTATAGACCAGTTAGTCTTACATCTATAGTGGGAAAGTATTGGAGGGTATTCTAAGAGATAGTATTCAGAAGTTCCTTGAAGTCAATAAGGTCATTAAAAGGAATCAACATGGGTTTATGAAGGACAGATCCTGTCAAACCAACCTACTTGGCTTTTATGAAACAGTAAGCGCAAACCTAGATCAGGGTAAAGAGGTGGATGTAATATTTTTAGATTTTACCAAAGCGTTCGATACTCTACCACACATGAGACTTATCTACAAGCTACAAGAATCAGGGCTAGGAAGCACAATATGCACTTGGGTCAAAAACTGGTTAGATAATAGGGAGCAGCATGTTGTGGTTAATGGATCTTTTTCAACTTGGACTGAAGTGCTAAGTGGTGTGCCGCAAGGCTCAGTATTAGGACCGCTATTGTTCAATATTTTCATTAACGACCTAACAGAAGGTCTAGAGAGCATGGTGTCAATTTTTGCAGATGATACCAAATTGTGTAAAGTTATAAATGCAGAGGGGGATGCTGAGTCGCTTCAGAATGACTTAGTTAAATTAGAAGCTTGGGCAGCGAAATGGAGAATGGGCTTCAATACAGACAAGTGTAAGGTTATGCACTGTGGTAACAAGAACAAAAATAACACCTACCTACTAAATGGGGTAAAATTAGGGGATTCTGTACTGGAAAAGGACTTAGGTGTCCTCATAGATAGCAAACTAAGCAGTAGTACCCAAAGTAGGACTGCAGCAAAGAAGGCTAATAAGATATTAGCATGCATAAAACGGGGAATTGATGCTAGGGACGAGAGTATTATACTCCCGTTATATAAATCACTTGTGAGGCCACACCTTGAATACTGTGTACAATTCTGGGCACCTTACTACAAAAAGGATATCCTGGAGCTAGAAAAGGTTCGACCAAACTAATTAAGGGTATGGAGACGCTGGAATATGAGGAAAGGCTTGCAAGACTAGGCATGTTTACACTGGAAATGAGGAGATTAAGAGGAGGAGATTAAGATCAACATGATCAACATTTACAAATATATAAGGGGACAACGGGGGTAATTCCAAGTTGATCGCAGCAGGAAATTTTTTAGCAGTTGGGCAAAACCATGTGCACTGCAGGGGAGGCAGATATAACATGTGCAGAAAGAGTTAGATTTGGGTGGGTTATTTTATTTCTGTGCAGGGTAAATACTGGCTGCTTTATTTTTACACTGCAAATTAGATTGCAGATTGAACAAACCACACCCAAATTTAACTCTCTCTGCACATGTTATATCTCCCCCCCCCCCTGCAGTGCACATGGTTTTGCCCAACTGCTAAAAAATGTCCTGCTGCGATCAACTTGGAATTACCCCCAATATACAGATCTTGCGCAGGACCTGTTTTTGGTTAGATCAACACAGTGAACTCATGGACACACGCTCAGGTTAGAGGAGAGGAGATTCCACACAATACAGCGTAAAGGCTTTTTTACGGTAAGGACGATACGTGTTTGGAATTCCCTGCCTGAGGGAGTTGTAATGGCCAACTCAGTCAACACCTTTAAGAATGGGTTAGATAAATTCCTAATGGATAAGGATATCCAGGGTTACGGGGCATAGTCACGCACTATGGTTATTATAAAAAAGAGGGGTTAATCGGAACGGCGGTCAGCAACTTCAGTCAAAATTTTATACAAAATTATCGTGCATAGGAGACCACAAATAGGTTGAACCCGATGGACAATTGTCTTTTTTCAACCTTAGATACTATGTTACTTTGTTACTATGTATGTTACTGCCATATAAGTCCAGTGATCCTGCCGTATAATTCCAGTGGTACTGGCGTATAAATCCAGTCCAGTGATGCTGCTGTATATGTCCATTGATACTGCCGTATATGTCCATCGGTACTGCCGTATACATCCAGTGATCCTGCCGTGTAATTGCAGTCATCCTGCCGTCTAATTCCAGTGGTACTGGCGTATAAATCCAGTGATCCAGCCATATAATTCCAGTGATCCTGCCGTATAATTCCAGTGGTACTGACGTATAAATACAGTGATCCTGCTATATAATTCCAGTGGTACTGGCGTATAAATCCAGTGATCCCGCTATATAATTCCAGTGGTACTGGCGTATAAATCCAGTGATCCTGCCATATAAATCCAGTGATCCTGCCGTATAAATCCAGTGATCCTGCCATATAATTCCAGTGGTACTGGCGTATAAGTCCAGTGATCCTGCCGTATAATTCCAGTGGTACTGCCCTCTTTTACTTCTTGGCATGATGTGCTGTTTGGGTACTATTTTTTTTCAAGTGCCATCCAGTGTGACACTGCAATGCCACTCCTAGATGAGCCAATTGTTTGTGTCACTTAGCTTAGTCATACAGCTTCCTCATTGCACCTCTTTTTCATATTTGCATGCATAGGCGTGTGCACAGGCACCACCCAGACAGCACGCTTGCTGTAGTACAGTCAGTGATCGCTGATCATGTGATCAGTGGAGCCTAGCTTGCAGCTTATTCCTGAGCCTACCCCACCACTGTGCCTGGCCCCCGCTGCTTGCTGATAATACTGTATGCTAAGTGAGTGGCGTGCAATTTACTGGTCGGTGGCCTCACAGGGGGGACTGGCATCACCTTGCGATGTGACATGATGATGTCCGCCTGTGCTCTCCTTCCACCGCTGTCTCAGTCCTAGTGCGCCGCCACAACATGGGCAGCATTCCTCTAGGGGGGACTGGGAGGCGCCTCCAAAGGACACATTCTAGTGAAACTAATTTGTCAGTGCAGGTTCCGGGTGGCAGGTGGGAGGGCAGACGGGGAGCAGGTGTCACAAGGAGTGTGCGGGTGATTCAAAATACTTCCATTCAACGTGGCGCTGCTGGTCCTTCATCTCCCATGTCTCTTCACCAGGTGGTGGGCGGCCTGGAAATTGAGTGATGTGTGGTGCAGCGGTCAGTGTGAAGTGACTCTGTGAGTAACACTGGTGGCGATGCTGCTGCAGCAGCATCAAGAAGCAATTAGTTCCTAAATATAATGTACCCTATCAGTGTGTTATAGATACATGTACATATATACATGTATATATATGTATTTGTGTATACATGTATTTGTGTATACATGTATTTGTGTATACATGTATGTATATATATATATATATATATAATATTTATGTTTAATGTATCTATCCTTTCCCATATCTATTTTTTAGTCGATCTGTTATATATATATATATATATATATATATATATACTGTGTGGCATAATGTGAATGTGCCTCATACTGTGTGGCATAATGTGAATTTCGACTCATATTGTGTGGCATCACGTGAATTTGCCTTATACTGCGTGGCATAATGTGAATGTGGCTTAAACTGTGTGGTGTAATATGAATTTCGGCTCATACTGTGTGGCGTAATGTAAATTTCGGCTCATACTATGTGGTGTAATACGAATTTTCGGCTCACACTGTGTGGCGTAATGTGAATTTCGGCTCATACTGTGTGGTGTAATGTGAATTTGGCTCATACTGTGTGGTATAATGTTAATTTCGGCTCATACTATGTGGCGTAATATGAATTTCAGCTCGTACTGTGTGGGGTAATGTGAATTCAGCTCATACTGCGTGACGTAATGTGAATTTGGCTCATAATGTGTGGCACAATATGGATTTTGGCTCATATTGTTTGGCAGAATATGCATTTTGACTCATACTGTGTGGCATAATGTGAATAAGGGGCACTACTGTAAGTAGCTGGTGAGCATGGGGACATATGTGACAAATGCTTGTGTCCTGCAGAGGTGGGGTCTAATGGCATAGAAAATGTGAAATGTGGCCGTGACATGTGTAAATTTTAAACTTTATTTATGTATGTTAAAACTTAAATGTTCGGCTCCCTAAATCTCCTGTTCTTTTCAGAGTGGCCAACTCAAAATCAGGGTGTAGATGCTGGGGGGGTGGAAGGGGTGGAGTGCGTGTGGGGTGGGGGGGAATGCATATGCAATTAGGCCCACCACTCTCTAGTTCTGCCACTGGGTCAGGCATAGGTTGGGGAAGTGTAAGCAATAGGGTGCGTCGACAGCTAGGACTCAGGGTTATGCTGTAGCGGACAGTCAGTACCGGCCAGTGATCACAGCATAATGTTTCATTTTATTTCTTTGGAGTGTATTGTATCTACTTATATTATTAGGAACTAGGGAGAAATTAGATTAAGCCATGGTATTTTACTGAGAGAATGTAAAATAGTGCTAGACATGTTCCTGGGCAGTGCTAGACACGCCCCTCTGGCGGTGCACCCCCTAATAAAATTAGCTGTGCACGCCTATGTTTGCATGATGTGCTGTCTGGGTCCTTTATTATATCTGCCCTCCTGTCTGACACTGCAGTGCTACTCCTAGATGGGCCAATTGTTTGTGTCGTTTAGCTTAGTCATACAGCTACCTTATTGCACCTCTTTTTCATCTTTGCATTATGTGCTGTTTGGGGCCTAGTTTTTTTAAGTGCCATCCTGTCTGCCACTGCAGTGCCACTCCTAGATGGGCCAGGTGTTTGTGCCGCACACTTGTGTCGCTTAGCTTAGTGATACAGCAACGTTGGTGCACGTCTTTTTCATATTTGCATCATGTTCTGTTTGGGGCATGGTTTTTTAAAGTGCCATCCTGTCTGACACTGCCGTATAAGTCCAGGGGTACTGCTGTATTAGTCCAGGGGTACTGCCGTAAAAGTCCACCAATTGCAGAATTTTTGAAAAATGATAGGGGCATGCAGGAGATGCTGTCAGTGGACTGAAAAATTGCGGGCCACTTTTGACATTCAGCCACTGTATGCCACTACTAGATGGGCCAGGTGGTTGTGTCGCTTAGCTTAGTCATACAGCAACCTCAGTGCATTTATTTTTCAGCTTTGCATCATGTGGTGTTAGGGGACTAGTTTTTTAAAGTACAATCCTGTCTGACACTGCAGTGCCACTCCTAGATGGGCCAATTGTTTGTGTCGCTTAGCTTAGTCATACAGCTACCTCATTGCACCTCTTTAACTTCTTTGGATGATGTGCTGTTTGGGACCTTTTTCTATATCTGCCACCCTGTATGCCACTGCAGTGCCACTCCTAGATGGGCCAGGTGTTTGTGCCACACACTTGTGTCGCTTAGCTTAGTCATACAGCAACCTCATTGCACATCTTTTTCTTCTTTGCATGATGTGCTGTTTGAGGACTAGTTTTTTTAAATGCCATCCTGTCTGAGAGTGCAGTGCCACTCCTAGATGGGCCAGGTGTTTGTGCCGCACACTTGTGTCGCTTAGCTTTGTCATACAGCCACCTCGGTGCAACCTTTTTGCCTAAAAACAATAGTGTGAGGTGTTCAGAATAGACTGGAAATTAGTGGAAATGAATGTTATTGATGTTAATAATACTGTAGGAGCTAAATTACCACCAAATTCTGTGATTTTAGCAATTTTTATGTTTCTTTCAAAAATCATCCGCATCCAAAACCAAAACACGAAAGGGTGGTTTTGGCAAAACCAATCCAAAACCAAAACTGGATCGGGGAATTAGAACCAAAACCAAAACACAAAACACAAAAAAGTGCCCGCCGCACATCTCTAGTAATAGTAATGGTATGATGTAAATAAATGCAAAGCATTGAGTACTCATTTATATGTATGGGACTTTTTATGTAGACCCTCAAAATGAAGGTTTTCAGTCACTTTTCATCACAACTATTAGCTATTTATAAACAAAATGTCTTTAGGGTAGCTCTGGATGATATTGGCTGGCAGATGCAAGAGTAGTATTAACATTGGCCATGCTAGTTAGAAGTCAGCCTCCATATCTTAATTTAGGGTAGGTGTTTTAACACTTAATATAGACTTCTACCCTTTCTATTCCTGATTGTTTTACTTCTTAGTCTATACTCTTATAATGCAAATGTAATTAAAAAAAGACATACATAATGAACATAATTAAATATATACTATATATTACAGCTTCTCTTTCCGAGGAATCAAACTCATACGCGCACACGGGGGGCGGAGGGTGGGGGGGGTTTCTGAGTGCCTGGAAACCCCCTCTTGTCTGCCAATCTATCGGTGTTGCTGACCAATATTTTTTTTCTTTAGAGTGAGCAGAGGAGGGACGCAGGTATAAGCGCCAGAGCTGCCTCCTTCTATACTGAGAGGCCGCTGGCTGAAAGTAGGAGGAGCTGCAGTGAGCAGCTTCTCTCAGGCATTTCCTCTTCCTGATGGGCTTACAGAGCTGGGCTGGCCTTGTGGCGATTGTGTCTATGTTTCCTTCATGATCAGGACCAGGAAGTGGCAGCACGAGGGGGCAGTAGATAACTTCCATCCTTACAGCACTTAAATGTTTTATCCATTCTCTGTTCATTTGAGGTTATTTTGTTTTATCTGTGCATCATTATACCCTTGCGGGCACGATTTGCTGCTCATGCTTCGGGCTCTGTGTCTCGCTTCACTCGCCACAGGTTACTATTCTAAATAGTTTGTGGCATGAACTCAGGTGCTTAAGGGAAAGGTCCTCTTCATGAAGAGTAACTAGGTGCTTTCCCTGGTGACTGTCTCGTGAGTGACTGACTCCAAGTGAATGTCACATCAGGGGGTGTGGTGATGGCAGGATCGGGGGAGCATGGACAGAGTGTATATAATAAATGATGGTGGCTCATATGTACTATCATGTTTGTTGGCCGCGTGTATACATATATGTGTTTGTGCATGCATACTTTGTGCTATGTCTGTGTACAGTACATCTGTATGCTGCATGTGTATGTTTGTAAGCATGTCATGCTTGTGTGTGTCTGCTTTGTTTATGTGTGGCACCCCGCTAAAGTTGTTGCGGGGTGTCCAAAGTTAATATGGACTCCGTGTGTGTATGTGTTCCTGGCACAGTGTGGTCTACTCACCTGTGAGTAATAATAAAACAGGAATATAGAAAAATAGCCAGTGCCCTCCATGCAAGGGCATAGCTACCATAAGTGCAGGCAGTGCAGCTGCTATGGGGCCCAGAGCTGAGAGGGGCCCACCTTTCCCTGTCAAAGTTGGGATCTGGTCTTTAGGTCGACAGTTAGTAGGTCAAAACTTTCTAGGTTGACCACTATTGGTCGACAGTAAGTAAGTCAACATGATTACTAAGTCAACAGGGACTCTAGGTCGACATGTCCTAGGTTGACATGACAAAAGGTCGACATTAGTTTTTCAATTTTTTTTTACTTTTTCATACTTTCCGATCCACGTGGCTTACAGTTGTGAACGGTAACCTGTGCCGAGTGCAGCGGTAGCAAAGCAAGGCACCTTGCCCAAAGCATGGTGAGTGAAGTGAGCCATGCTAGGGTATAGGGTGCAATAATTAAGGTTCGCGGTCACTGTACGGAGAAAATGACACCACAAAAAGTAAAAAAAAACTCATGTTGACCTTTTCTCATGTTGACCTAGTACATGTCGACCTAGAGTCCCTGTCGACCTAGAAATCATGTTGACCTACTTACTGCAGACCAATAGTGGTCGACCTAGACACTGTCGACCTAAGTCTAATCTACCTAACATACCACACACGTCAAAGTTACATGTGTTATACTGTATACATTTTTCACCATTGGGTGGTACGTAGGGGTCCTTTGAAACTTTTTCCTTTCGGCCAGTAATATATCTAGGTATGCCCCTATACCTGCTCATTGTAGTGTGGTATAAAATTAACTGGGGGGCATTTTAATGTTATTATAATATGAACCGGGGCACTGTAATGAGGCGCAATATGAACGGGGAGCAATATATCTCATAATGAGAATTGGGGGTACTGTGCTGCACAAAGTGTACTGGCATCTCATAAATGTGACATAGGGTTAACTTAAGCACTACTGCGATTCATAAAAGAAACTAGGGCACTACTATGGGACATAACATTAAATAAGGCTCTGCTATGGTTCAGAAAATGAACTAGGTCAATATTATAGGGCATACAATTAACAACTGCTGCTAGTGTGAACTAGGGCACTACTATAAGGCATACAATTAAAAACTGCTGCTAGTAGCATTGGGGTGGGGACCCCTTCAAAATGTTGCTATGGGGCCCACAAAGTTCTTGCTATGCCCCTGCCTCCGTGAATTACAGAGTTACCATCCTATAGAGTAGCAGTCGGCGGCACCCACGGTTCCATAAGAAAGACACAGTCATAATGAAAATGTTGCAACTTCAACATTGAAACATTAACTATCAGCCTGAGTCAATGTCTTTCTTATGGAGCCGTAGGTGCTGCCGACTGCTACACTATATATGTATGTATATATATATATATATATATATACATACATAAAAAAAGTTAATGTCCAAGGGAGCTAAAATGAAATATTAACTTCTTTTGTATTCCTATATTTCTCTCCAAATTGTGACCACAAAAAATTAAAACTTCAATTTATTCACATATTAACACTGAACAATGAACCGCAGTTGATGCTGTTGAAGTAAAAAATATTACATACAGAAAACATACAAACTCCACACGGAAGAGTCGCTGTGCATACGAATACATGCAATGTGCACAGCGATATATGGTAGCATATGCATTCACACAGACAAGCCACAAGGATATATTCAACACATATTTCATACCACACATAAATTAAACATATCAAGCACTAGACATTATAATGTTTGAAATTATATAATGGAGTATAACTTCATCATGTATATGTATAAATGGAACGGAACAAGATAAACATGTCATGCTTGGTGTCAAAATGATCAAAGGAATGAATATGTTAATTTGATTCCTGTGATTCGATTGTAGCACATTGCAATGATTAGTTATGATTAAATGTAGGAATATGGAGCCACAATTCAAATGAGAACAAAGACAGTATGTATGGGCAGAAACCAGTGGCCAACCCCTATGATGTCATCTTCAAGGCTGGACGTTGCTTGCATATGAACTGACCAATAACACATCATGAATGAGAAAGTTCCCTCCCCTGGACCAATAACAGAAGACTCAGTCCCAGACCTGTACTCCTCCAATATACACAGTGTATAGGTGATTCCAGTCACAAGAAGTTTTGTTTTGCTGGTAGTTGCTGTTTGTTGGTGTTGAGGCAGATCCAGAGATGGAGGAAATGGAGCGGAGTGTGCATTGAGGGACTGGGAAATGGTATCGTATGCTGGCTGTGGCTGTAACTGTATGGATTATTTTGTAACAACTGCTTCCTGTGCAATTTGTAAATCTGTAACCATATATATACTGTACATGTGTTATATTGTATGCATATCCTTTTAAATATCAAATATATATATCAATGAGCGTTGTACCTCAGCCGAAATGTGTGCATGTATTTGTTTTCTCTTAAGGAAGGTAGAGTTTGCAATGTACAGCGCACTTTTATCGTATATGGTAATAAGATGCACCTTGCGTCCACAACATATATTAACGTTGGCATTTTAAATGTTTATTAGAAAAATAATTAGAATCTAACAGTTGGTGCTCGTCCGGGATATCACGTTCTTAATGATTCACTGTATAGATGCCGCTGTGGTCTACTAGCTAATGATGGATGCATCGACATGCTGCTGAACCACCTGCCATTTGTTTTTTTGTGTTATAAGTAAGGCGCTGATATGAAATTCAAGGGACCATATATTTCTCACAATATTGGAAATGCTACAGCGTATTTTTATTGTTGCAAAACAAAGTTCAAGTAAGTCATATTGTGTTTGATTCAGATTAGATTTATCTTTTAAGTAAATCTGAAGAGCATTTAAAATGTAGTGCATAGGTATGTTATAGCTGTTAAGCATGCTGAGTCCAATTCGCAATTTGCTAGCACAGGCCTAAAGTAACAAACTTCCGGTGCTTGTAAAATTTGTGATTTATTTGTGACAAAGGAGCTAGCTGCATGGTGTCCTCCATTTTGCCCAAGCACATGGCTTGTAAATAAGGGGGAGGAGCAGTAACCGTTTTAGGAAGGTCACTCTACCAACTAGCTAACAGCTGGCTTTCAGTGTGTTTAAAGCAAGCTGTTTCCTTTGTCACAAATAAATAATATATATATATGTCCAAATCCAACACCATTTAAAAGCTACCAATGAATTTAACAAACCCATGCCATAGTCAATTACAAATAGTTTCAATTGGGCCTAGTGAGAGTTAATAGTGAGATGCAAGAAAATACACACAGATGAGAGGTTTTTTTCCAGGTTTTGTTTTAGACTTGGAAAAATACTGAGTGTGTAAAATGTTTGCTACAAGATAGGCATTGAAATGTTAATTAACCTGTTCAACCACTAGTACAAGCAGGTGAACATCTTTTGAAATGCAAATTATAGAGGCTCTGAAGGAACTGCATTTCATTCAGTATATGTGTAGGGTTCTTGGAGAGTCAAGTGTGTGTATATATATATATATATATATTATATATTATTTTTATATGTGTATACTTATATCAGCGTATGTTCTGCAAGATTTCGCATTAAAAACGTCCCAACTATTGGGTGTTTTAATGTCCAATTCTGTAAAAAGTGGATCTCCATCCTAAATAAATGTTCCTATGATTTAATCCTTTTAGTCACTGAGGAGGTCACCAATGAATTATCAGCTATACGTACCAAGATTGAGATATTTGAATCTTCATATAAGGCCACTTTGGAAGCGGATGCCTCCAGTGATTGGTATAACAAAATTACCACTCAAATTGACAAGTACCGAAAGGACCTTATCCAGTATAAGAGGAACAAACTTGAAAAAGTAAACAACGACTACGTAAAACGACAAGTGTATCCCTGGATTTCAGGCACCCAACAAACTCAAGGGCCTTCACGTCGGCGCCCCTACAACCACTCTAGGGTTACGCAATTAGACACTGAAACCTCCACGGAAGGGTCAGAGTCTGCAAGTGAAAATGATCCACAAGTCAATTTCCCAGGTCGCCCCCCTTTAGGGGCACGTACCCGAGCGCAATTGGCAGACCCCGATGGCGCTACACGAGGAGGGGCGAGCAGAACCAAAGGCAGAGGCAGAGGAACGGGTCGGACCCCATATGCACGACGGAAGTAATATTCAACCGCTCTGAAAGAACTTTTTCCCCCATTGAAAACAAGCTTTATGCAAAAGGACTTAATTTTGTTCCAACAAACAAGATCGATCCCTTTGAATGGAAAGTGGAACAATATAAATTGGGACGTCAATTACGACTAAAGGAACACTTCGACTCTAGCCAACCCACGGTAACAGACAACACCACCCTTCCCCCTCCACTGCGCAAAAAATCTAAATTCGATCAAACATCGCAAAATCAAGCAATCCACATATACTGCAAAACTATTGACCATCAAATACAGTGCAGCATCAAACAAGATTCTCAAGGTCATTTTAACCTTACAAAAAATTAGTGGGATGCGCTACTTAAACTCAGCAAGTATGATGATGTTGTACTTCGACCAGCTGATAAGGGGGGTGCCCTTGTGATCCAGAATACCGCGGATTACGTGGCTGAATTGAACCGTCATTTAGAAGACTGCCACACTTATCGTAAATTGACTCAAGATCCTACCGCAAGATTTAAGCGAGAATAGGTCCTCATCTTGATGCGAGCATTAAGTGAGGGACAATTATCCAAAGAGGAATGTGACGCGTTAACTACTCCTTTTCCAGTCAAACCCATCCTTTATTCTGTGCCCAAAATTCATAAAAATAGTCTTAACCCACCAGCACGTCCTATCATTTCTGCAAGGAGTTTCCTTTACCAATGCGTTTCCATATTCTTGGATTTTTATTTACAGCCATGTATCCAAGCCAGAAATTCCTGTTTAAAGGACACTGCAGATCTACTGACCCAACTTGGGAACATTCCATCTGTCTCCTCAAATTGCTTACTGGCCACATTTGATGTTAGTAACTTGTATACGTGTATACCTCATGATCAGGGGTTGATGGCAGTAAGGACCATGATCACGAATAGTATACACTACAAGGGCCCCAATATTGATATTTTCATGGAATTATTACAACTTACTTTACAGCGCAATTATTTTATGTTTAACAATCAGTATTTCCTTCAATTTCAGGGTTGCTCTATGGGTAGCAACGTGTCTCCTTCGTTTGCGAACAGTTTCATGTTCCAAATTGAGGATGATTTGTTTTTTTTCCAATATTACAGTTCGTTCTAATGTTTTACTGTATCTGAGGTTTATTGATGATCTGTTGGTCCTGTGGACAGGCACAAAGGATGCCTTAATTTCCTTACTTGATACGCACAATTATTCTTCTACTCCGGTAAAATTGACATATTGCATTGATGCGATAAGTGTCAACTACCTGGATGTACAAATCAGGATCTGTGACAACAAGATTACTACTGATATATATGTAAAACCCACAGATCGTAATAACATCGTGCTTCCATCTAGTCACCACCCTGCACCATTACGCAGGGGGCTTCCGTACTCTCAGATGCTCAGAGTGCGGAGGATTGTGGGTGACGATACCAGAATTGAGCCAGCATTAGATGACATGATATCAAAATTTGCAGCCAGAGGTTATCAACTTTCAGAATTAAAAGCAATAAAAACTAAAGTTATGAAAATACCTCGATCCAAATTATTGGAACAGGCTAAGAAAAAAACAGGACAGGAGAAATTCATCTGGGTTAATAAATTTAACACTCTGTCACAAAATTAACCGTACCAGTAAAAACTTTTGGCCTATAATACAATCTGATAAACAGTTAAGTGCATTATCTAATACCCATTTAATGCCTGCATACAAACGCGGGCGTAATTTACGTGACCACCTAGTTAAAACTAATATCCAGTTTCCAACACCCTCCCTGTCAGCAGCAAAAACCTTTTTAAACCCTCATAAAACAGGGTGTTTTAAATGTTTGGGCTGCACCACATGTAATCACATGATAGTGGGCAACAGTTTCAGTCATCCTTACACTGGAAAACGCTACAAAATCCGCCATAGACGCACGTGCTCTACAAAATTCGTCATTTACTTATTGAGTTGTCCGTGTGGCCTACATTATGTAGGTAAGACGAAATGCAAATTTGAGGAACGTATGGTGGGGCACCGTACCACCATCAGAGCAGCTTTATCAACTGGCAGAAGCGACCAACCGGTCGCACGGCACTTTGTGAACGCAAAGCATTCACTTGCCGTTCTTATACATCAGATTATAGATCATGTTCCCCCACTCAAAAGGGGAGGGGACAGAGGACTTCTATTACTTAAAGCTGAAGCAAGGTGGATTTTTGTGATTGATACCTTGTCCCCGAAAGGGCTCAATGAACATTCAGGCTTACACTGCTTTCTCTAAAGTTTGACAGGTCCTTTCTTTGCCCCTCATAATTTACAGCAAGATCCTTTTGAGTAAAGTGGTCCATTCTTTTGTTATGTAAAATCTGCACATCCATGCAGGGTTCTAACCTGTGCACTTTAATTTTTCCTTTTTTCCTCTCTCCATTAATGGCTAGCAAGTCTTTATTCAGTAGCAGCCAGTATGTAACATTAGTCTGTTACATTTAAATCTCTAAAGTAACAACTTCTTATACTATAGGATCCACATCAGGTAGCGTTTAAATAAAAAAATATATACGTGAAAATATATATGTATAAAAACATAGGCCCTCATTCCGAGTTGATCGGTCGCAAGGCGAATTTAGCAGAGTTACACACGCTAAGCCTCCGCCTACTGGGAGTGAATCTTAGCTTCTTAAAATTGCGACCGATGTATTCGCAATATTGCGATTACTAACTACTTAGCAGTTTCAGAGTAGCTTCAGACTTACTCTGCCTGTGCGATCAGTTCAGTGCTTGTCGTTCCTGTTTGACGTCACAAACACACCCAGCGTTCGCCCAGGCACTCCCACCGTTTCTCCGGCCACTCCTGCGTTTTTTCCGGAAACGGTAGCGTTTTCAGCCACACGCCCCTGAAACGCCGTGTTTCCGCCCAGTAACACCCATTTCCTGTCAATCACATTACGATCGCCGGAGCGATGAAAAAGCCGTGAGTAAAATTACTTTCTACATAGCAAAGTTACTTGGCGCAGTCGCAGTGCGAACATTGCGCATGCGTACTAAGCGGATTTTCATTGCGATGCGATGAAAAATACCGAGCGAACAACTCGGAATGAGGGCCATAGTCATTAGGATTGCATCTAAATGAAGCTCCTTTATTATGCATGTTTTTTACCATTCAATCAATTGTTTATTGTGAGTGGTCATAATGATATGCTGTGCAAAATCAGATTTAGTCTTGTTTATTCATTTGCATGTATGTTGTTAAATGTCAAACAGTTTACGCTGTTAATTGTTCACACAGGTATTGTGGGGTTCTCTGTGACGCTGCGGCCGGCGCGGCTCCGTGACGTCATCTTTGATGGGCAGAGACGCGGCGGACAGCGGGCGCCATGGGAGACCTCAGACAGGTATAAAGGTATGTGATGTTAATGTATGATTTATGTCCTGAGGAAAATGTTCATTTGAATAACATTGAAACGTTGACAACACAGCGATTGTGTCCTTTTTCATTCCCTGACCGGGAGCCGTGAGTGCTTCTGACTACTTTGCTTATATATATATATATTATATATTATTTTTATATGTGTATATTTATATCAGCGTATGTTCTGCAAGATAGCTATCCAATCTGAATCATAGTATAAAATTATAGTCAATAGTCATTATAGCTCTGCATAGAATCGGATACGTTTATTTGTTATACATTTTGTGTATTTATTTAAGTGGGTAAATTGTAAAACACAAAATGCAGTTGCGGCCTAAAATTTTAGGTAGAACTCAAAGGAGGATTACCCGTGTGGACGACTTCCAGCGGGTGTAAGGAACAAAAGTGTATTGTTTAGTGAGCAGCAGAATTTTTGCTTACATTGATCATGATAAGTGTGGTATATTAAGTTGCGAATGCACGGTGTACAAAAGTACTTGAGGTAAGCGTACGGAAACGTGCACGGTTGCGTGCTTACGCAAGGTTGCGTGAAGTAGCGAGTGCAAGTTTAACCACACAATAGAAGTAAATTTAAAGGCGGGATAGAAGACATAGTCATACAATAGCAACTAACTATCCAATTTTAAAAGCAGATTACTATAATATTTTGTTTAAAGTGCACTACCTCTGGGACAAGCTATCAATCAAAGGGAGTGATATTTTTTCTGTACAGAAAACATTGTGTATTAGTGTTAGCTGAAAGTAGGTGTGGATGTATTGAAACCGGGATCCCGTGGGAGACGCTGAGTTAGCAGAGGCTCGGCGAAATGAAAGGGTCGCAACCTTACGTATTAACTAGTGATGTGCACTGGACATTTTTCGGGTTTTGTGTTTTGGTTTTGGATTCGGTTCCGCAGCCGTGTTTTGGATTCGGACGCGTTTTGGCAAAACCTCACCGAAAAGTTTTTGTCGGATTCGGGTGTGTTTTGGATTCGGGTGTTTTTTTTCAAAAAACCCTAAAAAACAGCTTAAATCATAGAATTTGGGGGTCATTTTGATCCCATAGTATTATTAACCATAATAACCATAATTTCCACTCATTTCCAGTCTTTTCTGAGCACCTCACACCTCACAATATTATTTTTAGTCCTAAAATTTGCACCGAGGTCGCTGGATGGCTAAGCTAAGCGACACAAGTGGCCGACCAAACATCTGGCCCATCTAGGAGTGGCACTGCAGTGTCAGGCAGGATGGCACTTCAAAAAAATAGTCCCCAAACAGCACATGATGCAAAGAAAAAAAGAGGCGCACCAAGGTCGCTGTGTGACTAAGCTAAGCGACACAAGTGGCCGACACAAACACCTGGCCCATCTAGGAGTGGCACTGCAGTGTCAGACAGGATGGCACTTCAAAAAAATAGTCCCCAAACAGCACATGATGCAAAGAAAAAAAGAGGCGCACTAAGGTCGCTGTGTGACTAAGCTAAGCGACACAAGTGGCCGACACAAACACCTGGCCCATCTAGGAGTGGCACTGCAGTGTCAGGCAGGATGGCACTTCAAAAAAATTGTCCCCAAACAGCACATGATGCAAAGAAAAAAAGAGGTGCACCAAGGTCGCTGTGTGACTAAGCTAGTATATTTGACGACACAGAGGTAGGTAGAGCAGTGGCCTACTGTACCGTAATGCTATATATTATATACTGGTGGTCAGCAAACTGTGCAAAACTGAAATGCACCACAGGCATGGATGGATAGTATACTTGACGACACAGAGGTAGGTACAGCAGTGGCCTTCCATACCGTACTGCTATATATAGTATACAGGTGGTCACTGTGTCAGCAAACTTTAAAACTAAAATGCACCACAGGTATAGAATGTAGATGGATAGTATACTTAATGACGACACAGAGGTAGGTACAGCAGTGGCCTTCCGTACCGTACTGCTATATATAGTATACTGGTGGTCACTGTGTCAGCAAACTGCAAAACTAAAATGCACCACAGGTATAGAATGTAGATGGATAGCATACTTAATGACGACACAGAGGTAGGTACAGCAGTGGCCTTCCGTATCGTACTGCTATATATAGTATACTGGTGGTCACTGTGTCAGCAAACTGTAAAACTAAAATGCACCACAGGTATAGAATGTAGATGGATAGTAAACTTAATGATGACACAGAGGTAGGTACAGCAGTGGCCTTCTGTACCGTACTGCTATATATAGTATACTGGTGGTCACTGTGTCAGCAAACTGCAAAACTAAAATGCACCACAGGTATAGAATGTAGATAGATAGTATACGTAATGACGACACCGAGGTAGGTACAGCAGTGGCCTTCCGTACCGTACTGCTATATATAGTATACTGGTGGTCACTGTGTCAGCAAACTGCAAAACTAAAATGCACCACAGGTATAGAATGTAGATGGATAGTATACTTAATGACGACACGGAGGTAGGTACAGCAGTGGCCTACTGTACCGTAATGCTATATATTATATACTGGTGGTCACTGGTCAGCAAAACTCTGCACTGTACTCCTCCTATATAATATTATACTGGTGGTCCCCAGTCCCCACAATAAAGCAGCACACCGAGCACAGATATAGAGTGTTTTTCAGGCAGACAACGTATACTGGTGGTCACTGTCAGCAAAACTCTGCACTGTACTCCTGCTATATAATACAGCTGCTCCCCAGTCCCCACAATTAAGCAGTGTGAGCACAGATATATGCAGCACACTGAGCACAGATATGGAGTGTTTTTCAGGCAGACAACGTATTACTGGTGGTCACTGTCAGCAAAACTCTGCACTGTACTCCTCCAATATACAGCTGCTCCCCAGTCCCCACAATTAAGTAATAAGCAAGCACAAAATATTTGCAATGCACCAACATAAACGGAGAGGACGCCAGCCACGTCCTCTCCCTAACATTTCCAATGGACGAGTGAAAATGGCGGCGACGCGCGGCTGCTTATATAGAATCCGAATCTCGCGAGAATCCGACAGCGGGCTGATGACGTTCAGGCGCGCTCGGGTTACCCAAGCTATACGGGAGAATCCGAGTATGGCTCGGACCCGTGTAAAAAGGGTGAAGTTCGGGGGGGTTCGGTTTCCGAGAAAACGAACCCGCTCATCACTAGTATTAACGAAGTAGGCATGTACTACAACGTGTAGAGGAGCGTAATAGATTGTGTATTGAGAAAGTAGGCATGTAATACAATGTGTAGAAGTATTTTAGTGTTACGCTCCGGCTGTGGAGTCACAATAATATAATATAACTAGACCCCCTAGTCTTAACATCCACCAGTACCATAGATAAAACCCTGGTATGTTTAAATCTCACCAATTTCAGGAAATCAGGAAATTGGGAGGTAATCAGGAACAATCAGACAATGGCTATTCACACATAGCGGATAAAGAGCTCATTAATATATGTGGAAGAACGGTTTATGAATGGCTGTCCCCGAACTCTGAAGGTTTATGTTATCTAGGAAGGACACTACTAATAAACCTTGTTCAATGATGAAACAGACCTAGCATACATTCCAGAAATGGAAAAATGTTCAGAGAGTGATAGGAATATATACCATGAAAATTTTATGTCTCTTTCACGATTTGTTTGTGTTTTCTCCCTCTACCCAGCAAAACCTCTGTCGAATCTGAACATCAGTGTACAAAAATGTAGGTACATGTATGTGTGCAACGTTCGTTCAAATCAGACATCATTGGCCATAGCACTGTACCATCATACTCTATAGGTTGAATGTTGTCCCACACCCCCGTGACCGCTGAGTGCATATAGAGGATGTCCCGTCCTCCTCCCCGTCTTCCCCAACTATAGTCAATGTCTGATTTGCAAAATTAATACATAGGTGTGTCTAGGTCACCGATTATGTGTTTGAAATATTTTTCTTCTGTTAATAATTTATGGCAGTTATTGTTTACTGCGAAAGGGTGGACTGTCGAAGTCAAATAAATTACATACAGAAAACATACAAACTATACATAGATGAGTCACTGTGCGTGCGAATACACACAACATGCACAGTGATATATGGTAGTATACGCATTCACACAGACAAGCCACAAGGATATTTTCAGCACATATTTCATACCACACATAAATTAAACATATCAAGCACTAGACATTATAATGTTTTAAATTAAATAATGGAGTATAACATCATGTATATGTATTAATGGAACGGAACAAGATAAACATGTCATGCTTGGTGTCAAAATGATCAAGGGAATGAGTATGTTAATTTGATACCTATGATTCGATTGTAGCACATTGCAACGATTAGTTATGATTAAATGTAGGCGTATGGAGCAACAATTCAAATGAGAACAAAGACAGCATGTGTGGGCAAAAACCAGTGGCCAACCCCTATGATGTCATCTTCAAGGCTGGATGTTGCTTGCAAATGAATTGACCAATAACACATCATGAATGAGAAAGTTCCCTCCCCTGGACCAATAACAGAAGACTCAGTCCCAGTCCTGTACTCCCCCAATATACACAGTGTATAGGTGATTCCAGTCACAAGAAGTTTTGTTTTGCTGGTAGTTGCTGTTTGTTGGTGTTGAGGCAGATCCAGAGATGGAGGAAATGGAGCGGAGTGTGCATTGAGGGACTGGGAAATGGTATCGTATGCTGGCTCTAACTGTACGGATTATTTTGTAACAACTGCTTCCGGTGTAATTTGTACATCTGTAACCATATATATATATACTGTACATGTGTTATATTGTATGCATATCCTTTTAAATATCAAATATATATATATATATATCAATGAGCGTTGTACCTCAGCCAAAATGTGTGCGTGTACTTGTTTTCTCTTAAGGGAGGTAGTGTTTGCGACGTACAGTGCACTTTTATCGTATATGGTAATAAGATGCACCTTGCATCCGCAACATATATTAACGCTGGCATTTTAAATGTTTATTAGAAAAATAGTTAGAATCTAACAATACAATTGTTGCATCAGTGTCATATGACTGATACATCCACATTAAAAAACAGACATCAAAACCATAACTAGTAAGATATTTTGTACATATAGAGTTTCTTAATCCAATGGTGTATCCCAATCAATGGATGTCTGATGATCTCACATCCATAATAAACCCAACGCGTTTAATCCAAATAGACTTCATCAGGGGTTCATACTGTATCAAAGGAGTCTGGAGAACCCTATGGGATATATAACCAACCCTATGGTCACGATGCTCCCACAATAAAAAGATCAATATGATAATGCAATGGTAAAACAATAATGCTGAGTTTACTGTTGGCCACAATCAAGTTGTATAGATCAAGCTTCTCAGTATATCATATATATATTAGAGATGAGCGGGTTCGGTTCTCAGAGCCCGGATCCGAGTCAGGCTTGGGTTTTCCCCCCTGACTCGGAAACCAGAATGAGTCAAAACATTATCATCCCGCTGTCGGATTCTCGCAGGGTTTGGATTCCATATAAGGAGCCGCGCGTCCCCTTCATTTTCACTCCGGCATTAAAGAGTGTAGAGAGAGGACATGCCTCCATCCTCAGTGTCCCCAGTGGTAGTGTCTTGTGCTGCATCTGCCCAGTCACAGTGGTTGTGTCCTCTGCTGCCATATGTCCAGTGCTGCTGTATAAGTCCAGTCCAGTGATGCTGTGTTGTGCTGCATCAGTCCAGTGGTGGTGTGTTGTGCTTCATCAGTCCAGTCACAGTGGAGGTGTCCTCTGCTGCCATATGTCCAGTGCTGCTGTATAAGTCCAGTCCATTGCAATGGTGCTGTGTTGTCCTGCATCAGTCCAGTGGTGGTGTCCCTTTGCTGCTGTATATGTCCAGTGATACTGCCAATAATATGTCCAGTGATACTGCTGTATATGTCCATTGATACTGCCGTATATGTCCAGCGGTACTGCCATATAAATCCAGTGATCCTGACGTATAATTACAGTGGTACTGGCGTACAAGTCCAGTGATCCTGCCATATAATTCTAGTGGTACTTGCGCATAAGTCCAGTCCAGTGATACTGCTGTATATGTCCATTGATACTGTCATATATGTCCAGCGGTACTGCCGTGTAATCCAGTGATCCTGCCATATAATCCCAGTGGCACTGGCGTATAAATCCAGTGATCCTGCCATATAATTCCAGTGGTGCTGGCGTATATGTCCATTGATACTGAAATATATGTCCATTGATATTGCCGTATATGTCCAGCGGTACTGCCGTATAAATTCAATGATCCTGCCGTATAATTACAGTGATCCTGACGTATAATTACAGTGATCCTGATGTATAAATCCAGTGATCCTGGCATATAATTCCAGTGGTACTGGCGTATAAGTCCAGTCTAGTGATACTGCTGTATACGTCCAGTAATACTGCCGTATATTTCCATTGATACTGCCTTATATGTCCAGCGGTACTGCCGTATAAATCCAGTGATCCTGCCATCTAATTCTTTGCATGCCATATTACTTCTTTGCATGATGTGCTGTTTGAGCACTAGTTTTTTTAAGTGCCATTCTGTCTGCCACTGCAGTGCCACTCCTAGATGGGCAAGGTGTTTGTGCCGCACACTTGTGTTGCTTAGCTTAGTCATACAGCTACCTCAGTGCAACTTTTAGGCCTAAAAACAATATTGTGAAGGGTTAGGTGTTCAGAATAGACTGGAAATGAGTGTAAATGAATGTTATTGAGGTTAATAATACTGTAGGATCAAAATTACCCCCAAATTCTGTGATTTTAGCTATTCTTATGGGGTTTTTTCAAAGTTCATCCAGATCCAAAAACAAAACCAAATCCCGAAAAGGTGGTTTTGGCAAAACCTATCCAGATCCAAAACACGAGCGGGGATCCAGATCCAAAAGCTAAACACAAAACACGAAAATTGCCCGCCGCACATCTCTAGTGTTAGCTGCCTTACCGAAAATATATCACCTTCTCAAGTTGTGAGTCAGTAAGGTAGAATCCTAAGGTTTCCTTCATAGACTTTCAGGATTTCCTAATGTCCTGGGAGCCATTAGGTACAGACGTGTCCTTTTGCATCTTGGCCCCTGGCATAGAACACCACGTTATTGTACCCGCGATCCTACAGGATTGCATGGTTGGTGCAGCCTGGCATACTGAGTCGCTTACCCTTTTACTACCTTACTTTAACAGGAAGCAGGTCCCTCCTCCCCGACAAGCACCCTCTACTCAGTGATATTTGCGAAAATAACGCTGGACACTAGAAAGCAAAGACTCTGGCATAGTGCCAGAGTCCTTGCTTTCTATGTGCTGCTCCATCTTCCTGAAGAGATCACCGGGAAGATGGCACCACTGCCGCCGACCACAGCACAAGTATACTGGAGGATAGCTGACCTTGGCTCCTGCCAGGCACCTCCAGCATCCCCAGCCTGGGAAAGCTCGCACAAGGTCTCGTGGGTGTAGTATGGTATGCCGGCGGCCGGGCTCCCGGCGGCCAGCATACCGGCACCGGGAGCCTGACCGCCGGCATACCGACAGCGTGGCGAGTGCAAATGAGCCCCTTGCAGGCTCGTTGCACTCACCACGCTGCTGGCACGGTGGTGCGCTACACACGCCACGCTATTTTATTCTCCCTCCAGGGGGGTCGTGGACCCCCGCGAGGGAGAAAAAGTGTCGGTATGCCAGCTGTCGGGATTCCGGCGCCGGTATACTGTGCGCCGGGATCCCGACAGTCGGCATACTGAAGACCACCCGGTCTCGCACATCCTGCTGCTCACAGGCTATTACATTCCCCCATATCAAGGGCAAAATGCAAAATTAATAATAAACTAGACACATAAAGCAATTCTATCAATTTTATCACTTAGCAAAATCCTACAAGATCCAATATACTGTGCTTTCTCCTACATCTAGCTCATTCAAAATTAATATTCAAAATCAATGCTTATATACTGTAGCGCTAAATAGGTAAAACTTCCCAGACTTTGGACAACCAATACCTACAATGATTTTAATCAAACTATGCTGCATGTTATGAAGCTCAATGTAGGATTGGCAACATAATTTCAGGTTACAGTAGGACCAAAATGATAGAAGTCACCTTAGAGTTACTTAGGCACATTCTAACTCTCCATCTACTGTATTACACCTGGTAAGTTTCAGTACAAACTCACAAGAAACTCGTCATGTGTTGTGGCGAGATAAAGTAACCACTACTGCATTTGGTCCACAGTGCATAATTGGTGACTTTTTAGTTGCCTCCTCCTCTTGATGATGTGGGGCGAGTCTTCCCCCACTACACAATGGCATTGTGAAGCAAGGGATTGGTCTTCCATGTCAATGTAGGCAACCTCTGGGAGACTTGCCTGCCCTTCCAGGCCTACAGGAAAGCCATCTGAGATTTGAGAGTCTACTGAACAAGTATGCCTACTAGGTACAGTATGCCTACAAGTGTGCCTAAGCATGCCAAGTGTTTGTATGGTAAACATATTTGTTATTGCAATTTGCAATTAATCTTGATTGAAACAATATCTTAAGCTGGAATAAAATACTGAGAAAAAAATACAATACTGTATCTGTTTAGGTTGAAACTATTGCAATACACAATAAAGTCAGACATCTGTAAATTCCTATATGCATTCGGGATTGAACCTGTAAATTTGTCAAGCTCCACTTACAAAATTATTAAGTTCATAACAAGGAAAGAGACAGGCAGCTTGGTGGTGCTACTCATCCCTTTATGATGAAAACATTTCTA
This sequence comes from Pseudophryne corroboree, assembly GCF_028390025.1. Taxonomy (NCBI): domain Eukaryota; kingdom Metazoa; phylum Chordata; class Amphibia; order Anura; family Myobatrachidae; genus Pseudophryne; species Pseudophryne corroboree. The sequence continues at coordinate 124,730,197 of NC_086451.1, read as the reverse complement.
TAGGAGTCTGTAAAGGTAGACAGACAGTCTTGTTCACTCTTTTTGTCCCATGCCTTGCATACTAATAAGCCTAACAATTGTGCCACACTTATCACTTACGGTCCATAGTTGCATTCATTCAATGCTGAAATTATAGTTTCACTTAAGATACGCATAAATTAAATAGCCTTTTCATTTCAATAAATCATTGCATATAAGAAACTGATTCAAAACCATGCAATAAAACTACTGCATCATTCATTATTTGAAATCCATCTAATGAATATTGTAGTTTGACTGGACATGTTTTTGAAATGGATAAATCACTCTTGCAATAATAAAATAGATCTTCATTTATAGTCATTTGGAGAAATGTACGACTTCAAGAAGAAACTGTACTTTGATTCTGAATACTCTCTTTAACTCTCTAGTTAGATGATCGCTATTTAACTCTTGTAGCCTGCTTTAGTATAATGTAGTACATAATAATGCTTTTTGGAAATGCAATAAAAAAAGTAAGGGTATCCAATGATGAAATCCTTTTATATAAGATGCACCTGTGAGATAATAAAGTGGAATTGTATTAAAGTTTAAATATATGAAGTAGGTGAAAAGTCCCTAGTGTGTAGTAAACTCATGTAACCTCCTTCACACTTTTCACCATCGGGGGGTGTTACAGTTATTCTGCCAAAGGGGCAGTTAGGGATAGGCCACGGGGAGGATGGTTATGGTTAGACTGCGGGAGGGGTAGGTTAGGGTTGATGTTAGGGTTAGTCATAGAATACTTACCAAAAATGTCAGGCTTTTCATCATCGGAATACCACTGACAACATTCAGACGGTTGGGATTCTGACCAACGGGATTCCATACCCAACCCTTCTACCAGCTACATTGGATATCAACAAGACAGCAATGATTTTCAGATGTGTGCCACCCAACAAAGCTTTGTGGCCTAAGAAAGATGCCATTGCAGAAGGAGTTGGGCAGAGTTAAGGCATTCTTCTGCCCACAGGTAGATGAACCAGAGAACCTTGATTTGCAATTAGTAAAAACATGATTTCAGTTTATCTACAGTATAGAGGTTATTTAATTAAAACAGTAGAGATGGTACATCATGTGCCTGCATGTTGTGATCCAGTTTAGAAGCATATATCTAGGCATGGTGAGAGAAATCTAATAGAGGATATTACACACACATAATTGTCCCAAATAGCAATCAGCATATACCACTTTAAACTGTTTAAAAATAGATAAAATGATCTAGCAGCCTAATCACCAGACTGTTTGTCTAGTTCCCATTGTAACAGGAATACCATAAGTGAGAGGTCCTCTGTCAAAGTGCAAACCTGACACAAAGATGCCACGATCTGGACTTGTGCCTCTTTGTCATGCCTTTCCCTCCTTCCATAGGCTACCAATCTCACATTAAAGACTTGAGTTTCCATCTCTTGCTTAACACTTATTACATATACTGTATCTATATCCACAAGCAAGCCATTGGCTAACTACCCAGAAGGGTTGTTATTGGTGTGGGGTTGCACCACTTGTAGAGCATTGTTGTCGGTGTGGGGTTGCACCACTTGTAGATCATTTATTAAACAGTGCTCTTATTCTCACCCTTTAAGTGGGAAACATAATTCTCGAACAATGGTTAACATGTCAACTGGATCATATTATGTACTTTCTTCAGTGCCCTTGAGGCCTAATGTATGTTGGAAAGACGACTCGTACTTTTCATGAGAGGATGGCACAACATCATTCTGACATTCCAAAATGCAAAAGTGAACAATCCCAAGGCGCAAAAAAGGAACCTATGCAGCCAAATACACACAAAGGGACCACCAAATCCCTACAATACAGACACAATAAATACAAAGAAAAGTGGTAAAACTAGCGCTCAGTCCTGTTTCAACATGAATGTCCAATAATTGTCCAATAGGAGAACCTTTTACACCGTATCTTATAGAGGTCGATGAATAACTTATGCAGAGAGTGTCAACTTCTGATCTTCACTCGATACAGTTCCTTTCGGTGGAGAATATACCTCAAATAAAAACATGGAGGTGATATGGTGTAGTATGTCTATAATATAATGGTATCACCCACATGGATTTATAGAAATAGGAACGGCGGAAAGAACTGCGTACCGAAACTCACATAGTGAATAGATGTATGACTCCCATAAAGGTATCTTTAGCCACCTATCGCCAATAGGTAAATGAACCAATCGTGAACACACCTTTACACAACGATCCCAATATGAGGACGTACCGTACTCACATAACAGATGACAAAAGTACTCCCATAAAGGTATCTTTAGCCACCAATCACCGATCTGGTGAAATAAACAACAAGTGGACACACCTTCATACAGTAATCCCTGCAACGGGACGTACTGTACTCACATGACACATGGCAGTTGTAATCCCATAATGGTTTCTTTATTAACGTCCTCCAGATATATATTACTTATAGGAGGTGGTGGTATGTAGATATGATCTGATTGGCAAGACCGGCCGTGAATTGCCTGACAAGGAATGCCTAGACCGTCTAATCCCAGTAGTGCAAAAAGAGTTCAGTGGCGCTCCTGAGCTGACATGTTTCGACTATATGTTCACCCTTTAAGTGGGAAACATATCATTCTCGATCAATGGTTAACATGTCAACTGGATCATATTATGTACTTTCTTCAGTGCCCTTGAGGCCTAATGTATGTTGGAAAGACGACTCATACTTTTCATGAGAGGATGGCACAACATCATTCTGGCATTCGTCTAGACTATGAAAAAGGAAGAATGGATAAACCAGTTGAGGCACATTTCTTAAAGATGGGACACCAGATCTCAGCTTTTAAATATATGATAATAGTGACCGTGGCCTGACACTTTTGAAAAGAGAGGCTAAATGGATCCCCAGATTGAAAACAGTGGCCCCAAAAGGTCTGAATGAATAGTTTATATAAAATATTTTTTTTTATGAAGACCTTTTTGATTGGACCACTGGTTATTTTCTATAAAGTATGACTAGTATAATTTTTTTTGTGCCCAACGATGTCATTATGTGTTATTTTAATCTAGTTTGGTATTTGTATATATGTAAACATTGGACCTCCTTTCTTTCCCCTTTTTTGAATGTTTGGTAATGGTCTAGGTAATGGTAGTATATTAATGAGACTGCAAATTACCTTCAATACTAGTTTTTGATACCTGAATATTGCTAACTGTGCTCATTTGTTGTATATTGTACTGTATGTCTCCTTAAGAGGAAACGGTAATAGATATAGATCCAGCTTCACCTGTTAAACGCGTACTACAAGACTTCCGCTTGTGGTGAAATGCAGACCAGAAGTTGTGGCATCTCTCTTTGCGGATGGTAATTAGAAACCTGTGGAACGCACGCCTTAGTACCTCCAGTCATGATGGAACGCAGACTGGAAGTCAGGACGGCAGAGAATGTCCAGAATTTTTTATAAGTTTTAATGTATATTTTTTTCCTATGGATATAGTTAACTTTTCAGTATATGTTAATAGGGATATAATCCTCTACCATTGGTTATATTTACCCTACCCTATAGTTCGTTTAGCTATGGGATCACCTCTGGACTAATTAGTCTAGGGAAGAGGGATTTTCTCATTTTTGATTGCTAGAGGTATTTAGGGAGGTTCAGTGCTCTAGGGTCTATCTTCATGTTTGGTATACTCTTTGGGATTGGTAATTTTTCATGACTGAAACGTTGACTGATTAATATGTATCTCTGAGTAAATAATCAGTATCTAACTTTGCAAAGACCCTGGTGAGTGCACTCTTTTTTTCTACTATATGGACTATTAAAACTGCATACTCAGTTATCATCAAAGTCAATGGGAATTGAATCTTTAACATCGATGATATCAGAGTATGCAGATGTGCATTTGAAAAAATATGTACCGATGTTGGAGTCTTATATAAAAGATTAAACACATGTTCTCCAATTATTGGAAAACTATAGGTGGCACAATAAATACAAATGGGATGCAATTGATATACAATCTCTTTACTCTCTATCCCCCATGAAAAAGGGTAAGACTGTGTAAAACAAGTGCTGGTTAGAGACCAAGACTTCGAATTATTGAGAAATTAATTTACAATTGATTGTATACGGTTTGTGTTACAACACAATTATTTCACTTAATTGGGGGAATTTTTTACCCAAATATGCGGGGCGGTGATAAGGACGATTTCTGACCAAAATTTCACCAACCTATTTCTGGGTGAATGGGAACAGAAATACATCTATAAAAATAACGCCAATGCTGCTAATTTATTTTTAAGCGTTATATAGATGATATATTGATTGTTTGGCTGGGTTCTGACAGTGAGTTTTATGAGGATGTAAAGTACCTCAATATAAATGATTTTAATGTGGGGTTCACTTCTAATTTTCAAGAACAGGAGATTGAGTTCCTTGATCTTGTTTTAAGTGCTAAGAACTAGAGATGAGCCCCCCGTACTTCACTACCCGAGCCCAGATCCGATCCCGGCTCAGGATTTCCTGCCTGACTCGGAAACCAGAACGAGGCAAAATGTCATCAACCCACTGTCAGATTCTCGCGGGGTTTGGATTCCATATAAGGAGCCACGCATCGACGCCATTTTCACTCCAGTCCCGGAGAGTGTAACGAGAGGACGTGTCTCCATCCTCGGTGTCTGTGCAGGAGGGAAAGTGTGGTGGCGATTTCAGTGCTGTCTTGTGCTGCTCAGTCCAGTGTAGTGTCTTATGCTGCATCAGTCCAGTCACAGTCGTGGTGTCCTCTGCTGCCATATGTCAAGTGTAGCTGTATAAGTCCAGTGCAGTGGTGCTGTGTTGTCCTGCATCAGTCCAGTGGTAGGGTCTAGTGCTGTATCAGTCCAGTCACAGTGGTAGTGTCCTCTGCTGCCATATGTCCAGTGCTGCTCTATAAGTCAAGTCCAGTAGTGCTGTGTTATGCTGCATCATTCCAGTGGTGGTGTCCCTGTGCTGCTGTATTAGTCCAGTGGTACTGCCGTATAAGTACAGTGATACTGCCGTATATGTCCAGTGATACTATCATATATGTCCAGCGGTACTGCAATATAAATCCAGTGACACTGTGGTATATGTTCAGTGGTACTGCCATATAATTCCAGTGATACTGCCAGATATGTCGTGTTACTGCGATATAAATCCAGTGATACTGCCGTGTATGTCCAGTGGTACTGTCATATAATTCCAATGATACTGCCGTATATGTCCAATGGTACTGCCGTATAAATCCAGTGGTACCGGCACATAAATCCAGTCCAGTGGTACTGCCATATAAATCCAGTGAAAATACCATATATATGTCAAGTGGAACGGGCGTATAAACCCAGTCCAGTGATTCTGCCCTATATGTCCAGTGGTACTACCATATATGTCCAGTGGTACTGCCGTATAAATCCAGTGGTACTGGCGTATAAATCCAGTCCAGTGGTACTGCCATATAAAACCAGTGGTACTGCCGAATAAGTCCACTGATACTGTCATATAAGTCCAGTGGTACTGCTGTATATGTCCAGTTTAGTGATACTGCCATATATGTCCAGTGGTACAGCCATATAATTTCAGTGATACTGCCGATATGTCCAGTGGTACTGGTGTATAAATCCAGTCCAGTGAAACTGCCATATAAGTCCAGTGGTACTGCCATATATGTCCAGTGGTACTGCCGTAAAAATCCAGTGGTACTGGCGTATAAATCCAGTCCAGTGGTACTGCCATATAAAACCAGTGGTACTGCTGTATAAGTCCACTGATACTGTCATATAAGTCCAGTGGTACTGCTGTATATGTCCAGTGGTACTGCCATATAAATACAGTGATACTGCCATATAAATCCAGTCCAGTGGTACTGTCAAATAAGTCCAGTGATACTAGCGTATAAGTCCAGTGACATTGACGTATAATTCCAGTTATTCTGCCATATATGTCCAGTGGTTCTGCCATATAATACCAGTGATACTGCCGTATATGTCCAGTGGTAATGTTGTATAAATCCATTGCCACTGACTTATACATCCAGTCCAGTGATACTGCCATATAAGTCCAGTGTAACTTCCATAAAAATCCAGTGATACTGCCGTATCAGTCCAGTGATACTGCCGTATAAAACCAGTCCAGTGGTACTGCAGTATAAGTCCAGTGGTACTGCCGTATAATTCCAGTGATATTGGCTTATAATTCCAGTGGTACTGGTGTATAAATCAAGTGATACTATGATTTAAAACCTGTCCAGTGGTATTGCCGTATAAGTCCAGTGGTACTGCCATATAATTTCAGGGATTCTGCCATATAATTTCAGTGGTACTGCCATATAAGTCCAATGGTACTGCCGTATAAGTCCAGTGGTACTGCCGTATAATTCCAGTGATACTGCCATATTATTCCAGTGATACTGCCGTATAATTCCAGTGGTACTGGTGTATAAGTCCAGTGATACTGCCATATAAATCCAGTCCAGTGGTACTGCCGTATAACTCCAGTGGTATTCCTGTATAATTCCAGTGATACTGCCGTATAATTCCAGTGGAACTGGAGTATAAATCCAGTGATACTGCCATATAAATCCAGTCCAGTGGTACTGCCGTATAAATCCAGTGGTACTGCAGTATAAATCCAGTGATACAGCAATATAATTCCAGTGGTACTGCCATAAATTCCAGTGGTACTGTCCTGTGCTGTATATTATTTACTCCATTTCAAGGGGTTATTAATATTTAATCCAAATAATTTTTACAGGGTTTGCCCTGTGTGGTGTAGGGATACGCTGTCCTGTGTCAAAAAAATAATGGAGAACAAAAATTTGGAGGATAAAATAGGGAAAGATCAAGAACCACTTCCTTCTAGTGCTGAAGCTGCTGCCACTAGCCATGATATAGATGATGAAATGCCATCAATGTCATCTGCCAAGGCCAATGCCCAATGTGATAGTAGAGGGCATGCAAAATCCATAAAGCCAAAGTTCAGTAAAAAGACTAAAAACAAAAATTTAAATGGTCTGAGGAGAAACGTAAACTTGCCAATATGCCATTTACGACACGGAGTGGCAAGGAACGGCTAAGGCACTGGCCTATGCTTATGACTAATGGTTCAGCTTCACATGACGATGGAAGTTCTCATTCTCCCGCTAGAAAATGATAAGAGTTAAGCTGGAAAAAGCACAGAAAAGAACTGTGCGTTCAAAGATGGTATCACAAATCCCCAAGGAGAGTCTAAGTGTGTCGGTGGTTGCGATGCCTGACATTCCAAACACTGGACGGGAAGAGGTAGCTCCTTTCACCATTTGCCTGCCCTCTGCAAGTGCTGGAAGAAGCACCTACAGTCCAGTTTCTGATGTTCAAATTGAAGATGTCACTGTTGAAGTACACCAGGATGAGGATATGGGTGTTGGTGGTGCTGAAGAGGAAGTTGATGATGAGGATTCTGATGGTGATGTGGATTGTTTAAATCAGGCACTGGGGGAGACTGTTGTTTTCCGTGGGATGAATAAGCCTATTGTGATGCCTGGGCAAAATACCAAAAAAGTGTGGAAATATTTCTCCAAAAATCTGGACAACAGGTGTCAAGCCGTGTGTTGCCTCTGTCAATCCATAATGAGTAGGGGTAAGGACGTTATCCACCTGGGAACATCCACCCTTATACTTCACCTGCTGTGTATTCATCAGAAGTCATTGTCAAGTTCAGAAAATTTGGGTAGGAGCATAAGCAGGCCACTGACATCTAAATCCCTTCTTCCTCTTGTACCCATGCTCTTGCAAGCCACACCACCAACTCCCTCAATGTCAACTTCCTCCTCAGTCAGGAACATCAGTAGTTCTGCAGGCCATGTCACTGGCAGGACTGAGGCGTGCTCTCCTAACCAGGATTCTTCCAGAGTATCCTTTAGTGGTACGTCTGCTGCTGTTGCTGCAGCTGCTGTTGTTGCAGCTGGGATTCGATCGTCATCCCAGAGGAGAAGTCAGAAAACCACTTGTACTATTTCAACTAAGCAATTGACTGTCCAACAGTCCTTTGCGAGGAAGATAAAATATGACAGCAGTCATCCAGTTGCAAAGCGGATAACTGAGGCTTTGACAGCTACTGTATGTTGGTGTTAGACATGCGTCTGGTATCCGCCACTAGTTCAGTTGGACTTAGAGAATTGATGGGGGTAGTGTGTCCATGGTACCAAATCCCATCTAGATTCTAATACACTAGGTAGGTGATACCGAGACTGTACAGAGACATCAGAAAAAGTGTCCTCAGTGTCCTAAAAAATGCAGTTGTAGCGACTGCCCACTTAACCACGGACATGTGGACAAGTGGAACAGGGCAGACTAAGGACTATATGACTGTAACAGCCCAGGGTAGATGTATGGCCTCCCGCAGCGGCACCAGTAGCAGCATCTTGCAAACGCCAACTCGTTCCTAGGAAGGCTACGCTTTGTATCACTGCTTTCCATAAGAGGCACACCGCTGACAACCTCTTACGGAAACTGAGGGGCATCATCGCACAATGGCTTACCCCAAATAGACTCTCCTGGGGATTTGTGATATCGGACAATGCCATCAATATTGTGCGTGCATTACATCTGTGCAAATTCCAGCATGTCCCATGGTTTGCACTAGTGATGAGAGGGTTCGGTTCCTCGGAATCCGAACCCCCCCGAACTTCACCCATTTTACACGGTTCCGAGGCGGACTCGAATCTTCCTTCCTTACTCGGTTAACCCGAGCGCGCCCGAACGTCATCATCCCGCTGTCGGATTCTCACGAGATTCGTATTCTATATAAGGAGCCGCACGTCACCGCCATTTTCACTCATGCATTGGAGATGATAGGGAGAGGACGTGTGCAGCGTTCTCTCAGTTGTGTTCAGTGTGCTGCAAATATCTGTGCTCAGTGTGCTGCAAATATCTGTGCTCAGTGTGCTTGCAAATATCTGTGCTCAGTGTGCTGAAAATATCTACGTTCTTTGCCTGAAAAACTCTCCATATCTGTGCTGCATTGTAGTATATAGTAGGAGGACAGTGCAGAATTTTACTGACCAGTGACCACCAGTATTATATCAGTACGGTACAGTAGTTTACTGCTCTAACTACCTCTGTGTCGTCAAGTATACCATCCATCCATACCTGTGGTGCATTTAAGTTTTGCGCAGTATATAAAGTAGGAGGACAGTGCAGAATTTTGCTGACCACCAGTATATAATATATAGCAGTATAGTACAGTAGTCCACTGCTCTACCTACCTCTGTGTCGTTAAGTATACTATCCATCCATACCTGTTGTGCATTTTAGTTGTTGTGCGCAGTATATATAGTAGGAGGACAGTGCATAATTTTGCTGACCACCAGTATATAATATATAACAGTACGGTACAGTAGTCCACTGCTCTACCTACCTCTGTGTCATCAAGTATACTATCCATCCATACCTGTGGTGCATTTAAGTTTTGCGCAGTATATATAGTAGGAGGACAGTGCATAATTTTGCTGACCACCAGTATATAATATATAGCAGTACAGTACAGTAGTCCACTGCTCTACCTACCTCTGTGTCGTCAATATACTATCCATCCATACCAGTGGTGCATTTAGGTTTTGCGCAGTATATATAGTAGGACAGTGCAGTATTTTGCTGACCACCAGTATATAATATATAGCAGTACGGTACAGTAGTCCACTGCTCTACCTACCTCTGTGTCATTAAGTATACTATCCATCCATACCTGTGGTGCATTTAAGATTTGCGCAGTATATATAGTAGGAGGACAGTGCAGAATTTTGCTGACCACCAGTATATAATATACAGCAGTACGGTACAGTAGTCCACTGCTCTACCTACCTCTGTGTCGTCAAGTATACTATCCATCCATACCTGTGGTGCATTTAAGTTTTGCGCAGTATATATAGTAGGAGGACAGTGCATAATTTTGCTGACCACCAGTATATAATATATAGCAGTATGGTACAGTAGTCCACTGCTCTATCTACCTCTGTGTCATCAAGTATACTATCCATCCATACCTGTCGTGCATTTAAGTTTTGCGCAGTATAGAAAGTAGGAGGACAGTGCAGAATTTTACTGACCACCACTATATAATATATAGCAGTACGGTACAGTAGGCCATTGCTATTGATATATTACTGGCATATAATTCCACACATTAAAAAATGGAGAACAAAAATGTGGAGGGTAAAATAGGGAAAGATCAAGATCAACTTCCACCTCGTGCTGAAGCTGCTGCTACTAGTCATGGCCGAGATGATGAAATGCCATCAATGTCGTCTGCCAAGGCCGATGCCCAATGTCATAGTAGAGAGCATGTAAAATCCAAAAAACAAAAGTTCAGTAAAATGACCCAAAAATATCAATTAAAAGCATCTGAGGAGAAGCATAAACTTGCCAATATGCCATTTACGACACGGAGTGGCAAGGAATGGCTGAGACCCTGGCCTATGTTCATGGCTAGTGGTTCAGATTCACATGAGGATGGAAACACTCATCCTCTCGCTAGAAAAATGAAAAGACTTAAGCTGGCAAAAGAACAGCAAAGAACTGTGCGTTCTTCTAAATCACAAATCCCCAAGGAGAGTCCAATTGTGTAGGTTGCGATGCCTGACCTTCCCAACACTGGACGGGAAGAGGTGGCGCCTTCCACCATTTGCACGCCCCCTGCAAGTGCTGGAAGGAGCACCCGCAGTCCAGTTCCTGATAGTCAAATTGAAGATGTCACTGTTGAAGTACACCAGGATGAGGATATCGGTGTTGCTGGCGCTGAGGAGGAAATTGAAAAGGAGGATTCTGATGGTGAGGTGGTTTGTTTAAGTCAGGCACCCGGGGAGACACCTGTTGTCCGTGGGACGAATATAGCCATTGACATGCGTAGTCAAATTACAAAAAAAATCACCTCTTCGGTGTGGAATTATTTAAACAGAAATGAGGACAACTGGTGTCAAGCCGTGTGTTGCCTTTGTCAAGCGGTAATAAGTAGGGGTAAGGACGTTAACCACCTAGGAACATCCTCCCTTATACGTCACCTGGAGCGCATGCATCAGAAGTCATTGACAAGTTAAAAAACTTTGGGTGACAGCGGAAGCAGTCCACTGCCAACTAAATCCCTTCCTCTTGTAACCAAGCTCCTGCAAACCACACCACCAACTCCCTCAGTGTCAATTTCCTCCTTAGACAGGAAAGCCAATAGTCCTGCAGGCCATGTCACTATCAAGTCTGACGAGTCCTCTCCTGCCTGGGATTCCTCCGATGCATCCTTGAGTGTAACGCCTACTGCTGCTGGCGCTGCTGTTGTTGCTGCTGGGAGTCGATCGTCATCCCAGAGGGGAAGTCGGAAGACCACTTGTACTACTTCCAGTAAGCAATTGACTGTCCAACAGTCCTTTGCGGATAACTCAGCCCTTGGCAGCCTGGGTGGTGTTAAACGTGTTTCCGGTTTCCACCGTTAATTCACAGGAAACTAGAGAATTGCTTGAGGTACTATGTCCCAGGTACCAAATACCATCTAGGTTCCATCTCTCTAGGCAGGCGATACCGAGAATGTACACAGACCTCAGAAAAAGAGTCACCAGTGTCCTAAAAAATGCAGTTGTACCCAATGTCCACTTAACCACGGACATGTGGACAAGTGGAGCAGGGCAGACTAAGGACTATATGACTGTGACAGCCCACTGGGTAGATATATTGCCTCCCGCAGCAAGAACAGCAGCGGCGGTACCAGTAGCAGCATCTCGCAAACGCCAACTCATTTCTAGGCAGGCTACACTTTGTATCACCGCTTTCCATAAGAGGCACACAGCTGACAACCTCTTACGGAAACGGTAGAACATCATCGCAGAATGGCTTACCCCAATTGGACTCTCCTCGGGATTTGTGACATCGGACAACGACACCAATATTGTGCGTGCATTACATGTGGGCAAATTCCAGCACGTCCCATGTTTTGCACATACATTGAATTTGGGGGTGCAGAATTTTTTAAAAAACGACAAGGGAGTTCAAGAGATGCTGTCGGTGGCCTGAAGAATTGCGGGCCACTTTCGGCATTCAGCCACCGCGTGACGAAGACTGGAGCACCAGCAAACACTCCTGAACCTGCCCCGCCATCATCTGAAGCAAGAGGTGGTAACGAGGTGGAATTCAACCCTCTATATGCTTCAGAGGATGGAGGAGCAGCAAAAGGCCATTCAAGCCTATACATCTGCCCACGATATAGGCAAAGGAGGGGGAATGCACCTGACTCAAGCGCACTGGAGAATGATTTCAACGTTGTGCAAGGTTCTGCAACCCTTTGAACTTGCCACACGTGAAGTTAGTTCAGACACTGCCAGCCTGAGTCAGGTCATTCCCCTCATCAGGCTTTTGCAGAAGAAGCTGAAGACATTGAAGGAGGAGCTAAAACAGAGCGATTCCGCTAGGCATGTGGGACTTGTGGATGGAGCCCTTAATTCGCTTAACCAGGATTCACGGGTGGTCAATCTGTTGAAATCAGAGCACTACATTTTGGCCACCGTGCTCGATCCTAGATTTAAAACCTACATTGTATCTCTCTTTCCGGCAGACACAAGTCTGCAGAGGTTCAAAAACCTGCTGGTGAGAAAATTGTCAAGTCAAGCGGAACGTGACCCGTCAACAGCTCCTCCTTCACATTCTCCCGCAACTGGGGGTGCGAGGAAAAGGCTAAGAATTCCGAGCCCACCCGCTGGTGGTGATGCAGGGCAGTCTGGAGCGAGTGCTGACATCTGGTCCGGACTGAAGGACCTGCCAACGATTACTGACATGTCGTCTACTGTCACTGCATATGATTCTCTCACCATTGAAAGAATGGTGGAGGATTATATGAGTGACCGCATCCAAGTAGGCACGTCAGACAGTCCGTACGTATACTGGCAGGAAAAAGAGGCAATTTGGAGGCCCTTGCAGAAACTGGCTTTATTCTACCTAAGTTGCCCACCCTCCAGTGTGTACTCCGAAAGAGTGTTTAGTGCAGCCGCTCACCTTGTCAGCAATCGGCGTACGAGGTTACTTCCAGAAAATGTGGAGAAGATGATGTTCATCAAAATGAATTATAATCAATTCCTCCGTGGAGACATTCACCAGCAATTGCCTCCAGAAAGTACACAGGGACCTGAGATGGTGGATTCCAGTGGGAACGAATTAATAATCTGTGAGGAGGGGGATGTACACAGTGAAAGGGGTGAGGAATCGGAGGATGATGATGAGGTGGACATCTTGCCTCTGTAGAGCCAGTTTGTGCAAGGAGAGATTGATTGCTTCTTTTTTGGTGGGGGCCCAAACCAACCAGTCATTTCAGTCACAGTCATGTGGCAGACCCTGTCACTGAAATGATGGGTTCGTTAAAGTGTGCATGTCCTGTTTATACAACATAAGGGTGGGTGGGAGGGCCCAAGGACAATTCCATCTTGCACCTCTTTTTTCTTTCACTTTTCTTTGCATCATGTGCTGTTTGGGGACAATTTTTTTGAAGGGCCATCCTGCCTGACACTGCAGTGCCACTCCTAGATGGGCCAGGTGTTTGTGTCGGCCACTTGTGTCGCTTAGCTTAGTCACACAGCGACCTTGGTGCCCATCTTTTTTTCTTTGCATCATGTGCTGTTTGGGGACAATTTTTTTGAAGTGCCATCCTGCCTGACACTGCAGTGACACTCCTAGATGGGCCAGGTGTTTGTGTCTGCCACTTGTGTCGCTTAGCTTAGTCAAACAGCAACCTTGGTGCGCCTCTTTTTTTCTCTGCTTCATGTGCTGTTTGGGGACAATTTTTTTGAAGTGCCATCCTGTCTGATACTGCAGTGCCACTCCTAGATGGGCCAGGTGTTTGTGTCGGCCACTTGTGTCGCTTAGCTTAGTCACACAGCGACCTTGGTGCGCCTCTTTTTTTCTTTGCATCATGTGCTGTTTGGGGACAATTTTTTTGAAGTGCCATCCTGCCTGACAATGCAGTGCCACTCTTAGATGGGCCAGGTGTTTGTGTCGGCCACTTGTGTCGCTTAGCTTAGCCATCCAGCGACCTCGGTGCAAATTTTAGGACTAAAAATAACATTGTGAGGTGTGAGGTGTTCAGAATAGACTGAAAATAAGTGGAAATTATGGTTATTGAGGTTAATAATACTATGGGATCAAAATGACCCCCAAATTCTATGATTTAAGCTGTTTTTGAGGGTTTTTTGTAAAAAAACACCCGAATCCAAAACACACCCGAATCCGACAAAAAAATTTCAGGGAGGTTTTGCCAAAACGCGTCCGAATCCAAAACACGGCCGCGGACCCGAATCCAAAACCAAAACACAAAACCCGAAAAATTTCCGGTGCACATCACTACATATTATACGCATTTTTCAGGACTATTCTGTAGAACTATCTAATCTACGTTGCTCATTTTCATCTGTTCTGCGTTAATTAAAAATAATCTGAAGTTTTTTTATGATGTACCCAGCTCGGCTTCGGATTTTTTCAGGAGATACTTTCTCTGATTTTACCACTGCGGCAGATGCGGAAGCCTTCCTTAAAGAAGAATCTGAAGACACCAGTAATTCCACGGAGATGGAAGTTCGGGATGAGTGAGATATATGTGCCCTTCATATAAAAGTGCAGCAGTTTATATAGGGGTTAAGCCACAGATTATTATAGTCTGGTTTATTTGACGGATTGACTCTGTAGTTTTGAACACCTGACTCTTCTTTTTCTTTCTTATCTGTATTATTTGTTTGTGTAACATATGGTGTGGAGACAATTTCGTACTAATAGTAGTTATGAGCGGGTTCGGTTCCTCGGAAACCGAACCCCCCCGAACTTCACCCATTTTACACGGGTCCGAGCCATACTCGGATTCTCCCGTATGGCTCGGCTAACCCGAGCGCGCCCGAACGTCATCATCCCGCTGTCGGATTCTCGCGAGATTCGGATTCTATATAAGCAGCCGCACGTCGCCGCCATTTTCACTCGTGCATTGGAGATGATAGGGAGAGGACGTGGCTGGCGTCCTCTCCGTTTATTGTAGAAGACAGTTGATTCTTGTTTGTTTTTTATTGCTTAATTGTGGGGAGGATTGGGGAGCAGCTGTTAGGAGTACAGTGCAGAGTTTTGCTGATAAGTGACCACCAGTTTTTTTATCCGTTCTCTGCCTAGAATAAACGCTCCATACCATATCTGTGCTCAGTGTGCTGCATGATATATCTGTGCTGAGTGCTCACACTGCTTAACTGTGGGGACTGGGGAGCAGCTATAGCAGGAGTACAGTGCAGAGTTTTGCTGACAGTGACCACCAGTATACGTTGTCTGCCTGAAAAACACTCCATATCTGTGCTCACAGTGTGCTGCTTTATTGTGGGGACTGGGGACCACCAGTATTATTAATATTATATAGGAGTAGTACAGTGCAGAGTGCACTGCTGTACCTACCTCTGTGTCGTCACTCGTCATCCATTAAGTATACTATCCATCTACATTGTATACCTGTGGTGCATTTTAGACTAGTCTAGCAGTTTGCTGACAGTGTCCACCAGTATACTATATATAGCAGTACGGTAGGCCACCGCTGTACCTACCTCTGTGTCGTCACTCGTCATCCATTAAGTATACTATCCATCTACATTGTATACCTGTGGTGCATTTTTTTAGACTAGTTTAGCAGTTTGCTGACAGTGTCCACCAGTATACCATATTTAGCAGTACGGTAGGCCACTGCTGTACCTACCTCTGTGTCGTCACTCGTCATCCATTAAGTATACTATCCATCTACATTGTATACCTGTGGTGCATTTTTTTAGACTAGTTTAGCAGTTTGCTGACAGTTTCCACCAGTATACTATATATAGCAGTACGGTAGGCCACTGCTGTGTACCTACCTCTGTGTCGTCACTCGTCATCCATTAAGTATACTATCCATCTACATTCTATACCTGTGGTGCATTTTAGTTTTGCAGTTTGCTGACAGTGTCCACCAGTATACTATATATAGCAGTACGGTAGGCCACTGCTGTGTACCTACCTCTGTGTCATCACTCGTCATCCATTAAGTATACTATCCATCTACATTCTATACCTGTGGTGCATTTTAGACAGTTTTGCAGTTTGCTGACAGTGTCCACCAGTATTCTATATATATATATACTTATAGCAGTACGGTAGGCCACTGCTGTACCTACCTCTGTGTCGTCACTCGTCATCCATTAAGTATACTATCCATCTACATTCTATACCTGTCGTGCATTTTAGACAGTTTAGCAGTTTGCTGACAGTGTCCACCAGTATACTATATATAGCAGTACGGTAGGCCACTGCTGTGTACCTACCTCTGTGTCGTCACTCATCATCCATTAAGTATACTATCCATCTACATTCTATACCTGTGGTGCATTTTAGTTTTGCAGTTTGCTGACAGTGTCCACCAGTATACTATATATAGCAGTACGGTAGGCCACTGCTGTGTACCTACCACTGTGTCGTCACTCGTCATCCATAAAGTATACTATCCATCTACATTCTATACCTGTGGTGCATATTAGTTTTGCAGTTTGCTGACAGTGTCCACCAGTATACTATATATAGCAGTACGGTAGGCCACTGCTGTACCTACCTCTGTGTCGTCACTCGTCATCCATTAAGTATACTATCCATCTACATTGTATACCTGTGGTGCATTTTAGACTAGTTTAGCAGTTTGCTGACAGTGTCCACCAGTATTCTATATATAGCAGTACGGTAGGCTACTGCTGTACCTGCCTCTGTGTCGTCACTCGTCATCCATTAAGTATACTATCGATCTACATTGTATACCTGTGGTGCATTTTTTTAGACTAGTTTAGCAGTTTGCTGACAGTGTCCACCAGTATACTATATATAGCAGTACGGTAGGCCACTGCTGTGTACCTACCTCTGTGTCGTCACTCGTCATCCATTAAGTATACTATCCATCTACATTCTATACCTGTGGTGCATTTTAGACAGTTTTGCAGTTTGCTGACAGTGTCCACCAGTATACTATATATATACTTATAGCACTACGGTAGGCCACTGCTGTACCTACCTCTGTGTCGTCACTCGTCATCCATTAAGTATACTATCCATCTACATTCTATACCTGTGGTGCATTTTAGACAGTTTTGCAGTTTGCTGACAGTGTCCACCAGTATACTATATATAGCAGTACGGTAGGCCACTGCTGTGTACCTACCTCTGTGTCGTCACTCGTCATCCATTAAGTATACTATCCATCTACATTCTATACCTGTGGTGCATTTTAGTTTTGCAGTTTGCTGACAGTGTCCACCAGTATACTATATATGGCAGTACGGTAGGCCACTGCTGTACCTACCTCTGTGTCGTCACTCGTCATCCATTAAGTATACTATCCATCTACATTGTATACCTGTGGTGCATTTTTTTAGACTAGTTTAGCAGTTTGCTGACAGTGTCCACCAGTATACTATATATAGCAGTATGGTAGGCCACTGCTGTATCTACCTCTGTGTCGTCACTCGTCATCCATTAAGTATACTATCCATCTACATTCTATACCTGTGGTGCATTTTTTTAGACTAGTTTAGCAGTTTGCTGACAGTGTCCACCAGTATACAATATAGAGCAGTACGGTAGGCCACTGCTGTGTACCTACCTCTGTGTCGTCACTCGTCATCCATTAAGTATACTATCCATCTACATTCTATACCTGTGGTGCATTTTAGTTTTGCAGTTTGCTGACAGTGTCCACCAGTATACTATATATAGCAGTACGGTAGGCCACTGCTGTGTACCTACTTCTGTGTCGTCACTCGTCATCCATTAAGAATACTATCCATCTACATTCTATACCTGTGGTGCATTTTAGACAGTTTTGCAGTTTGCTGACAGTGTCCACCAGTATACTATATATAGCAGTACGGTGGGCCACTGCTGTACCTACCTCTGTGTCGTCACTCGTCATCCATTAAGTATACTATCCATCTACATTCTATACCTGTGGTGCATTTTTTTAGACTAGTTTAGCAGTTTGCTGACAGTGTCCACCAGTATACTATATATAGCAGTACGGTAGGCCACTGCTGTACCTACCTCTGTGTCGTCACTCGTCATCCATTAAGTATACTATCCATCTAAATTGTATACCCGTGGTGGATTTTTTTTTAGACTAGTTTAGCAGTTTGCTGACAGTGTCCACCAGTATACTTTATATAGCAGTACGGTAGGCCACTGCTGTGTACCTACCTCTGTGTCGTCACTCGTCATCCATTAAGTATACTATCCATCTACATTCTATACCTGTGGTGCATTTTAGACAGTTTTGCAGTTTGCTGACAGTGTCCACCAGTATTCTATATATATACTTATAGCAGTACGGTAGGCCACTGCTGTACCTACCTCTGTGTCGTCACTCGTCATCCATTAAGTATACTATCCATCTACATTCTATACCTGTGGTACATTTTATACAGTTTTGCAGTTTGCTGACAGTGTCCACCAGTATTCTATATATAGCAGTACGGTAGGCCACTGCTGTGTACCTACCTCTGTGTCGTCACTCGTCATCCATTAAGTATACTATCCATCTACATTCTATACCTGTGGTGCATTTTAGTTTTGCAGTTTGCTGACAGTGTCCACCAGTATACTATATATAGCAGTACGGTAGGCCACAGCTGTGTACCTACCTCTGTGTCGTCACTCGTCATCCATTAAGTATACTATCCATCTACATTCTATACCTGTGGTGCATTTTAGTTTTGCAGTTTGCTGACAGTGTCCACCAGTATACTATATATAGCAGTACGGTAGGCCACTGCTGTACGTACCTCTGTGTCATCACTCGTCATCCATTAAGTATACTATCCATCTACATTGTATACCTGTGGTGCATTTTAGACTAGTTTAGCAGTTTGCTGACAGTGTCCACCAGTATACTATATATAGCAGTACGGTAGGCCACTGCTGTACCTACCTCTGTGTCGTCACTCGTCATCCATTAAGTATACTATCGATCTACATTGTATACCTGTGGTGCATTTTAGTTTTGCAGTTTGCTGACAGTGTCCACCAGTATACTATATATGGCAGTACGGTAGGCCACTGCTGTGTACCTACCTCTGTGTCGTCACACGTCATCCATTAAGTATACTATCCATCTACATTCTATACCTGTGGTGCATTTTAGACAGTTTTGCAGTTTGCTGACAGTGTCCACCAGTATACTATATATATACTTATAGCACTACGGTTATGCCACTGCTGTATCTACCTCTGTGTCGTCACTCGTCATCCATTAAGTATACTATCCATCTACATTCTATACCTGTGGTGCATTTTTTAGACTAGTTTAGCAGTTTGCTGACAGTGTCCACCAGTATACTATATATAGCACTACGGTAGGCCACTGCTGTGTACCTACCTCTGTGTCGTCACTCGTCATCCATTAAGTATACTATCCATCTACATTCTATACCTGTGGTGCATTTTAGTTTTGCAGTTTGCTGACAGTGTCCACCAGTATACTATATATAGCAGTACGGTAGGCCACTGCTGTGTACCTACCTCTGTGTCGTCACTCGTCATCCATTAAGTATACTATCCATCTACATTCTATACCTGTGGTGCATTTTAGACAGTTTTGCAGTTTGCTGACAGTGTCCACCAGTATACTATATATAGCAGTACGGTAGGCCACTGCTGTGTACCTACCTCTGTGTCGTCACTCGTCATCCATTAAGTATACTATCCATCTACATTCTATACCTGTGGTGCATTTTAGACAGTTTTGCAGTTTGCCGACAGTGTCCACCAGTATTCTATATATATACTTATAGCAGTACGGTAGGCCACTGCTGTACCTACCTCTGTGTCGTCACTCGTCATCCATTAAGTATACTATCCATCTACATTCTATACCTGTGGTACATTTTATACAGTTTTGCAGTTTGCTGACAGTGTCCACCAGTATACTATATATAGCAGTACGGTAGACCACAGCTGTGTACCTACCTCTGTGTCGTCACTCGTCATCCATTAAGTATACTATCCATCTACATTCTATACCTGTGGTGCATTTTAGTTTAGCAGTTTGCTGACAGTGTCCACCAGTATACTATATATAGCAGTACGGTAGGCCACTGCTGTACCTACCTCTGTGTCGTCACTCGTCATCCATTAAGTATACTATCCATCTACATTGTATACCTGTGGTGCATTTTAGACTAGTTTAGCAGTTTGCTGACAGTGTCCACCAGTATACTATATATAGCAGTACGGTAGGCCACTGCTGTACCTACCTCTGTGTCGTCACTCGTCATCCATTAAGTATACTATCGATCTATATTGTATACCTGTGGTGCATTTTTTTAGACTAGTTTAGCAGTTTGCAGTTAGTGTCCACCAGTATACTATATATAGCAGTACGGTAGGCCACTGCTGTGTACCTACCTCTGTGTCGTCACTCGTCATCCATTAAGTATACTATCCATCTACATTCTATACCTGTGGTGCATTTTAGTTTTGCAGTTTGCTGACAGTGTCCACCAGTATACTATATATGGCAGTACGGTAGGCCACTGCTGTGTACCTACCTCTGTGTCGTCACTCGTCATCCATTAAGTATACTATCCATCTACATTCTATAACTGTGGTGCATTTTAGACAGTTTTGCAGTTTGCTGACAGTGTCCACCAGTATACTATATATATACTAATAGCACTACGGTAGGCCACTGCTGTACCTACCTCTGTGTCGTCATTTGTCATCCATTAAGTATACTATCCATCTACATTCTATACCTGTGGTGCATTTTAGACAGTTTTGCAGTTTGCTGACAGTGTCCACCAGTATACTATATATAGCAGTACGGTAGACCACTGCTGTGTACCTACCTCTGTGTCGTCACTCGTCATCCATTAAGTATACTAACCATCTACATTCTATACCTGTGGTGCATTTTAGTTTTGCAGTTTGCTGACAGTGTCCACCAGTATACTATATATAGCAGTACGGTTGGCCACTGCTGTACCTACCTCTGTGTCGTCACTCGTCATCCATTAAGTATACTATCCATCTACATTGTATACCTGTGGTGCATTTTTTTAGACTAGTTTAGCAGTTTGCTGACAGTGTCCACCAGTATACTATATATAGCAGTACGGTAGGCCACTGCTGTGTACCTACCTCTGTGTCGTCACTCGTCATCCATTAAGTATACTATCCATCTACATTGTATTCCTGTGGTGCATTTTAGTTTTGCAGTTTGCTGACAGTGTCCACCAGTATACTATATATGGCAGTACGGTAGGCCACTGCTGTGTACCTACCTCTGTGTCGTCACTCGTCATCCATTAAGTATACTATCCATCTACATTCTATACCTGTGGTGCATTTTAGACAGTTTTGCAGTTTGCTGACAGTGTCCACCAGTATACTATATATATACTTATAGCACTACGGTAGGCCACTGCTGTACCTACCTCTGTGTCGTCACTCGTCATACATTAAGTATACTATCCATCTACATTCTATACCTGTGGTGCATTTTTTTAGACTAGTTTAGCAGTTTGCTGACAGTGTCCACCAGTATACTATATATAGCAGTACGGTAGGCCACTGCTGTGTACCTACCTCTGTGTCGTCACTCGTCATCCATTAAGTATACTATCCATCTACATTCTATACCTGTGGTGCATTTTAGACAGTTTTGCAGTTTGCTGACAGTGTCCACCAGTATACTATATATAGCAGTACGGTAGGCCACTGCTGTACCTACCTCTGTGTCGTCACTCATCATCCATTAAGTATACTATCCATCTACATTGTATACCTGTGGTGCATTTTTTTAGACTAGTTTAGCAGTTTGCTGACAGTGTCCACCAGTATACTATATATAGCAGTACGGTAGGCCACTGCTGTGTACCTACCTCTGTGTCGTCACTCGTCATCCATTAAGTATACTATCCATCTACATTCTATACCTGTGGTGCATTTTAGACAGTTTTGCAGTTTGCTGACAGTGTCCACCAGTATACTATATATATACTAATAGCACTACGGTAGGCCACTGCTGTGCCTACCTCTGTGTCGTCATTTGTCATCCATTAAGTATACTATCCATCTACATTCTATACCTGTGGTGCATTTTAGACAGTTTTGCAGTTTGCTGACAGTGTCCACCAGTATACTATATATAGCAGTACGGTAGACCACTGCTGTGTACCTACCTCTGTGTCGTCACTCGTCATCCATTAAGTATACTATCCATCTACATTCTATACCTGTGGTGCATTTTAGACAGTTTTGCAGTTTGCTGACAGTGTCCACCAGTATACTATATATATATACTAATAGCACTACGGTAGGCCACTGCTGTACCTACCTCTGTGTCGTCATTTGTCATCCATTAAGTATACTATCCATCTACATTCTATACCTGTGGTGCATTTTAGACAGTTTTGCAGTGTGCTGACAGTGTCCACCAGTATACTATATATAGCAGTACGGTAGACCACTGCTGTGTACCTACATCTGTGTCGTCACTCGTCATCCATTAAGTATACTATCCATCTACATTCTATACCTGTGGTGCATTTTAGTTTTGCAGTTTGCTGACAGTGTCCACCAGTATACTATATATAGCAGTACGGTAGGCCACTGCTGTACCTACCTCTGTGTCGTCACTCGTCATCCATTAAGTATACTATCCATCTACATTGTATACCTGTGGTGCATTTTTTTAGACTAGTTTAGCAGTTTGCTGACAGTGTCCACCAGTATACTATATATAGCAGTACGGTAGGCCACTGCTGTGTACCTACCTCTGTGTCGTCACTCGTCATCCATTAAGTATACTATCCATCTACATTGTATACCTGTGGTGCATTTTAGTTTTGCAGTTTGCTGACAGTGTCCACCAGTATACTATATATGGCAGTACGGTAGGCCACTGCTGTGTACCTACCTCTGTGTCGTCACTCGTCATCCATTAAGTATACTATCCATCTACATTCTATACCTGTGGTGCATTTTAGACAGTTTTGCAGTTTGCTGACAGTGTCCACCAGTATACTATATATATACTTATAGCACTACGGTAGGCCACTGCTGTACCTACCTCTGTGTCGTCACTCGTCATACATTAAGTATACTATCCATCTACATTCTATACCTGTGGTGCATTTTTTTAGACTAGTTTAGCAGTTTGCTGACAGTGTCCACCAGTATACTATATATAGCAGTACGGTAGGCCACTGCTGTGTACCTACCTCTGTGTCGTCACTCGTCATCCATTAAGTATACTATCCATCTACATTCTATACCTGTGGTGCATTTTAGTTTTGCAGTTTGCTGACAGTGTCCACCAGTATACTATATATAGCAGTACGGTAGGCCACTGCTGTGTACCTACCTCTGTGTCGTCACTCGTCATCCATTAAGTATACTATCCATCTACATTCTATACCTGTGGTGCATTTTAGACAGTTTTGCAGTTTGCTGACAGTGTCCACCAGTATACTATATATAGCAGTACGGTAGGCCACTGCTGTACCTACCTCTGTGTCGTCACTCATCATCCATTAAGTATACTATCCATCTACATTGTATAACTGTGGTGCATTTTTTTAGACTAGTTTAGCAGTTTGCTGACAGTGTCCACCAGTATACTATATATAGCAGTACGGTAGGCCACTGCTGTACCTACCTCTGTGTCGTCACTCGTCATCCATTAAGTATACTATCCATCTACATTCTATACCTGTGGTGCATTTTAGTTTTGCAGTTTGCTGACAGTGTCCACCAGTATTCTATATATAGCAGTACGGTAGGTCACTGCTGTGTACCTACCTCTGTGTCGTCACTCGTCATCCATTAAGTATACTATCCATCTACTTTCTATACCTGTGGTGCATTTTAGACAGTTTTGCAGTTTGCTGACAGTGTCCACCAGTATTCTATATATATACTTATAGCAGTACGGTAGGCCACTGCTGTACTTACCTCTGTGTCGTCACTCGTCATCCATTAAGTATACTATCCATCTACATTCTATACCTGTGGTACATTTTATACAGTTTTGCAGTTTGCTGACAGTGTCCACCAGTATACTATATTTAGCAGTACGGTAGGCCACTGCTGTGTACCTACCTCTATGTCGTCACTCATCATCCATTAAGTATACTATCCATCTACATTGTATACCTGTGGTGCATTTTAGTTTTGCATTTTGCTGACAGTGTCCACCAGTATACTATATATAGCAGTACGGTAGGCCACTGCTGTGTACCTACCTCGGTGTCGTCACTCGTCATCCATTAAGTATACTATCCATCTACATTCTATACCTGTGGTGCATTTTAGTTTTGCAGTTTGCTGACAGTGTCCACCAGTATTCTATATATAGCAGTACGGTAGGCCACTGCTGTACCTACCTCTGTGTCGTCACTCATCATCCATTAAGTATACTATCCATCTACATTGTATACCTGTGGTGCATTTTTTTAGACTAGTTTAGCAGTTTGCTGACAGTGTCCACCAGTATACTATATATAGCAGTACGGTAGGCCACTGCTGTACCTACCTCTGTGTCGTCACTCGTCATCCATTAAGTATACTATCCATCTACATTCTATACCTGTGGTGCATTTTAGTTTTGCAGTTTGCTGACAGTGTCCACCAGTATTCTATATATAGCAGTACGGTAGGTCACTGCTGTGTACCTACCTCTGTGTCGTCACTCGTCATCCATTAAGTATACTATCCATCTACATTCTATACCTGTGGTGCATTTTAGACAGTTTTGCAGTTTGCTGACAGTGTCCACCAGTATTCTATATATATACTTATAGCAGTACGGTAGGCCACTGCTGTACCTACCTCTGTGTCGTCACTCGTCATCCATTAAGTATACTATCCATCTACATTCTATACCTGTGGTACATTTTATACAGTTTTGCAGTTTGCTGACAGTGTCCACCAGTATACTATATATAGCAGTACGGTAGGCCACTGCTGTGTACCTACCTCTGTGTCGTCACTTATCATCCATTAAGTATACTATCCATCTACATTCTATACCTGTGGTGCATTTTAGTTTTGCAGTTTGCTGACAGTGTCCACCAGTATACTATATATGGCAGTACGGTAGGCCACTGCTGTGTACCTACCTCTGTGTCGTCACTCGTCATCCATTAAGTATACTATCCATCTACATTCTATACCTGTGGTGCATTTTAGACAGTTTTGCAGTTTGCTGAGAGTGTCCACCAGTATACTATATATATACTAATAGTACTACGGTAGGCCACTGCTGTACCTACCTCTGTGTCGTCATTTGTCATCCATTAAGTATACTATCCATCTACATTCTATACCTGTGGTGCATTTTAGACAGTTTTGCAGTTTGCTGACAGTGTCCACCAGTATACTATATATAGCAGTACGGTAGACCACTGCTGTGTACCTACCTCTGTGTCATCACTCGTCATCCATTAAGTATACTATCCATCTACATTCTATACCTGTGGTGCATTTTAGACAGTTTTGCAGTTTGCTGACAGTGTCCACCAGTATACTATATATATACTAATAGCACTACGGTAGGCCACTGCTGTACCTACCTCTGTGTCGTCATTTGTCATCCATTAAGTATACTATCCATCTACATTCTATACCTGTGGTGCATTTTAGACAGTTTTGCAGTTTGCTGACAGTGTCCACCAGTATACTATATATAGCAGTACGGTAGACCACTGCTGTGTACCTACCTCTGTGTCGTCACTCGTCATCCATTAAGTATACTATCCATCTACATTCTATACCTGTGGTGCATTTTAGACAGTTTTGCAGTTTGCTGACAGTGTCCACCAGTATACTATATATATACTAATAGCACTACGGTAGGCCACTGCTGTACCTACCTCTGTGTCGTCATTTGTCATCCATTAAGTATACTATCCATCTACATTCTATACCTGTGGTGCATTTTAGACAGTTTTGCAGTTTGCTGACAGTGTCCACCAGTATACTATATATAGCAGTACGGTAGACCACTGCTGTGTACCTACATCTGTGTCGTCACTCGTCATCCATTAAGTATACTATCCATCTACATTCTATACCTGTGGTGCATTTTAGTTTTGCAGTTTGCTGACAGTGTCCACCAGTATACTATATATAGCAGTACGGTAGGCCACTGCTGTACCTACCTCTGTGTCGTCACTCGTCATCCATTAAGTATACTATCCATCTACATTGTATACCTGTGGTGCATTTTTTTAGACTAGTTTAGCAGTTTGCTGACAGTGTCCACCAGTATACTATATATAGCAGTACGGTAGGCCACTGCTGTGTACCTACCTCTGTGTCGTCACTCGTCATCCATTAAGTATACTATCCATCTACATTGTATACCTGTGGTGCATTTTAGTTTTGCAGTTTGCTGACAGTGTCCACCAGTATACTATATATGGCAGTACGGTAGGCCACTGCTGTGTACCTACCTCTGTGTCGTCACTCGTCATCCATTAAGTATACTATCCATCTACATTCTATACCTGTGGTGCATTTTAGACAGTTTTGCAGTTTGCTGACAGTGTCCACCAGTATACTATATATATACTTATAGCACTACGGTAGGCCACTGCTGTACCTACCTCTGTGTCGTCACTCGTCATACATTAAGTATACTATCCATCTACATTCTATACCTGTGGTGCATTTTTTTAGACTAGTTTAGCAGTTTGCTGACAGTGTCCACCAGTATACTATATATAGCAGTACGGTAGGCCACTGCTGTGTACCTACCTCTGTGTCGTCACTCGTCATCCATTAAGTATACTATCCATCTACATTCTATACCTGTGGTGCATTTTAGACAGTTTTGCAGTTTGCTGACAGTGTCCACCAGTATACTATATATAGCAGTACGGTAGGCCACTGCTGTACCTACCTCTGTGTCGTCACTCATCATCCATTAAGTATACTATCCATCTACATTGTATACCTGTGGTGCATTTTTTTAGACTAGTTTAGCAGTTTGCTGACAGTGTCCACCAGTATACTATATATAGCAGTACGGTAGGCCACTGCTGTACCTACCTCTGTGTCGTCACTCGTCATCCATTAAGTATACTATCCATCTACATTCTATACCTGTGGTGCATTTTAGTTTTGCAGTTTGCTGACAGTGTCCACCAGTATTCTATATATAGCAGTACGGTAGGTCACTGCTGTGTACCTACCTCTGTGTCGTCACTCGTCATCCATTAAGTATACTATCCATCTACATTCTATACCTGTGGTGCATTTTAGACAGTTTTGCAGTTTGCTGACAGTGTCCACCAGTATTCTATATATATACTTATAGCAGTACGGTAGGCCACTGCTGTACTTACCTCTGTGTCGTCACTCGTCATCCATTAAGTATACTATCCATCTACATTCTA
Source organism: Pseudophryne corroboree (assembly GCF_028390025.1). NCBI lineage: Eukaryota > Metazoa > Chordata > Amphibia > Anura > Myobatrachidae > Pseudophryne > Pseudophryne corroboree. The sequence continues at coordinate 124,702,760 of NC_086451.1, read as the reverse complement.
TACGTACATTTTATACAGTTTTGCAGTTTGCTGACAGTGTCCACCAGTATACTATATTTAGCAGTACGGTAGGCCACTGCTGTGTACCTTCCTCTATGTCGTCACTCATCATCCATTAAGTATACTATCCATCTACATTCTATACCTGTGGTGCATTTTAGTTTTGCATTTTGCTGACAGTGTCCACCAGTATACTATATATAGCAGTACGGTAGGCCACAGCTGTGTACCTACCTCTGTGTCGTCACTCGTCATCCATTAAGTATACTATCCATCTACATTCTATACCTGTGGTGCATTTTAGTTTTGCAGTTTGCTGACAGTGTCCACCAGTATTCTATATATAGCAGTACGGTAGGTCACTGCTGTGTACCTACCTCTGTGTCGTCACTCGTCATCCATTAAGTATACTATCCATCTACATTCTATACCTGTGGTGCATTTTAGACAGTTTTGCAGTTTGCTGACAGTGTCCACCAGTATTCTATATATATACTTATAGCAGTACGGTAGGCCACTGCTGTACCTACCTCTGTGTCGTCACTCGTCATCCATTAAGTATACTATCCATCTACATTCTATACCTGTGGTACATTTTATACAGTTTTGCAGTTTGCTGACAGTGTCCACCAGTATACTATATATAGCAGTACGGTAGGCCACTGCTGTGTACCTACCTCTGTGTCGTCACTCATCATCCTTTAAGTATACTATCCATCTACATTCTATACCTGTGGTGCATTTTAGTTTTGCAGTTTGCTGACAGTGTCCACCAGTATACTATATATGGCAGTACGGTAGGCCACTGCTGTGTACCTACCTCTGTGTCGTCACTCGTCATCCATTAAGTATACTATCCATCTACATTCTATACCTGTGGTGCATTTTAGACAGTTTTGCAGTTTGCTGACAGTGTCCACCAGTATACTATATATATACTAATAGCACTACGGTAGGCCACTGCTGTACCTACCTCTGTGTCGTCATTTGTCATCCATTAAGTATACTATCCATCTACATTCTATACCTGTGGTGCATTTTAGACAGTTTTGCAGTTTGCTGACAGTGTCCACCAGTATACTATATATAGCAGTACGGTAGACCACTGCTGTGTACCTACCTCTGTGTCGTCACTCGTCATCCATTAAGTATACTATCCATCTACATTCTATACCTGTGGTGCATTTTAGACAGTTTTGCAGTTTGCTGACAGTGTCCACCAGTATACTATATATATACTAATAGCACTACGGTAGGCCACTGCTGTACCTACCTCTGTGTCGTCATTTGTCATCCATTAAGTATACTATCCATCTACATTCTATACCTGTGGTGCATTTTAGACAGTTTTGCAGTTTGCTGACAGTGTCCACCAGTATACTATATATAGCAGTACGGTAGACCACTGCTGTGTACCTACATCTGTGTCGTCACTCGTCATCCATTAAGTATACTATCCATCTACATTCTATACCTGTGGTGCATTTTAGTTTTGCAGTTTGCTGACAGTGTCCACCAGTATACTATATATAACAGTACGGTAGGCCACTGCTGTACCTACCTCTGTGTCGTCACTCGTCATCCATTAAGTATACTATCCATCTACATTGTATACCTGTGGTGCATTTTTTAGACTAGTTTAGCAGTTTGCTGACAGTTTACACCAGTATACTATATATAGCAGTACGGTAGGCCACTGCTGTGTACCTACCTCTGTATCGTCACTCGTCATCCATTAAGTATACTATCCATCTACATTGTATACCTGTGGTGCATTTTAGTTTTGCAGTTTGCTGACAGTGTCCACCAGTATACTATATATGGCAGTACGGTAGGCCACTGCTGTGTACCTACCTCTGTGTCGTCACTCGTCATCCATTAAGTATACTATCCATCTACATTCTATACCTGTGGTGCATTTTAGACAGTTTTGCAGTTTGCTGACAGTGTCCACCAGTATACTATATATATATACTTATAGCACTACGGTAGGCCACTGCTGTACCTACCTCTGTGTCGTCACTCGTCATCCATTAAGTATACTATCCATCTCCATTCTATACCTGTGGTGCATTTTTTTAGACTAGTTTAGCAGTTTGCTGACAGTGTCCACCAGTATACTATATATAGCAGTACAGTAGGCCACTGCTGTGTACCTACCTCTGTGTCGTCACTCGTCATCCATTAAGTATACTATCCATCTACATTCTATATCTGTGGTGCATTTTAGTTTTGCAGTTTGCTGACAGTGTCCACCAGTATACTATATATAGCAGTACGGTAGGCCACTGCTGTGTACCTACCTCGGTGTCGTCACTCGTCATCCATTAAGTATACTATCCATCTACATTCTATACCTGTGGTGCATTTTAGACAGTTTTGCAGTTTGCTGACAGTGTCCACCAGTATACTATATATAGCAGTACGGTAGGCCACTGCTGTACCTACCTCTGTGTCGTCACTCATCATCCATTAAGTATACTATCCATCTACATTCTATACCTGTGGTGCATTTTTTTAGACTAGTTTAGCAGTTTGCTGACAGTGTCCACCAGTATACTATATATAGCAGTACGGTAGGCCACTGCTGTACCTACCTCTGTGTCGTCACTCGTCATCCATTAAGTATACTATCCATCTAAATTGTATACCTGTGGTGCATTTTTTTTAGACTAGTTTAGCAGTTTGCTGACAGTGTCCACCAGTATACTATATATAGCAGTACGGTAGGCCACTGCTGTGTACCTACCTCTGTGTCGTCACTCGTCATCCATTAAGTATACTATCCATCTACATTCTATACCTGTGGTGCATTTTAGACAGTTTTGCAGTTTGCTGACAGTGTCCACCAGTATACTATATATAGCAGTACGGTAGACCACTGCTGTGTACCTACCTCTGTGTCGTCACTCGTCATCCATTAAGTATACTATCCATCTACATTCTATACCTGTGGTGCATTTTAGACAGTTTTGCAGTTTGCTGACAGTGTCCACCAGTATACTATATATATACTAATAGCACTACGGTAGGCCACTGCTGTACCTACCTCTGTGTCGTCATTTGTCATCCATTAAGTATACTATCCATCTACATTCTATACCTGTGGTGCATTTTAGACAGTTTTGCAGTTTGCTGACAGTGTCCACCAGTATACTATATATAGCAGTACGGTAGACCACTGCTGTGTACCTACCTCTGTGTCGTCACTCGTCATCCATTAAGTATACTATCCATCTACATTCTATACCTTTGGTGCATTTTAGACAGTTTTGCAGTTTGCTGACAGTGTCCACCAGTATACTATATATATACTAATAGCACTACGGTAGGCCACTGCTGTACCTACCTCTGTGTCGTCATTTGTCATCCATTAAGTATACTATCCATCTACATTCTATACCTGTGGTGCATTTTAGACAGTTTTGCAGTTTGCTGACAGTGTCCACCAGTATACTATATATAGCAGTACGGTAGACCACTGCTGTGTACCTACATCTGTGTCGTCACTCGTCATCCATTAAGTATACTATCCATCTACATTCTATACCTGTGGTGCATTTTAGTTTTGCAGTTTGCTGACAGTGTCCACCAGTATACTATATATAACAGTACGGTAGGCCACTGCTGTACCTACCTCTGTGTCGTCACTCGTCATCCATTAAGTATACTATCCATCTACATTGTATACCTGTGGTGCATTTTTTAGACTAGTTTAGCAGTTTGCTGACAGTTTCCACCAGTATACTATATATAGCAGTACGGTAGGCCACTGCTGTGTACCTACCTCTGTGTCGTCACTCGTCATCCATTAAGTATACTATCCATCTACATTGTATACCTGTGGTGCATTTTAGTTTTGCAGTTTGCTGACAGTGTCCACCAGTATACTATATATGGCAGTACGGTAGGCCACTGCTGTGTACCTACCTCTGTGTCGTCACTCGTCATCCATTAAGTATACTATCCATCTACATTCTATACCTGTGGTGCATTTTAGACAGTTTTGCAGTTTGCTGACAGTGTCCACCAGTATACTATATATATATACTTATAGCACTACGGTAGGCCACTGCTGTACCTACCTCTGTGTCGTCACTCGTCATCCATTAAGTATACTATCCATCTCCATTCTATACCTGTGGTGCATTTTTTTAGACTAGTTTAGCAGTTTGCTGACAGTGTCCACCAGTATACTATATATAGCAGTACAGTAGGCCACTGCTGTGTACCTACCTCTGTGTCGTCACTCGTCATCCATTAAGTATACTATCCATCTACATTCTATATCTGTGGTGCATTTTAGTTTTGCAGTTTGCTGACAGTGTCCACCAGTATACTATATATAGCAGTACGGTAGGCCACTGCTGTGTACCTACCTCGGTGTCGTCACTCGTCATCCATTAAGTATACTATCCATCTACATTCTATACCTGTGGTGCATTTTAGACAGTTTTGCAGTTTGCTGACAGTGTCCACCAGTATACTATATATAGCAGTACGGTAGGCCACTGCTGTACCTACCTCTGTGTCGTCACTCATCATCCATTAAGTATACTATCCATCTACATTCTATACCTGTGGTGCATTTTTTTAGACTAGTTTAGCAGTTTGCTGACAGTGTCCACCAGTATACTATATATAGCAGTACGGTAGGCCACTGCTGTACCTACCTCTGTGTCGTCACTCGTCATCCATTAAGTATACTATCCATCTAAATTGTATACCTGTGGTGCATTTTTTTTAGACTAGTTTAGCAGTTTGCTGACAGTGTCCACCAGTATACTATATATAGCAGTACGGTAGGCCACTGCTGTGTACCTACCTCTGTGTCGTCACTCGTCATCCATTAAGTATACTATCCATCTACATTCTATACCTGTGGTGCATTTTAGACAGTTTTGCAGTTTGCTGACAGTGTCCACCAGTATACTATATATAGCAGTACGGTAGACCACTGCTGTGTACCTACCTCTGTGTCGTCACTCGTCATCCATTAAGTATACTATCCATCTACATTCTATACCTGTGGTGCATTTTAGACAGTTTTGCAGTTTGCTGACAGTGTCCACCAGTATACTATATATATACTAATAGCACTACGGTAGGCCACTGCTGTACCTACCTCTGTGTCGTCATTTGTCATCCATTAAGTATACTATCCATCTACATTCTATACCTGTGGTGCATTTTAGACAGTTTTGCAGTTTGCTGACAGTGTCCACCAGTATACTATATATAGCAGTACGGTAGACCACTGCTGTGTACCTACCTCTGTGTCGTCACTCGTCATCCATTAAGTATACTATCCATCTACATTCTATACCTTTGGTGCATTTTAGACAGTTTTGCAGTTTGCTGACAGTGTCCACCAGTATACTATATATATACTAATAGCACTACGGTAGGCCACTGCTGTACCTACCTCTGTGTCGTCATTTGTCATCCATTAAGTATACTATCCATCTACATTCTATACCTGTGGTGCATTTTAGACAGTTTTGCAGTTTGCTGACAGTGTCCACCAGTATACTATATATAGCAGTACGGTAGACCACTGCTGTGTACCTACATCTGTGTCGTCACTCGTCATCCATTAAGTATACTATCCATCTACATTCTATACCTGTGGTGCATTTTAGTTTTGCAGTTTGCTGACAGTGTCCACCAGTATACTATATATAGCAGTACGGTAGGCCACTGCTGTACCTACCTCTGTGTCGTCACTCGTCATCCATTAAGTATACTATCCATCTACATTGTATACCTGTGGTGCATTTTTTTAGACTAGTTTAGCAGTTTGCTGACAGTGTCCACCAGTATACTATATATAGCAGTACGGTAGGCCACTGCTGTGTACCTACCTCTGTGTCGTCACTCGTCATCCATTAAGTATACTATCCATCTACATTGTATTCCTGTGGTGCATTTTAGTTTTGCAGTTTGCTGACAGTGTCCACCAGTATACTATATATGGCAGTACGGTAGGCCACTGCTGTGTACCTACCTCTGTGTCGTCACTCGTCATCCATTAAGTATACTATCCATCTACATTCTATACCTGTGGTGCATTTTAGACAGTTTTGCAGTTTGCTGACAGTGTCCACCAGTATACTATATATACTTATAGCACTACGGTAGGCCACTGCTGTACCTACCTCTGTGTCGTCACTCGTCATACATTAAGTATACTATCCATCTACATTCTATACCTGTGGTGCATTTTTTTAGACTAGTTTAGCAGTTTGCTGACAGTGTCCACCAGTATACTATATATAGCAGTACGGTAGGCCACTGCTGTGTACCTACCTCTGTGTCGTCACTCGTCATCCATTAAGTATACTATCCATCTACATTCTATACCTGTGGTGCATTTTAGTTTTGCAGTTTGCTGACAGTGTCCACCAGTATACTATATATAGCAGTACGGTAGGCCACTGCTGTGTACCTACCTCTGTGTCGTCACTCGTCATCCATTAAGTATACTATCCATCTACATTCTATACCTGTGGTGCATTTTAGACAGTTTTGCAGTTTGCTGACAGTGTCCACCAGTATACTATATATAGCAGTACGGTAGGCCACTGCTGTACCTACCTCTGTGTCGTCACTCATCATCCATTAAGTATACTATCCATCTACATTGTATACCTGTGGTGCATTTTTTTAGACTAGTTTAGCAGTTTGCTGACAGTGTCCACCAGTATACTATATATAGCAGTACGGTAGGCCACTGCTGTACCTACCTCTGTGTCGTCACTCGTCATCCATTAAGTATACTATCCATCTACATTCTATACCTGTGGTGCATTTTAGTTTTGCAGTTTGCTGACAGTGTCCACCAGTATTCTATATATAGCAGTACGGTAGGTCACTGCTGTGTACCTACCTCTGTGTCATCACTCGTCATCCATTAAGTATACTATCCATCTACATTCTATACCTGTGGTGCATTTTAGACAGTTTTGCAGTTTGCTGACAGTGTCCACCAGTATACTATATATATACTAATAGCACTACGGTAGGCCACTGCTGTACCTACCTCTGTGTCGTCATTTGTCATCCATTAAGTATACTATCCATCTACATTCTATACCTGTGGTGCATTTTAGACAGTTTTGCAGTTTGCTGACAGTGTCCACCAGTATACTATATATAGCAGTACGGTAGACCACTGCTGTGTACCTACATCTGTGTCGTCACTCGTCATCCATTAAGTATACTATCCATCTACATTCTATACCTGTGGTGCATTTTAGTTTTGCAGTTTGCTGACAGTGTCCACCAGTATACTATATATAACAGTACGGTAGGCCACTGCTGTACCTACCTCTGTGTCGTCACTCGTCATCCATTAAGTATACTATCCATCTACATTGTATACCTGTGGTGCATTTTTTAGACTAGTTTAGCAGTTTGCTGACAGTTTCCACCAGTATACTATATATAGCAGTACGGTAGGCCACTGCTGTGTACCTACCTCTGTGTCGTCACTCGTCATCCATTAAGTATACTATCCATCTACATTGTATACCTGTGGTGCATTTTAGTTTTGCAGTTTGCTGACAGTGTCCACCAGTATACTATATATGGCAGTACGGTAGGCCACTGCTGTGTACCTACCTCTGTGTCGTCACTCGTCATCCATTAAGTATACTATCCATCTACATTCTATACCTGTGGTGCATTTTAGACAGTTTTGCAGTTTGCTGACAGTGTCCACCAGTATACTATATATATATACTTATAGCACTACGGTAGGCCACTGCTGTACCTACCTCTGTGTCGTCACTCGTCATCCATTAAGTATACTATCCATCTCCATTCTATACCTGTGGTGCATTTTTTTAGACTAGTTTAGCAGTTTGCTGACAGTGTCCACCAGTATACTATATATAGCAGTACAGTAGGCCACTGCTGTGTACCTACCTCTGTGTCGTCACTCGTCATCCATTAAGTATACTATCCATCTACATTCTATATCTGTGGTGCATTTTAGTTTTGCAGTTTGCTGACAGTGTCCACCAGTATACTATATATAGCAGTACGGTAGGCCACTGCTGTGTACCTACCTCGGTGTCGTCACTCGTCATCCATTAAGTATACTATCCATCTACATTCTATACCTGTGGTGCATTTTAGACAGTTTTGCAGTTTGCTGACAGTGTCCACCAGTATACTATATATAGCAGTACGGTAGGCCACTGCTGTACCTACCTCTGTGTCGTCACTCATCATCCATTAAGTATACTATCCATCTACATTCTATACCTGTGGTGCATTTTTTTAGACTAGTTTAGCAGTTTGCTGACAGTGTCCACCAGTATACTATATATAGCAGTACGGTAGGCCACTGCTGTACCTACCTCTGTGTCGTCACTCGTCATCCATTAAGTATACTATCCATCTAAATTGTATACCTGTGGTGCATTTTTTTTAGACTAGTTTAGCAGTTTGCTGACAGTGTCCACCAGTATACTATATATAGCAGTACGGTAGGCCACTGCTGTGTACCTACCTCTGTGTCGTCACTCGTCATCCATTAAGTATACTATCCATCTACATTCTATACCTGTGGTGCATTTTAGACAGTTTTGCAGTTTGCTGACAGTGTCCACCAGTATACTATATATAGCAGTACGGTAGACCACTGCTGTGTACCTACCTCTGTGTCGTCACTCGTCATCCATTAAGTATACTATCCATCTACATTCTATACCTGTGGTGCATTTTAGACAGTTTTGCAGTTTGCTGACAGTGTCCACCAGTATACTATATATATACTAATAGCACTACGGTAGGCCACTGCTGTACCTACCTCTGTGTCGTCATTTGTCATCCATTAAGTATACTATCCATCTACATTCTATACCTGTGGTGCATTTTAGACAGTTTTGCAGTTTGCTGACAGTGTCCACCAGTATACTATATATAGCAGTACGGTAGACCACTGCTGTGTACCTACCTCTGTGTCGTCACTCGTCATCCATTAAGTATACTATCCATCTACATTCTATACCTTTGGTGCATTTTAGACAGTTTTGCAGTTTGCTGACAGTGTCCACCAGTATACTATATATATACTAATAGCACTACGGTAGGCCACTGCTGTACCTACCTCTGTGTCGTCATTTGTCATCCATTAAGTATACTATCCATCTACATTCTATACCTGTGGTGCATTTTAGACAGTTTTGCAGTTTGCTGACAGTGTCCACCAGTATACTATATATAGCAGTACGGTAGACCACTGCTGTGTACCTACATCTGTGTCGTCACTCGTCATCCATTAAGTATACTATCCATCTACATTCTATACCTGTGGTGCATTTTAGTTTTGCAGTTTGCTGACAGTGTCCACCAGTATACTATATATAGCAGTACGGTAGGCCACTGCTGTACCTACCTCTGTGTCGTCACTCGTCATCCATTAAGTATACTATCCATCTACATTGTATACCTGTGGTGCATTTTTTTAGACTAGTTTAGCAGTTTGCTGACAGTGTCCACCAGTATACTATATATAGCAGTACGGTAGGCCACTGCTGTGTACCTACCTCTGTGTCGTCACTCGTCATCCATTAAGTATACTATCCATCTACATTGTATTCCTGTGGTGCATTTTAGTTTTGCAGTTTGCTGACAGTGTCCACCAGTATACTATATATGGCAGTACGGTAGGCCACTGCTGTGTACCTACCTCTGTGTCGTCACTCGTCATCCATTAAGTATACTATCCATCTACATTCTATACCTGTGGTGCATTTTAGACAGTTTTGCAGTTTGCTGACAGTGTCCACCAGTATACTATATATACTTATAGCACTACGGTAGGCCACTGCTGTACCTACCTCTGTGTCGTCACTCGTCATACATTAAGTATACTATCCATCTACATTCTATACCTGTGGTGCATTTTTTTAGACTAGTTTAGCAGTTTGCTGACAGTGTCCACCAGTATACTATATATAGCAGTACGGTAGGCCACTGCTGTGTACCTACCTCTGTGTCGTCACTCGTCATCCATTAAGTATACTATCCATCTACATTCTATACCTGTGGTGCATTTTAGTTTTGCAGTTTGCTGACAGTGTCCACCAGTATACTATATATAGCAGTACGGTAGGCCACTGCTGTGTACCTACCTCTGTGTCGTCACTCGTCATCCATTAAGTATACTATCCATCTACATTCTATACCTGTGGTGCATTTTAGACAGTTTTGCAGTTTGCTGACAGTGTCCACCAGTATACTATATATAGCAGTACGGTAGGCCACTGCTGTACCTACCTCTGTGTCGTCACTCATCATCCATTAAGTATACTATCCATCTACATTGTATACCTGTGGTGCATTTTTTTAGACTAGTTTAGCAGTTTGCTGACAGTGTCCACCAGTATACTATATATAGCAGTACGGTAGGCCACTGCTGTACCTACCTCTGTGTCGTCACTCGTCATCCATTAAGTATACTATCCATCTACATTCTATACCTGTGGTGCATTTTAGTTTTGCAGTTTGCTGACAGTGTCCACCAGTATTCTATATATAGCAGTACGGTAGGTCACTGCTGTGTACCTACCTCTGTGTCATCACTCGTCATCCATTAAGTATACTATCCATCTACATTCTATACCTGTGGTGCATTTTAGACAGTTTTGCAGTTTGCTGACAGTGTCCACCAGTATTCTATATATATACTTATAGCAGTACGGTAGGCCACTGCTGTACTTACCTCTGTGTCGTCACTCGTCATCCATTAAGTATACTATCCATCTACATTCTATACCTGTGGTACATTTTATACAGTTTTGCAGTTTGCTGACAGTGTCCACCAGTATACTATATTTAGCAGTACGGTAGGCCACTGCTGTGTACCTTCCTCTATGTCGTCACTCATCATCCATTAAGTATACTATCCATCTACATTCTATACCTGTGGTGCATTTTAGTTTTGCATTTTGCTGACAGTGTCCACCAGTATACTATATATAGCAGTACGGTAGGCCACAGCTGTGTACCTACCTCTGTGTCGTCACTCGTCATCCATTAAGTATACTATCCATCTACATTCTATACCTGTGGTGCATTTTAGTTTTGCAGTTTGCTGACAGTGTCCACCAGTATTCTATATATAGCAGTACGGTAGGTCACTGCTGTGTACCTACCTCTGTGTCGTCACTCGTCATCCATTAAGTATACTATCCATCTACATTCTATACCTGTGGTGCATTTTAGACAGTTTTGCAGTTTGCTGACAGTGTCCACCAGTATTCTATATATATACTTATAGCAGTACGGTAGGCCACTGCTGTACCTACCTCTGTGTCGTCACTCGTCATCCATTAAGTATACTATCCATCTACATTCTATACCTGTGGTACATTTTATACAGTTTTGCAGTTTGCTGACAGTGTCCACCAGTATACTATATATAGCAGTACGGTAGGCCACTGCTGTGTACCTACCTCTGTGTCGTCACTCATCATCCATTAAGTATACTATCCATCTACATTCTATACCTGTGGTGCATTTTAGTTTTGCAGTTTGCTGACAGTGTCCACCAGTATACTATATATGGCAGTACGGTAGGCCACTGCTGTGTACCTACCTCTGTGTCGTCACTCGTCATCCATTAAGTATACTATCCATCTACATTGTATACCTGTGGTGCATTTTAGTTTTGCAGTTTGCTGACAGTGTCCACCAGTATACTATATATGGCAGTACGGTAGGCCACTGCTGTGTACCTACCTCTGTGTCGTCACTCGTCATCCATTAAGTATACTATCCATCTACATTCTATACCTGTGGTGCATTTTAGACAGTTTTGCAGTTTGCTGACAGTGTCCACCAGTATACTATATATATATACTTATAGCACTACGGTAGGCCACTGCTGTACCTACCTCTGTGTCGTCACTCGTCATCCATTAAGTATACTATCCATCTACATTGTATACCTGTGGTGCATTTTTTTAGACTAGTTTAGCAGTTTGCTGACAGTGTCCACCAGTATACTATATATAGCAGTACGGTAGGCCACTGCTGTGTACCTACCTCTGTGTCGTCACTCGTCATCCATTAAGTATACTATCCATCTACATTGTATACCTGTGGTGCATTTTAGTTTTGCAGTTTGCTGACAGTGTCCACCAGTATACTATATATGGCAGTACGGTAGGCCACTGCTGTGTACCTACCTCTGTGTCGTCACTCGTCATCCATTAAGTATACTATCCATCTACATTCTATACCTGTGGTGCATTTTAGACAGTTTTGCAGTTTGCTGACAGTGTCCACCAGTATACTATATATATACTTATAGCACTACGGTAGGCCACTGCTGTACCTACCTCTGTGTCGTCACTCGTCATACATTAAGTATACTATCCATCTACATTCTATACCTGTGGTGCATTTTTTTAGACTAGTTTAGCAGTTTGCTGACAGTGTCCACCAGTATACTATATATAGCAGTACGGTAGGCCACTGCTGTGTACCTACCTCTGTGTCGTCACTCGTCATCCATTAAGTATACTATCCATCTACATTCTATACCTGTGGTGCATTTTAGACAGTTTTGCAGTTTGCTGATAGTGTCCACCAGTATACTATATATAGCAGTACGGTAGGCCACTGCTGTACCTACCTCTGTGTCGTCACTCATCATCCATTAAGTATACTATCCATCTACATTGTATACCTGTGGTGCATTTTTTTAGACTAGTTTAGCAGTTTGCTGACAGTGTCCACCAGTATACTATATATAGCAGTACGGTAGGCCACTGCTGTACCTACCTCTGTGTCGTCACTCGTCATCCATTCAGTATACTATCCATCTACATTCTATACCTGTGGTGCATTTTAGTTTTGCAGTTTGCTGACAGTGTCCACCAGTATTCTATATATAGCAGTACGGTAGGTCACTGCTGTGTACCTACCTCTGTGTCGTCACTCGTCATCCATTAAGTATACTATCCATCTACATTCTATACCTGTGGTGCATTTTAGACAGTTTTGCAGTTTGCTGACAGTGTCCACCAGTATTCTATATATATACTTATAGCAGTACGGTAGGCCACTGCTGTACCTACCTCTGTGTCGTCACTCGTCATCCATTAAGTATACTATCCATCTACATTCTATACCTGTGGTACATTTTATACAGTTTTGCAGTTTGCTGACAGTGTCCACCAGTATACTATATATGGCAGTACGGTAGGCCACTGCTGTGTACCTACCTCTGTGTCGTCACTCGTCATCCATTAAGTATACTATCCATCTACATTGTATACCTGTGGTGCATTTTAGTTTTGCAGTTTGCTGACAGTGTCCACCAGTATACTATATATGGCAGTACGGTAGGCCACTGCTGTGTACCTACCTCTGTGTCGTCACTCGTCATCCATTAAGTATACTATCCATCTACATTCTATACCTGTGGTGCATTTTAGACAGTTTTGCAGTTTGCTGACAGTGTCCACCAGTATACTATATATATATACTTATAGCACTACGGTAGGCCACTGCTGTACCTACCTCTGTGTCGTCACTCGTCATCCATTAAGTATACTATCCATCTACATTGTATACCTGTGGTGCATTTTTTTAGACTAGTTTAGCAGTTTGCTGACAGTGTCCACCAGTATACTATATATAGCAGTACGGTAGGCCACTGCTGTGTACCTACCTCTGTGTCGTCACTCGTCATCCATTAAGTATACTATCCATCTACATTGTATACCTGTGGTGCATTTTAGTTTTGCAGTTTGCTGACAGTGTCCACCAGTATACTATATATGGCAGTACGGTAGGCCACTGCTGTGTACCTACCTCTGTGTCGTCACTCGTCATCCATTAAGTATACTATCCATCTACATTCTATACCTGTGGTGCATTTTAGACAGTTTTGCAGTTTGCTGACAGTGTCCACCAGTATACTATATATATACTTATAGCACTACGGTAGGCCACTGCTGTACCTACCTCTGTGTCGTCACTCGTCATACATTAAGTATACTATCCATCTACATTCTATACCTGTGGTGCATTTTTTTAGACTAGTTTAGCAGTTTGCTGACAGTGTCCACCAGTATACTATATATAGCAGTACGGTAGGCCACTGCTGTGTACCTACCTCTGTGTCGTCACTCGTCATCCATTAAGTATACTATCCATCTACATTCTATACCTGTGGTGCATTTTAGTTTTGCAGTTTGCTGACAGTGTCCACCAGTATACTATATATAGCAGTACGGTAGGCCACTGCTGTGTACCTACCTCTGTGTCGTCACTCGTCATCCATTAAGTATACTATCCATCTACATTCTATACCTGTGGTGCATTTTAGACAGTTTTGCAGTTTGCTGATAGTGTCCACCAGTATACTATATATAGCAGTACGGTAGGCCACTGCTGTACCTACCTCTGTGTCGTCACTCATCATCCATTAAGTATACTATCCATCTACATTGTATACCTGTGGTGCATTTTTTTAGACTAGTTTAGCAGTTTGCTGACAGTGTCCACCAGTATACTATATATAGCAGTACGGTAGGCCACTGCTGTACCTACCTCTGTGTCGTCACTCGTCATCCATTCAGTATACTATCCATCTACATTCTATACCTGTGGTGCATTTTAGTTTTGCAGTTTGCTGACAGTGTCCACCAGTATTCTATATATAGCAGTACGGTAGGTCACTGCTGTGTACCTACCTCTGTGTCGTCACTCGTCATCCATTAAGTATACTATCCATCTACATTCTATACCTGTGGTGCATTTTAGACAGTTTTGCAGTTTGCTGACAGTGTCCACCAGTATTCTATATATATACTTATAGCAGTACGGTAGGCCACTGCTGTACCTACCTCTGTGTCGTCACTCGTCATCCATTAAGTATACTATCCATCTACATTCTATACCTGTGGTGCATTTTAGACAGTTTTGCAGTTTGCTGACAGTGTCCACCAGTATACTATATATAGCAGTACGGTAGACCACTGCTGTGTACCTACCTCTGTGTCGTCACTCGTCATCCATTAAGTATACTATCCATCTACATTCTATACCTGTGGTGCATTTTAGACAGTTTTGCAGTTTGCTGACAGTGTCCACCAGTATACTATATATATACTAATAGCACTACGGTAGGCCACTGCTGTACCTACCTCTGTGTCGTCATTTGTCATCCATTAAGTATACTATCCATCTACATTCTATACCTGTGGTGCATTTTAGACAGTTTTGCAGTTTGCTGACAGTGTCCACCAGTATACTATATATAGCAGTACGGTAGACCACTGCTGTGTACCTACCTCTGTGTCGTCACTCGTCATCCATTAAGTATACTATCCATCTACATTCTATACCTTTGGTGCATTTTAGACAGTTTTGCAGTTTGCTGACAGTGTCCACCAGTATACTATATATATACTAATAGCACTACGGTAGGCCACTGCTGTACCTACCTCTGTGTCGTCATTTGTCATCCATTAAGTATACTATCCATCTACATTCTATACCTGTGGTGCATTTTAGACAGTTTTGCAGTTTGCTGACAGTGTCCACCAGTATACTATATATAGCAGTACGGTAGACCACTGCTGTGTACCTACATCTGTGTCGTCACTCGTCATCCATTAAGTATACTATCCATCTACATTCTATACCTGTGGTGCATTTTAGTTTTGCAGTTTGCTGACAGTGTCCACCAGTATACTATATATAGCAGTACGGTAGGCCACTGCTGTACCTACCTCTGTGTCGTCACTCGTCATCCATTAAGTATACTATCCATCTACATTGTATACCTGTGGTGCATTTTTTTAGACTAGTTTAGCAGTTTGCTGACAGTGTCCACCAGTATACTATATATAGCAGTACGGTAGGCCACTGCTGTGTACCTACCTCTGTGTCGTCACTCGTCATCCATTAAGTATACTATCCATCTACATTGTATTCCTGTGGTGCATTTTAGTTTTGCAGTTTGCTGACAGTGTCCACCAGTATACTATATATGGCAGTACGGTAGGCCACTGCTGTGTACCTACCTCTGTGTCGTCACTCGTCATCCATTAAGTATACTATCCATCTACATTCTATACCTGTGGTGCATTTTAGACAGTTTTGCAGTTTGCTGACAGTGTCCACCAGTATACTATATATACTTATAGCACTACGGTAGGCCACTGCTGTACCTACCTCTGTGTCGTCACTCGTCATACATTAAGTATACTATCCATCTACATTCTATACCTGTGGTGCATTTTTTTAGACTAGTTTAGCAGTTTGCTGACAGTGTCCACCAGTATACTATATATAGCAGTACGGTAGGCCACTGCTGTGTACCTACCTCTGTGTCGTCACTCGTCATCCATTAAGTATACTATCCATCTACATTCTATACCTGTGGTGCATTTTAGTTTTGCAGTTTGCTGACAGTGTCCACCAGTATACTATATATAGCAGTACGGTAGGCCACTGCTGTGTACCTACCTCTGTGTCGTCACTCGTCATCCATTAAGTATACTATCCATCTACATTCTATACCTGTGGTGCATTTTAGACAGTTTTGCAGTTTGCTGACAGTATCCACCAGTATACTATATATAGCAGTACGGTAGGCCACTGCTGTACCTACCTCTGTGTCGTCACTCATCATCCATTAAGTATACTATCCATCTACATTGTATACCTGTGGTGCATTTTTTTAGACTAGTTTAGCAGTTTGCTGACAGTGTCCACCAGTATACTATATATAGCAGTACGGTAGGCCACTGCTGTACCTACCTCTGTGTCGTCACTCGTCATCCATTAAGTATACTATCCATCTACATTCTATACCTGTGGTGCATTTTAGTTTTGCAGTTTGCTGACAGTGTCCACCAGTATTCTATATATAGCAGTACGGTAGGTCACTGCTGTGTACCTACCTCTGTGTCATCACTCGTCATCCATTAAGTATACTATCCATCTACATTCTATACCTGTGGTGCATTTTAGACAGTTTTGCAGTTTGCTGACAGTGTCCACCAGTATTCTATATATATACTTATAGCAGTACGGTAGGCCACTGCTGTACTTACCTCTGTGTCGTCACTCGTCATCCATTAAGTATACTATCCATCTACATTCTATACCTGTGGTACATTTTATACAGTTTTGCAGTTTGCTGACAGTGTCCACCAGTATACTATATTTAGCAGTACGGTAGGCCACTGCTGTGTACCTTCCTCTATGTCGTCACTCATCATCCATTAAGTATACTATCCATCTACATTCTATACCTGTGGTGCATTTTAGTTTTGCATTTTGCTGACAGTGTCCACCAGTATACTATATATAGCAGTACGGTAGGCCACAGCTGTGTACCTACCTCTGTGTCGTCACTCGTCATCCATTAAGTATACTATCCATCTACATTCTATACCTGTGGTGCATTTTAGTTTTGCAGTTTGCTGACAGTGTCCACCAGTATTCTATATATAGCAGTACGGTAGGTCACTGCTGTGTACCTACCTCTGTGTCGTCACTCGTCATCCATTAAGTATACTATCCATCTACATTCTATACCTGTGGTGCATTTTAGACAGTTTTGCAGTTTGCTGACAGTGTCCACCAGTATTCTATATATATACTTATAGCAGTACGGTAGGCCACTGCTGTACCTACCTCTGTGTCGTCACTCGTCATCCATTAAGTATACTATCCATCTACATTCTATACCTGTGGTACATTTTATACAGTTTTGCAGTTTGCTGACAGTGTCCACCAGTATACTATATATAGCAGTACGGTAGGCCACTGCTGTGTACCTACCTCTGTGTCGTCACTCATCATCCATTAAGTATACTATCCATCTACATTCTATACCTGTGGTGCATTTTAGTTTTGCAGTTTGCTGACAGTGTCCACCAGTATACTATATATGGCAGTACGGTAGGCCACTGCTGTGTACCTACCTCTGTGTCGTCACTCGTCATCCATTAAGTATACTATCCATCTACATTGTATACCTGTGGTGCATTTTAGTTTTGCAGTTTGCTGACAGTGTCCACCAGTATACTATATATGGCAGTACGGTAGGCCACTGCTGTGTACCTACCTCTGTGTCGTCACTCGTCATCCATTAAGTATACTATCCATCTACATTCTATACCTGTGGTGCATTTTAGACAGTTTTGCAGTTTGCTGACAGTGTCCACCAGTATACTATATATATATACTTATAGCACTACGGTAGGCCACTGCTGTACCTACCTCTGTGTCGTCACTCGTCATCCATTAAGTATACTATCCATCTACATTGTATACCTGTGGTGCATTTTTTTAGACTAGTTTAGCAGTTTGCTGACAGTGTCCACCAGTATACTATATATAGCAGTACGGTAGGCCACTGCTGTGTACCTACCTCTGTGTCGTCACTCGTCATCCATTAAGTATACTATCCATCTACATTGTATACCTGTGGTGCATTTTAGTTTTGCAGTTTGCTGACAGTGTCCACCAGTATACTATATATGGCAGTACGGTAGGCCACTGCTGTGTACCTACCTCTGTGTCGTCACTCGTCATCCATTAAGTATACTATCCATCTACATTCTATACCTGTGGTGCATTTTAGACAGTTTTGCAGTTTGCTGACAGTGTCCACCAGTATACTATATATATACTTATAGCACTACGGTAGGCCACTGCTGTACCTACCTCTGTGTCGTCACTCGTCATACATTAAGTATACTATCCATCTACATTCTATACCTGTGGTGCATTTTTTTAGACTAGTTTAGCAGTTTGCTGACAGTGTCCACCAGTATACTATATATAGCAGTACGGTAGGCCACTGCTGTGTACCTACCTCTGTGTCGTCACTCGTCATCCATTAAGTATACTATCCATCTACATTCTATACCTGTGGTGCATTTTAGACAGTTTTGCAGTTTGCTGATAGTGTCCACCAGTATACTATATATAGCAGTACGGTAGGCCACTGCTGTACCTACCTCTGTGTCGTCACTCATCATCCATTAAGTATACTATCCATCTACATTGTATACCTGTGGTGCATTTTTTTAGACTAGTTTAGCAGTTTGCTGACAGTGTCCACCAGTATACTATATATAGCAGTACGGTAGGCCACTGCTGTACCTACCTCTGTGTCGTCACTCGTCATCCATTCAGTATACTATCCATCTACATTCTATACCTGTGGTGCATTTTAGTTTTGCAGTTTGCTGACAGTGTCCACCAGTATTCTATATATAGCAGTACGGTAGGTCACTGCTGTGTACCTACCTCTGTGTCGTCACTCGTCATCCATTAAGTATACTATCCATCTACATTCTATACCTGTGGTGCATTTTAGACAGTTTTGCAGTTTGCTGACAGTGTCCACCAGTATTCTATATATATACTTATAGCAGTACGGTAGGCCACTGCTGTACCTACCTCTGTGTCGTCACTCGTCATCCATTAAGTATACTATCCATCTACATTCTATACCTGTGGTACATTTTATACAGTTTTGCAGTTTGCTGACAGTGTCCACCAGTATACTATATATGGCAGTACGGTAGGCCACTGCTGTGTACCTACCTCTGTGTCGTCACTCGTCATCCATTAAGTATACTATCCATCTACATTGTATACCTGTGGTGCATTTTAGTTTTGCAGTTTGCTGACAGTGTCCACCAGTATACTATATATGGCAGTACGGTAGGCCACTGCTGTGTACCTACCTCTGTGTCGTCACTCGTCATCCATTAAGTATACTATCCATCTACATTCTATACCTGTGGTGCATTTTAGACAGTTTTGCAGTTTGCTGACAGTGTCCACCAGTATACTATATATATATACTTATAGCACTACGGTAGGCCACTGCTGTACCTACCTCTGTGTCGTCACTCGTCATCCATTAAGTATACTATCCATCTACATTGTATACCTGTGGTGCATTTTTTTAGACTAGTTTAGCAGTTTGCTGACAGTGTCCACCAGTATACTATATATAGCAGTACGGTAGGCCACTGCTGTGTACCTACCTCTGTGTCGTCACTCGTCATCCATTAAGTATACTATCCATCTACATTGTATACCTGTGGTGCATTTTAGTTTTGCAGTTTGCTGACAGTGTCCACCAGTATACTATATATGGCAGTACGGTAGGCCACTGCTGTGTACCTACCTCTGTGTCGTCACTCGTCATCCATTAAGTATACTATCCATCTACATTCTATACCTGTGGTGCATTTTAGACAGTTTTGCAGTTTGCTGACAGTGTCCACCAGTATACTATATACATACTTATAGCACTACGGTAGGCCACTGCTGTACCTACCTCTGTGTCGTCACTCGTCATACATTAAGTATACTATCCATCTACATTCTATACCTGTGGTGCATTTTTTTAGACTAGTTTAGCAGTTTGCTGACAGTGTCCACCAGTATACTATATATAGCAGTACGGTAGGCCACTGCTGTGTACCTACCTCTGTGTCGTCACTCGTCATCCATTAAGTATACTATCCATCTACATTCTATACCTGTGGTGCATTTTAGTTTTGCAGTTTGCTGACAGTGTCCACCAGTATACTATATATAGCAGTACGGTAGGCCACTGCTGTGTACCTACCTCTGTGTCGTCACTCGTCATCCATTAAGTATACTATCCATCTACATTCTATACCTGTGGTGCATTTTAGACAGTTTTGCAGTTTGCTGATAGTGTCCACCAGTATACTATATATAGCAGTACGGTAGGCCACTGCTGTACCTACCTCTGTGTCGTCACTCATCATCCATTAAGTATACTATCCATCTACATTGTATACCTGTGGTGCATTTTTTTAGACTAGTTTAGCAGTTTGCTGACAGTGTCCACCAGTATACTATATATAGCAGTACGGTAGGCCACTGCTGTACCTACCTCTGTGTCGTCACTCGTCATCCATTCAGTATACTATCCATCTACATTCTATACCTGTGGTGCATTTTAGTTTTGCAGTTTGCTGACAGTGTCCACCAGTATTCTATATATAGCAGTACGGTAGGTCACTGCTGTGTACCTACCTCTGTGTCGTCACTCGTCATCCATTAAGTATACTATCCATCTACATTCTATACCTGTGGTGCATTTTAGACAGTTTTGCAGTTTGCTGACAGTGTCCACCAGTATTCTATATATATACTTATAGCAGTACGGTAGGCCACTGCTGTACCTACCTCTGTGTCGTCACTCGTCATCCATTAAGTATACTATCCATCTACATTCTATACCTGTGGTACATTTTATACAGTTTTGCAGTTTGCTGACAGTGTCCACCAGTATACTATATATAGCAGTACGGTAGGCCACTGCTGTGTACCTACCTCTGTGTCGTCACTCGTCATCCATTAAGTATACTATCCATCTACATTCTATACCTGTGGTGCATTTTAGACAGTTTTGCAGTTTGCTGACAGTGTCCACCAGTATACTATATATATACTTATAGCACTACGGTAGGCCACTGCTGTACCTACCTCTGTGTCGTCACTCGTCATCCATTAAGTATACTATCCATCTACATTGTATACCTGTGGTGCATTTTTTTAGACTAGTTTAGCAGTTTGCTGACAGTGTCCACCAGTATACTATATATAGCAGTACGGTAGGCCACTGCTGTGTACCTACCTCTGTGTCGTCACTCGTCATCCATTAAGTATACTATCCATCTACATTGTATACCTGTGGTGCATTTTAGTTTTGCAGTTTGCTGACAGTGTCCACCAGTATACTATATATGGCAGTACGGTAGGCCACTGCTGTGTACCTACCTCTGTGTCGTCACTCGTCATCCATTAAGTATACTATCCATCTACATTCTATACCTGTGGTGCATTTTAGACAGTTTTGCAGTTTGCTGACAGTGTCCACCAGTATACTATATATATACTTATAGCACTACGGTAGGCCACTGCTGTACCTACCTCTGTGTCGTCACTCGTCATACATTAAGTATACTATCCATCTACATTCTATACCTGTGGTGCATTTTTTTAGACTAGTTTAGCAGTTTGCTGACAGTGTCCACCAGTATACTATATATAGCAGTACGGTAGGCCACTGCTGTGTACCTACCTCTGTGTCGTCACTCGTCATCCATTAAGTATACTATCCATCTACATTCTATACCTGTGGTGCATTTTAGTTTTGCAGTTTGCTGACAGTGTCCACCAGTATACTATATATAGCAGTACGGTAGGCCACTGCTGTGTACCTACCTCTGTGTCGTCACTCGTCATCCATTAAGTATACTATCCATCTACATTCTATACCTGTGGTGCATTTTAGACAGTTTTGCAGTTTGCTGACAGTGTCCACCAGTATACTATATATAGCAGTACGGTAGGCCACTGCTGTACCTACCTCTGTGTCGTCACTCATCATCCATTAAGTATACTATCCATCTACATTGTATACCTGTGGTGCATTTTTTTAGACTAGTTTAGCAGTTTGCTGACAGTGTCCACCAGTATACTATATATAGCAGTACGGTAGGCCACTGCTGTACCTACCTCTGTGTCGTCACTCGTCATCCATTCAGTATACTATCCATCTACATTCTATACCTGTGGTGCATTTTAGTTTTGCAGTTTGCTGACAGTGTCCACCAGTATTCTATATATAGCAGTACGGTAGGTCACTGCTGTGTACCTACCTCTGTGTCGTCACTCGTCATCCATTAAGTATACTATCCATCTACATTCTATACCTGTGGTGCATTTTAGACAGTTTTGCAGTTTGCTGACAGTGTCCACCAGTATTCTATATATATACTTATAGCAGTACGGTAGGCCACTGCTGTACTTACCTCTGTGTCGTCACTCGTCATCCATTAAGTATACTATCCATCTACATTCTATACCTGTGGTACATTTTATACAGTTTTGCAGTTTGCTGACAGTGTCCACCAGTATACTATATTTAGCAGTACGGTAGGCCACTGCTGTGTACCTTCCTCTATGTCGTCACTCATCATCCATTAAGTATACTATCCATCTACATTCTATACCTGTGGTGCATTTTAGTTTTGCATTTTGCTGACAGTGTCCACCAGTATACTATATATAGCAGTACGGTAGGCCACAGCTGTGTACCTACCTCTGTGTCGTCACTCGTCATCCATTAAGTATACTATCCATCTACATTCTATACCTGTGGTGCATTTTAGTTTTGCAGTTTGCTGACAGTGTCCACCAGTATTCTATATATAGCAGTACGGTAGGTCACTGCTGTGTACCTACCTCTGTGTCGTCACTCGTCATCCATTAAGTATACTATCCATCTACATTCTATACCTGTGGTGCATTTTAGACAGTTTTGCAGTTTGCTGACAGTGTCCACCAGTATTCTATATATATACTTATAGCAGTACGGTAGGCCACTGCTGTACCTACCTCTGTGTCGTCACTCGTCATCCATTAAGTATACTATCCATCTACATTCTATACCTGTGGTACATTTTATACAGTTTTGCAGTTTGCTGACAGTGTCCACCAGTATACTATATATAGCAGTACGGTAGGCCACTGCTGTGTACCTACCGCTGTGTCGTCACTCATCATCCATTAAGTATACTATCCATCTACATTCTATACCTGTGGTGCATTTTAGTTTTGCAGTTTGCTGACAGTGTCCACCAGTATACTATATATAACAGTACGGTAGGCCACTGCTGTACCTACCTCTGTGTCGTCACTCGTCATCCATTAAGTATACTATCCATCTACATTGTATACCTGTGGTGCATTTTTTTTAGACTAGTTTAGCAGTTTGCTGACAGTTTCCACCAGTATACTATATATAGCAGTACGGTAGGCCACTGCTGTGTACCTACCTCTGTGTCGTCACTCGTCATCCATTAAGTATACTATCCATCTACATTGTATACCTGTGGTGCATTTTAGTTTTGCAGTTTGCTGACAGTGTCCACCAGTATACTATATATAACAGTACGGTAGGCCACTGCTGTACCTACCTCTGTGTCGTCACTCGTCATCCATTAAGTATACTATCCATCTACATTGTATACCTGTGGTGCATTTTTTTTAGACTAGTTTAGCAGTTTGCTGACAGTTTCCACCAGTATACTATATATAGCAGTACGGTAGGCCACTGCTGTGTACCTACCTCTGTGTCGTCACTCGTCATCCATTAAGTATACTATCCATCTACATTCTATACCTGTGGTGCATTTTAGACAGTTTTGCAGTTTGCTGACAGTGTCCACCAGTATACTATATATATACTAATAGCACTACGGTAGGCCACTGCTGTACCTACCTCTGTGTCGTCATTTGTCATCCATTAAGTATACTATCCATCTACATTCTATACCTGTGGTGCATTTTAGACAGTTTTGCAGTTTGCTGACAGTGTCCACCAGTATACTATATATAGCAGTACGGTAGACCACTGCTGTGTACCTACCTCTGTGTCGTCACTCGTCATCCATTAAGTATACTATCCATCTACATTCTATACCTGTGGTGCATTTTAGACAGTTTTGCAGTTTGCTGACAGTGTCCACCAGTATACTATATATATACTAATAGCACTACGGTAGGCCACTGCTGTACCTACCTCTGTGTCGTCATTTGTCATCCATTAAGTATACTATCCATCTACATTCTATACCTGTGGTGCATTTTAGACAGTTTTGCAGTTTGCTGACAGTGTCCACCAGTATACTATATATAGCAGTACGGTAGACCACTGCTGTGTACCTACATCTGTGTCGTCACTCGTCATCCATTAAGTATACTATCCATCTACATTCTATACCTGTGGTGCATTTTAGTTTTGCAGTTTGCTGACAGTGTCCACCAGTATACTATATATAACAGTACGGTAGGCCACTGCTGTACCTACCTCTGTGTCGTCACTCGTCATCCATTAAGTATACTATCCATCTACATTGTATACCTGTGGTGCATTTTTTTTAGACTAGTTTAGCAGTTTGCTGACAGTTTCCACCAGTATACTATATATAGCAGTACGGTAGGCCACTGCTGTGTACCTACCTCTGTGTCGTCACTCGTCATCCATTAAGTATACTATCCATCTACATTGTATACCTGTGGTGCATTTTAGTTTTGCAGTTTGCTGACAGTGTCCACCAGTATACTATATATGGCAGTACGGTAGGCCACTGCTGTGTACCTACCTCTGTGTCGTCACTCGTCATCCATTAAGTATACTATCCATCTACATTCTATACCTGTGGTGCATTTTAGACAGTTTTGCAGTTTGCTGACAGTGTCCACCAGTATACTATATATATATACTTATAGCACTACGGTAGGCCACTGCTGTACCTACCTCTGTGTCGTCACTCGTCATCCATTAAGTATACTATCCATCTACATTCTATACCTGTGGTGCATTTTTTTAGACTAGTTTAGCAGTTTGCTGACAGTGTCCACCAGTATACTATATATAGCAGTACAGTAGGCCACTGCTGTGTACCTACCTCTGTGTCGTCACTCGTCATCCATTAAGTATACTATCCATCTACATTCTATACCTGTGGTGCATTTTAGTTTTGCAGTTTGCTGACAGTGTCCACCAGTATACTATATATAGCAGTACGGTAGGCCACTGCTGTGTACCTACCTCGGTGTCGTCACTCGTCATCCATTAAGTATACTATCCATCTACATTCTATACCTGTGGTGCATTTTAGACAGTTTTGCAGTTTGCTGACAGTGTCCACCAGTATACTATATATAGCAGTACGGTAGGCCACTGCTGTACCTACCTCTGTGTCGTCACTCATCATCCATTAAGTATACTATCCATCTACATTCTATACCTGTGGTGCATTTTTTTAGACTAGTTTAGCAGTTTGCTGACAGTGTCCACCAGTATACTATATATAGCAGTACGGTAGGCCACTGCTGTACCTACCTCTGTGTCGTCACTCGTCATCCATTAAGTATACTATCCATCTAAATTGTATACCTGTGGTGCATTTTTTTTAGACTAGTTTAGCAGTTTGCTGACAGTGTCCACCAGTATACTATATATAGCAGTACGGTAGGCCACTGCTGTGTACCTACCTCTGTGTCGTCACTCGTCATCCATTAAGTATACTATCCATCTACATTCTATACCTGTGGTGCATTTTAGACAGTTTTGCAGTTTGCTGACAGTGTCCACCAGTATACTATATATAGCAGTACGGTAGACCACTGCTGTGTACCTACCTCTGTGTCGTCACTCGTCATCCATTAAGTATACTATCCATCTACATTCTATACCTGTGGTGCATTTTAGACAGTTTTGCAGTTTGCTGACAGTGTCCACCAGTATACTATATATATACTAATAGCACTTCGGTAGGCCACTGCTGTACCTACCTCTGTGTCGTCATTTGTCATCCATTAAGTATACTATCCATCTACATTCTATACCTGTGGTGCATTTTAGACAGTTTTGCAGTTTGCTGACAGTGTCCACCAGTATACTATATATAGCAGTACGGTAGACCACTGCTGTGTACCTACCTCTGTGTCGTCACTCGTCATCCATTAAGTATACTATCCATCTACATTCTATACCTTTGGTGCATTTTAGACAGTTTTGCAGTTTGCTGACAGTGTCCACCAGTATACTATATATATACTAATAGCACTACGGTAGGCCACTGCTGTACCTACCTCTGTGTCGTCATTTGTCATCCATTAAGTATACTATCCATCTACATTCTATACCTGTGGTGCATTTTAGACAGTTTTGCAGTTTGCTGACAGTGTCCACCAGTATACTATATATAGCAGTACGGTAGACCACTGCTGTGTACCTACATCTGTGTCGTCACTCGTCATCCATTAAGTATACTATCCATCTACATTCTATACCTGTGGTGCATTTTAGTTTTGCAGTTTGCTGACAGTGTCCACCAGTATACTATATATAGCAGTACGGTAGGCCACTGCTGTACCTACCTCTGTGTCGTCACTCGTCATCCATTAAGTATACTATCCATCTACATTGTATACCTGTGGTGCATTTTTTTAGACTAGTTTAGCAGTTTGCTGACAGTGTCCACCAGTATACTATATATAGCAGTACGGTAGGCCACTGCTGTGTACCTACCTCTGTGTCGTCACTCGTCATCCATTAAGTATACTATCCATCTACATTGTATACCTGTGGTGCATTTTAGTTTTGCAGTTTGCTGACAGTGTCCACCAGTATACTATATATGGCAGTACGGTAGGCCACTGCTGTGTACCTACCTCTGTGTCGTCACTCGTCATCCATTAAGTATACTATCCATCTACATTATATACCTGTGGTGCATTTTAGACAGTTTTGCAGTTTGCTGACAGTGTCCACCAGTATACTATATATATACTTATAGCACTACGGTAGGCCACTGCTGTACCTACCTCTGTGTCGTCACTCGTCATACATTAAGTATACTATCCATCTACATTCTATACCTGTGGTGCATTTTTTTAGACTAGTTTAGCAGTTTGCTGACAGTGTCCACCAGTATACTATATATAGCAGTACGGTAGGCCACTGCTGTGTACCTACCTCTGTGTCGTCACTCGTCATCCATTAAGTATACTATCCATCTACATTCTATACCTGTGGTGCATTTTAGTTTTGCAGTTTGCTGACAGTGTCCACCAGTATACTATATATAGCAGTACGGTAGGCCACTGCTGTGTACCTACCTCTGTGTCGTCACTCGTCATCCATTAAGTATACTATCCATCTACATTCTATACCTGTGGTGCATTTTAGACAGTTTTGCAGTTTGCTGACAGTGTCCACCAGTATACTATATATAGCAGTACGGTAGGCCACTGCTGTACCTACCTCTGTGTCGTCACTCATCATCCATTAAGTATACTATCCATCTACATTGTATACCTGTGGTGCATTTTTTTAGACTAGTTTAGCAGTTTGCTGATAGTGTCCACCAGTATACTATATAAAGCAGTACGGTAGGCCACTGCTGTACCTACCTCTGTGTCGTCACTCGTCATCCATTAAGTATACTATCCATCTACATTCTATACCTGTGGTGCATTTTAGTTTTGCAGTTTGCTGACAGTGTCCACCAGTATTCTATATATAGCAGTACGGTAGGTCACTGCTGTGTACCTACCTCTGTGTCATCACTCGTCATCCATTAAGTATACTATCCATCTACATTCTATACCTGTGGTGCATTTTAGACAGTTTTGCAGTTTGCTGACAGTGTCCACCAGTATTCTATATATATACTTATAGCAGTACGGTAGGCCACTGCTGTACTTACCTCTGTGTCGTCACTCGTCATCCATTAAGTATACTATCCATCTACATTCTATACCTGTGGTACATTTTATACAGTTTTGCAGTTTGCTGACAGTGTCCACCAGTATACTATATTTAGCAGTACGGTAGGCCACTGCTGTGTACCTTCCTCTATGTCGTCACTCATCATCCATTAAGTATACTATCCATCTACATTCTATACCTGTGGTGCATTTTAGTTTTGCATTTTGCTGACAGTGTCCACCAGTATACTATATATAGCAGTACGGTAGGCCACAGCTGTGTACCTACCTCTGTGTCGTCACTCGTCATCCATTAAGTATACTATCCATCTACATTCTATACCTGTGGTGCATTTTAGTTTTGCAGTTTGCTGACAGTGTCCACCAGTATTCTATATATAGCAGTACGGTAGGTCACTGCTGTGTACCTACCTCTGTGTCGTCACTCGTCATCCATTAAGTATACTATCCATCTACATTCTATACCTGTGGTGCATTTTAGACAGTTTTGCAGTTTGCTGACAGTGTCCACCAGTATTCTATATATATACTTATAGCAGTACGGTAGGCCACTGCTGTACCTACCTCTGTGTCGTCACTCGTCATCCATTAAGTATACTATCCATCTACATTCTATACCTGTGGTACATTTTATACAGTTTTGCAGTTTGCTGACAGTGTCCACCAGTATACTATATATAGCAGTACGGTAGGCCACTGCTGTGTACCTACCGCTGTGTCGTCACTCATCATCCATTAAGTATACTATCCATCTACATTCTATACCTGTGGTGCATTTTAGTTTTGCAGTTTGCTGACAGTGTCCACCAGTATACTATATATAACAGTACGGTAGGCCACTGCTGTACCTACCTCTGTGTCGTCACTCGTCATCCATTAAGTATACTATCCATCTACATTGTATACCTGTGGTGCATTTTTTTTAGACTAGTTTAGCAGTTTGCTGACAGTTTCCACCAGTATACTATATATAGCAGTACGGTAGGCCACTGCTGTGTACCTACCTCTGTGTCGTCACTCGTCATCCATTAAGTATACTATCCATCTACATTGTATACCTGTGGTGCATTTTAGTTTTGCAGTTTGCTGACAGTGTCCACCAGTATACTATATATAACAGTACGGTAGGCCACTGCTGTACCTACCTCTGTGTCGTCACTCGTCATCCATTAAGTATACTATCCATCTACATTGTATACCTGTGGTGCATTTTTTTTAGACTAGTTTAGCAGTTTGCTGACAGTTTCCACCAGTATACTATATATAGCAGTACGGTAGGCCACTGCTGTGTACCTACCTCTGTGTCGTCACTCGTCATCCATTAAGTATACTATCCATCTACATTCTATACCTGTGGTGCATTTTAGACAGTTTTGCAGTTTGCTGACAGTGTCCACCAGTATACTATATATATACTAATAGCACTACGGTAGGCCACTGCTGTACCTACCTCTGTGTCGTCATTTGTCATCCATTAAGTATACTATCCATCTACATTCTATACCTGTGGTGCATTTTAGACAGTTTTGCAGTTTGCTGACAGTGTCCACCAGTATACTATATATAGCAGTACGGTAGACCACTGCTGTGTACCTACCTCTGTGTCGTCACTCGTCATCCATTAAGTATACTATCCATCTACATTCTATACCTGTGGTGCATTTTAGACAGTTTTGCAGTTTGCTGACAGTGTCCACCAGTATACTATATATATACTAATAGCACTACGGTAGGCCACTGCTGTACCTACCTCTGTGTCGTCATTTGTCATCCATTAAGTATACTATCCATCTACATTCTATACCTGTGGTGCATTTTAGACAGTTTTGCAGTTTGCTGACAGTGTCCACCAGTATACTATATATAGCAGTACGGTAGACCACTGCTGTGTACCTACATCTGTGTCGTCACTCGTCATCCATTAAGTATACTATCCATCTACATTCTATACCTGTGGTGCATTTTAGTTTTGCAGTTTGCTGACAGTGTCCACCAGTATACTATATATAACAGTACGGTAGGCCACTGCTGTACCTACCTCTGTGTCGTCACTCGTCATCCATTAAGTATACTATCCATCTACATTGTATACCTGTGGTGCATTTTTTTTAGACTAGTTTAGCAGTTTGCTGACAGTTTCCACCAGTATACTATATATAGCAGTACGGTAGGCCACTGCTGTGTACCTACCTCTGTGTCGTCACTCGTCATCCATTAAGTATACTATCCATCTACATTGTATACCTGTGGTGCATTTTAGTTTTGCAGTTTGCTGACAGTGTCCACCAGTATACTATATATGGCAGTACGGTAGGCCACTGCTGTGTACCTACCTCTGTGTCGTCACTCGTCATCCATTAAGTATACTATCCATCTACATTCTATACCTGTGGTGCATTTTAGACAGTTTTGCAGTTTGCTGACAGTGTCCACCAGTATACTATATATATATACTTATAGCACTACGGTAGGCCACTGCTGTACCTACCTCTGTGTCGTCACTCGTCATCCATTAAGTATACTATCCATCTACATTCTATACCTGTGGTGCATTTTTTTAGACTAGTTTAGCAGTTTGCTGACAGTGTCCACCAGTATACTATATATAGCAGTACAGTAGGCCACTGCTGTGTACCTACCTCTGTGTCGTCACTCGTCATCCATTAAGTATACTATCCATCTACATTCTATACCTGTGGTGCATTTTAGTTTTGCAGTTTGCTGACAGTGTCCACCAGTATACTATATATAGCAGTACGGTAGGCCACTGCTGTGTACCTACCTCGGTGTCGTCACTCGTCATCCATTAAGTATACTATCCATCTACATTCTATACCTGTGGTGCATTTTAGACAGTTTTGCAGTTTGCTGACAGTGTCCACCAGTATACTATATATAGCAGTACGGTAGGCCACTGCTGTACCTACCTCTGTGTCGTCACTCATCATCCATTAAGTATACTATCCATCTACATTCTATACCTGTGGTGCATTTTTTTAGACTAGTTTAGCAGTTTGCTGACAGTGTCCACCAGTATACTATATATAGCAGTACGGTAGGCCACTGCTGTACCTACCTCTGTGTCGTCACTCGTCATCCATTAAGTATACTATCCATCTAAATTGTATACCTGTGGTGCATTTTTTTTAGACTAGTTTAGCAGTTTGCTGACAGTGTCCACCAGTATACTATATATAGCAGTACGGTAGGCCACTGCTGTGTACCTACCTCTGTGTCGTCACTCGTCATCCATTAAGTATACTATCCATCTACATTCTATACCTGTGGTGCATTTTAGACAGTTTTGCAGTTTGCTGACAGTGTCCACCAGTATACTATATATAGCAGTACGGTAGACCACTGCTGTGTACCTACCTCTGTGTCGTCACTCGTCATCCATTAAGTATACTATCCATCTACATTCTATACCTGTGGTGCATTTTAGACAGTTTTGCAGTTTGCTGACAGTGTCCACCAGTATACTATATATATACTAATAGCACTTCGGTAGGCCACTGCTGTACCTACCTCTGTGTCGTCATTTGTCATCCATTAAGTATACTATCCATCTACATTCTATACCTGTGGTGCATTTTAGACAGTTTTGCAGTTTGCTGACAGTGTCCACCAGTATACTATATATAGCAGTACGGTAGACCACTGCTGTGTACCTACCTCTGTGTCGTCACTCGTCATCCATTAAGTATACTATCCATCTACATTCTATACCTTTGGTGCATTTTAGACAGTTTTGCAGTTTGCTGACAGTGTCCACCAGTATACTATATATATACTAATAGCACTACGGTAGGCCACTGCTGTACCTACCTCTGTGTCGTCATTTGTCATCCATTAAGTATACTATCCATCTACATTCTATACCTGTGGTGCATTTTAGACAGTTTTGCAGTTTGCTGACAGTGTCCACCAGTATACTATATATAGCAGTACGGTAGACCACTGCTGTGTACCTACATCTGTGTCGTCACTCGTCATCCATTAAGTATACTATCCATCTACATTCTATACCTGTGGTGCATTTTAGTTTTGCAGTTTGCTGACAGTGTCCACCAGTATACTATATATAGCAGTACGGTAGGCCACTGCTGTACCTACCTCTGTGTCGTCACTCGTCATCCATTAAGTATACTATCCATCTACATTGTATACCTGTGGTGCATTTTTTTAGACTAGTTTAGCAGTTTGCTGACAGTGTCCACCAGTATACTATATATAGCAGTACGGTAGGCCACTGCTGTGTACCTACCTCTGTGTCGTCACTCGTCATCCATTAAGTATACTATCCATCTACATTGTATACCTGTGGTGCATTTTAGTTTTGCAGTTTGCTGACAGTGTCCACCAGTATACTATATATGGCAGTACGGTAGGCCACTGCTGTGTACCTACCTCTGTGTCGTCACTCGTCATCCATTAAGTATACTATCCATCTACATTATATACCTGTGGTGCATTTTAGACAGTTTTGCAGTTTGCTGACAGTGTCCACCAGTATACTATATATATACTTATAGCACTACGGTAGGCCACTGCTGTACCTACCTCTGTGTCGTCACTCGTCATACATTAAGTATACTATCCATCTACATTCTATACCTGTGGTGCATTTTTTTAGACTAGTTTAGCAGTTTGCTGACAGTGTCCACCAGTATACTATATATAGCAGTACGGTAGGCCACTGCTGTGTACCTACCTCTGTGTCGTCACTCGTCATCCATTAAGTATACTATCCATCTACATTCTATACCTGTGGTGCATTTTAGTTTTGCAGTTTGCTGACAGTGTCCACCAGTATACTATATATAGCAGTACGGTAGGCCACTGCTGTGTACCTACCTCTGTGTCGTCACTCGTCATCCATTAAGTATACTATCCATCTACATTCTATACCTGTGGTGCATTTTAGACAGTTTTGCAGTTTGCTGACAGTGTCCACCAGTATACTATATATAGCAGTACGGTAGGCCACTGCTGTACCTACCTCTGTGTCGTCACTCATCATCCATTAAGTATACTATCCATCTACATTGTATACCTGTGGTGCATTTTTTTAGACTAGTTTAGCAGTTTGCTGATAGTGTCCACCAGTATACTATATAAAGCAGTACGGTAGGCCACTGCTGTACCTACCTCTGTGTCGTCACTCGTCATCCATTAAGTATACTATCCATCTACATTCTATACCTGTGGTGCATTTTAGTTTTGCAGTTTGCTGACAGTGTCCACCAGTATTCTATATATAGCAGTACGGTAGGTCACTGCTGTGTACCTACCTCTGTGTCATCACTCGTCATCCATTAAGTATACTATCCATCTACATTCTATACCTGTGGTGCATTTTAGACAGTTTTGCAGTTTGCTGACAGTGTCCACCAGTATTCTATATATATACTTATAGCAGTACGGTAGGCCACTGCTGTACTTACCTCTGTGTCGTCACTCGTCATCCATTAAGTATACTATCCATCTACATTCTATACCTGTGGTACATTTTATACAGTTTTGCAGTTTGCTGACAGTGTCCACCAGTATACTATATTTAGCAGTACGGTAGGCCACTGCTGTGTACCTTCCTCTATGTCGTCACTCATCATCCATTAAGTATACTATCCATCTACATTCTATACCTGTGGTGCATTTTAGTTTTGCATTTTGCTGACAGTGTCCACCAGTATACTATATATAGCAGTACGGTAGGCCACAGCTGTGTACCTACCTCTGTGTCGTCACTCGTCATCCATTAAGTATACTATCCATCTACATTCTATACCTGTGGTGCATTTTAGTTTTGCAGTTTGCTGACAGTGTCCACCAGTATTCTATATATAGCAGTACGGTAGGTCACTGCTGTGTACCTACCTCTGTGTCGTCACTCGTCATCCATTAAGTATACTATCCATCTACATTCTATACCTGTGGTGCATTTTAGACAGTTTTGCAGTTTGCTGACAGTGTCCACCAGTATTCTATATATATACTTATAGCAGTACGGTAGGCCACTGCTGTACCTACCTCTGTGTCGTCACTCGTCATCCATTAAGTATACTATCCATCTACATTCTATACCTGTGGTACATTTTATACAGTTTTGCAGTTTGCTGACAGTGTCCACCAGTATACTATATATAGCAGTACGGTAGGCCACTGCTGTGTACCTACCTCTGTGTCGTCAGTCATCATCCATTAAGTATTCTATCCATCTACATTCTATACCTGTGGTGCATTTTAGTTTTGCAGTTTGCTGACAGTGTCCACCAGTATACTATATATGGCAGTACGGTAGGCCACTGCTGTGTACCTACCTCTGTGTCGTCACTCGTCATCCATTAAGTATACTATCCATCTACATTCTATACCTGTGGTGCATTTTAGACAGTTTTGCAGTTTGCTGACAGTGTCCACCAGTATACTATATATATACTAATAGCACTACGGTAGGCCACTGCTGTACCTACCTCTGTGTCGTCATTTGTCATCCATTAAGTATACTATCCATCTACATTCTATACCTGTGGTGCATTTTAGACAGTTTTGCAGTTTGCTGACAGTGTCCACCAGTATACTATATATAGCAGTACGGTAGACCACTGCTGTGTACCTACCTCTGTGTCGTCACTCGTCATCCATTAAGTATACTATCCATCTACATTCTATACCTGTGGTGCATTTTAGACAGTTTTGCAGTTTGCTGACAGTGTCCACCAGTATACTATATATAGCAGTACGGTAGACCACTGCTGTGTACCTACATCTGTGTCGTCACTCGTCATCCATTAAGTATACTATCCATCTACATTCTATACCTGTGGTGCATTTTAGTTTTGCAGTTTGCTGACAGTGTCCACCAGTATACTATATATAACAGTACGGTAGGCCACTGCTGTACCTACCTCTGTGTCGTCACTCGTCATCCATTAAGTATACTATCCATCTACATTGTATAACTGTGGTGCATTTTTTTTAGACTAGTTTAGCAGTTTGCTGACAGTTTCCACCAGTATACTATATATAGCAGTACGGTAGGCCACTGCTGTGTACCTACCTCTGTGTCGTCACTCGTCATCCATTAAGTATACTATCCATCTACATTGTATACCTGTGGTGCATTTTAGTTTTGCAGTTTGCTGACAGTGTCCACCAGTATACTATATATGGCAGTACGGTAGGCCACTGCTGTGTACCTACCTCTGTGTCGTCACTCGTCATCCATTAAGTATACTATCCATCTACATTCTATACCTGTGGTGCATTTTAGACAGTTTTGCAGTTTGCTGACAGTGTCCACCAGTATACTATATATATATACTTATAGCACTACGGTAGGCCACTGCTGTACCTACCTCTGTGTCGTCACTCGTCATCCATTAAGTATACTATCCATCTACATTCTATACCTGTGGTGCATTTTTTTAGACTAGTTTAGCAGTTTGCTGACAGTGTCCACCAGTATACTATATATAGCAGTACAGTAGGCCACTGCTGTGTACCTACCTCTGTGTCGTCACTCGTCATCCATTAAGTATACTATCCATCTACATTCTATACCTGTGGTGCATTTTAGTTTTGCAGTTTGCTGACAGTGTCCACCAGTATACTATATATAGCAGTACGGTAGGCCACTGCTGTGTACCTACCTCTGTGTCGTCACTCGTCATCCATTAAGTATACTATCCATCTACATTCTATACCTGTGGTGCATTTTAGACAGTTTTGCAGTTTGCTGACAGTGTCCACCAGTATACTATATATAGCAGTACGGTAGGCCACTGCTGTACCTACCTCTGTGTCGTCACTCATCATCCATTAAGTATACTATCCATCTACATTCTATACCTGTGGTGCATTTTTTTAGACTAGTTTAGCAGTTTGCTGACAGTGTCCACCAGTATACTATATATAGCAGTACGGTAGGCCACTGCTGTACCTACCTCTGTGTCGTCACTCGTCATCCATTAAGTATACTATCCATCTAAATTGTATACCTGTGGTGCATTTTTTTTAGACTAGTTTAGCAGTTTCCTGACAGTGTCCACCAGTATACTATATATAGCAGTACGGTAGGCCACTGCTGTGTACCTACCTCTGTGTCGTCACTCGTCATCCATTAAGTATACTATCCATCTACATTCTATACCTGTGGTGCATTTTAGTTTTGCAGTTTGCTGACAGTGTCCACCAGTATTCTATATATAGCAGTACGGTAGGTCACTGCTGTGTACCTACCTCTGTGTCGTCACTCGTCATCCATTAAGTATACTATCCATCTACATTCTATACCTGTGGTGCATTTTAGACAGTTTTGCAGTTTGCTGACAGTGTCCACCAGTATTCTATATATATACTTATAGCAGTACGGTAGGCCACTGCTGTACCTACCTCTGTGTCGTCACTCGTCATCCATTAAGTATACTATCCATCTACATTCTATACCTGTGGTACATTTTATACAGTTTTGCAGTTTGCTGACAGTGTCCACCAGTATACTATATATAGCAGTACGGTAGGCCACTGCTGTGTACCTACCTCTGTGTCATCACTCATCATCCATTAAGTATACTATCCATCTACATTCTATACCTGTGGTGCATTTTAGTTTTGCAGTTTGCTGATAGTGGCCACCAGTATACTATATATAGCAGTACGGTAGGCCACAGCTGTGTACCTACCTCTGTGTCGTCACTCGTCATCCATTAAGTATACTATCCATCTACATTCTATACCTGTGGTGCATTTTAGTTTTGCAGTTTGCTGACAGTGTCCACCAGTATTCTATATATAGCAGTACGGTAGGCCACTGCTGTGTACCTACCTCTATGTCGTCACTCGTCATCCATTAAGTATACTATCCATCTACATTCTATACCTGTGGTGCATTTTAGACAGTTTTGCAGTTTGCTGACAGTGTCCACCAGTATTCTATATATATACTTATAGCAGTACGGTAGGCCACTGCTGTACCTACCTCTGTGTCGTCACTCGTCATCCATTAAGTATACTATCCATCTACATTCTATACCTGTGGTACATTTTATACAGTTTTGCATTTTGCTGACAGTGTCCACCAGTATACTATATATAGCAGTACGGTAGGCCACAGCTGTGTACCTACCTCTGTGTCGTCACTCGTCATCCATTAAGTATACTATCCATCTACATTCTATACCTGTGGTGCATTTTAGTTTAGCAGTTTGCTGACAGTGTCCACCAGTATACTATATATAGCAGTACGGTAGGCCACTGCTGTACCTACCTCTGTGTCGTCACTCGTCATCCATTAAGTATACTATCCATCTACATTGTATACCTGTGGTGCATTTTAGACTAGTTTAGCAGTTTGCTGACAGTGTCCACCAGTATACTATATATAGCAGTACGGTAGGCCACTGCTGTACCTACCTCTGTGTCGTCACTCGTCATCCATTAAGTATACTATCGATCTACATTGTATACCTGTGGTGCATTTTTTTAGACTAGTTTAGCAGTTTGCAGTTAGTGTCCACCAGTATACTATATATAGCAGTACGGTAGGCCACTGCTGTGTACCTACCTCTGTGTCGTCACTCGTCATCCATTAAGTATACTATCCATCTACTTTCTATACCTGTGGTGCATTTTAGTTTTGCAGTTTGCTGACAGTGTCCACCAGTATACTATATATGGCAGTACGGTAGGCCACTGCTGTGTACCTACCTCTGTGTCGTCACTCGTCATCCATTAAGTATACTATCCATCTACATTCTATAACTGTGGTGCATTTTAGACAGTTTTGCAGTTTGCTGACAGTGTCCACCAGTATTCTATATATATACTTATAGCAGTACGGTAGGCCACTGCTGTACCTACCTCTGTGTCGTCACTCGTCATCCATTAAGTATACTATCCATCTACATTCTATACCTGTGGTACATTTTATACAGTTTTGCAGTTTGCTGACAGTGTCCACCAGTATACTATATATAGCAGTACGGTAGGCCACTGCTGTGTACCTACCTCTGTGTCATCACTCATCATCCATTAAGTATACTATCCATCTACATTCTATACCTGTGGTGCATTTTAGTTTTGCAGTTTGCTGATAGTGGCCACCAGTATACTATATATAGCAGTACGGTAGGCCACAGCTGTGTACCTACCTCTGTGTCGTCACTCGTCATCCATTAAGTATACTATCCATCTACATTCTATACCTGTGGTGCATTTTAGTTTTGCAGTTTGCTGACAGTGTCCACCAGTATACTATATATAGCAGTACGGTAGACCACTGCTGTGTACCTACCTCTGTGTCGTCACTCGTCATCCATTAAGTATACTATCCATCTACATTCTATACCTGTGGTGCATTTTAGTTTTGCAGTTTGCTGACAGTGTCCACCAGTATACTATATATAGCAGTACGGTAGGCCACTGCTGTACCTACCTCTGTGTCGTCACTCGTCATCCATTAAGTATACTATCCATCTAAATTGTATACCTGTGGTGCATTTTTTTTAGACTAGTTTAGCAGTTTGCTGACAGTGTCCACCAGTATACTATATATAGCAGTACGGTAGGCCACTGCTGTGTACCTACCTCTGTGTCGTCACTCGTCATCCATTAAGTATACTATCCATCTACATTCTATACCTGTGGTGCATTTTAGTTTTGCAGTTTGCTGACAGTGTCCACCAGTATTCTATATATAGCAGTACGGTAGGTCACTGCTGTGTACCTACCTCTGTGTCGTCACTCGTCATCCATTAAGTATACTATCCATCTACATTCTATACCTGTGGTGCATTTTAGACAGTTTTGCAGTTTGCTGACAGTGTCCACCAGTATTCTATATATATACTTATAGCAGTACGGTAGGCCACTGCTGTACCTACCTCTGTGTCGTCACTCGTCATCCATTAAGTATACTATCCATCTACATTCTATACCTGTGGTACATTTTATACAGTTTTGCAGTTTGCTGAAAGTGTCCACCAGTATACTATATATAGCAGTACGGTAGGCCACTGCTGTGTACCTACCTCTGTGTCATCACTCATCATCCATTAAGTATACTATCCATCTACATTCTATACCTGTGGTGCATTTTAGTTTTGCAGTTTGCTGATAGTGGCCACCAGTATACTATATATAGCAGTACGGTAGGCCACAGCTGTGTACCTACCTCTGTGTCGTCACTCGTCATCCATTAAGTATACTATCCATCTACATTCTATACCTGTGGTGCATTTTAGTTTTGCAGTTTGCTGACAGTGTCCACCAGTATTCTATATATAGCAGTACGGTAGGCCACTGCTGTGTACCTACCTCTATGTCGTCACTCGTCATCCATTAAGTATACTATCCATCTACATTCTATACCTGTGGTGCATTTTAGACAGTTTTGCAGTTTGCTGACAGTGTCCACCAGTATTCTATATATATACTTATAGCAGTACGGTAGGCCACTGCTGTACCTACCTCTGTGTCGTCACTCGTCATCCATTAAGTATACTATCCATCTACATTCTATACCTGTGGTACATTTTATACAGTTTTGCATTTTGCTGACAGTGTCCACCAGTATACTATATATAGCAGTACGGTAGGCCACAGCTGTGTACCTACCTCTGTGTCGTCACTCGTCATCCATTAAGTATACTATCCATCTACATTCTATACCTGTGGTGCATTTTAGTTTAGCAGTTTGCTGACAGTGTCCACCAGTATACTATATATAGCAGTACGGTAGGCCACTGCTGTACCTACCTCTGTGTCGTCACTCGTCATCCATTAAGTATACTATCCATCTACATTGTATACCTGTGGTGCATTTTAGACTAGTTTAGCAGTTTGCTGACAGTGTCCACCAGTATACTATATATAGCAGTACGGTAGGCCACTGCTGTACCTACCTCTGTGTCGTCACTCGTCATCCATTAAGTATACTATCGATCTACATTGTATACCTGTGGTGCATTTTTTTAGACTAGTTTAGCAGTTTGCAGTTAGTGTCCACCAGTATACTATATATAGCAGTACGGTAGGCCACTGCTGTGTACCTACCTCTGTGTCGTCACTCGTCATCCATTAAGTATACTATCCATCTACTTTCTATACCTGTGGTGCATTTTAGTTTTGCAGTTTGCTGACAGTGTCCACCAGTATACTATATATGGCAGTACGGTAGGCCACTGCTGTGTACCTACCTCTGTGTTGTCACTCGTCATCCATTAAGTATACTATCCATCTACATTCTATAACTGTGGTGCATTTTAGACAGTTTTGCAGTTTGCTGACAGTGTCCACCAGTATTCTATATATATACTTATAGCAGTACGGTAGGCCACTGCTGTACCTACCTCTGTGTCGTCACTCGTCATCCATTAAGTATACTATCCATCTACATTCTATACCTGTGGTACATTTTATACAGTTTTGCAGTTTGCTGACAGTGTCCACCAGTATACTATATATAGCAGTACGGTAGGCCACTGCTGTGTACCTACCTCTGTGTCATCACTCATCATCCATTAAGTATACTATCCATCTACATTCTATACCTGTGGTGCATTTTAGTTTTGCAGTTTGCTGATAGTGGCCACCAGTATACTATATATAGCAGTACGGTAGGCCACAGCTGTGTACCTACCTCTGTGTCGTCACTCGTCATCCATTAAGTATACTATCCATCTACATTCTATACCTGTGGTGCATTTTAGTTTTGCAGTTTGCTGACAGTGTCCACCAGTATTCTATATATAGCAGTACGGTAGGCCACTGCTGTGTACCTACCTCTATGTCGTCACTCGTCATCCATTAAGTATACTATCCATCTACATTCTATACCTGTGGTGCATTTTAGACAGTTTTGCAGTTTGCTGACAGTGTCCACCAGTATTCTATATATATACTTATAGCAGTACGGTAGGCCACTGCTGTACCTACCTCTGTGTCGTCACTCGTCATCCATTAAGTATACTATCCATCTACATTCTATACCTGTGGTACATTTTATACAGTTTTGCATTTTGCTGACAGTGTCCACCAGTATACTATATATAGCAGTACGGTAGGCCACTGCTGTGTACCTACCTCTGTGTCGTCACTCATCATCCATTAAGTATACTATCCATCTACATTCTATACCTGTGGTGCATTTTAGTTTTGCAGTTTGCTGACAGTGTCCACCAGTATACTATATATAGCAGTACGGTAGGCCACAGCTGTGTACCTACCTCTGTGTCGTCACTCGTCATCCATTAAGTATACTATCCATCTACATTCTATACCTGTGGTGCATTTTAGTTTAGCAGTTTGCTGACAGTGTCCACCAGTATACTATATATAGCAGTACGGTAGGCCACTGCTGTACCTACCTCTGTGTCGTCACTCGTCATCCATTAAGTATACTATCCATCTACATTGTATACCTGTGGTGCATTTTAGACTAGTTTAGCAGTTTGCTGACAGTGTCCACCAGTATACTATATATAGCAGTACGGTAGGCCACTGCTGTACCTACCTCTGTGTCGTCACTCGTCATCCATTAAGTATACTATCGATCTACATTGTATACCTGTGGTGCATTTTTTTAGACTAGTTTAGCAGTTTGCAGTTAGTGTCCACCAGTATACTATATATAGCAGTACGGTAGGCCACTGCTGTGTACCTACCTCTGTGTCGTCACTCGTCATCCATTAAGTATACTATCCATCTACTTTCTATACCTGTGGTGCATTTTAGTTTTGCAGTTTGCTGACAGTGTCCACCAGTATACTATATATGGCAGTACGGTAGGCCACTGCTGTGTACCTACCTCTGTGTCGTCACTCGTCATCCATTAAGTATACTATCCATCTACATTCTATAACTGTGGTGCATTTTAGACAGTTTTGCAGTTTGCTGACAGTGTCCACCAGTATTCTATATATATACTTATAGCAGTACGGTAGGCCACTGCTGTACCTACCTCTGTGTCGTCACTCGTCATCCATTAAGTATACTATCCATCTACATTCTATACCTGTGGTACATTTTATACAGTTTTGCAGTTTGCTGACAGTGTCCACCAGTATACTATATATAGCAGTACGGTAGGCCACTGCTGTGTACCTACCTCTGTGTCATCACTCATCATCCATTAAGTATACTATCCATCTACATTCTATACCTGTGGTGCATTTTAGTTTTGCAGTTTGCTGATAGTGGCCACCAGTATACTATATATAGCAGTACGGTAGGCCACAGCTGTGTACCTACCTCTGTGTCGTCACTCGTCATCCATTAAGTATACTATCCATCTACATTCTATACCTGTGGTGCATTTTAGTTTTGCAGTTTGCTGACAGTGTCCACCAGTATTCTATATATAGCAGTACGGTAGGCCACTGCTGTGTACCTACCTCTATGTCGTCACTCGTCATCCATTAAGTATACTATCCATCTACATTCTATACCTGTGGTGCATTTTAGACAGTTTTGCA
Source organism: Pseudophryne corroboree (assembly GCF_028390025.1). NCBI lineage: Eukaryota > Metazoa > Chordata > Amphibia > Anura > Myobatrachidae > Pseudophryne > Pseudophryne corroboree. The sequence goes on along the minus strand of NC_086451.1, from coordinate 124,659,933 downwards.
GTTTGCTGACAGTGTCCACCAGTATTCTATATATATACTTATAGCAGTACGGTAGGCCACTGCTGTACCTACCTCTGTGTCGTCACTCGTCATCCATTAAGTATACTATCCATCTACATTCTATACCTGTGGTACATTTTATACAGTTTTGCATTTTGCTGACAGTGTCCACCAGTATACTATATATAGCAGTACGGTAGGCCACTGCTGTGTACCTACCTCTGTGTCGTCACTCATCATCCATTAAGTATACTATCCATCTACATTCTATACCTGTGGTGCATTTTAGTTTTGCAGTTTGCTGACAGTGTCCACCAGTATACTATATATAGCAGTACGGTAGGCCACAGCTGTGTACCTACCTCTGTGTCGTCACTCGTCATCCATTAAGTATACTATCCATCTACATTCTATACCTGTGGTGCATTTTAGTTTAGCAGTTTGCTGACAGTGTCCACCAGTATACTATATATAGCAGTACGGTAGGCCACTGCTGTACCTACCTCTGTGTCGTCACTCGTCATCCATTAAGTATACTATCCATCTACATTGTATACCTGTGGTGCATTTTAGACTAGTTTAGCAGTTTGCTGACAGTGTCCACCAGTATACTATATATAGCAGTACGGTAGGCCACTGCTGTACCTACCTCTGTGTCGTCACTCGTCATCCATTAAGTATACTATTGATCTACATTGTATACCTGTGGTGCATTTTTTTAGACTAGTTTAGCAGTTTGCAGTTGGTGTCCACCAGTATACTATATATAGCAGTACGGTAGGCCACTGCTGTGTACCTACCTCTGTGTCGTCACTCGTCATCCATTAAGTATACTATCCATCTACTTTCTATACCTGTGGTGCATTTTAGTTTTGCAGTTTGCTGACAGTGTCCACCAGTATACTATATATGGCAGTACGGTAGGCCACTGCTGTGTACCTACCTCTGTGTCGTCACTCGTCATCCATTAAGTATACTATCCATCTACATTCTATAACTGTGGTGCATTTTAGACAGTTTTGCAGTTTGCTGACAGTGTCCTCCAGTATACTATATATATACTAATAGCACTACGGTAGGCCACTGCTGTACCTACCTCTGTGTCGTCACTCGTCATCCATTAAGTATACTATCCATCTACATTCTATACCTGTGGTGCATTTTAGACAGTTTTGCAGTTTGCTGACAGTGTCCACCAGTATACTATATATAGCAGTACGGTAGACCACTGCTGTGTACCTACCTCTGTGTCGTCACTCGTCATCCATTAAGTATACTATCCATCTACATTCTATACCTGTGGTGCATTTTAGTTTTGCAGTTTGCTGACAGTGTCCACCAGTATACTATATATAGCAGTACGGTAGGCCACTGCTGTACCTACCTCTGTGTCGTCACTCGTCATCCATTAAGTATACTATCCATCTACATTGTATACCTGTGGTGCATTTTTTTAGACTAGTTTAGCAGTTTGCTGACAGTGTCCACCAGTATACTATATATAGCAGTATGGTAGGCCACTGCTGTACCTACCTCTGTGTCGTCACTCGTCATCCATTAAGTATACTATCCATCTACATTCTATACCTGTGGTTCATTTTAGTTTTGCTTTTTGCTGACAGAGTCCACCAGTATACTATATATAGCAGTACGGTAGGCCACTGCTGTGTACCTACCTCTGTGTCGTCACTCGTCATCCATTAAGTATACTATACATCTACAGTCTATACCTGTGGTGCATTTTAGTTTTGCAGTTTGCTGACAGTGTCCACCAGTATACTATATATAGCAGTACGGTAGGCCACTGCTGTGTACCTACCTCTGTGTCGTCACTCGTCATCCATTAAGTATACTATCCATCTACATTCTATACCTGTGGTGCATTTTAGACAGTTTTGCAGTTTGCTGACAGTGTCCACCAGTATACTATATATAGCAGTACGGTAGGCCACTGCTGTACCTACCTCTGTGTCGTCACTCGTCATCCATTAAGTATACTATCCATCTACATTGTGTACCTGTGGTGCATTTTTTGAGACTAGTTTAGCAGTTTGCTGACAGTGTCCACCAGTATACTGTATATAGCAGTACGGTAGGCCACTGCTGTACCTACCTCTGTGTCATCACTCGTCATCCATTAAGTATACTATCCAACTACATTGTATACCTGTGGTGCATTTTTTTAGACTAGTTAAGCAGTTTGCTGACAGTGTCCACCAGTATACTATATATAGCAGTACTGTAGGCCACTGCTGTACCTACCTCTGTGTCGTCACTCATCATCCATAAAGTATACTATTAATCTACATTCTATACCTGTGGTGCATTTTAGTTTTGCGCAGTAAATATAGTAGTAGGCAATTGCTATTGATACTGGCATATAATTCCACACATTAAAAAATGGAGAACAAAAATGTGGAGGTTAAAGGGAAAGATCAAGATCCACTTCCGCCTCGTGCTGAAGCTGCTGCCACTAGTCATGGCCGAGACGATGAAATGCCATCAACGTCGTCTGCCAAGGCCGATGCCCAATGTCATAGTAGAGAGCATGTAAAATCCAAAACACAAAAGTTCAGTAAAATGACCCAAAAATCAAAATCAAAAGCGTCTGAGGAGAAGCGTAAAATTGCCAATATGCCATTTACAACACGGAGTGGCAAGGAACGGCTGAGGCCCTGGCCTATGTTCATGGCTAGTGGTTCAGCTTCAAATGAGGATGGAAGCACTCATCCTCTCGCTAGAAAAAAGAAAAGACTTAAGCTGGCAAAAGCACAGCAAAGAACTGTGCGTTCTTCTAAATCACAAATCCCCAAGGAGAGTCCAATTGTGTCGGTTGCGATGCCTGACCTTCCCAACACTGGACGGGAAGAGCTTGCGCCTTCCACCATTTGCACGCCCCCTGCAAGTGCTGGAAGGAGCACCCGCAGTCCAGTTCCTGATAGTCAAATTGAAGATGTCACTGTTGAAGTACACCAGGATGAGGATATGGGTGTTGCTGGCGCTGGGGAGGAAATTGACAAGGAGGATTCTGATGGTGAGGTGGTTTGTTTAAGTCAGGCACCCGGGGAGACACCTGTTGTCCGTGGGAGGAATATGGCCATTGACATGCCTGGTCAAAATACAAAAAAAATCAGCTCTTCGGTGTGGAATTATTTCAACACAAATGCGGACAACAGGTGTCAAGCCGTGTGTTGCCTTTGTCAAGCTGTAATAAGTAGGGGTAAGGACGTTAACCACCTCGGAACATCCTCCCTTATACGTCACCTGCAGCGCATTCATCATAAGTCAGTGACAAGTTTAAAAACTTTGGGTGACAGCGGAAGCAGTCCACTGACCACTAAATCCTTCCTCTTGTAACCAAGCTCCTGCAAACCACACCACCAACTCCCTCAGTGTCAATTTCTTCCTTACCCAGGAAAGCCAATAGTCCTGCAGGCCATGTCACTGTCAAGTCTGACGAGTTCTCTCCTGCCTGGGATTCCTCCGATGCATCCTTGAGTGTAACGCCTACTGCTGCTGGCGCTGCTGTTGTTGCTGCTGGGAGTCGATCGTCATCTCAGAGGGGAAGTCGGAAGACCACTTGTACTACTTCCAGTAAGCAATTGACTGTCCAACAGTCCTTTGCGAGGAAGATGAAATATCACAGCAGTCATCCTGCTGCAAAGCGGATAACTAATGCCTTGGCAGCCTGGGCGGTGAGAAACGTGGTTCCGGTATCCATCATTAATTCAGAGCCAACTAGAGACTTGATTGAGGTACTGTGTCCCCGGTACCAAATACCATCTAGGTTCCATTTCTCTAGGCAGGCGATACCGAAAATGTACACAGACCTCAGAAAAAGACTCACCAGTGTCCTAAAAAATGCAGTTGTACCCAATGTCCACTTAACCACGGACATGTGGACAAGTGGAGCAGGGCAGACTCAGGACTATATGACTGTGACAGCCCACTGGGTAGATGTATTGCCTCCCGCTGCAAGAACAGCAGCGGCGGCACCAGTAGCAGCATCTCGCAAACGCCGACTCGTTCCTAGGCAGGCTACGCTTTGTATCACCGCTTTCCAGAATAGGCACACAGCTGAAAACCTCTTACGGCAACTGAGGAAGATCATCGCAGAATGGCTTACCCCAATTGGACTCTCCTGGGGATTTGTGACATCGGACAACGCCAGCAATAATGTGCGTGCATTACATCTGGGCAAATTCCATCTCGTCCCATGTTTTGCACATACCTTGAATTTGGTGGTGCAGAATTATTTAAAAAACGACAGGGGCGTGCAAGAGATGCAGTCGGTGGCCCGAAGAATTGCGGGCCACTTTTGGCATTCATGCACCGCATACAGAAGACTGGAGCACCACCAAACATTCCTGAACCTGCCCTGCCATCATCTGAAGCAAGAGGTGGTAACGAGGTGGAATTCAACCCTCTATATGCTTCAGAGGATGGAGGAGCAGCAAAAGGCCATTCAAGCCTATACATCTGGCCACGATATAGGCAAAGGAGGTGGAATGCACCTGACTCAAGCGAAGTGGAGAATGATTTCAACGTTGTGCAAGGTTCTGCAACCCTATGAACTTGCCACACGTGAAGTCAGTTCAGACACTGCGAGCCTGAGTCAGGTCATTCCCCTCATCAGGCTTTTGCAGAAGAAGCTGGAGACATTGAAGGAGGAGCTAAAACAGAGCGATTCCGCTAGGCATGTGGGACTTGTGGATGGAGCCCTTAATTCGCTTAACCAGGATTCACGGGTGGTCAATCTGTTGAAATCAGAGCACTACATTTTGGCCACCGTGCCCGATCCTAGATTTAAAACCTTCGTTGTATCTCTCTTTCCGGCAGACACAAGTCTGCAGAGGTTCAAAGACCTGCTGGTGAGAAAATTGTCAAGTCAAGCGGAACGTGACCCGTCACCATCTCCTCCTTCACATTCTCCCGCAACTGGGGGTGCGAGGAAAAGGCTAAGAATTCCGAGCCCACCCGCTGGCGGTGATGCAGGGCAGTCTGGAGCGAGTGCTGACATCTGGTCCGGACTGAAGGACCTGGCAACGATTACTGACATGTCGTCTACTGTCACTGCATATGATTCTCTCACCATTGAAAGAATGGTGGAGGATTATATGAGTGACCGCATCCAAGTAGGCACGTCAGACAGTCCGTACGTATACTGGCAGGAAAAAGAGGCAATTTGGAGGCCCTTGCAGAAACTGGCTTTATTCTACCTAAGTTGCCCTCCCTCCAGTGTGTACTCCAAAAGAGTGTTTAGTGCAGCCGCTCACCTTGTCAGCAATCGGCGTACGAGGTTACTTCCAGAAAATGTGGAGAAGATGATGTTCATTAAAATGAATTATAATCAATTCCTCCGTGGAGACATTCACCAGCAGCAATTGCCTCCAGAAAGTACACGGGGACCTGAGATGGTGGACTCCAGTGGGGACGAATTAATAATCTGTGAGGAGGGGGATGTACACAGTGAAAGGGGTGAGGAATCGGAAGATGATGATGAGGTGGACATCTTGCCTCTGTAGAGCCAGTTTGTGCAAGGAGAGATTGATTGCTTCTTTTTTGGTGGGGGCCCAAACCAACCAGTCATTTCAGTCACAGTCGTGTGGCAGACCCTGTCACTGAAATGATGGGTTCGTTAAAGTGTGCATGTCCTGTTTATACAACATAAGGGTGGGTGGGAGGGCCCAAGGACAATTCCATCTTGCACCTCTTTTTTCTTTCATTTTTCTTTGCATCATGTGCTGTTTGGGGACAATTTTTTTGAAGGGCAATCCTGCCTGACACTGCAGTGCCACTCCTAGATGGGCCAGGTGTTTGTGTCGGCCACTTGTGTTGCTTAGCTTAGTCACACAGCGACCTTGGTGCGCCTCTTTTTTTCTTTGCATCATGTGCTGTTTGGGGAGTATTTTTTTGAAGGGCCATCCTGTCTGACACTGCAGTGCCACTCCTAGATGGGCCAGGTGTTTGTGTCGGCCACTTGTGTCGCTTAGCTTAGTCACACAGCGACCTTGGTGCGCCTCTTTTTTTCTTTGCATCATGTGCTGTTTGGGGACAATTTTTTGGAAGGGCCATCCTGTCTTGATTGACACTGCAGTGCCACTCCTAGATGCGCCAGGTGTTTGTGTCGGCCACTTCTGTCGCTTAGCTTAGTCACACAGCCACCTTGGTGCGCCTCTTTTTTTCTTTGCATCATGTGCTGTTTGGGGACTATTTTTTTGAAGGGCCATCCTGCCTGACACTGCAGTGCCACTCCTAGATGGGCCAGGTGTTTGTGTCAGCCACTTGTGTCGCTTAGCTTAGCCATCCAGCGACCTCGGTGCAAATTTTAGGACTAAAAATAATATTGTGAGGTGTGAGGTGTTCAGAATAGACTGGAAATGAGTGGAAATTATGGTTCTGAGGTTAATAATACTATGAGATCAAAATGACCCCCAAATTCTATGATTTAAGCAGTTTTTTAGGGTTTTTTGAAAAAAACACCCGAATCCAAAACACACCCGAATCCGACAAAAAATTTTCGGTGAGGTTTTGCCAAAACGCGTCCGAATCCAAAACACGGCCGCATAACCGAACCCAAAACCAAAACACAAAACGCGAAAAATTTCCGGTGCACATCACTAACTAATAGTAGCAAGTTCTTTTGAACTTTCTGAGAGGTGGGGTGTGAAGTTGGAGCTGTGCCATTTTTGGTTCATGTTAGATGTTAAATTTTGCGACATGTCAATTATATATGATCCTGGTGGCATATGTAATGGACAGTTACTGGAGGTCGATTAGGATTAGAAATTCTAACTGCTCATTCTTAGTGTGTTATATGTTTTTCTTTTTTCTTTAGATTATTTGTAAGCCTTATGTGTGTACCATTCCCTATGTCCTCTCCTCCTTCACAATTCAGTGATGGTCCATTTTATAATCTACTTAATAGGGGGAGAGGAGGAACGAAACTTGAGCACAGGTGATCAGAGCTAAATGATATGGTTGGAACAACCTGCAGATTAATATACCACGGTAATTTGTAATGTTATCCCTATAAAAAGGATATCAGAAATAGCTCATGTGGAGGTGCACCCCTGAGAGCTGGTTAGCAATCTATAAAATAAACAGGAGAAAAAGAAACTCGTTTTTTGGGGGGCACTCATTGGAAAATTTTATCACATAAAATATAACTTTTAATTCTTACATTTAAAACAGTATACCACAAGACAAGATAAAGACATTGACATATACTCATAAACAACCTAAAACCACACCCATGATTCCGTGTGGAATTTTAGATAATTTCACGTTGGGAGATAGGTACGACTGGTTGGGTGTCACTTATAGTTGATAATATCAGTATTGAGGATTACACATGCCACAGCCAAAATTTCCCAAACCACACCCACAATTCCATGTGGATTTTTGGGTGGTGTCACATTTGGCAGTAAATGTGGCTGACTGAGTGTCAACTAATTCACAATATTAGTGTAAAAAGATAATGGACACCACAGCCAATTGTTAGTTCAAAATATCAGTGTAAAAGATTGCACATGCCACAGCCAAAATTTCCCAAACCACACCCTCAATTCCGTGTGGATTTTTGGATAGTATCACATTTGGCAGTGAATAAGGCTGGTTAAGTGTCAATCAATTCATAGTATCAGTGTAAAAAAATAACGGACACCACAGCCAGTTATAGTTGAAAATGTCAGTGTAAAGGATTACATATGCCACAGCCAAAATTCCTCAAACCACACCCACAATTCTGTGTGGATTTTTTAGATAGTGTCACATTTGGCAGTGAATATGGCTGATTGATTATCAATTAATTCACAATATTAGTGTAAAAAGATTACGGACACCACAGCCAATTGTTAGTTCAAAATATCAGTGTAAAAGATTACACATGCCACAGCCAAAATTTCCCAAACCACACCCTCAATTCCGTGTGGATTTTTGGATAGTATCACATTTGGCAGTGAATAAGGCTGGTTAAGTGTCAATCAATTCATAGTATCAGTGTAAAAAAATAATAACGGACACCACAGCCAATTATAGTTGAAAATGTCAGTGTAAAGGATTACATATGCCACATCCAAAATTCCTCAAACCACACCCACAATTCTGTGTGGATTTTTTAGATACTGTCACATTTGGCAGTGAATATGGCTGATTGAGTATCAATTAGTTGATCGTATCAGTGTAACAAAGATTTCAGGCACCACAGCCAAAACTCCCTATAAATCACGTGATATATTATCTCATGTAGAGGTATTTGCGAAGTAATATAGCACCATTCAAACATATAGGATGCAAATATCCATAGTGCAAGCAGAGATTATTGTAAAATTGTCTCAGTGCAGATAGTGTAAAATTCACCCAGTGCAGTATAGAGGTTCGCACAATAATAGTATATTTCATTTATAGTAAGCATATTCATTGTTCCACATCTAAGCTGTTTCAAAACAGTCCTCTGTTGTAATTTCGATGTTATTACAGAGGGATACTTTGTATAAATCTATGTAACCCCAGACCAGAATGTGTCCATGAATCATTTCACACATGTAACTGTTGTAATAGTATTAGGAGGAAAATGAAACGGGATCCGGTCTGAAGATCGACAGCATCTAAGTCGACAATGTTTAGGTCGACCACTATAGGTCGACAGTCACTAGGTCGACATGGATGGAAGGTCGACAGGGTTTCTATGTCGACATGTGCTAGGTCGACAGGTCTAAAGGTTGACATGAGTTTTTCACATTTTTTTTTCTTCTTTAAAATTTTTTCATACTTTACGATCCACGTGGACTACGATTGGAACTGTAATCTGTGCCGAGCGAAGCGAAGGCACCATGCCCGAAGCATGGCGAGCGAAGCGTGCCATGCGAGGGGATGCGGTGCACTCATTTGGGATCCCGGTCACTCTACGAAGAAAACGACACCAAAAAAAAAAAAAAATCCTCATGTCGACCTTTAGACCTGTCGACTAGCACATGTCGACCTTCCATCCATGTCGACCTAGTGGCTGTCGACCTATAGTGATCGACCTAAACATTGTCGACCAAGATACTGTCGATTTGATGAACCACAGCCAATGAAACAGTGTATAATATCACATCTGTGACTTAAAAGGTAGTGTCAGTCAATTAATCCTCATCCTGATACAACATACCATTCATGTATAATTAGTGCATGGGTCTGGGGATATAGAAAATCCCATAAAAATTATCCAAATATTTTCTTTTGCAGAGAGAAAAGAGCAAAGGCACACCTATTATCAGTGCAGAGAGGCAGCTGCTGTTCACTGTGTGACATGCATTATACAGCAAATGAGCATGCTTTGACTGCACCTAAGGGTTGGAAACAGGTAGAAATGCTTCTGCTTTTGAAAAGACAACCACGGACACCCTGATGAATCAGCGCAGGGGGTCCTCTGAGTCCTCCTTAACAATGAGAGAGCATGGAATGAGTTAGAAAAATATAGAATTAGTCAGCAAAGTATGTAAAGTGCGCTAATTCCTTACCGAGTGTAAGGTTCTTCCCTGCATGTGTAAAACATTGGTGCAAGGTGAGCGTTACTCTCCTGTTCGCCCCATAGTGCCTGTAAAAGATAGCCAGGTGACAGTGCTGGGACCCTAATGGCAGTGATGATCCTGATGCCAGTAGGTATTGCAGGATTCGGCACCCATCATGCGGTCCCGCAATGTGTCACTCGAGAGAAACATGGAGATACCTGAGAGTGGATGTTAAATTATAGAAGTGTGCAATCCAAATGCACTGCAGTGGGTGTGCAGCGTCCCGTTTAGCACATGGATGGGCGCCCGCCTCAGACATTTTATAATCTACCTTTCCTTTTTTATAGCTCTTAAAATAGCCTCTCTAAATATCAGAGGTATCCACACTCCTGCTAAGCGGTGACGTCTTTTAACATATTTAAATAAACTTTCTATTGATTTAGTATGTTTACAGGAGACTCAAATGCTGGGCCACGAGGCACGGAAGCTACAAAAGTTAGGTTGGGTATTGCTGGGTTCAGCTTCCTATAACACTAAATCCTGTGGAGTTGCAATTTTAGCAAGAAAAAATTTGAGTTTGCAACCCTCAGCTATTATTGCTGATTCTGATGGAAGATTTCTAATTATCTCAGTTGCCTTAGAAGGATCTACTTATCATATCTGTAATGTTTACGCTCCTACTCAATATTCAAAATCTTTTTTTACCAAATTATTGGCGAAGCTACATACATATTACCCTGCCTATTTAATAGTGTGTGGTGATTTCAACCTGGTCTCTTCTCCCTTTTTAGATCGTACCCCTGTTAGGAGGAATTTGCGACACCTTCCTAAGTTGGGTGTTCCATTTTTTGCCAAAGACCTTAATTTAATTGACACTTGGAGAGCGCTCCACCCTGTAGAGAGGGAATTTTCGTGTCTCTCCCTGACTCATAATACGTGGTCTAGAATAGATTATATATTTGTTGCGGAGACATTGTTTCCTTCTATTTCTTCTGCTTGTATTGAGTACCCTGTATTGTCTGATCATGGAGCGACCTGGGTTGTTTTGAATTTTAAGAAGTCTGATAGGGTACCTCCTATATCAGTGATGGCTAACCTTGACACTCCAGCTGTTGTTGAACTCAATATCCCAGCATGCCCTGCATCAGTTTTGCTATTTGGCCATGCTAAAACTGATGCAGGGCATGCTGGGATCAGGGACGTGCAGTCAGGGGAGGCAGGGGAGGCATTCTCCCCTGTCATTAATGATTACAATAATATAATGAAGATACTTATGACACATATTCTGTGACATAAGTATATGCTTTATATTATTGTAATCATTTTAAAACATGTTCAAATTTGTTTTGGAGGCACCTAGAGCGTTGCCTCCTCTGGATAATGGCAAAAGGCCGGAAGCGTGGGGCGGGGCCAAAGACAGGGCTGTAAAAGGCAAAAGCCCATTAAAAAAAGCAGGTCAGGCGGCACTAGTATGAGTGCCTCAGTGACAGGGGCGTGCTTTCTGCCCATATGAAAGCCCGCCCCTGTCACTGATGCAAATATGATTGGGCAAAATAATTTGAGTTTCCCATCACTTCCGCTGACGATCAGCGGCCTGCAGCCCGGGTTGGGTCCCTCTTCCATTCATCCGGCCAGCAGCCAGATCCTCTGAACTTCTTGTAAGTCCCTGGCAATCTCTGCTCCCCTGACTACGCGGCCGCATAGAGCAACGGGCGCTGCTGAATTCACTCCCCGCCGCTCATCTGCCCCAGCGCCCCCCGCTGCCGTGCTCATCACCGCCGCTCATTCCCCAATTACCGCCGCTGCCGCTCATCACTGCTCATCATGCCCTCCCGCTCATGACCCCCAGGACCCGTCTCCGCCGCTCATCACCCCCAGCCCCCCCAGTCACCGCCAGCGCCGCTCATCACTGCTCTGTGCTCATCACGCCCCCCACTCATCACCCCCATCACCCCTCCCCATCACATCATCACCCCCAGCCCCCCTCCCCGCTCACCGCCACTCATCACAGCTGCTCCTCCTCCCTAGCTCACCGGTCATCACCCCCATCCCCCCCCTCATCCACCCTAGCTCACCGGGCATCACCCCCAGCCCCCCACCCTCATCACAGCAGGTCACCGCTCATCACTCTCAGCCCCCATCACATCATCACTCCCAGCCCCCCCCCCCTCATCACAGCAGGTCACCGCTCATCACTCTCAGCCCCCCATCACATCATCACTCCCAGCCCCCCCATCACAGCAGCTCACCACTCATCACCCCCAACCCCCCCACTCATGACAGCAGCTCACCGCTCATCACTCCCAGCCCCCCGCGCATCACATCATCACTCCCAGCCCCCCTGCTCACCGACGCCCATCACAGCTGCTCACTGACCATCACCCCCCCCCCGTTCAGCGCCGCTCATCACCCCCAGCTCACCGCCGTTCACTGCTCATCAACCCCCCCCCCCACTCAGCGTCACTCATAACCCCCAGCTCACCCCCGCTCACTGCTCAAACCCCCCCCCCGCTCATCACCCCTAGCACACCGTCGCTCACTGCTAATTACCTGCACCCCCTCCCCCGATCAGCACCGCTCATCCCCCGACCAGCGCCCGCAAGCTCCTCCAGCAGGGACATCAAGACGGACCCCGGATCAGCGCCTGCACGCGCCTCCAAGCAGGGGCATCCAGTCGGACCCCAGACCAGCGCCCACAGGCGCCTCCAGCAGGGACATCCAGTCGGACACCGAACCAGCGCACATACACGCCCCGGCAGGGACATCCAGTCGGACTCCAAGGGGGTTATTTCGGACCAGTGCGGACAGGCACCTCCAGCAACGGAGAGTCCGTAAGTAACAAACTATAAAGGTATCCATTTGAACTAAGACATTGTGATTACTACCATGGCTTTGGTTGAGACATAGTATCATTATAAAGGAAAATACCAAAAAAACAAGACGATACCAAGCAGGTCAAAATACCTTTTGGATCGTTATAACCAATATTATTTTTACTAAGAAACAACATACATATTGATGGGTAGAGTAAAACGCACACTAGCGTTTCTACCCACTCCATCCTATTTTATTTTGTCTCAATAATCTACTCTATTCTCTCCACTCTGAATCTTCAGTTAATCTTTTTCATACTATTTGTCTGTCCATATATGTGAATACCGGTACTAGGATTTTTAATACAACAAACAGACATGTTATATTTATTATATGTATTTATTTTTTATAAATAAAATAAATCAGTTTATTTTAAAATATACATAAGGCTCTTCTGTGGTCTATCGTGTATAAGCGGATCTTCTTTGGTGTACCGCTCCTGATAGGCTGCCGGTCCGCAGCAGATTTGAAATAGTAGCGCTGCAGTCATAGGAGCCGCCGCCCTCTGCCTCCTCCTCGCTACACCTCCACCACCCTCAGCCGCACCGCCGCCCTCAGTCTTTCACTGCACCTCTACCTCCTCCGCACCAATGCCAACCACAGCCTCCTCATCCACCGCACCGCAGACCACAGCATCCTTAGCACCTCCGCTGCTAAATAGGTCATCTTACCCTGCTGCCTTTCTCTCTCCCTAGTCTCTACAGTATGCCCTTGCTGTCCCTCTCTCTATCACTCTCCCTGTCCCTATGTCCCTGCTGTCACTTTCCCTGTCACTCTCTGTCACTCTCCCTGTCCCTGCTGTCACTCTCCCTGTCCCTCTTTCATTCTCCCTGTCCCTGCTGTCACTCCCCCTGAATTTTTTCTCATTCCATATGGCATAATGTGAATTTTGGCTCATATTGTGTGCTATAATGTGAATTTCGGCTCATACCATGTGCTATAATGTGAATTTCGGCTCATACCGTGTGCTATAATGTGAATTTTGGTTCATTCTGTGTGCTATAATGTGAATTTTGGCTCATTCTGTGTGGTATAATGTGAATTTCGTCTCATAACGTGTGGTATAATGTGAATTTCGGCTCATTCTCTATGCTATAATGTGAATTTTGGCTCATTCTGTGTGCTATATAATGTGAATTTCGGCTCATTCTGTGTGCTATAATGTGAATTTCCGCACATACTGTGTAGTATAATGTGAAATGGGCACCAGTACTAGACAGTATAAGGGGTCCTACTATTGTGGTGTATAAGGAGTATATGGTGTGGTAAACTACACTGAAGGATACGCCCCCCTTGTGAGTGACCATGCCCCCTTATCCAGGGCGTACATGCCTTCGGTGCGCACAAAATTGCAACCTTCACTTTTCCATATCCCCACTTCAACCACTTTGAGGGATGGTATTAGAATTGTGGCGCTTGAGATGACGATGGTCAGAATACCCTAACCCTCCCTGCCTGCAGCTTGTTCCTAAACTGCGCTAGGTAGAGCCCATTCCTAAACTGGTACTGCTGGCCAGGGATGACTCTGCTTGTCTCCAGCCTCCACCACAAGCAGAGCTCGCTGGCTACTTTTAGCAGCCGTGCAAACGCATTGTCGCATCCCACTGGGGAGTGTATTTTAGCTTTGCAGAAGTGCGAACGCCAGAGCACCTGCAAAATCATTTTGTGCAAAACAAGACCAGCCCTGTAGTTACTCTTCGTGTGCGTTGATTCTAACGACGTAGGGACAGCTTTTGACGTCACACACCCGCCCAGCGAACGCCCAGCCATGTCTGTGTTTTTTCTGCCACGCCTGCGTTTTTCTAAGCACTCCCTGAAAAGGGTCAGTTGACACCCAGAAACGCCCACTTCATGTCAATCTTCCTGCGTTCGGCCGTGTGACTGGAATGTTTGTTAGATTCTGTGCAAACCCACGATGCTCATTGTACCCGTACGACGCACCTGCGCATTGCGGTGCATACGCATGTGCATAAATGCTGATTTTGAACTCGGAATGACCCCCATAGTGCTATGGATTGTATGAGGAAGGGGGCCCCAAATCGGTGTGTTGCTTAGGGCTCCGTGAGGTCTAAACTTGCCTCTGGCAGCGGCCATAGCAGCAGCTTTAGTGGGCATGCCTCACCAGCCACTGACCTCACTGCACGCCACTGGCTGGGATGTGTAGTTCAACAACAGCTGGAGTGTCAAGGTTAGCCATCACTGTCCTATATGGAAATTTCCTATATCTATTACTAAAGCTAGGGGCTTTAAAGATAAATTAATTGATATGTGGAAAGATTATCAGACTAATAATGAGGAATATGAATCTATTAATCCACCTATTTATTGGTAGGCTGCTAAGGCAGTTCTGCAGGGTAAATTGGTGGATTTTCAATCTCAGGTCAATAAAAAGCGTAATTCCGCTTATCTAGATCTACAAGCAAAACGTTCAAATGCCTACCAAACCTATAAACAATACCCTTCTTCTGAGACAAAATCACAATATTTATTAGCTAGAACCCATTTCAATGAATTATTACAGTGTAGTGGTGATAAGTACCTTTTTAATGTAAATTCAAAATTCTATAAGTTTGGAAACAAGATCGGCCGACTGCTTACGAATCTCTTACAGGGTTCTAGACACGGGACAGTAGTACACCCTTTATTGAAGGCGGATGGTTCTTTAACAAATTTGGATTCCTAGATAGCGGATGTTATGAAAGATTTTTATGAAACTTTATACTCTCCCTTGAAAGAATCTGAAACTGTGGATTCGAGACAGGTGACTGATGATAATACATCAATAATGCCTTTTTCCTCTGCTTTCTGGGAATCTTTATAATTTCCACAATAACCTAATTCTGTGATAGATACTTTGGTGGCTCTGATTACTTCAGAAAAGGTGGCCGGACTCATCAGGGGTTTGATATTGGCAAAATCCCCAGGTCCAGACGGCTTTCCTGCCGAATTTTATCAATTTTTGAGCCCTCATGCTGTAAAACCATTAGCGGCTTGTTTTAATTACATTATTCAGCAAGGTATTCTTCCTTTTCATTTTTCAGATGCTGTAATTAAAGTGCTACCAAAGGAAAGTTGTGATCTTAAACTCCCAGGCTCTTATAGGCTGATTTCGCTTCTCAATAGTGACTACAAGATATTTACAAAAATATTATCAGAAAGACTGAAACCATTACTGCCGGTTTTGATTCATAGGGATCAGACAGGATTTACTGCAGGTCGACATTCTGTGGTAAATGTTCTTGCAGCAATCTATCATGTTAATTCTCATCAAACTTTCTCCTCTAATTCACATTTAGTGGTAACACTTGATGCTGAGAAAGCATTCGATTTGGTATTATGGCCCCATTTGTTTCACACGTTAGAAAAATTTGGTTTTCCTTCCCAATTCATAAATATTATTCGTACATTGTACTCCTCCCCAATGTCAAAAGTAGCATGTAATGGTATTTTATCGCCTTCTTTTAAGTTAGGAAGAGGTACGAGACAAGGATGTCCATTGTCTCCCCTCCTTTTCGATATAGCCATTGAACCTTTAGCAATTGCAGTCCGCTCGTACCCTAGGATCCGTGGGATCAAGATAGGTTCTGAAGAACTTAAAATAAGTTTATTTGCGGATGATACTCTTTTGTTCCTGTCTGATCCATATGAATCATTGCCGGCTGTGCTTCAGCTTATTAAATCATTTGGTGTTCTTTCAGGATATAAAGTAAATATGTCTAAATCAGAGCTTTTGTTTTTGGGTGGCGCTAGATCAGACGTCTTAAAAAGTTTAAATATACCATTTGCCATTGCTCCTTCTAAATGTATATATTTGGGAATTCAAATCTGTTCAGATCTCTCCTCTTTGTAGTCCGCTAATTTTTCTTCTGTTATTATTAAAATATCAACAAAACTTGAGTCATGGAGAGATTTGCCTCTCTCTCTCTTTTGGGTAGATTGGCTGTAATTCAGTCTATTAGATTTCCTAAATTATTTTATTATATGCAATTGCCACCGATTGCCATACATAATGTTGATATTCAATGCTTAGATGCTTTATTTTCTAAATGTATATGGCAAAACAAACGCCCTAGGATATCTAGAAGTAAATTAATGACACCTAGAAAGCAAGGAGGACTGGGCTATCCTGATTTAAAAGCGTACTCATTAGCGAGCTTCTTTAGGTATATTAGTGCTTGGATATTGAACAAATCAGATTATAGACCTGTCTTTAGAGCAAGCTATTGTTGATCCATATGCCCAGGGCGCTCTTATACAAACTAAAAAGATGCTTATTCCCTTGATAATTAGAGACCATATTCTCTTTGCAGATACTTATAAGGCATGGATATCTCTTAATAAATGTAATGCTAATCAATATATTACTCCATATATACCCCTTTGGGGAAATCCGTCTTTCCCTCCGTCTTTATCCAATCCCTTCTTTAAGATGTGGAAACTTAAAGGTCTAGATATGTCGTCTAAGGTTTTTGATCCAGGAGGATCTTTAGTTGCATTTTCTGATATATGCCACCGTTTTTCGATACCAAAATCTCATATGATTATATATTTCCAGATGCAACATTTTTTTACTTCAATAAAAGCTCCTTGCCTGTATAGATCCTCACATAGGATTACTATCTCACAGCTAAAATCTGTTGATATTTTGTTTTAGTTTCTACTAACTGAAGTTTATAGGGTGAAATATTTATACCATATGATTATACAAATTTCAAAGTATGGTCAATGGGATGTTTTGGTAGGGAAATGGAAAAGACACATCTCGTCTCTTGAGGACCTATCAGAACTGATTAGTCTGCAGTCATTATCATTAAAAGCACTCCCTTCTGCATATTTACAAGTACATAATCATATTTTACATAGGGCTTATATTACTCCTTATCAAAGGAGACATATGGTTAGAGAAGAGACAGGGATGTGCATTAAGTGTGGAGTCACGACTGCTGATTTTATACATTGCACGTGGGATTGCTTCAATATTGTGAAGATTTTGGTGTAAAATTCTTAGTTATATTAATTTTGTGTTAGGATTTCAGTTAACACTGGACTCAAAGGCTTGTTTAGGCTTTTCTTTTGAAAATTGGTCCCTGGGCAATGAGAAAAAGTCAGTATTACCACTTTTAATTACTATACTCACTGCAAGTAAGAAATGTTTACTGTTTCATTGGACCAAGAAAACAGCTCCTTGTGTAGCTGAGGTAAAGCAGAAACTTATACAATTTTTGTATTATAAAAGAAAATATGCATGTTTTGAGCTACATGTGGGTGTTACAAAATTTCACCTTAAATGGACTCCGTTCATTAAAACTTTAGAGGAAAGAACTCAGAGGCATATATGTAGTGTTTTTGACAATTTCCAACAAAGATGAAGTATGAATGTGTATCCTTTGAATATACTATTTAGAGTAGGGTTTGTTTGTTTTTTGGACCATTGCTGAGTCGTGGATATATTACTTCCTTTCCCCCTTTCCTTCCCTTTCATGTTGTTATTAATATTTTATTTTAGTGTGTACTTATCTGGCAAATTTTTCTTAATTATTTTATACTGTATTTTTCAAGATGTATACAGTTCATGTTGGAAGAAGGTATTCAAACAATAGATTACTAAAGTTGTAGTATTTTATTGAACAATTCTAAGATACTGTAGTATATCTGTTGTTACAAAATGTATGTAAGAAATATCATGTAATCTTGGTATTTTTAATTTTCTTTGTGGATTCTCATGGAGAATTGTATCTTCTTTCTACAATGTAACTTATGCTGGATAAGTTGTGATTTATCTTTTCTTGTATTTAATGTCTTTTTGTGTCTCTAATGACAAAACCCTTAATAAAAATATTTTGAAAAAAATAAATAAAAAAATAAATATATATATATATATATGAATCCAATAAACACGGCACTCAGAGATAATATGATGAAAAAATGGATATATTCATTAACGTTTCGGGGCAGCAAGCCCCGTCCTCAGAATGAACACAGAAGCATGCATTCTGGCACCGGAGGAAGTTGCTCTTTGATTCAGAGTGCCGGCTGACTTTGGAAATATATATATATATATATATATATATCATAGTTCTCATTTAAACCCTTCAGGCTAATTGCTCTCAGAGCATGGATCCAAAACATATCCGATTTACTTAATTTCTTCAAAATATCTATTGCAAATTTTGGAACTACTGTAACATTCTGTGAATTCAGATCAGGTGCTGGCTGGAAACTTTCAGCCTGGGGGTAAAGACAAGCAAGTGGCCCCAGATTTTCTATCAGCAAATTGTGTTGACACAATTAGGGAAACTAAAATCTTGCAGGAAAGGTTTATCTAATGTGGGACTGCTGATATCGGAGAAGCCTTGACGCGGCCTGCAGCTAAACATGTCTTTGCAAACGCATGTGACCAATTTCTCTGAAATTCTATTACCAGATAGGTTCAGGTATTGTCACAGGTAATTTCAGTGTGCTGGGGGGATACCAGGGGGGGGGGGGGAGCACCCCCCTCTCTGTCTGCTGTGGATTAAGTAGTAATTTAAATATATAAAAAAACTGTTACTGCATGTCAAAGAGCTACAAACCTGCTGGCACCAACGGACAAAGAAAGCAGTGACTATTTTAGTGCCCCATATAGAGAGCATAAAAGTTACCTACATGCAATAAACACATTTAAAATTAGACTCCAAATGTGAGCACCTATGCTTGCTCATTAAAAATCGGAGTCAGTATGGTATGCCGGCGGTCGGGCTTCCGGCGACCAGCATACCGGCGCCGGGAGCCCGACCGTCGGCTTACCGACAGTGTGGCGAGCGTAAATGAGCCCCTTGCGGGCTCGCTGCGCTCGCCACGCTACGGGCACGGTGGCGCGCTACGCGCGCCACACTATTTTATTCTCCCTCCAGGGGGGTCGTGGACCCCCACGAGGGAGAATAAGTGTCAGTATGCCGGCTGTCGGGATTCCGGCGCCGGTATACTGTGCCGGGATCCCGTCAGTCGGCATACTGAAGACCACCCTTAAAAATCATTTGCCAGATCTAACCCCATTGTTTAAAATCAAAGCCCAGACTTTACCAACCGTCCCTATTAAAAATCATACCTCAGATATGAATGCGGTGGGGAATCACATGTCCGCATCTGCTACCGACATCAAACTCGGAATGCAGCTGCGGCTACAGCAGCTCACTCACTGGACCACCAGGGCCCTTTTGCAGTATCGTGAGAGTGGCGGTGCAGTGTAGTGCCTGCTGCCGTGCAGGTGTAGACTCACTACTTACCAGGTGCTGGAACTCCAAATGGATGTGGACACGACGACCTAGAGGGAAGGAGATTATTGAGTGCCATTCCTCCTAACTGCGGACCGAAATGCCCTCAAACTAGCTCAGGTGTATGTGGTGCAACACTAACTCTATGCACAAACTTTAAACAATCTTTGCCCTGCACGGAAACAACACACATCACAATAACAGTACGGTGCAGGAATATACAATGGAACTGTGCCTATTTGATTACCGATCTGCTTTACTGTTACAACTACGTGTGTGGAGCTGGACCGCTCCTCCACACAGGGGAAAACTACATAAGATTACCGGGAAGTGGGCGCCACACAGACTACCCACCTTCCCCTACATTAACTTACCAGGGGCTCAGGCCAAGTGGGCCTGCCTACCTGTACACAACGGAGTGGCCTGGGCCTAGTGCCCAGTACCACCTTCATTCACCTTTTGGGGGGGGGGGGGGCACACACTATCTATACTGGGCCTAGTGCCCCCTAGCTATCCTCCCAGTCCTGAGGCCTGCAATTACCCACAGGCCTAGTGCCCACCTAACATGTGGCCGGTTGGGTGACCTTATATACATGACAGAGGCCACACTTTAACTAGGGCCTAATGCCCTCTAATGTGGCCACAGGCCTAATGCCTGAAATTGCCCCACGGGCCAATTGCCCGCCCTACTGCACCACAGGCCGGTGGCTTGACTGTCCCCTCAAGGCTATTGCCCATTCCCTGGTGGCCTAGGGAGGAGGGGGGGGGGGTTGACAGGTGCCCTCAATGAGGGCCTACCTGTACCGATGGGAGAGGCACCAGGGGGAAGCTTTGTCAGCTCTTTTCCTTTCCACCCCTGGTGGCCTCTCCAGTTCTCCTCTCAGTCTTCTGCCGCCGTTCTTCCGCGTCCAGCCACTGCTGGACAACTTGTTTTTTGAGCCCGGCATCTTCTAGCCTCTTCTGCGGCCTCAGGAACACCTTCCGCGGTGTCCTCTTCTTCCCGGCGCCGTCCGACTCTTCACCACTCTTCAGCGTGGTCTGCTGATGTCACAGGCCGGGGGCGGGGCCTATGACGCGGCGAGCGCCGGCTGGCCCGATTGGCCGGCACTCCACGAGCTGTGATTGGCTCGCAGATGATGCCGGATTTGAAATGCCACCAGCAGCGCTTCCAATTGGCTGCCAAAATGGTGCCAAGTTTGAAGCGCCGCTACTGCGGCACTGTACATCGCCGCTTGTGTACAACCTGCACTGGGGATAGCAAGCCGCCCCAGCGCTGATGGCCATTCTGTCTCACAGGGGATACAGATCCTTTGCAAGCTGCTGCTTGTCCAGCACTAAAAGTGGGCACACCGCCCCAGCGCCGGAACACACTTCCACAGTATGAGGCAGCGGCCCGAAACAGTCATGATAGAGCGGCCTGGGGGGCACAGGGCACCATGCCTCCCTATCCAGCCCGCCACTGATTCAGATGAAGTGAGTGTGGGAATGTCCTCTGCATCGGCTGAAGCACCAAACTTGCGGAACACCCGCCTCCACATTAACAACAGAGGGGCACGCAGCGGACACTAAAGGAACAACAAGGTACCCAACAAAGCGCTCACAGCAGAGTACCACACTCCATATGAATTTAGTGCCGGCACCAAAACCTTTATTTTAAACAGATTGGAATTATACCTAACACTGTTTTTTATAAAGCAGCCTGACATGTGTAGGATTAAACTGCGATTTGCACTGTTTTTAAAAAAAAATCCTTTTTAAATGTGTATGTGAACTGTTATTTTGTCTTAACTTTATGCAAAATAAATAGAATATATTTAATGAGTTTACACATAGCAGCGCCGGGGTTACATTGTATTTTTTAAAAACTAATAGTAATATTTTAGTGATTGTAACAAATGTAACATTATAAATACAGTAAATAACATTCAGAAAAGTTCTAAACTCTTGTCCAACAATAATTAAACAAGTATTAAGGGGCTGATTTATCAACGACTTTTATCATGCTCAATGAGTTTTAAAACTTGTTACGTATGATAAATGGAGCTCCAGGTCCCAACTGTCATGTTTTTGAAAAATGACAGTTGGGAGCTGATTTGCTAGAGCACCATTTATCATATACAGCGAGTTTTAAAACTCGTTGCGTATGATAAAACTTGTTTGATAGATCAGCCTCTAAATGACTTCCTTAGAAGGCTTATGATACAGGTTGAGTATCCCTTATCCAAAATGCTTGGGACCAGAAGTATTTTGGATATCGAATTTTTCCGTATTTTAGAATAATTGCATACCATAATGAGATATCATGAGATGCATTTATGTTTCATATACACCTTATACACACAGCCTGAAGGTAATTTTAGCCAATATTTTTAATAACTTTGTGCATTAAACAAAGTGTGTATACATTCACACAATTCATTTATGTTTCATATACACCTTATACACACAGCCTGAAGGTCATTTAATACAATATTTTTAATAAATTTATGTATTAAACAAAGTTTGTGTACATTCAGCCATCAGAAAACAAAGGTTTCACTATCTCGCTCTCACTCAAAAAATTCTGTATTTCAGAATATTCCGCATTTCGGAATATTTGGATATGGGATACTCAACCTGTATGCTTAAACCACATTGGTTTTGTTCCTTATTTGAGTTAATATTTTGCTCAGTTATTAATTATGTTAGCCACTACAGAACCCTTAATAATAATAATAATAATAATAATAATAATAAACAAATTACTTATTGCCACTGGGTAGATGATGGACAGTTTACTTTATAATAATTAATTGTGGGTTCCCGTCAAGTCTGCCCAATATTTTAAAAGTAGCATTTATTTAAAAGGTTAAACCATGATAATTTGGCCTTTTAAAAGAGTGCTACTCTAAAGTATCGTCCAAGCATAGGCGTGCGCACGGGTGGTGCCCGGTGCACACAGGCAACCCCTAATGTCCGGCACCCCCCGCAACCATTGGGATAGTGATATGTGAAGCAGAAGAGGAACCCTGGGACTCAGTAACTAAGAATTGATTATGCTTTGCACTCTATGTTCTGATTATATACAATATAGTGCAAATTCTAGTCACACCATAAGACATACAAGCAAGTTACGGGATACCACTTACCTGTGGGATATTTTCTTACATCCCATGAGTCCGGTTAGCAAATCTATGTTGCTCTTTGCAGGTGTCTATAGCAAAAAGAGTTTCCACATGGACACCTGATTCACACAGATGTTAGGGCAATGAAAGGATACGCACAAACTGGCCTACAGTAGGTGACTCACTATAAAACTTACTGGATTATTTTGGTTTCTGCTCATTACTCCACTGCAAGATACATAGCAATGATCTCTCACTACGGCCGGGACATAATGAAGTCCGAGTTTGGCGGCCGTGCGGGATGTCAGTCGAATTTGGATTTTTTTAAAGGGGCAATCATTTACAAGGCATGGTTTAGCTTTGTACATGATTGCCCCTTTAAAAAAAATGTAGCACGGCTGCAAACTCAGACTTCAATACATCCCGCCCTATGGGGGTCATTCCGAGTTGTTCGCTCGCTAGCAGTTTTTAGCAGCCATGCAAACGCATAGTAGCCGCCCACGGGGGAGTGTATTTTTGCTTTGCAGGAGTGCGAATGCCTGTGCAGCAGAGCGCCTGCAAACACATTTTGTGCAAAACAAGACCAGCCCTGTAGTTACTTATCCTGTGCGATGATTGCTGCGACGAGTGACACGGTAATGACGTTAGATACCCGTCCAGCAAACGCCTGTCCACGCCTGCATTTTTTCAAACACTCCCAGAAAATGGTAAGTTGACACCCAGAAACTCCCACTTCCTGTAAATCTCCTTGCGTTCGGCTGTGTGATTGGAATAGTCGCTGGAACAAGTGCAAAACCACAAAGAACTTTGTACCCGTACGACGCACGGGCGCATTGCGGTGCATACGCATGCGCAGAGTAGCCGTTTTTTTCACTGATCGCTATGCAGCGAACAACGGCAACTAGCGATCAACTCGGAATGACCCCCTATATACAGTGCCTTGCTAAAGTATTCACCCCTCTTGGCTTTTTACCTATTTTGTTACATTACAACCTGTAATTTAATTTTTTTTTTCAATCTGAATTTTAGGGGATGGATCTGCACAAAATAGTCTAAGTTTGTGAAGTGAAATGAGAAAAATTTATATAAAAAATAATTTTTATAAATAAAAATTTGAAAATTGGCATGTGCATATGTATTCACCCCCTTTGCTATGAAGCCCCTCAAAAGATCTGGTGCAATCAATTACCTTCAGAAGTCACATAATTAGGGAAATGAAGTCCACCTGTGTGCAATCTAAGGTGGTCATTCCGAGTTGTTCGCTCGCTAGCAGTTTTTAGCAGCCGTGCAAACGCTATGCCGCCTCCCACTGGGAGTATATTTTAGCTTGGCAGAAGTGCGAACGAAAGGATCGCAGAGCGGCGGCAAAGTTTTTTTGTGCAGTTTTAGAGTAGCTCAATACCTATTCAGCGCTTGTGATGACTTCAGACTGTTCAGGTCCTGTTTTGACGTCACAAACACGCCCTGCGTTCGCCCAGCCATGCCTACGTTTTTCCTGGCACGCCTACGTTTTTTCGAACACTCCCTGAAAACGGTCAGTTGACACCCAAAAATGCGCACTTCATGTCAATCACTCTGCGGCCTGTGTGAAACGACATCGTTTGTTGTAATAGTACGTCGCGCATGCGCATTGCACCGCATACGCATGCGCAGAAGTGCAGTTTTTTTGCCTCATCGATCGAATGCAGCTAGCGATCAACTCGGAATAACCACCTAAGTGTCACATGATCTGTCAGTACAAACACATCTTTCTTCTGCAGGGTCCACAGGTTATCCACAGGATAACATTGGGATATGATGATGCCAGGGGCGTCGGAATGGGGGGGGGGGCAAGTATGGCTCTTCTGTGGTGTAACGCGTATAAGCGGATCTACTGTAGTGCAGCGTGTATAAGCGGCTCCTCTGTGGTGTAATGCGTATAATCGACTCTACTGTGGTGTAACGCGTATATGCGGCTCTTCTGTGGTGTAACACGTATAAGCGGATCTACTGTAGTGTAGCGTGTATAAGCGGCTCCTCTGTGATGTAACGTGTATAAGCGACTCTACTGTGGCGTAACGTGTATAAGTGTCTCTTCTGTGGCGTAATGTGTATAAGCATCTCCTCTGTGGCGTAACATGTATAAGCATTTCCTCCATGGCGTAACATGTATAAGTGACTCCTCTGTGGCGCAACGTGTATAAGCGGCTCTTCTGTGATGTATCGTGTATCATGTTGTCCTCCCAACCTCCCAGGGTGGGAGGACATCTTCTTCAATTTGCACAGATCTGGCAGCAGTCTACCACAGATGCCTGGGTGCAAGAAGTGGTATCTCTCGGTTATGCATTTGCTTTCAAGCACCCTCCTCAAAGGTTTTTTTGTACCAGCCCATCTTTAGCAGAAACGAAGGCCAGGGCTTTGCAATAGGCAGTTCAGAAATTGCTTCATTCAGGAGTAATCATTCCAGTTTCTCCTGCACAACAAGGACATGGTTTCACTCCAACCTGTTTCTAGTCCAGAAGTCAAATGGGTCGTTCTGGCCCATACTAAATCTCTAAGTGCTGAACTTGTACATTTGGGTGCCTCAGTTTCAGATGGAAACTTTATGTTCCATCATTTTGGCCATGGAGCCAGGGGATTTTATGGTATCCCTGGACATCCAGGATGCTTACCTACATATTCCTATAGCCCTGTCCCATCAGCAGAATCTCAGGTTTGCTATCCTCCAACAGCATTTTTAGTTCCAGGCCCTGCCATTCGGATTGGCCACAGCTCCAAGAGTATTTACCAAAATGATGGTGGTAATGGCAGCTTAGCTCCACCAGCAGGGGATAAGAACCTTTCCATACCTCGACGATCTTTTAATCCTGGTACATTCTCAGGAATTACTTCTGTGTCTTCAGCAACAGACAATAGTGTGTCTGCAGAAGCACGGCTGGCTCATAAATTGGCCAAAATCGTCTATGGTTCGATCACATCAGATGACTCACTTGGGGGCTGTATTGGATTCGAGCCTTCAGAAAGTAATCTTACCTCTGAACAAAATATCCAAAGTTCAGTCAAGGATTCAGGAGCTGCTATACAGTCGAAAGGTATCCATTCATGCAGCAATGCGTGTGAGGGGATTGATGGTGTCAACATTCGATATGGTAGAGTATGCTCAGTTCCATATGATGCCTCTGCAACATCTGATCCTTACCAAATGTAATGGTTTTCATCAAAAAATAAAACCATAGACTACGGTCCTTACTTTGTAAGGAAGGAGGTCGTTAGCCTGGTAGCTACAGACATCCCATCCAGCCAAAGGGAGACCCTTTTGGATATCAGATTGAGAAATTCTGACAACATATGCCAGCCTTCAGGGCTGGGTTGCAGTGTCAGGAAGTTATTGTTTCCAGGGGCAGTGGACCAAGGAAGAAAGTTGCCTGCCAATAAATATATAGGAACTCCAGGCCACATACATAGCGCTGATTCAGGCAAAGGATATCCTTCAGGGAAACCAGTTCAGATCCGCTCAGACAATGCTACGGCAATAGCGTACCTCAACCATCAAGGAGGAACTCGCAGCCAAAAAGCAATGAAGGAGGTAAGTCACGCGTTAAAGTGGGCAGAACTTCATCATACAGCTTTGTCCGCAGTGTTCATGCCGGGAGTCCTAAACTGGGAAGCAGATTTTCTCAGTTGACAAACCATTCATGCAAACAATGGGCTCTAAACCCGGAGGTCTTCCAGATCCTGGTCAACAGATGGGGCTTGCCAGAGATAGATCTCATGGTGTCCCGTCAGAACAACAAAGTTCCAGCATACGGGTCAAGAACAAAGGATCCCAAAGCGATCTTTGTGGATGCCCTGTCGGTGAGATGGGACTTTTATCTGGCCTATGTGTTTCCACCAATCACCTTACTACCCAGAGTGGTGAAAAAGGTAAAACAAGGAAGGGGTGCCGTGATTCTAATAGCTCTGGCTTGGACCAGAAGACATTGGTACACAGATCTGCAGAGAATGTCGAAGGATGCTCCATTCCTACTCCCTCAACATCCATATCTACTGACTCAAGGTCCTTGTTACCACAGATACCTGGATCGACGGCATGGCTATTGAGACTTCTATCCTGAAGTCAAGAGGATTCTCACAACAGGTATTTCAAACAATGCTCTGAGCATGGAAACCTTTATCAGCTCGCATTTATCACCGAATATGGCAAGTCTATATTCAATGGTGCAGTGAATGGAAATTTGACCCTAGGTCCTTCAAAGTTTCTAGGGTCTTAGCATTCCTTCAGACAGGAATGGATAAAGGTTTAATGGTGGCTTCCTTGAGAGTGCAAGTGTCAGCATTGACTGTATGGTTCCAAAAGAAAATTGCCAACCTACAGGATGTGTGCACTTTTTTCCAGGTAATGCTGCGCATTCAATCTCCTTTTGTTCCTTCTACAGTGCCTTGGGATTAAACTTTAGTGCTAAAGGCCCTTCAAGTTGCCCCATTTTATGTTAAAAGAGTGGATCTTAAATAGTTGACAGCTAAAGTCCTCTTTCTATTGGCCATGGCTTCAGCTAGAAGAGTTTCAGATTTAGGGGCATTGTTATGTCGTCCTCTATTTCTGATTTTTTATCCAGATAGAGCAGATCTCAGAACTAAATCTGGGTATCTTCCTAAATTGGTGTCTAAATTCCACCTTAACGAAGAAATTGTAGTCCCGGCCTTCCAGGGTCTGGACCTTTCTGCGGGAAATGCATCGTTGGACGTAGTCTGTACCTTAAGTATCTACGTAGATCAAACCAGTGCCATCAGAAAGACAGATTCTCTCTATGTTCTCTACGGATTTCACAGGAGAGAATAGCCTGCTGATAAGCAGAAACTGGCGAGGTGGCTTCAGATGACGATTTCAGAAGCATTTTCTCAAGCTGATCTCCCTGTTCCGGCTAATGTTTCTGCTCACTCTACTCGTAAGGTAGGTCCATCATGGGCAGCACAACATGGTGCTCAGCAGAACAGATATGTAAGGCAGCCATATGGTCTTCCATTAACACATTCATTAGACATTATGTCATTGATACCTTTGCCTCTCAGGACGCTGAATTCGGGTGAAGGATTCTCCTGTCCAATCAGGAGCGTCCCCACCACTAAAATGCTTTGGGACATCCCAATGTTATCCTGTGGATGTCCTGTGGAGCCTGCAGGAGAAATATACGTTATATTAAGAACTTACCATTGATAATGGTATTTCTCCTAATTCCACAGGATCCACAGGGCTCCCACCCTGATGCACCTGATTTGAGGATCCTTTTACTCACTAACCTCTTCCTTCTTGTACGAAAGGGAGTTTTCATGTGTGTTCTTCTCGCCTGATATGGGCTCTCTATGATGCTCCTGCCTTGAGCTTTGAAAAAACAACGATTTGCCTGAGCCATGAGGCAGGGATATATGGACAGGCCCTTTGCGTTCTGGGAGGCTGAAAAGCTTTGACCATTTGGTGCAAATCCGCTGTTGCATCATCATATCCCAATGTTATCCTGTGGATATAGGAGAAATACTGTTATCAACGGTAAGTTCTTACCATAATGTATATTTTCTGAAAGGCCCCAGAGGCTGCAACACCACTAAGCAAGAGGCATCACACCATGAAGACCAAAGAGCTCTCCAAACAAGTCAGGGACAAAGTTGTTGAGAAGTACAAGTCAAGGTTGGGTTATAAAAAAATATCCAAATTTTGATGATCCCCTGGATCACCATCAAATCCATCATCTTCAAATGGAAAGAACATAGTACCACTACAAACCTGCCAAGAGAGGGCCAGCCACCAAAACTCACAGACCATGCAAGGATGGCATTAATCAGAGAGGCAGCACAGTCACCAAGGGTAACCCTGCATTTGGCTTGCATGATTTCTGGAGTGGCATCTAGCAACCAGTAGAGCTGCTGCAGACATTCCATGCATGCACCTGCAGCTTGTGTTTTACTTCCTGGTTTCAGTGTCCCTATACCTCGATGTAACATTGTGATGTCACATATTCAGTAGGGTGGGAGTGGAACAGGGAGGAAACTTGCAATAGACTGATACTTTGCATCCTGTAGAGCTGCCTTGAGCATTATTGAAATGCTCCAGTCACACACCTGGAGCTTGTAGAGCATACTCTTTATTTTGGTACCAGTGGCCTTGTCATGGCTACCAGCGAGTCCTGACCTAGGCCTCAGCATTTACTTGTCTGGTTGACTGTGCGGGCACGCTCGTCCAGGTGGCAATCACTCTGTATGGCTGCAGCACTGTTCCTGGAGGTGGTCGGTGGCAGGGCACAGGGCCGAGAGGAGACTGTGTCATGCTGCTGCCGCAGTGTTTCCCGTGATTCTGGCCTGTCAGGACATGTGGATTGGATGGTGCTTCAGGTCACCTGACCAGGATCAGCCCAATCCTGGTCAGGTTGTGAGTCAGCTGATTCCTGTAGCCAATCTGAATTCACTTGAGGGCATCAAGCTTCCTGCGTCACATGACTCCAGTGCCAGTTCCATAGTCATACAGCAGTGTGAATATTGCAGCTGCACTCCATTAGTGAGATGCTAGCCTCGGTTCTGAGTATCACTGTGGAAACCCTGCTATACAAGCATTTCTCCAGTCTGGTTATACTCTAGTCCGGTTACACTCCAGTCTGGTTATACTCCAGTCTGGTTGCATTCCGGTCTGGTTCTAGTCCAGCTGCACTCCAGTCTGGTACCAGTCTAGTTACACTCCAGTCCAGTTCCAGTCCAGTTCCAGTCCAGTTACTCTCCAGTCCAGATCCAGTGTCATCATTCTGGTACCAGCCCGTTCAGCACCCTAGTCTGGATCCAGCTGGTCAGACCCCCAGCCTAAAGCCAAACTTTTACCAGAACACCTAAACCAGGTAACCCAGACAGTGGGCCGCAACCGGCTTACTGGGTGCTGTGAAGCCAAAAGTTCCTTGCGGGGTTTCCTGGTGAAGACCACCAGTGGGGTTAAACTCTGTGCCCCTGTTCTAGGTTTCATCAACCTCCGGGTACTAGCTCTACCCATAACCTTATAACTTCCAAGTTTTATTCCATTCTATGTGAAAGCACTATGCCAGCTTCCAGTACAATACTACCTAGAGGACCAGTGTCTCTGACACCATTCGGTAGACATCCAAAACACAGAATCAGACAGGCCTAACCCCTTGGTGAGACATTGTGATGTCACATATTTGGATTGTGGTGACAAGGTGAGTAAAACTGTCCTGTTACGATGATGGATACTGTATGTAGGAAGCCTAGTACTGTGCTATAAGCAAGAAAGGCAAATACTAAAACAGACTTAGAGAGCTGTCAGTATGGCAACCAGACAGTTTCCATGGAATAGTCTAATCTAATCCAACAAGTATGCAGTGATAGAGTGAGAGAGTACTAGCGATCCAATGCAAAGAGCAGGGTTGGCAAAGATTTAGAGGTTAGTGAATCATCTAAGCTAGAGATGTGTGCCGAACAGTGTGTTTTGGTGTTGATTTTGATTCTAATTCATCAGTGGGTTTTGGTTTTCCCAAAATCGTCCTCAAGTGTTTTGGATATGCATTTTTTAAAGAAATGGAAAAACCATAAAATGTGGGACTATTTGTGTTCCTACAGTATTATTAACCTCAATAACATTAATCTCCAATCATTTCCAGTCAATTTTGACCAACTCACAGCTCATAATATTGTTTTCACCATTATTGGCCAAAGGCCATAGTGAACTGGCCGATTGCTAAGCAACAGAGCAGTGGCACAAACACATGGCAGTTTATAGCACATCTATGAAACCTTCCTTCACAGCAGTGGCAAAAAAGAAATGTGGTGCTAGATGAAATTGTACTTGGGTCCTCTCACCCACCCGTATGTTGGATATTAAGAAATACATACACAGTTTAACATCCAAGCACTTCAGCAACTGCATTTTTATGGCTTAAGTGAAGCTACCAATGGGCTTAAGGCAGCTAAGCTAGCAGTGCGGTCAATGATCTCTACAGTGGCAAGATGTCATCATTATCAACCTCATGTTTATTATCATCAGTGCTTCCATCATCTTCACACAATATCAATTCATCCCCGCTGGAATCCACCTTTACAGAATTGTATGTACTTTGACATAATTGCTGGTAAAGGGCTTTCTCATAGAATATGTTGTCATTTTGATTAACATAATCTTTTCCACAATTTGAGAAAGTAGTCTCCTACGCTGATCACTGACAAGGTTCCCAGCTGTGCTACAAACTCTTTCTGAGTACACCTTGGAGCATGGGCAGCCAGTGCTCAGAATCCCTCAGATCCCCAAAGTTTGAGTGGGCTCAGTTCTTGGAGATCCAAGCCCACTCATCTCTAATCTAAACCTAGTATTATGGCTGTCAGTAATCCAACTGATAGTCAATGTCCAAAGCAACGGTCAGAGTAGGCAGCAATCTAATCAAAAGAAGGTATTCAAAGCAGAGGTTTCAACCACAATCAAGAGAAAATATATTGAAAGCAGGCATCTCACCGGAACAGCATGGGTCGGCAAAACTGATTTCCCTTCCATACAAAGATCAGAACCCATGAGGAGAAACCAATGAGCAATGCACCCTCGAAGAAGGATTTGGTGCAGTGCAGTCACATACAGTAGTTATAATGTGCTGCATGTTTGTCTTTTCCAAGGCATTAAAAGCAACTGAGCAGGATTATTGTGGTGGAGTGACTCAGTGTTGTCTGATCATTACATGCCCTCAACAAGCCTTCTACATCCAAATATATCAGTAGAGTCACCACAATCTCTAACATTAACAGACAATATTAATAAAACAAAGTGATATATTGCCCCAAACCTAACATTCCTTTTTGCCACTATTCATACTGATTCTGGGATAGGTTTCCAGGCTATTTATCATTGCCCAGGGCGTCTTCAGCTATCTCAGAGAAGTCCAAAACTTTTACTTTTGGTTATAATAGTAGCACTGCAGGGATCTGGAAGAAGTGACGGGATCTTCATGGATTCTGCTTCATATTATGGGAACTTTTTCCATAGAAACGGTTTTCAGAGTGTGAAGAATAACTCAACTGCAACATGCCCATACATTATATGGGGGCTGCAATGGGCTCTGATTCTCACATATGGACAGATACACTAAGCTTGGAGAGTGATAAAGTGGAGAGAGAATTAGGGTCAGTATAATAAGTCTCAGAGAGAGAGAGAGAGAGAGAGAGAGAGAGAGAGAGAAGGTGGACGAAGATAAAGTACCAGCCAATCAGGTACTAGCTGCCATGTTACATGCTGTGTTTGAAAAATGACAGGAGCTTTATCTCTCTCTAAGGCTTAGTACATAGACCCCCAAAGTACCAAAAAAATCAGCTCCTAACTCATTTTTCAAACCCAGCCTGCAACATGGCAGTTAGAAGCTGATTGGCTGCTTCTTTCTCTCTCTCAACTTTATCACTCTCCAAGGTTTAGTACATCTACCCATAATTTAATGTTACTTAATTTAGTGGTAATCATGTGGAAACTCCTGTTCCATAATTACCCCGGCTAAAGAGCTTTACAAATAGGCCCTAAACCAGTTGCATATTAACAGAGGAGAAGGCACGTGCCCATCCTCCTCAGTCTGGCCCCCTTTCTATGTAGCTGGCGCCCATCAGCACAATAGAGTCTGAGCACTAGAGGGGCAAAGAATATATTGCGTATGCGCAAATCTCCAGGGAAGTGATGCAGCACCCATTTTTCAAAAGATTGCCATACTGTGCAAATCTTCAGAAAAATGGGCGCCATGCCATTTATCAGAGATTTGTAGCGAGATGCTGTCACCGGCAGAGGACTCTGGAAAGGTAACTATTTGAAAAATGGGTGAAGAGTGTATGGCGTGGGCCCCCCATGGACCCGGGGCACTGCACCCATTATAGATACACCACTGCCCCCAACCCTGCAGATGATAACAGCTTGTCTCACAAATTCATATATTACTATTAATAATGAATATTTCACGCAAATTAGGTGCATAAGGTCTCATAACTGCATCTGCTCTGTGTTTTTATTAAATGTACATTAATACATCACTAAGGTCATGGGTTCAATTCCCACAATGGCTCTTACAGTGTGGAATTTGTATATTCTCCCCGTACTTACGTGGGTTTCCTCCGGGTACTCCGGTTTCCTCCCACAATCCAAAAATATACTGGTAGGTTAATTGGCTTCTGACAAAATGAACCCTAGTATGACTGTGTGTGCGTATAAATGAGCAATGGAATATAGATTGTAAGCTCCACTGGGGCAGGGACTGATGTGAATGGCCAAAAAATATTCTCTGTAAAGCGCTGCGGAATATGTGTGCGCCATATAAATAACTGGTAATAAAAAAAATATATATATCCAGATTAACAGTCATGTTTATTAAAATGAATCTTCTAAATGATATATTCAGCAGAAATAGATATTATCAATATAAAGAATATAAAGATTTCAACTGGAATTATCTGAAATTAAAACATACTGAAGACATATAAACAGGATTAAGAAACAGGATTTGACCTTTTGTTCATGCTGTATATTACATATTGATAACTTTGTTTTTACACTCACGATTGCAGTGCAGGAAAATAAATTGAAATTGTAGTCATTAAAGCAGAGAGGCCATCTCATTGATGAGCTGCGGCTATGACTGCAACAAAATGACCTCATCAGCAGGAGTCAGCTATTAGTCATCTCTACACTTAACTGAAATATCATCCTGAGATTTCAATCAGCAGATTTAGAGAACAACACACTGCTACACTTCTTCCTTCATCTTGGCATAATCTTGGTTCAGTCCAACCACCAAATGCACTTAGGGTACATGATTCTGAACACTTACTGTCAGTCACAGTGGGAAACTCATTATTTAGTTAACAGAAATTACATTAAATCAGTTCAATTTGGAATGGTGAGAGGCATGTAAACTCACTGATTTACCATCTTGATTGCATTTTAAACATAATTATATTTTGGGAGAACACACTGAAGCAGTTATATTTATACAACCTACCTTATATGAGACTTAGGCCCTCATTCCAAGTTGATTGCTAGCTGCCGTTGTTCGCTGTGTGGCGATCATTTAAAAAAATGGCAAAACTACGCATGCGTATAGGCCGCAATGCGTGCGCGCGGCGTACGGGTACAAAGAGCATTGTTGTTTTGCATTGCTTCTAGCGACGATTCCATTCACACAGCCGAATGCAAGGAGATTGACAGGAAGAAGGCTTTTATGGGTGTCAACTGACCGTTTTCTGGGAGTGTTTGGAAAAACGCAGGCGTGTCCAGGCGTTTGCAGGGCGGGTGTCTGACGTCAATTCTGGGACCTTCGTCGCATCAATCATCGCATAGAATAAGTAACTACAGGGCTGGTTTTGTTTTGCACAAAATGTTTCTGTACACGCACAGGCGTTCGCACTCTTGCAAAGCGAAAATACACTCCCCCGTGGGCGGCGACTATGCGTTTGCACAACTGCTAAAAGTAGCTAGCGAGCGAACAACTCGGAATGAGGGCCTTAACTCTTTTATACACGTTCATTCTGTTGCTATAACAGTCAGTGTCTTTAAAACAGTGGTTCCCAAATTGGTTGCCATAGCTTCCTGGGATGCCTTAGGGCCCAGGTGGCCAAAACGTCGATCGCAATCTACCGGTAGCCCGCGGTGCTCTCGCCGGTAGATCACGATCCAAGTGTGACTTGCTGCCTCTCTGATGTTGCATTTCGCGGGTAACGTCATGACGTCAGCCGCGCACCCTTGCAATGCACGATTGGGAATGCGATGTGAGGAGCCTGTGCACCTGCTGGATCTAGTTTGATCCAGTCAGTGCCAGCGGCAGCAGGACAGCAGCAGTGGGGATCCAGCCAGCCAGTGGAGATCCAGCCAGTGGGGATCCAGCCAGCCAGCGGGGATCCAGCCAGAGGGGACACAAGCCAGCCAGTGTAAGGTAAAGTAATGTTAGTGTGGGCACATGGCACTGTGGGGGAATATCTGGCACTGTGGGGCATATCTGGCACTGAGGGGGCATATATGGCATTGTGGGCAAATGGCACTGTGGGAACATGGCACTGTGGGGGCATATGTGGCACTATGGGGGCATATGTGGCACTGTCGGGACATATCTGGCACTGTTGGGGCATATCTGGTACTGTGGGGGCATATCTGGAACTGTGGGCACATGGCACTGTGGGGGAATATCTGGCACTGTGGGGCATATCTGGCACTGAGGGGGCATATATGGCATTGTGGGCAAATGGCACTGTGGGAACATGGCACTGTGGGGGCATATGTGGCACTATGGGAGCATATGTGGCACTGTCGGGACATATCTGGCACTGTTGGGGCATATCTGGCACTGTAGGGCATATGTGTATCTGGCACTGTGGGGTCATATTCAGCACTGTGGGGGCATATGTGTTTCTGGCACTGTGGTGGCATATCTGGCACTGTGGGGGCATATGTGTTTTAGATTTTTACCTGTGGGGGCCAATGTGTGATTTCGTGCGAGACAGGCATTACACCCTGTGCAGCAATGCTACACCCATTTTTATCCACACCTCCTTTTTATTATGCCACGCCTCTTTTTTGGGCACGCTCCTGCAGCACATGCAATTATCCCGCCTAGGTAGATCACAAAAGCTATTCAGCTTTCAAAGTAGATCACCGACTCCGAAAGTTTGGCCACCCCTGCCTTAGGGCATTTGCAGCTGTGCCCTTGGTTTGTGGTCCAAGACTAATTCAAATTATGGTCAATGTAATAGGCAAAACGTGCTGGGTATGTGAGACCGGTGGTCAGCATACCAACGTCGGGATCCCGTGTGCCAGAATGCTGTCAGGGGGCCGAGCGCAACGAAGCCCCTTGTGGGCTCAGTGGCTTGCCACAGTTCTATTCCCACTTCATGGGTGTCATGGACACCCACAAGTGAGAATAGTCCTCAGCCCCCTATCGAAATTCTGATGATAAGTAATGTTAGTGTGGGCACATGACACTTTTGGGGAATATCTGGCACTGTGGGGGCAAATCAAGCACTGTTGGGGCATATCTGGCACTGTTGGGGCATATATGGCACTGTGGGGGCATATGTGTATCTGGCACTGTGGGGGCATATGTGGCCTTGTGGGGGTATATGTGGCACTGTGGGGGCATATATGGCACTGTGGGGCATATCTGGCACTGTTGGGGCATATATGGCACTGTGGGGGCATATGTGTATCTGGCACTGTGGGGGCATATGTGGTCTTGTGGGGGTATATGTGGCACTGTGGGGGCATATATGCCACTGTGGGGGCATATGTGTATCTGGCACTGTGGGGGCATATCTGGCACTGTGGGGGCATATCTGGCACTGTGGGAACATGGCACTGTGGGGGCATATCTGGCACTGTGGAGGCATATGTGCCACTGTGGGCGCATATTTAGCACTGTGGGGACATATCTGGCACTGTTGGGGCATATCTGGTACTGTGGGGGTATATCTGGAACTGTGGGCACATGGCACTGTTGGGGCATATGTGTATCTGGCACTGTGGGGGCATATCGGGAACTTTGGGAGCATATCTGGCACTGTGGGGGCATATGTGTATCTGGCACTGTGGTTGCATATATGGAACTGTGGGGGCAAATGTGTTTGAGGTTTTCACCTGTGGGGGCCAGGGCCGTTTCTTGGGGCAGGCGAGCAGTGCAACCGCACTGGGCGCCCGTCGTGGCACTAACTGTGGCTCCCTGCTTCCCCCTTCTATTTCTCCCCAAGTAACCCGCTCGGGGGGTGGAGTTTCACGGAATGACGCGGTTGCGTCGTTACGTCATGACGCAACCCCGTCACTCCACGAAACTCCCCCCCACCCCCTCCCTGAGCGGAGTACAGAGGGGGATCCAAGTTAGGAAGAGGGAAAGGCCAGCGTGAGGAGCGACTGGTGAGGCGGGCCGAAGAGCGGTAATCGCCTCTGTAAGTATTCTCTCTCTCTCAATGTGTAAAATGGGGACACCTGCCGTAATGTGTGAAATGGGGACTCTTGCCTGACATAGTGTGGGGATTTAATGTATCAAGGGCATTGCAGTGTGTGGTATAATATGGTGCAGGGGGCATTACTGTGTGGGGCTTAATATGGTATATTTTTTTTTTCCTGTGGTGGTCGTGATCTGTTGGAGCAGGGTCAAAAACTGGATTGTGAGGTAGTCTTTTCAGATGAGGCCATGCCCATTTAAATGAGGCCACACCCATTTAGATGAGGCCACTCCCCCTTGCCGGGCGCGC
This sequence comes from Pseudophryne corroboree, assembly GCF_028390025.1. Lineage (NCBI taxonomy): Eukaryota > Metazoa > Chordata > Amphibia > Anura > Myobatrachidae > Pseudophryne > Pseudophryne corroboree. Next base: position 124,622,982 of record NC_086451.1, on the reverse strand, counting down.
GCACACGTTTTTTTTTTATCTAGGTGTGTGTGTGTGGGGGGGGGGCACATTTTTTTATGTCATGGGGGGGCGCATTTTTAAATCTCGCACTGGGAGCCAAATTGGCTGGAAACAGCCCTGGTGGGGGCCAATGTGTGATTTTGTGCGAGACAGGCATTACACCCTGTGCAGTAATGCTAAACCCATTTTTTTATACCATGCCTCCTTTTTGTTATGCCATGCCTCCTTTTTGGGTGCGCTCCTGCAGCGCATGCAATTATCCCGCCTAGGTAGATCACAAAAGCTATTCAGCTTTCAAAGTAGATCACCGACTCCAAAAGTCTGGCCACCCCTTCCTTAGGGCATTTGCACCTGTGTCCTTGGTTTGTGGTCAAAGACTAATTCAAATTATTTATGGTCAATGTAATAGGCAAAACGTGCTAGGTATGTGAGACCGGTGGTCAGCATACCAATGCCGGGATCCCATGTGCCAGAATGCTGGCAGGGGGCCGAGCGCGGCGAAGCCCCTTGTGGGCTCGGTGGCTTGCCACGGTTCTTTTCCCACTTCATGGGTGTCGTGGACACCTACAAGTGACAATAGTCCTCAGCCCCCTGTCGGGATTCTGATAATTGGGATCCCGAATGCCGATCTCGTAACTACATCGTGGCAAAACCAGTGCTTATGGTTTCCTACTATAAAATATTTGCACAAACTGAAGCAAATACTGTCCATCACCACATACTGTAACTAAATCTGAGGACGACATATAAACACAATTTACTTATTTTAATATGTTTTTCTGAATTTCACAATAACAAACTTTTTGCTCAGGGGTGCCGTGAAAACAATTTTGATACTCTAGGGAAGTGTTTCCCAAACACAGTCCCCAAGACATACTAACAGTCCAGGTTTTAAGGCTTGCCATACTTAAGCATAGGTGACTTTAAAAAAACCTGTAGTACTGTAACACTTCCTTATTCACTGTAATCAATCATTTTTGAAGTTAAAGTAAACAACACCCTAAATATAAAATGGCTACACGCAGCTGCATTCCCAGGGTAAAAAAAAAAGTAATGCTGTGATCTTAACCCACATTTTGAGGTAAATTTACTGAGATGGGAGTTCTATTTAAGATGGGATGTTGCCCATAGCAACCAATCAGATTCCAGGTATTATCTCCTAGAACAGGGGTGACCATCCAGTCAGAGGCAAAGAGCCAGAAAAGATCTGTAGTCAAGGGTAAGAGCCACTAAGGCACGCGTGCAAAAATGGGGGCGTGGCCTAGTTATCAAAAAGCCACATCCAATTTTTATGTGCACACCTTTCGGTATGAAGTTTGTAGGAGTATGACCTTGTATCGTAGGTAACCCTGTTTTCAGTCATGTTGTACAGCACCACATACATATAATGCCCCAGTACAATGCCACATACATATAAAAATGCCAAAAAATGGGTGCCTCCACAGTGCCAGATACATATGTGCCCCACAGTGCCAGATACACATATGTCCACACAGTGCCAGATACATACAGATGGGTCCACGTTTATCTTGACCTTTAATAGGATTAACTGAGACTGGCCAGTCGGACTTAATCCCCTGCTTTAATGACTTAATCCCCTGCTGTATTCTTCTCTGTATTGTATTGCAGCTGAGAACAATAGATGAAGGGTTTATGTTAATAAACCATGTTGTGCCTAGGCGCAAAAAAACTAGTCAAGATAACCATGGACCCATCTGTATATGCCCCAAGTGCCAGATACACATGCCCCCCCAGTGCCAAATACATATATGCTCCCAATGCCAGATACACATGTCTCCACAGTGCCAGATACATATATGCCCCACAGTGCCAGATACATATATGCCCCACAGTGCCAGATACATGTATACCCCCAGTGCCAGATACACATGTCCCCAGAGTGCCAGGTACACATATGCCCCACAGTGCTGGATACATATATGCTCCACAGTGCCAGATACACATATGTCCCTGCAGTGCCAGATACATATATGTCCCACAGTGCCAGATACACATATGTACCCCCAGTGCCAGATACATATATGCCCCACAGTGCCAGATAGCATTGCCCCAGTGCCAGATACACATGTCGCCACAGTGCCAGATACAAATACAGTATGCCCCCAGTGCCAGATACACATATGTCCCCACAGTGGCAGATATGCCCCCACTGCCAGAAACACATGTCCCCACAGTGACCCCCCAAGTGCTGCTCACCACGCTGTTGCTTTACTCAGCGTGCTTCTGCTGTTTGTGAGGGGAGGAGAACACAGTGTGCGCCTCTCCTGCCCCTCAGTCTCCGGCACCGGTGTCTATCTCCAATTAGGTGTCGGTCCGTGAGCTGATCAAAGCTTGTGGTCCGGCAGCCAATCAGGAGCCTTAGCTGCCTATCCATGAGCTCTGACTTGCTCACGGCCAGCACCGTTAGAAACACTGAGAAGTATGCCAGGCTATCAGGCAGCGGGAGCCAACTGAGCTGCATGTGGAGGAAGAAAGAGCCGCATGCAGTTTGAAAGCCGTGGGTTGGCCACCACTGTTCTAGAAGGTGCTAGATAAATGAGAAGTAGAATCTGATTGGTTGCTATGGGCAACATCCCATCTTAAATATAACTCCCATCTTAGTAAATTTACCCCTTTATCTCTATGTGGAGCAGATGTACAGTTTTAAGCCTTGAAGAGTGATAAAGTGGAGATAAATAAAGTACCAACCAGTCAGCTCCTGTTATTTTTCAAACACAGCTTTTAACATGACAGTTAGGATCTGATTGCCTGGTACTTTATATCTCTCGACTTTATCACTCTCCAAGTCTTAGTACATCTGCCCCTGTAGACAGTGTTGGTGATGTACTGTATCAAGCAGTAAAAATATTGAAGAAGTGGTCAAGTGGCGAAGTTACCCATACCTGTAGAAACCAATTGGCTTTGAGGTAGCATTTGTCAATTACATTCTATAAAATGATAGGTAGAAGCTGATTGGTTACTATGGGCAACATCTCCACTGGTCCACTTCACTCTTTTCACTGCTTGATACTGTACATCACCTCAACTCTAACTGTCCTGTATGAACGGTAACTCAAATTGTTCCTCCTGCTTATCCCCATCTCAGCATCCATTCTAGGATAGTGAAAGATAATAATCCTCATGGCTAACTGATAGTGCACCCAGGGCCAGTGCTAGGGTGTTCGGCGTCTCCCTACAAACTATAAATTTGTACCCTCTCTCTCATACTTAAAAAAGGGACAGCGTGTGCTGCAAAAAAGGGGTATGGTCTCACAAGAAAGGGGCATGGCCACACAATAGTGCCCCCAATTCAAGTTATGCCATACAGTAGCACAATCTTATTCACATTACATTGCCTACAGTAGTAGTATCCCTTATACACATAATAGTAGTGCAGTTTAAACACATAATGCCCATAGCAGTAGTACTGCTTATACATATAATTCCCACAGAAGTAGTGCTGCTTACACATATAATACCCACAGAAGTAGTGCATTTTATACACATAATGCCCACAGTAGTATTGCTGCTTATGCATATAATGCCCACAGAAGAAGTGCTGCTTAGGCACATAATGCCCACAGTAGTAGTGCCACTTATACACATAATTCCCACAGTAATAGTGCCCGTTATACAAATAATACCCACAGCAGTAGTGCCCCTTATACACATAATACCCACAGTAGTAGTGTCACTTATACACATAGGTGGTCATTCTGAGTTGATCGCTAGCTGCATTCGTTCACTGTGCAGCGATGAGGCAAAAAAATGGCACTTCTGCGCATGCGTATGCTGCACAATGCACACACGTGATGTGCTATTACAACGAACGATGTAGTTTCACAAAAGGTCTAGTGAAACATTTGAGTCGCACTGCTGGCCGCAGTTGATTGACATGAAGTGGGCATTTCTGGGTGTCAACTGACTGTTTTCAGGGAGTGTTAAAAAAAACGCAGGCATGCCAGGAAAAATGCAGGCGTGGCTGGGTGAACGCAGGGTGTGTTTGTGACATCAAAAGAGGAACTGAACAGTCTGAAGTCATTGCAAGCGCTGAGTAGGTATTGAGCTACTCTAAAACTGCACAAAAAAACTCTGTAGCCGCTCTGCGTTCCTTTCGTTTGCACTTCTGCTAAGCTAAAATACACTCCCAGGGGGAGGCGGCATAGCGTTTGCACGGCTGCTAAACACAGCTAGCGAGCGATCAACTCGGAATGACCACCAAAATGCCCACAGTAGTAGTGCCCCTTATACACATAATGCCAGCAATAGTAGTGCCCCTTTTACACATGATGCCCACAGTAGTAGTGCACCTTACTATAATGTCCACAGGAGAGGAGGTCTAGGGTTGATGTTGAAGACTGAAGTGCCTGCTGCTATGCTGCTACCTGTGTGTCATACAGGTGCAGTGTGGAGGAGATGGATGGAGGGACAGGAGATTAGTGGCAGATGACAGCAACAGTGCACAGCAGACAGCAGCATGGTTAGCAAAGCAGGGAGAGTGCCTCTCCAGCCCAGTGCCTCCCTGCTTTGCAGACTTTGCTGAGTGTGTTGGGCTGGACCTGAGTGAACCTTTAAATGGTATTTCCACTTCCAATCTAATTGTTTTCATACCTATAGGCCCCAATACACTCAGATTAACATGATACTAAGCATTTGTTTAGATCATTCTGTAATGTCGATTACGCATAGTGGTAAATACTCTTAGAACTATTTTACATGTTCACCCCCCCTTTGAACTCAATTTTATGTTATCTTATCAGCAACTGTTAGCATGGAGTGAAGCAGGAGTGAAGCATGGAGTCAGTTGTTCCAGATTAACTGCGGGAAGCCGTGCAATGATGTCACAGGACAAAGGGTCAATTCTTATTCATTGCTTTCATGGTAATACATGCATTTATTGCCTATAAACAAAATTGTACGCAACCTTGCAGTTTGCTACACATTGGAGGTCACTCCGAGTTGATCGCTAGCTGCCGTGTTCGCTGCGTAGCGATTAGTGAAAAAAATGGCTAATCTGCTTATGCTTATGCACCACAATGCACACGCGCGATGTACGGGTACAAACAGTATCGTGGTTTTGCACAGGTTCTAGCAAAGCTTTCAGTCGTTCGGCCGAACGCCGGAAGATTGACATGAATTGGGCGTTTCTGGGTGTCAACTGACCGTTTTCAGGGAGTGCTCAGAAAAATGCAGGCGTGGCTGGGCGAACGCTGGGCGGGTGTGTGACGTCTAAAGCTGTCCCTCCGTCGTTAGAATCAATGCACATGAAGAGTAACTACAGGGCTGGTCTTGTTTTGCACAAAAAGATTTTGCAGGCGCTCTGCTGCACAAGCATTCGCACTTCTTCAAAGCGAAAATAAACTCCCCAGTGAGCGGCGACAATGCATTTGCATGGCTGCTAAAAACTGCTAGCGAGCATTCAACTCGGAATGACCCCCATAATCATATGATTAAAGTGATGTTACAAGGCTTGCAGCCGGGTTTGAACCCGGGGGGGTTATATAAAAATGTTGTCTCCTCTGCAGCGACAGGAGCCAAGTGCTGCAGTGTGACAGTCTCCTACAGCATCTGGCTCCTGTCATAGAAGAGGAGCCAACAGCCAGGGAGACTGTCTCTGGGGGCATTCCAGTACAGCCCAGCATCTTTGGAGATGCTGGGCACGCCGCTGGAGTGACAATCTCTTTTGACATCTCTTAAGAATACATCAGTTTTAAGGACTTAAGCTTTTTTTTATTTATGGCAAAGAAAAAAAAAGAGATGCAAGATGGAATTGTCCTTGGGCCCTAGTACCCATCCTAATGTTATATAAACAGGACATGCACACTTTAACAAACCAATAATTTCAGCGACAGAATCTGCCACACGACTGTGGCTGAAATGATTGATTTGTTTGGGCCCCCACCAAAAAAAGAAGCAATTAATCTCTCCTTGCACAAACTGTCTCTACAGAGGCAAGATGTCATCCTCATCCTCATCATCCGAATTCCTCTCCACATTTAGTGTTTACATCCTCATCCTCAAAGTATTAATTTGTCCCCACTGGAATCCACCATCACAGGTCCCTGTGTACTTTCTGGAGGCAATTGCTGGTAAATGTCTCCACGGAGGAATTTCTTATAATTAATTTTGATGAACATCATCTTCTCCACATTTTGTGGAAGTAACCTCTTACGCCGATCGCTGACAAGGTTACCGGCTGCACTAAACACTTTTTCGGAGTACACACCGGAGATGGGGCAACTTACGTAAAATAAAACCAGTTTGTGCAAGGGCCTCCAAATTGCCTCTTTTTCCTGCCAGTATACATACGGACTGTCTGACATGCCTACTTGGATGCTGTCACCCATATAATCCTCCATCATTCTTTCAATGGTGACAGCATCATATGCAATGACAGTAGACATGTCTGTAATTGTTGGCAGGTCCTTCAGTCTGGAACAGATGTCAACACAGCTCCTGACTGCCCTGAATCACTGCAAGTGGGTTGGCTAGGAAATGTTATTATTTTCCTAGGAGCCCCAGGTGCAGGAGAAAATGATGGACGAGCTGTTGACGGGCCACGTTCTGCTTGAGCTGACAATTTTCTCACCTGCAGGTCTTTGCACCTCTGCACACTTATGTCTGCTGGAAATAGAGATACAACGAATGCTTTATACCTAGTATCGAGCATGGTGGCCAAAATGTATTGCTCTGATTTCAACAGATTGACCACCCTTGAATCCTGGCAAAGCGAATGAAGGGCTCCATTCTCACGTCCCACATACTTAGCTGATTCGCTCCATCTAAGCTCCTCCTTCAATTTCTCCAGCTGTTTTTGCAAAAGCCTGATGAGGGGAATGACCTGACTCAATTTGGCAGTGTCTGAACTGACATCACGTGTGACAATTTCAAAGGATTGGAGAACCTTGCATGACACAGAAATCATTCTTCACTGCGCTTGAGTCAGGTGCATTCCCCCTTCTTTGCCTATATCATAGGTGGTGTATAGGCTTGAATGGCCTTTTGCTGCTCCTCCATCCTCTGAAACATATAAGGGATTGAATTCTACCTCGTTACTACCTCTTGCTTCAGGTGATGGCAGGGCAGGTTCTGCAATGTTTTCTTGCGCTCCTGTCTTAGGCACACAGTCGCTGAATGTCGAAAGTGGGCTGCGATTTTTCAGTACGTCCATCAACTTTCTAAATCCCACTGCACTAATGGCACACACCAGACACACGTCTAACACCGGCATAGTTGTTATGGCCTCAGTTATCCGCTTTGCAACAGGGTGACTGCTGTCATATTTCATATTCCTTGCAAAGGACTGTTGGACAGTCAATTGCTTAGCTAAAGAATTACACGTGGTCTTCCGACTTCCTCTCTGGAATGACGACAGCAGCTGCAGTAGCAGTAGGTGTACCACTCCAGGATCCTCCGGAGGAATCCCAGATAGGAGAGGACTTGTCCTCAGTCAGGACTACTTACGCTCCTGACTGAAGAGGAAATTGACATTAAGGGACATTGAGGGAAAAGGGGATTTAGGTGTCAGTGGACTGCTTACGCTCTTACCCAAAGTTTCTGAACTTGACAATGACTTATGATGAATGCGCTGCAGGTGACGTATAAGGGAGGATGTTCCTAGGTGGTTAACATCCATACAACTACAGTACTTATTATGGATTGACAAAGGCAACACATGGCTTGTCACCTGTTGTCCGGATTTGTGGAGATATAATTCCACACCAAAGAGGTGACTTTTTGGTATTTTTCCCAGGCTTGACAATGGGCTTTTTTCATCCCATGGCCAACAACTGTCTCCACTGGTGCCTTATTCAAACAAACCACATCACCATCAGAATCCTCATCGTCAACTTCCTCCTTAGTGCCAGCTACACCAGTATCCTCCTAATCCTGGTGTACTTCTAAAGCGACATCCTCAATCTCAATATCAGCAACTGGACTGGCGGTGCTCTTCCCAGCACTTGCAGGGTGTGTGAAAATGGTGGTAGGAGCCATCTCTTCCCATACAATGTTGTGAAATTCAGGCCTAGATATCGCAACCATGGACACACTTAGAATCTCCTTGGGGATTTGTGATATCTCTGAACGCACAGTTGTTTTTTCCTGTACTTTAACAAGCTTACTTTTATAATTTTTCGAGAGGGAGGAGGGCTTCCATCTTCAGGAGAAGCTGAACCACCAGTCATGAACATAGGCCAAGGCCTTAGCCTTTCCTTGCCACTTCGTGTTGTGAATGGCATATTGCCAATTTTATGTATCTCATCAGATAATTTATTTTTTTCTGGTTTATTCATTTTTGCTTCTTGGATTTTACATGCCCTCTATGACATTGGGCATTGACCTTAGCAGACGACGTTGATGGAATTGCATTGTCAATGTCATGGCTGGTGGTAGCAGCAGCTTCAGCACTAGTACTAGGAACTGGAAGTGGTTCCTGATCTTACACTATTTTTCCTCCAAATTTTTGTTCTCCATTTCACAGGACAGCACCCCTTTATTATTACGACACACAGAACAGTGCCCCTTTATTTTCACAGCACCCTTGTAATTTTACAGCATACAGACAGGGCCGGTGAACCTTTATTTTAAAAACAGCACCCCTGTATTTTTACAGGATACAGGACAGGGTCAGTGTACCTTTAGATTCACAGCACCCCTGTATTTTTACAGCATATGGGAAATGGCCAGCACCTCTGTATTTTAACAACACACCTATAATTCTACAACATACAAGACAGGGCTAGTGTACCTTTATTTTAACAGCAGCACCCCTGTATATTTACAGCATACAGGACAGGGCCAGCACCTATGTATTTTTATATCATACAAGACAGGGCCAGTGTACGTTTTTTTTCACAGAAACCCTGTATTTTCACAGCACCCCTGTATTTTTACAGCATGCAGGACAGGACCGGTGCCCCTGTATTTTCACAGCACCCCTGTATTTTTACAGCATAGAAGATAGGACCAGTGTGCCTTTATTTTCACAGCACCCCTGTATTTTTACAGCATATGGGACAGAGTCAGCACCCCTGTATTATAAGAACACCCCTGTAATTTTACAGCATACAAGACAGGGCCAGTATACCTTTATTTTAACAACAGCTCCACTGTAATTTTACAGCATACAGGACAAGGCCAGCATCCCTGTATTTTCAATACACCCATGTATTTTTACAGTATACAAGACATGGCGAGTATACATTTATTTTCACAGCACCCCTGTAATTTTACAGCATAGAGGACAGGGCCATTGTACCTTTACAACATCCCTGACTTGTTTACAGCATACAAGACAGAACCAGCACCCCTGTATTTTTACAGCATACAGGACAGTGCACTGTACAGCACAGTGACAGGACAGCAAAACCCATGTACAGCTGCAGCACCCCTAACAGCACAGGACACCACAGTGACAGGACAGCACCCCTAACATCACAGGGACACCACAGTGACAGGACAGAACTCCTAGAAAGCACACAGTGACCCCACCTGACGCCACCACCTACAGAGAGACAGAGGTCTGTTTACCTCACTCTCCAAGTCCGGAGTGAAAATGGCGGAGACGCGCGGCTCTTTATATGGAATCCAAAACCTGCGAGAATTCGAGAGCAGGATAATTATGTTTTGCTTCATTCTGGGATCCAAGTCTGGTGGGAAGTCCCGAGCCGGACTCGGTTCCCGGCTCAGACCATGAAGTTCGGGGGTGGGGGGGGGTTGGATCTCGGAGATCCTAACCTGCTCATCTCTACTTTAAAGAAGGAGGAAGTAAGATCCATTAATCCGCAGATCCATCAATATGCCATTGCTGAACTTTGCCTAAATGATAATGCCTTATTACAATCAGTTACACCTCTTTAGTCTCAAGTAGCGACACGACTGAAATGTGTTTGACTCTGCATGGCACATACTGTCATTCTTTACTGTACATCCAATTCTGGAGCATGCGCAGATATGATCCACAAAATGGCATACATTCAATTCATCATAGAGGGAGAGATTTATCAAATCTTGGAGAGAAATAAAGGGCCTGATTCATGTTTGTAAGTAAAGCAAAACAGCAAATGGGTAAAACCATGTTGTAGTGCATGTGGGGCAGATGTAACATGTGCAGAGAGATTTAGATTTGGGTGGGGTGTGTTCAAACTGAAATCTAAATTACACTTTAAAAATAAAGCTAACATTTGTGGGCTACAAGCAAAAACAACCAGTATTTACCCTGCACAGAAAATATATAACTCACCCAAATCTAAATGGGTTTCAATGTATAGATATACAGTGTCTAGACAAATAGTTAATAGGTCGACATGCATTAGGTAGACATGTTGAAAAGGCCGACTTGTTGAAAAGGTCGACAGGTAAAATGTAGATAGTGCTTAAGATCGACAGCTACAAAAGGTCGACAGGTTCAAAAGGTTGACATGACAAAGGTCAACACACGTATGGTTGATAGAAGTTTATTCGAGGTTTTCATATATTTTGCAACTTTTGTTTGATTTACCATTCACATGGACAGTGAATGGGAATAGTAACCTGCCGAAGCGTTGAAAGTGAAGCGAGCTCGCGAGGGTACACATTTACACTGATTGTGATACACACAAAAAAACTTAACTCATGTTGACCCTTTTTGTGTCTACCTTTTCCTTGTTGACCTTTTGACCCTGCGCATAAGTGATGATGGTACTGCGCATATGCAAAACACCAGCTTCTATGGACTACATCAGCTGCAACCAATAGAAGCTGGGTAGGGCTGCCTGAAAGGCAGGGAGAGGCTTCCCACAGGAAAAAAAAAAGCTGTAATATAACTTAATTTAGGTTTGATAAATAAAGCCAGAAAACCTTTTTTGTGATGCACAGAAGCTGCTACAGAGAGTGCAGTATTTCTGAAGTCACAACAATAGAACAAAAACAGAGACACATTTATTGGTCAAACATTATTTAGAGATGGAATTATCCTTTAAGGGTTCCATCTACTATAATTGTATAACATTGCACAGCAATACAAACTGCTTACAATATTATCGGTGCCTGTTATAATATATTGAAAGAAAACTTAATAAAAATACTATTAAAGCTTTATTGTAAGCTTGAAAGAAAAAAAACAATTCTATTAAGGTTACATAGCAACCTCTGTGACATCAATAAATACATCAGCAATCACAAACACATTACTCACCACAAATAATAAATTAAATAAAAAACCTAAAGTCCTTAAAATTGATGTATTCTTAAGAGATGTAAAAAAAAAAGAGCAGAATGTTGACAGTGTATGTATAGCTTAGAAGAAATAAAAAAAATGAGTGTATACTGTACTGTTTGAAAATGCAATATATAGATGAAAACCATACCCTCCAACTGTACCTTTTTAATAGGTACAGTACCTTTTTTTTATGGTCTGTACCGATTTTTGGCCCTCATTCCGAGTTGTTCGCTCGCTAGCTGCTTTTAGCAGCATTGCACACGCTAAGCCGCCGCCTACTGGGAGTGAATCTTAGCTTAGCAGAATTGCGAACGAAAGATTCTCAAAATTGCGAATAGAAATGTCTTAGCAGTTTCTGAGTAGCTCGACACTTACTCTGCCACTGCGATCAGTTCAGTCAGTTTCGTTCCTGGTTTGATGTCACAAACACACCCAGCGTTCGCCCAGACACTCCCCCGTTTCTCCAGCCACTCCCGCGTTTTTCCCAGAAACGGCAGCATTTTTTCACACACACCCATAAAACGGCCAGTTTCCGCCCAGAAACACCCACTTCCTGTCAATCATACTCCGATCACCTGAACGATGAAAAATCCTCGTAATGCCGTGAGTAAAATACCTAACTGTTGAGTAAAATAACTAAGCGCATGCGCTCTGTGAACATTGCGCATGCGCAGTAAGCGACTAATCGCAATATAGAGAAAATCGGCAACGAGCGAACAACTCGGAATGAGGGCCTTTAGCTCTCCAAACTTCCATTGAAAGTATAGGAAAAGGGGTGTGGCCACGCCCCCTTTACCCGCGGCCACGCCCCTTTTTCGGATTTGTACCGATTTTTCTGTGTAAAATGTTGGAGGGTATGATGAAAACATTCCAGGTAAAATATATAGCATATAAGTAAGCAGTATATAATATGTGTCTACTTTTAGATATGGATTAAAGTATCACAGTATTGTAAATAGCATTATAGAAAATAGCCTTCTGTTTGGCAAAACAACTGTCAATGAACAATGGGCAGCAATGTCCGATAAGGAAGGGTAAATCTACATACTAAAGAGCAGGGGATCTGCGTCTACTGCGCATGCGCAGGTCCTCGTTGACATGGTGTCCGCTCCCTGTTCCGGGGGGCATCTCCAGTGTACATGTGCAAATTACTCAGAAATGGAGGCGGCAGCCATTTTACAAGTGATTTGTGCCCGCACTGCAGGGCCACCACTGCGAGACTCTGGAGGGGTAAGTATACTATATGAGTGCAGTGTGTGTGGTGTGAGATCCCCCTTGGACCTAGGAGCACCGCACACACTGCACCCATTATAGAATTGCCTATGCTAAAGGGTATATTTTCTTGCAGGTTTTAAACCACAACACATTGGATTTAGTTTTTTTCTCAAATTTGCTGATTCAACTTGCAAACTCAAACTGGATCCTATACCTGTCTTGTTAAAATACTCTACATGTCATGTGGCTTGGGCCAAACTGGCTTTTAAAAAAGAATGAGAAACATCTGGCTTTACCAGTGCCTACAGCCTAGTGTCTAAGTAAAAGTAAATAGGCCCTGATTCCTATGTGTAATACAGTGTGTGTGTGTATATATATATATATATATATATATATACATACACATACAGTATACAGTATATATATATATATATATATATATATATATATATATATATATATAATCCTTTATTTATATGGTCCCACAGGGGCACAGAGTACAATTGCAGGGTGAATAAACAGCTACATCAGCAGATGATACTGAAATAAGTATCAGGGTGGCAGAAAACCACAGGATTTGGTGCTGTCAAAATGGTTTAAGTAAGAAAAGGATAAGCACATGAAGGAAGAGGGCCCTACTCATGAAAGCTTACTGTATATATATATTTATATAATTATATTCAAGACAACAGAGGCTGCAAAAGCGACATGGTTACGAAGTAATGCCCAAGGATACAAAAATAATAAAACAGAGATTCTGACACATATAAACCATTGCTCACAACATTTGATTTTCCCGACACAACTCGGGAGACTGGCGCCGGAAGATCGACAGCCAACATCCCGAAGGTAAGTATCAGAATAACTTTTATGGTTAGGGCCATGGATGGGGGGGGGGGGATAGGTTTAGGCACTAAAGAGGGTTAAGGTTAGGTACTAGGAGGGGTTAGCCCTAGCAGCCCCCATCCCGCCCGAGGGTTAGCACTAGCTGCCTCAACCACATGCACTAGAAAAACAGTAGTAGTTGAGCTCCAAGTGAGTGGTGAGGTACAGTTGAACTGCCAGGGTAACAGATCTTATGAAGGCTCACGGATTGGGATGAAAGCAATGGCAATCTCACAATCTGATAAGCAGGGCAGGGTTCACTCAGATACACACTGGAAGCTGGTGGCTATGGTAACAAAGCTTTGTAATTAGCGAAGACTCCACTATAAACAAACAACTAGGGGGGAAATTCAGACTGGATAGCAGCGGAAGTGATCGCAGTCAGAATTCGCACCCTTGAGAGGGGTGGTCTTCTGTTTGCCGGCGGTCGGGCTCCCGGCGCTCAGTATACCGGCGCCGGGAGCCCGACAGCCGGAATACCGACAATTATTTTCCCTCGTGGGGGTCCACGACCCCCATAGAGGGAGAATAAAATAGTGTGGCGCGCGCAGCGCGCCACCGTGCCCGTAGCGTGGCGAGCGCAGCGAGCCCGCAAGGGGCTCATTTGCGCTCGCCAAGCTGTCGGTAAGCCGGCGGTCGGGCTCCCGGCGCCGGGATGCTGGTCGCCGGGAGCCCGACCGCCGGCCAGCCGTAGTGAACCCCTTGAGAGGGGGGGTACACCCTGACATGCGGAGCAGACTAGCCCTGTGCTGGGCTTCCCACCCCCCCTGCATGTCAGAGAAACTGATCATAGGTTCACTACTTCAGGTGGTAATAGTCATTTGCTAGCTCCTTCCAGGGAAAGGATGGGACCCAGAGTCCTGAGTAACAGCTCCACAGGTTGCTCATAATATCAGGATGAGTAGTTTCACGTGAACAGTAAACTGTAAAGCTGGGGTCAGTAAATATTTTGGCTATGTATATGCATAGCAGCTCAACTGTACAATATGTCATATCATAGAGGCTTCTTAAGTGTTACTGGCTAGTAAAGATACTTTACCAGTCAAATACAGATATTGAGAGCAGCAGAGCAGCTTTGGTAGTTGTGGAAGTACAAAAACCTTGTTTAAATGAGCCCACATAATTGAAAAGATAATGGCAAACAAGGTTCATAGCTCAAGTATGTATGAAGTAAATAGCCTTGGGGTAGATTTACTAAAGGTCGATTTGGGTTGTTGGTTATTTTGCCATTGGTTTTGCAGACCAACCAATTACTAAAGTCAAAACCGATATCAATATGACCAAAATCCAACATAGGACCAATTATCGGTATTTTAAAATATCCAAAAATAGGAGCTGCAGATTTACTAATGTTCGGTTTGCAAACTGACTAAAAACTGACTGTAAAATGACATCAAACCTGCCAAAACAATAAACCTGCCAGTGACATGTGAGTTTGGGTGAAACCTAGAGATGAGCGGGTTCGGTTTCTCTGAATCCGAACCCGCCCGAACTTCATGGTTTTTTTCACGGGTCCGAGCAGACTCGGATCCTCCCGCCTTGCTCGGTTAACCCGAGCGCGCCCGAACGTCATCATGACGCTGTCGGATTCTCGCGAGACTCGGATTCTATATAAGGAGCCGCTCGTCGCCGCCATTTTCACACGTGCATTGAGATTGATAGGGAGAGGACGTGGCTGGCGTCCTCTCCATTTAGATTATAAGAGAGAGAGATTTACTGGAGCTTAGGACTAGGAGGAGTACTGTAGAAGTGTAGAGAGTGCAGAGAGTTTACTAGTGAGTGACCACCAGACAGTGCAGTTTATTTAATATATCCGTTCTCTGCCTGAAAAAAGCGATACACACAGTGACTCAGTCACATACCATATCTGTGTGCACTGCTCAGGCTCAGCCCAGTGTGCTGCATCATCTATATATATTATATATCTGTCTGACTGCTCAGCTCACACAGCTTATAATTGTGGGGGAGACTGGGGAGCACTGCAGTGCCAGTTATAGGTTATAGCAGGAGCCAGGAGTACATAATATTATATAGTGAGTGACCACCAGACAGTGCAGTTTATTTAATATATCCGTTCTCTGCCTGAAAAAAGCGATACACACAGTGACTCAGTCACATACCATATCTGTGTGCACTGCTCAGGCTCAGCCCAGTGTGCTGCATCATCTATATATATTATATATCTGTCTGACTGCTCAGCTCACACAGCTTATAATTGTGGGGGAGACTGGGGAGCACTGCAGTGCCAGTTATAGGTTATAGCAGGAGCCAGGAGTACATAATATTATATTAAAATTAAACAGTGCACACTTTTGCTGCAGGAGTGCCACTGCCAGTGTGACTGACCAGTGACCTGACCACACTGACCACCAGTATAGTTAGTAGTATACTTATATTGTGATTGCCTGAAAAAGTTAAACACTCGTCGTGTGACTTCACTTGTGTGTTGTTGTTTTTTTTATTCTATAAAAATAAAACTCATTCTGCTGACAGACAGTGTCCAGCAGGTCCGTCATTATATAATATATAATATATACCTGTCCGGCTGCAGTAGTGATATATATATATTTTTTATATCATTTATCATCCAGTCGCAGCAGACACAGTACGGTAGTTCACGGCTGTGGCTACCTCTGTGTCTGCACTCGGCAGGCAGTCCGTCCATAATTGTATACCACCTAACCGTGGTTTTTTTTTCTTCTTTATACATACATACTACTACGACATCTCTTTATCAACCAGTCTATATTAGCAGCAGACACAGTACAGTACGGTAGTTCACGGCTGTGGCTACCTCTGTGTCTGCACTCGGCAGGCAGTCCGTCCATAATTGTATACCACCTAACCGTGGTTTTTTTTTCTTTCTTCTTTATACATACATAGTTACATAGACATCTCTTTATCAACCAGTCTATATTAGCAGCAGACACAGTACAGTACGGTAGTTCACGGCTGTGGCTACCTCTGTGTCTGCACTCGGCAGGCAGTCCGTCCATAATTGTATACCACCTAACCGTGGTTTTTTTTTCTTTCTTCTTTATACATACATACTACTACGACATCTCTTTATCAACCAGTCTATATTATTAGCAGCAGACACAGTACAGTACGGTAGTTCACGGCTGTGGCTACCTCTGTGTCTGCACTCGGCAGGCAGTCCGTCCATAATTGTATACCACCTAACCGTGGTTTTTTTTTCTTTCTTCTTTATACATACATAGTTACATAGACATCTCTTTATCAACCAGTCTATATTAGCAGCAGACACAGTACAGTACGGTAGTTCACGGCTGTGGCTACCTCTGTGTCTGCACTCGGCAGGCAGTCCATAATTGTATACTAGTATCCATCTCCATTGTTTACCTGAGGTGCCTTTTAGTTGTGCCTATTAAAATATGGAGAACAAAAATGTTGAGGTTCCAAAATTAGGGAAAGATCAAGATCTACTTCCACCTCGTGCTGAAGCTGCTGCCACTAGTCATGGCCGAGACGATGAAATGCCAGCAACGTCGTCTGCCAAGGCCGATGCCCAATGTCATAGTACAGAGCATGTCAAATCCAAAACACCAAATATCAGAAAAAAAAGGACTCCAAAACCTAAAATAAAATTGTCGGAGGAGAAGCGTAAACTTGCCAATATGCCATTTACGACACGGAGTGGCAAGGAACGGCTGAGGCCCTGGCCTATGTTCATGGCTAGTGGTTCAGCTTCACATGAGGATGGAAGCACTCAGCCTCTCGCTAGAAAAATGAAAAGACTCAAGCTGGCAAAAGCAGCACAGCAAAGAACTGTGCATTCTTCGAAATCCCAAATCCACAAGGAGAGTCCAATTGTGTCGGTTGCGATGCCTGACCTTCCCAACACTGGACGTGAAGATAATCTGTGAGGAGGGGGATGTACACGGTGATATATCGGAGGGTGATGATGAGGTGGACATCTTGCCTCTGTAGAGCCAGTTTGTGCAAGGAGAGATTAATTGCTTCTTTTTTTGGGGGGATCCAAACCAACCCGTCATATCAGTCACAGTCGTGTGGCAGACCCTGTCACTGAAATGATGGGTTGGTTAAAGTGTGCATGTCCTGTTTTGTTTATACAACATAAGGGTGGGTGGGAGGGCCCAAGGACAATTCCATCTTGCACCTCTTTTTTCTTTTCTTTTTCTTTGCATCATGTGCTGATTGGGGAGGGTTTTTTGGAAGGGACATCCTGCGTGACACTGCAGTGCCACTCCTAAATGGGCCCGGTGTTTGTGTCGGCCACTAGGGTCGCTAATCTTACTCACACAGTCAGCTACCTCATTGCGCCTCTTTTTTTCTTTGCGTCATGTGCTGTTTGGGGAGGGTTTTTTGGAAGGGACATCCTGCGTGACACTGCAGTGCCACTCCTAGATGGGCCCGGTGTTTGTGTCGGCCACTAGGGTCGCTAATCTTACTCACACAGCTACCTCATTGCGCCTCTTTTTTTCTTTGCGTCATGTGCTGTTTGGGGAGGGTTTTTTGGAAGGGACATCCTGCGTGACACTGCAGTGCCACTCCTAGATGGGCCCGGTGTTTGTGTCGGCCACTAGGGTCGCTAATCTTACTCACACAGCTACCTCATTGCGCCTCTTTTTTTCTTTGCGTCATGTGCTGTTTGGGGAGGGTTTTTTGGAAGGGCCATCCTGCGTGACACTGCAGTGCCACTCCTAGATGGGCCCGGTGTTTGTGTCGGCCACTAGGGTCGCTAATCTTACTCACACAGCTACCTCATTGCGCCTCTTTTTTTCTTTGCGTCATGTGCTGTTTGGGGAGGGTTTTTTGGAAGGGACATCCTGCGTGACACTGCAGTGCCACTCCTAGATGGGCCCGATGTTTGTGTCGGCCACTAGGGTCGCTTATCTTACTCACACAGCGACCTCGGTGCAAATTTTAGGACTAAAAATAATATTGTGAGGTGTGAGGTATTCAGAATAGACTGAAAATGAGTGTAAATTATGGTTTTTGAGGTTAATAATACTTTGGGATCAAAATGACCCCCAAATTCTATGATTTAAGCTGTTTTTTAGTGTTTTTTGAAAAAAACACCCGAATCCAAAACACACCCGAATCCGACAAAAAAAATTCGGTGAGGTTTTGCCAAAACGCGTTCGAACCCAAAACACGGCCGCGGAACCGAACCCAAAACCAAAACACAAAACCCGAAAAATTTCAGGCGCTCATCTCAACCCTGCACAGATCACTATGATTTGTGCAGACTTTGTTAGATTACAAAGTAAAGAATATTTATAGTTATTAAATAAATATGTGCCCCCACCCCCCAAATTCAATACCAGCCCCAGACCTCTATGTGTAGGCTGTGTGGATTCCCCATATTGTCCAATATCCAGCATCAGAATATTCCAGCTGGCAGATACTATAGCATGGGGGTTGGCACACAGTGTGACACTATAGCACAGGCTATAGCACGGGGGTGCACACAGTGTGGGATCTCCTGCCATAACTGGTCAGATTAGGGTTTGAATCCCTAGGGAAGTAGGGACCCCCCTCCAGAATAAATGGTAATTATTATTAAATCATTTTGATTTTACAGGTGGCTTAAAAGTCCCAGCAAGCCTGCCCAGGCATAATGGCACATTTCCAATGTGTTCGAGCTCACTGCGATTTCAGATGTGTTCCATTAATACTATTTCCAAGTTTACAGTTTCTTTCAGCACATTGTGATTTCAACGTTTCCTGTATGTTCTAGCTTACTGTGATTTCCATGCTTCCAGAGTGTTCCAGCTCCCTGCATTTTACAAGTCTCCAGTGTATTCCAGCTTACTGTGGTTTTCAAATCTCCAGTGTATAACATCTTAATGAAAATTCTAAATCTCCAGTGTGATCCAGAGACATAACTAGGGTTGATGGCAAATAAAAAAATGGCACACAACCATCGCCACATACAGTATCCAGAACATCCCAGCAGGATGCACACACCAGACACACGGCAATTGTCTGTCCCATTGAAAGCCCTGACATACATAGTTAGAAGCCTTCAGTCAGGGAGGACAACATAGATGCATGGAACACAGAGAGAGAGAGACCTAGAGTAGGGAGGGAGAGAGAGAGAGAAACCTGGGATAGGGAGAGAGAGCAAGAGACACCAGGAAGAGAGAGAGAGCGAGATACTTCTGGGGCAGAAAGAGTGAGAGACAATTGGGGCAGAGAGAGAGCGAGAGACAACTGGAGCAGTGAGAGTGAGAGAGTTGTGGAACAGAGAAAGAGTGAGAGAGTAGTGGAGCTGACAGAGATACACTGGGAACAGCGAGAGAGACAAATACTTGGAGCAGAGAGAGAGAGGCTTGGGACAGAGAGAGAACTGGGACAGAGAGAGAGAGAGACCTGTGGCAGAGAGAGAGAGAGAGACCTGAGTCACACACAGCGAGTGAGAGAGACCTGGGGCACACACAGAGAGACACCTCGGGCAGATAAAGAAAGAGACATGGAACAGAAAGAGAGAGATCTGGAGCAGAGAGAGAGACCAGGAGCAGAGAGAGAGACCTGGGGCAGGGAGAGAGATAGACAGCTAGGGCACAGAGAGAAAGAGACATCTAGGGCACAGAGAGCGAGAGAGACTTGGATCAGAGAGAGAGAAAGAGACACGGATCAGAAAGAGAGAGGGAGATGTGGAGCTGAGAGGGAGACGGAGCAGAGAGAAAGAGACAACTGGATCAGAGATAAAGAGACTTTCGGCAGAGAGAAAGATACAATTGGAACAGAGAGAG
This sequence comes from Pseudophryne corroboree, assembly GCF_028390025.1. Classification (NCBI taxonomy): domain Eukaryota; kingdom Metazoa; phylum Chordata; class Amphibia; order Anura; family Myobatrachidae; genus Pseudophryne; species Pseudophryne corroboree. Next base: position 124,602,939 of record NC_086451.1, on the reverse strand, counting down.
AGACAGAGACCTGGGGTAGAGAGAGAGAGAGAGAGAGAGAGAGATCTGGAGCAGATAGCTAGGTAGTGAATGAGGAAATTAATAATGGTAATGTAGGTGAGGCAGTGAATGAAGGATGGGGTAATGAGAGGCAGCACGGCAGGTAGATCGATACTGATGATGGGTAGGTGACAGACCGGATGGAGTACATGGGACACAGGAGGGGGGGGGGGTGAAGGATGTATGGGGGGTATATGCCAGCGCTGGCCCATTGCACACAAATACCTACTCTCACACCAACCCCGGCTGCAGCTCTCACTCTCTGTCTCCAAAGACTTCTGCAGTTCCACCATGTCAATGGAAGGGGCATGTCTAAGGAGTCAGGACACCAGCACAGTTAGTGGCTACCCTTCCTGCCAGTCCAACACATCTCTTACTTTTTTCCATTGGCTTCCCTCTGCATGCTACTCTACCTAATGACTGCTCCTTCCTCTCAGAGTTCACAGTTATGCAAGCGTAGCATGAGGCTGGCTCAATGCATACCTCAGCTTACCGCTTTGTGTCGGCCCTGGATGGACCGTGGAGCATGCCCTGCTTGTCATGACCTCATTGTACCACTGTTTGTAAACATAAATATATACAATATATAACAAGGATATTGTGTCATCCAACATGTTTCATTGATAATGACTAATCAGGGGTGTTTTTTCTTCATTGGCATTTCTTAAATGACTTTATCCCCATACAATTACTGACAAATGTTCAGATGACCAGACTCCTAATAATTGGTAATTTTTATGGTTCCTACAGTCAGACAACTTTAAAGAATTCCCATACAATTAATGTCTCCAGAGCTGCACAGAGGGAGAGAGAGACATTGATATCAATAAACTGTCCTGAAAAAATCTTTTAGGAATTCTTTAAAGTTATCTGACTTGAGGAACCTTAAAAGACTAAGGGCTTAATTCAGATCTCATCGCAGCAGCAAATTTGTTAGCAAATGGGTAAAACCATGGCCCTCATTCTGAGTTGTTCGCTCGCTAGCTGTTTTTAGCAGCATTGCACATGCTAGGCCGCCGCCCTCTGGGAGTGTATCTAGCTTAGCAGAATAGTGAACGAAAGATTAGCAGAACTGCTACTAAATAATTCCTTGTAGTTTCTGAGTAGCTCCAGACCTACTCCTAGATTGCGATCACCTTGGTCCGTTTAGTTCCTGGTTTGATGTCACAAACGCGCCCTGCGTTCGGCCAGCCACTCACCCATTTTTCCAGCCACTCCTACGTTTTTACCTGGCACGCCTGCGTTTTTTTTAGCACACTCCCTGAAAACATCCAGTTTCCGCCCAGAAACACCCACTTCCTGTCAATCACACTACGATCACTCGAATGTTGAAAAAACGTCGCTCGAGCTTGTGTAAATCTCCAAAGTTTTGTGTAAAATTACTTAACGCATGCGCGCTGCGTACCATGTGCATGCGCATTTTCCACCTTATCGCTGCGTTGCGAAAAACGGCAACGAGCGAACAACCCGGAATGACCACCCATGTGCACTGCAGGGGAGGCAGATATAACATGTGAAGAGAGAGTTAGATTTGAGTGGGGTGTGTTCAAACTGAAATCTAAATTGCAGTCTAAAAATTAAGCAGCCAGTATTTACCCTGCACAGAAACAATGGCCCTCATTCCGAGTTGTTCGCTCGGTAATTTTCTTTGCATCGCAGCGATTTTCCGCTAATTGCGCATGCGCAATGTTCGCACTGCGACTGCACCAAGTAAATTTGCTAAGAAGTTTGGTATTTTACTCACGGCATTACGAGGTTTTTTCTTCGTTCTGGTGATCGGAGTGTGATTGACAGGAAGTGGGTGTTTCTGGGCGGAAACTGGCCGTTTTATGGGAGTGTGTGAAAAAACGCTGCCGTTTCTGGGAAAAACGCGGGAGTGGCTGAAGAAACGGGGGAGTGTCTGGGCGAACGCTGGGTGTGTTTGTGACGTCAAACCAGGAACGACAAGCACTGAACTGATCGCACTGGAAGAGTAAGTCTCGAGCTACTCAGAAACTGCACAGAAAAACTTTTCGTAATATTGCGAATACTTCGTTCGCAATTCTGCTAAGCTAAGATACACTCCCAGAGGGCGGCGGCTTAGCGTGTGTACTGCTGCGAAAAGCGGCTAGCGAGCGAACAACTCGGAATGAGGGCCAATATAACCCACCCAAATCTAACTCTCTCGGCACATGTTATATCTGCCCCACCTGCAGTGCACATGGTTTTGCCCAACTGCTAACAAAATTCCTGCTGCAATCAACTCAGAATTACCCCTATGGTTTTGCCCATTAGCTAACAAATTTGCTGCTGCGATCTGGTCTGAATTAGGCCCTAAGAAAGACTAGTTTACATTAATAGGAATCTTCTCATCTGCACAAATACCACATTAATTGTATGGGAATTCTTTAAAGTTGTCTGATTGGAGGAACAATACAAATTATCCATTAGTAGAAGTCTGGTCATCTGAACATCTAATTATATATTTAAATGTGAAAGCCCTCACTCACTCACTCACTCACTCACTCACTCACTCACTCATCACTAATTCGTACTTCCCGAGCTGTTAGGAAGCTGAAATGTAACATACTGTAGGTATTCTTCAGGTGGGAGATAGGAAAACTACATGATTAGAATTCTAATAAATATCCCCTAAGGGAATGAAAAGGGGGTTGACTTAATGACATCATTACCGATGCGTGGCTTGCGCTGCATGAATGATAACTCCAAAACGGACAATCGGATCAAAATTTGGATTGCACCTCCAGTGTGTAGAATTGAAAAAACTACAAATATGGTCCAGTCACCTTTTACCATACTGTATCTCTCACTCACTGAATGACTCATCACTAATTATCTTACTTCCCGATAAGTTAGGAAGCTGAAATTCAACATAAGTATTCTTCAGGTGGGTAAACAGGAAAACTATGTAATTAGAATCTTAATAACCTCCCATTAGGGGATGAAAAGGGGGTTGACATAATGATGTCATCACCGATGCATGGTTTGCGTTGTGTGAACAAGAACGCCCAAATGGACAATCGGATCAAAATTTGGATTGCATTTCCATTGTATAGAATTCTATTAACTACAAAAATGGTCCTGTCACTTTTTACCGTATCTGTCACTCACTCACTCACTCACTCACTCACTCACTCACTCACTCATTACTATCTTACTTCCCGATATGTTAGGAAGCTGAAATTTAACATAGGTATTCTTCAGGTGGGAAATAGGAAAACTATGTAATTAAAATGTTAATAAACCTCCCATAAGGGGATGAAAAGGGGGTTGACATAATGATGTCATTACCGATGCGTGGCTTGCGTTGCGTGAATGATAACGCCCAAATGTATAATCAGATCAAAATTTGGATTGCACCTCCAGTGTGTAGGATTTTATTAACTACAAAAATGGTTCTGACACTTTTTACCGTATTTCTCACTCACTCACTGACTGACTGACTGACTGACTGAGTGACTCATCACTAATTCTCTTACTTCCCGATATGTTAGGAAGCTGAAATGTAACATAGGTGTTCTTCAGGTGGGAAATAGGAAAACTACATAATCAGAATTTTAATAAACCACCCTAAGGAGATGAACAGGGGGTTAACATAATGACGTCATTACCGATGCGTGTCTTGCGTTGCGTTAATGATAACTCCCAAACAGACAATAGGATCAAAATTTGGATTGCACCTAAAGTGTGTCGAATTTCATTAACTACAAAAATTGTCCTGTCATTTTTTAACGTATCTGCTATGGGTGCTCCTCGGGTAATGCCAAAAACCATGGATTCATATTTACTTACATTGAGACATCTAAAATTTATATCTCTATAGATGTACCAAATGTTTAACACTCATTTATATTTACAACCGTGAAAATCAGAAACTCTCGTGCAAAGAATGGTTGAACAGCTAGTATGGGAATAAAGTCAGTTAACAAAAGCCAATCAAAAGAAAAAGCATCCCTGAGGAAGGCATTATCGATGAAACATGTTAGGTGACACGATATTGTTGTTCAAAGTAAACTGACTTGACTGACACCAAGCCACTCATGTCCATCAACATGTGTAAAATACTTGTTATGTAATGCCGATTTTATATGTAATATGTGAGAAAGGGTTTTAAATTCTGTTTTATTTGAAATTAAATAGTTTTATATTCTATGTTGGCTCTTAAGATTAGTTATATTGGGTGTACTCAGGATAACTTGACTAAGGTATAGTTATCACACTCTGATCACTCCACAAAATTAAAAATGTCAAAGTTTATTTAAAAGGAAATTACAATTCCTATAGGAATTATGCGCTCCCCCAAAAAGAATCCATTCCATTAAATATTTCTGGTCCACACTTGCAACCATTTTGGGGTTAGCAGCCAATTGTTAAATTCAAGTCAAATTGCTTGATGAAACTGCCACGGTCTCAATACAAACCGCGACCACTGCCGTAAACACAGAAGCTGCTGCTGCAGGGAGCTCTCGTCGGTAGAGCTTAGTCTCTGCACAGTGTGAGTGTGTGTGTGTGTGTGTGTTTGTGTTGTATATGTGAGAGTGAGAGACATGCAAATATATATTTTTATACACATATAATTATATATATATATACATATATACTGTATATATATATATATATATATATATATATATAAAATAGAAGAAGGTTCGTCTGTCTCTGTATCAAAACATCGCATTGTGTCAGGGTTATGAATACCAATGTAATTTATAAGGGTTCCCTACTGCAGGTTAATTTTAGGATAGAGATGTACAGTATGTGTGTCCCAAAAACGTAATTATTTTATTAATTAATTTTAATTCTTTAAAAATTCTCTTTTCCAGTACTATCTACTTCTTGAGCTAAATTTGCCCAATACAGTATAAATACCATCACTGGCAGATGCTAACTGTGGACAACAGAACTATATCAAATTAAAAATAATAAATAAATCAATTAGGTTTCTGTGACACACACAGTGTACCTCTCTCTTTAATAATATTAAACAGCGGTTGAGAACGGTTTAGATTTTTTTAAATAATGTTTTTACCATAGTAATATAGTTTACATTTATGTGACTTTTAGCCTGTGGTTACTGGTATTCATTACCCCTAACTCTTATAACCACTTGCTTCATATTTTCACCCAGTTGGTATTGGAACTCCATGCCAACTGTACCTCATGTGAAATACATGAGTGAGAGGTTGTTACAAATCACTGTGTGCCTGAGTATAGGAGTGCCCTTTTTTAATGTATACTGAATACTGGTTGATTTTCAACCAGACTTGTAAGAGTGCTCCCAAAAAGATATATATATATATATATATATATATATATATATATATATATATATATATATATATACACTGTTTACCTATCTTATTATGATATAATATGATATGATATGATGTAATAAAATATAATATAATATACAGAAACCCCCCTCGGTAAATCCTGCATTTAATCCTCAGTACAAAGGTGTACCAATATACTGAAAACCATGTTAAGGGCAGTAACAAACAAATATGGACAAGAATATCGAAATTATTTTTTTCCATATCTTCAATACAAGAGACCACAAATGTTGCCTCAATTGATGAATACTTTATAGCAAAGTTAGACATTTATACATTAAAAGTAGATGTAACAAATCTTAAAGATGAAAGAAAGATTTCCGGTCATAATACTTATTTTAAAATAATATATGCTTCTGTATGGGAGAGGGTACTGTATAAACGGAATGACCAAATCTGTGCATTGCATTTGCAATTTTCTACACTGCGGGGCTGCTAATGTTTGCAAGTGAAGCTGTAGTTCAGGAAAGAAATCAGACGCCCACCAGAGAAATCACAAACTCATTTGCAATTGTATACACATTCACAACCTCTATGAAAAAATGAGGATCATCAGGGCTGAGGGTTGGTCTTATGCTACGTAGACTTGACACAGCAGTAATGACTCAGATGCCATGTTTTTGCACGTATGAGCTTGCAGCCATCAGAAGATATGTGCCCCAAAAATGGCCATGACATGCCTGCGTTTTCCCAACCAATCCCCATAAACACTCTGTTAACTCCTCCAAACTGTCACTTCTTGTCAATCGCTTTTCCATCAAATATTCATTGCGAGTGAGATAGCAGTGGCCCATTTGCACTTACTCATGCCAGTTGCAGTACCTGCCCAGTCTGTCGATAATCGCCCCATTGCGTGATAATTGTCATTTACATACAAACATGAATTTGGCCCAAAGAACTAATTTTTAAAATGCAGGTACATTAGCTAAAGTACCTACCCATCAGCTCTTAACTGTCATGTTACAGGCTGTGTTTGAAAAGTGACAGTTGGGAGCTGATTGGTTGGTACTTTATCACAGCAATTTATCACTCTCCAAGGCTTGATAAATGTGGGCCTAAATTGTACTGATCATCTGAAGTGAAATCATGTTCCAAGTTGAAGTAACATAGTAACATAGTAATTGAGGTTGAATAGAGGCAAAATGCACATCGTGTTCAACCTGTATTAAGTTTAGTTGATTATAATGTACCCGCTGAAGTAATGTTTTATGACTAGTTAACAACTATAAATCATGTTACACCCGGATTAACAACATCAATATTTTAAATGTTATAACCTTGGATATCATTTTCAATCAGAAATTTATCCAATACTTTTTTAAATGCATTTACAGAGTACGCCATTACCACTTTCCCTGGCAGGGAATTCCAAATCCTTATTGCCCTAACAGTGAAGAACCCTTTCCTCCGTTGTGTATGGAATTTTCTCTCCTCCAGCCTCAGCAAGTGCCCACGTGTCCTAAACAGTGTTCTTTTAATAAATAATTTCTCTGATAACTCTTTTTAATGCCCCTTTACATATTTGAAGATATTAATAATGTCTCCTCTTAGACGCCTCTTTTCCAGAGTATACATATTCAACCTAGTAAGCCTTTCCTCATAATCCAGTCCATCTAGCCCTTTAATCAATTTAGTAGCTCACCTTTGAACCCTTTCGAGTTCACAGATATCTTTTTTATACAGTGGTGCCCAAAACTGAACACAATATTCCTGGGGCGGACGTACCAATGATTTGTACAGCAGTAGGATTACATCCTCGTCCCTTGTCTCAATTCCCCATTTAATGCACGCTAGCACCTTACTTGCCTTCTTTACTGCGATTTGACTTTGTGTATGGTTATTAAGCCTATTATCAATGAGTACCCCCAAATATTTTTTCAATACTGTTACCCCTAGACTTTCCCCATTTAATATGTAGTGAGAATGCTGATTTATATACAGGAATGAAAACTATACCTTAAACACACCTTAAAAACACTTTACCATGGAGCCGCTGCGGCCGCTATACTTAATACACACTCTACGTACTTTGTACGCTATTAGTGTACAGAGTCCCGTATTGTGTACGGACTTTGCGTACAAACGCCGCGCTGACGGTACAAAGTACACACAACGCGTACACACCCAGAGATACATCGCAAACCCTTAACAACAATGCAAGCGATAGCAATAAACCTTTAAAACTTAGCAGGGAAAGGAAAAACAAGACACCGGTTTGCTATTTAAAATGCTGGGTTCTGACACCACAGCGTATTATTACTGAAAGGGGGTTACAATATAAACAATACGATACAATACAACAGAATAATGGCTACAGTCAATGGTACATACTTTTGGTTTCGCCTGCGCTTCCCGGTCCGGTCCTCGGTCATCTAATAGATAACTTTGTGAGTCTTGTGTCTGACCAGGCCTACAGCAGGCTCTCTTTATATAATTCATCCAAAATTTAACACAATGGATACTGTAATCTCTTTGTCCATTGGACACAGGGATGGTCATTTACAGTACAGGAGAGGTCATAGGTCGGTTTGAATAGGTGGGCGATGTCTGTTCCAACTGATCTTGTGGGTGGTCTCCTCTGGATTCCCGCCGCATACATTATGTACAGTAAATACAGTTTATATCTATGAAGAGAAAGAAAAGTACTGGCGCCGGCTGAAATTCAATAACAGAATATATAAAAATATAAAATATATCTTTAATGAATTTATCTAGGAGATTTTCTTATCTCTCAAGGATAAAACAACAACATTAAAAGATGAACACTGTAGGAAGCCACAAAGTATTAATCCTTTCAGTTTAAATGTCCGCAATTCCTGGCTAGGACACTAATCCACATTTGCTCACAAGTTATTTCGTGTATAGCTTTTTACCAGACTTGCATCCGGATAGAGTCCCCTAGGAGTCCCATGCAAATGGAGTCCAGATGGCAGTTGGGGATAAGTCCGGGTCTGTAGAAAAACTTGTGTCAGAATTTGATCCAGTGGATGCTGATGGGTCCAAATAACGCCAGGAGGTGGCTATGGGTGCTGGTACTTGTGGTCCTACAAGGAAAAGCTCAACGCGTTTCGCTGGTCTAATGGATGCCAGCTTCCTCAGGAGCATGAGTCCAGTGTCCAATTTATGAACTATATATACCCTTAATAATTAGGGATTAGTTGGAAACATCTGTTAACCTTGCTAACATATTAAAATCTATTACACAAACCCAATGTTAGACTACAGCAGAAGGCAATGAATAATGGACTATCATTGATAGAGATCTTTATTTATAAAAACGAGTTCTCCAAACATCATAAAAATGTAGATTTATAATACAGAATTTGTATCATGTGATCGCCCCGATCACATGATACTAAATAGCCAATGATACCAGTGTTGATAATTCAATACAATTGCGCGCCAGACCACGTGACCAGATCCGATCACGTGGTCAAGCTGGCGCGTCATGCGTCTCACGGACCGAGAGAGGGTCGTCCCACATTACTACTCGTCTCGTATATTTCTGCCCGGGACCACGTGACTAGCTCCGATCACATGACCCCGCTAGTACGTCATGCGGTTCACGGACCAGGAAGAGATCACATCGCTCCGTGGAATACACGCATACAAATAGGGAAGTGCATACCGCACTCCTAAATCCTTGGAGTGCAATACTCATTAGCATTTTATGGATACCAAGAATAACAGGCATAGTTCATGTGAAAAACACATATTAATATGTAAGATAAATGAATAAATAAATAAAATAAATAAAATAAAATAAATTAAACCCCAAAGTATTATGATTTGAAGTAGGACAGCACATATGAACAGATAAAATATCCAACCATATTTAGACAAAAATGTCGGGGAGACCATAATTGAAATAGCATATAGAATTTCTAATGTCAGACCATATATTACTGTTATTATCATACTAGACGAGAGGAAAATGCTATTATTAAATTTCAAACAAATTTCATTTTTCATATCTAACCTTTAATTATATATATTTTTCCAAAGAGACACACGTGTGGAGCACACTATTATATCTATCTCTATTAAACTTAGATGTATATATCTGATTGAAGGGGGATATAGCAACTATAAGAAGGAATAGGGGAGAGCAGTAAGACGAATATAATGATGTGAATTGAATAACTATTGGATATCACATACGGAGACCCTTATCAGTATTATCGGATTGTGTTCAACTCAATTGTCTCATTCAGCCCATCTGGATGTAGGGAGCCGAATTTTAAAATCCAGTATACTTCCCTGCAACAAAGCTTATTGAACCTGTCACCCCCCCTAGATGTGGGTGCGACATGTTCCAAGCAGGTCAGAGACAGACTTTTCGGATCTCCCATATGTGCCTGTGAGAAGTGTCTTGATACACTATGTTTTTCATATCTCCTAATAATGTTTCTGCGGTGCTCCATAAATCTTGTGTGTATGGGTCTTGTGGTTCTCCCCACATAGTTAAGCCCGCACCCGCAGGTTAGGAGATATATTACATAGTTCGTATCGCAGTTCATAAATGTTTTCAATTTATATTGTTCGTTATTTCCTGATATAATCAAAGAGCATATTTTTTTGGTCATATACGTACATGTAGTGCATCTAGTTTTCCCACATCTGAAGCACCCATTCGGTTTGGTTGACAACCACAGACAGCCTGTCGGAGTTTCCTTTTTTTGCCCTATGGGATCCAAAAAGGAGGGGGCTAATATGGTTTTCAGAGAACGGTTCTTTTTGAAAACCACTGAAGGTTTGGAGGGAAGTATTTGACTAAGAGTACGGTCCTGTCTTAGGACTCTGTAATTTTTAAATATAATAGATCGAATCTCTTGAGCTGAGTTATTATATTTGCAAACAAAGGCTAGTTGTCTTACAGCTTTCGTGCTTATTTGATTTATATCTTTATTTTCATCCCCAAGGATTTTATCTTTAATTTTAGAAGTGAGAAGTTTATTCCTATCCATATGATAAACTTCGCTGAAAGCTTGTTGGAGGAGTTTCTCAGGGTATTTTTTTTGTCTTAGAGAATCCATAAGTTCCTTAGCCTGCCTAGAGAAGGTATCAATATTAGAACAATTGCGTCTGAGACGCATCATCTGCCCCTTGGGGATATTGCGTTTCCAAGGGGCAAAATGAGCGCTCTCATAATGTAAATATGAAAAGGTGCTAACTGACTTAGTATAATTTGATGTGACAATTTGATTGTCTACAATCTCAAGGGTCACATCCAGGAAGTTTATACTCTCCCGGCTATGCTCAAAGGTGAAAGATAAATTATAAGTGTTACTGTTCAAATGTGAGACAAATGAAGTGATACTAGATAGATCCCCTTCCCAAATAATAAAAAGATCATCGATGTAGCGGCCATAGAAGACCAGGTTCCCCTCCCGGCCGCTTCCCCACACGAGTGAGTCCTCAAGGTCACCCATGTAGAGATTGGCGTAACTGGGGGCGAACCTGGTCCCCATGGCCGTGCCCATCACCTGTAAATAATAAGTGGATAGAAATAAAAAATAATTGTGCGAAAGTATGAAAGAAATAGACTGAAGCAAAAAGTTTTGGTGTTCAGCACTGAGGTCCCCATCCAGAGACAGTTTTCTACAGATAACTTCAAGTCCTGCCGAATGAGGAATATGTGTATATAGTGCCTGCACGTCAAGTGTAAGAAAATGATAAGTTTCTTTCCATTGTATATGTTTTATTTTATTAAGAAAATCAGTGGTGTCCCTGATGTGGGACCTCAGTGCTGAAACACGTGGCTGAATAAAAGAATCCACATAGGATGAAAGATTAGAAGTAATAGAACCTACACCCGAAATAATAGGTCTCCCAGGAGGTGAAGTGAGGGACTTGTGAATCTTGGGGAGAAAGTAAAAGGTGGGAGAAACAGGAAAGGGAGATAGTAGGAAGCCATATTCCTCCCTGGATATGACCCCAGACAGAAGTGCTGAGTCTAGCAGAATTTTAAATTCCTTAAGGAAGGCCTCGGTAGGATTCTTCTCCAATTTATGATAAAAATTTCTATCACTTAATTGTCGGTTAGCCTCACTAATATAGTTAGTTTTGTTCATAACCACAAGCCCCCCTTCCCCCCCCCCCCTTGTCCGCTTCCTTAATAACAAGAGAACTATCCTGTGTAAGATTCCTGAGTGCCCTTCTTTCTTCTCTGGATAGATTAGATGGTACTTTTGTGTTTCCCTGTTTGTTTCCTACCAGTTCCTTAAAATCTTCAAGTGTTATCTTGTAAAATGATTATATCGAACTGCTTTAAGCATGTATGGGAAAGAACTCAGACTTTTTCTTAAAAATCGTGGATTCCTTACCATGATCATATATTTTGTATGGCTGACAGTCTTCCTCTATATGATTTTGTTCCCACAGCTCTTCTAGTGAGGACAGTATAATATCATCATTACTATCTAATACTATTGGAATAGAGGTGTCAGTATCTTTCAATAGTTTCTTATTTGCAAAATATTTTTTCCTGCACATAGTGCGGACATATCGATTAAGCTCCACGAAGAGATCAAACATATTTGGTCCGTTCGTCGGAGCGAACTTGAGACCTCTTTCCAACAGCATGATTTCTGAACTATTTAAATCTCTTGAAGAGAGATTAAACACACTTTGTCTTTTATTAGAAAATTCTTGAATTGGCTCTACACTCTTCTTAGATTTTTTCTTTCTTTTCCTGTCTCTACCTGCTCTTCTTCCTCTTGATTTGAATCGCGTCTCCTTTTTGGAGTCCCCCATGTGTTGTTCTTTGTTGCATCCCAAAGTTTGGTTTTGGGGCGTGCTCCCAAAAAACGTTCCCTTGAAGAGTTACCCTCTCTGTTTCTGGGACTTTCCCTATCTTCATTACCATTAGGGTATGATTTCTTGGTCTGATAGTCAGCCTTCCTCTCTCTAGCCCACCTATTTTCCCCCCATTCCTGCCGATCTAATGGTCGTCTATTGGGGCGATAATTAAAATGATCCCAATTGCCCCGTCTGTTGTCTCTTTTCCAATCTTTCCTCCTTGTATATTCTTGTACCTCTTGTTTGTCCTCAGTTCCCCTATTAGTTGGTCTCCCTTTCTCCCTGAATGTTCTTACTCTGTCATTCTCATAGTCTAGTAGATCCCTCCTGAATTTCTTCTGCTTGGTTTCCATAATATTACGCTCATATTTGACAACTATATCATTAATAATCCTGTCTTTTTCTTCCAATCTCTTATCATTTGTATCCATAGTTTTCTTAATTTCTTCTATTTCCCTTTCTATTATCTGAACCCTCGATGTCCTATATTTTATGACCAAACCGATTAGTGTAAAAGAACAGTTATCCAATAATTGATCCCATTCTCTCTGATATTAAACATTGTTTTGAAAAATCGATGGCTTAAATAAACGGAGATCCCTGGGGATCATTTTTTTTATCTAAATATTGTTGGAGGTTCACACTATCTAACCAGTTTCTTGACTCTGCTTTAAGCAGATCCTCCAATTTAAATAGTTTTTTATGAAAATCAGTTTCATCAGATACATGCACATCTGTTCTAGGTTCATCTAAATTAGACCAAAAAGATTGCCTTCTACTGTTGCGTTCACTCAAATTTGAAAAACAGCTCATGACTGCAGCACTCTGTGACAACCGACAATTAAGTGATAGAAATTTTTATCATACCTTGGAGAAGAATCCTACCGAGGCCTTCCTTAAGGAATTTAAAATTCTGCTAGACTCAGCACTTCTGTCGGGGGGTCATATCCAGGGAGGAATATGGCTTCCTACTATCTCCCTTTCCTGTTTCTCCCACCTTTTACTTTCTCCCCAAGATTCACAAGTCCCTCACTTCACCTCCTGGGAGATCTATTATTTTGGGTGTAGGTTCTATTACTTCTAATCTTTCATCCTATGTGGATTCTTTTCTTCAGCCACGTGTTTCAGCACTGAGGTCCCACATCAGGGACACCACTGATTTTCTTAATAAAATAAATCATATACAATGGAAAGAAACTTATCATTTTCTTACACTTGATGTGCAGGCACTATATACACATATTACTCATTCAGCAGGACTTGATGTTATCTGTAGAAAACTGTCTCTGGATGGGGACCTCAGTGCTGAACACCAAAACTTTTTGCTTCAGTCTATTTCTTTCATACTTTCGCACAATTATTTTTTATTTCTATCCACTTATTATTTACAGGTGATGGGCACGGCTACGGGGACCAGGTTCGCCCCCAGTTACGCCAATCTCTACATGGGTGACCTTGAGGACTCACTTGTGTGGGGAAGCGGCTGGGAGGGGAACCTGGTCTTCTATGGCCGCTACATCGATGATCTTTTTATTATTTGGGAAGGGGATCTATCTAGTATCACTTCATTTGTCTCACATTTGAACAGTAACACTTATAATTTATCTTTCACCTTTGAGCATAGCAGGGAGAGTATAAACTTCCTGGATGTGACCCTTGAGATTGTAGACAATCAAATTGTCACATCAAATTATACTAAGTCAGTTAGCACCTTTTCATATTTACATTATGAGAGCGCTCATTTTGCCCCTTGGAAACGCAATATCCCCAAGGGGCAGATGATGCGTCTCAGACGCAATTGTTCTAATATTGATACCTTCTCTAGGCAGGCTAAGGAACTTATGGATTCTCTAAGACAGAGAAAATACCCTGAGAAACTCATGACGCGCCAGCTTGACCACGTGATCGGATCTGGTCACGTGGTCTGGCGCGCGATTGTATTGAATTATCAACACTGGTATCATTGGCTATTTAGTATCATGTGATCGGGGCGATCACATGATACAAATTCTGTATTATAAATCTACATTTTTATGATGTTTGGAGAACTCGTTTTTATAAATAAAGATCTTTATCAATGATAGTCCATTATTGATTGCCTTCTGCTGTAGTCTAACATTGGGTTTGTGTAATAGATTTTAATATGTTAGCAGGGTTAACAGATGTTTCCAACTAATCCCTAATTATTAAGGGTATAATTATATAGTTCATAAATTGGACACTGGACTCCTGAGGAAGCTGGCATCCATTAGACCAGCGAAACGCATTGAGCTTTTCCTTGTAGGACCACAAGTACCAGCACCCATATCCACCTCCTGGCGTTATTTGGACCCATCAGCATCCACTGGATCAAATGCCGACACAAGTTTTTCTACAGACCCGGATTTATCCCCACTGCCATCTGGACTCCCTTTGCATGGGACTCCTAGGGGACTCTATCCGGATGCAAGTCTGGTAAAAAGCTATACATGAAATAACTTGTGGGCAAATGTGGATTAGTATCCTAGCCAGGAATTGTGGACATTTAAACTGAAAGGGTTAATACTTTGTGGCTTCCTACAGTGTTAATTTTTTAATGTTGTTGTTTTATCCTTGAGAGATAAGAAAATCTCCTAGATAAATTCATTAAAGATATATTTCATATTTTTATATATTCTGTTATTGAATTGCAGCCGGCGCCAGTACTTTTCTTTCTCTTCATATTTATATTTCTAAGGGAATTGACCTTCCCTGTACAGGCTGCCATTGACAGCGCACTCTATTTGTATATTTGTACAGTTTATATCTATATTCTGCTCCTGCACATAACTATCCGCAGGAACATGCGATCTTTCTCAAACCAACACCGGAATGTTACCCTTAAAATAGCCTACAGCTGGATACCAAACACCACCTTATAACCTTGTTCAGTCCCCTCCTATCCTGTAAAGGTGAATCCCTTTGTTCTGTTACAATTTAAACTGCTGTTACTTTCTGATGCGGTGCAGGGAGGCTATGTGTACATTGTGTACTATTTGGATTAAATATGTAATGTGTTTTGATAGCTTTCCATGCGTTCACAAACTCTACCATAAATACCCGTACCATGCGCTAATGCGCAGGACCGCGGGAGCGACCATACGCAAATTGCGGATATGTGCACACTGTTAGGCGCCGGGGTCCGCTCGGCCGTGCGGCCCGGCGCCTAGCAACCAGGGACGCCGTGCGCGTTCAGCCGCCGGCTCCCTGGCAACGCTAAGACGCCGGGCGCACGGAGCCGCTCTGACCTTAGCAACGGGGACGCCACGTTCAGCCGCGTTCCCCGTTGCTGGGTCTATTCTCATTACCCTGATTATGTGCTGGCCGTGCAGCATGCAAGCTGCACGGCATTTCTATTTGATTGTCCTGTCTGGATCCTGATTGGAGGGTGCCTGAATAAAGGCACCCTCAGGACTTCTTACAGACGCCGGTGATAGCTTCCTGTTTGCCTGTGTCTGCTGCAGAGAGTTCCCAGTCCCGGTCTTTTCGGTTGTTCCTGTCCTCAGAGATCCTGTACTCGGAAGTTACCATCTGTTCCTGGAGTCTGACCGAGCACCTTTAACATCTGGTGGTGTTCGTGAGTCGCGGCGCAGCCGTGTGTTGCGGCTTGTCCGCTTCTGTTTATTATTTTGTTTAATTGTGTTCTGGAGATTTGCGGAGGATTCCGCTTCCACAGATCCACTCTGGTGTCCGGCGGTGCCGGATAGGAGTGTCGGATCAGTGGATCCTTGGTTGTCCTTTTTCCTGGCGGCTAGTCCGCACATACCTTTTGATTTAGTTAGTTAGCTTGTGACCCCTGGCCTGGTTGCTTAGTCAGAGGGCCCCTTGTTATCACCCTGTCTCGGACTTCCCCTTGTCTCCCATTAAGACCTGCGGGGGCATCGGGGTTGGGCAGACATAATCCGCCCTTCGAACGCGGCTGCCATGGGCTCAAGCAACCATAGTCTCGCAGGGGATTTCTGATAACACGGGCGAGACAACGGAGTTAGGGCGCCAGGGGTTACTAGGCTATCCAGCTCCCACAACCAGCTTATTTTCCTGTACTCAGATCCCTGCCATAAGATCTCCTCCGGTCTGGAGTACAGGAATCATAACATTATCACCGGCCAACAAAAGAAAAGATTTAACTTACAGTAAATTTTTTCACTTTTTAGTTGGGAGATTTTTGTCGGCCTTATGAATCCCACCGGTGTTGGGCCAAACCCTGGCCAGCTTCTTGTTAGTCAGATTCAGGAACTTACTCAGATGGTTCAGGATCTGTCCCTCCGGGTGAGGTCACAGGAAGATCTGTTACGGACTTCCCCGAGGGTCATCCCTGAACCAAAAATGCATCTGCCTGACCGTTTTTCTGGGGATAGAAAACAGTTTTTTAATTTTAAAGAATCTTGCAAACTGTATTTTTGTTTAAGACCAGTTACCTCAGGTACAGAGGCTCAGCGGGTTGGGATTATTATTTCTCTACTTCAGGGGGATCCTCAGACCTGGGCTTTTGGTTTAAAGACAGACGATCCGGCCTTATCGTCTGTAGACGCCTTTTTAAAATCTTTAGGGCTATTGTATGACGACCCTGATAGAGAGGCGTCCGCAGAAAGTCAGTTGCGTGCTCTTAGACAGGGTAGGAATCCCGCAGAGAATTATTGTACGGAGTTTCGCCGTTGGTCGAACGACTGTGGCTGGAATGACCCAGCCCTGCGCAGTCAGTTTCGCCTCGGCTTATCGGAATCTATAAAAGACAGTCTCCTCCAGTATCCCGCTCCTGAGACCCTCGATAACCTCATGGAGCTATCTATTAAAATAGATCGTCGGCTCAGAGAGCGGAGGGCTGAAAAAGGGGCATCTGTCGGGTCCTCTCCCTGGGTTCCTTCCATTCCTGTAGACATAGAGGAGCCTATGCAGATTGGTCTCTCCAAATTGTCTCCGGAAGAAAGAACCAGGAGGCAAAATTATGGTCTGTGTTTATACTGCGGAGGTAAGGGACATTTTGCCCGTAGTTGTCTAAACAAGTTGGGAAACTTCCTGACCAAGTGAATTGTGAGGGGGTTCACTTTGGTCTGCAGCTCATCTCCTCAAATAATTCACTGTTGGTTCCTGCTAAAGTTTCCTATGGCAGCCTCTGTTCCTCGGTCTCTGCTTTTGTGGACAGTGGAGCTGCAGGAAACTTTATGGATTTAACATGGGCCAAGGCCTTAGGTATTCCTCAGCTAACCTTAGGTAGGTGTATCACCATGCATGGTTTAGATGGGAGTCCTTTATCCAATGGGGTTATTTCTCTATGTACACCTCCTGTTTTGCTCTCGGTGGGAGCTCTGCATTCTGAAAAAATTGAGTTTTTCCTTACCCATTGTCCAGCAGTTCCTGTGGTTCTGGGTCATCCTTGGCTGGCCTTTCATAATCCCGTCATTGATTGGCAGTCTGGGGAGATCCTACAATGGGGTACCATCTGTGATAAAGAATGTATTACGCTTCCTATCCGAGTAGCTGCCGCCAGTTCCGCACATATTCCTGGGGAATACCAGGATTTTGTTGATGTGTTTTCCAAGGGCAATGCGGATATTTTGCCTCCCCATAGGCCTTATGATTGTGCCATTGAGTTAATTCCTGGTGCCACGTTGCCTAAAGGAAGGTTATATGCATTGTCTGGTCCTGAAACTGTGGCCATGAATGAGTATGTGAAAGAAAGCCTTGGGAAAGGGTTTATCAGGCCATCTAAATCCCCTTTAAGTGCAGGTTTCTTCTTCGTAGAGAAGAAGGATGGTTCTCTCAGACCCTGCATTGACTTTAGAGCTTTGAATAAAATCTCAGTAAAGAATACTTACCCTCTGCCGCTGATCTCTGTCCTCTTTGATCAGCTACGTTCGGCTGTTATTTTTTCTAAGATTGATCTTAGAGGAGCATATAACCTCATCAGAATCAGGTCAGGGGATGAGTGGAAAACGGCATTTAGTACTCAGTCGGGCCACTATGAGTATCTGGTCATGCCATTCGGCCTATCTAACGCTCCGGCAGTTTTCCAGGATCTCATTAATGATGTGCTCCGTGAGTTTCTGGGAAGATTCGTCGTGGTCTATTTAGACGATATTTTGATATATTCTGACTCCGTGGAACAACATGTTACCCAGGTGCGTCAGGTGCTAAAGAGATTATGTGAAAATCACTTATATGCCAAGCTGGAGAAGTGTGAATTTCATGTCACGGAAGTATCCTTTTTAGGGTACATTATTTCCCCTCGGGGATTCCGAATGGAACCAAAAAAGCTCCAAGCCATCCTTAGTTGGGCGCAACCCACCAATTTAAAAGCAATTCAGCGCTTTTTAGGGTTTGCAAACTACTATAGAAGATTTATTCACTCTTTCTCTGACCTAGTTGCTCCCATTGTGGCACTTACGAAGAAGGGAGCAGATCCTACCAATTGGTCATGTGAAGCGGAGTTATCTTTTCAGGCCTTAAAACAAGCCTTTGTCTCAGCCCCTGTCCTTAGACATCCCAACCCAGAATTACCTTTCATTATTGAGGTGGATGCCTCGGAGGTTGGAGTAGGGGCTATCCTTTCTCAGAAGGATCCAGATTCCCTTGAGTTACATCCTTGTGCCTTTATGTCCAGGAAATTCTCATCTGCAGAATCCAACTACGATGTTGGTAACCGGGAATTGCTGGCTATTAAATGGGCTTTCGAGGAGTGGAGACATTGGCTTGAAGGAGCTACCCACACCATTTCAGTTTTGACTGATCACAAAAATCTTCAATACATTGAATCGGCTAAACGACTGAATGCCCGACAGGCTCGTTGGGCTTTATTTTTTACTCGTTTCAAATTCATTATCACCTTCAGACCAGGTTCCAAGAATACCAAGGCAGATGCCCTGTCACGCAGTTTCCTTCCGGTTCAAGACAACAGTCCTGTTACTCCCATACTTCCGCCTTCAGTCATTCAGGCAGGTCTCACACAGGATGTATTTTCCCAATTAAAGCTGCTTCAACATCAAGCTCCGGGAAATACTCCTGCTAGTCGTCTTTTTGTTCCTGAGTTTTTGAGAGCAACTGTGTTGGCGGAATTTCATGATAGCAAAGTTGCAGGGCATCCGGGAATCGCTAAGACTTTGGAATTAGTATCCCGCTCAGTATGGTGGCCTGGTCTTTCCAAAGACATTAAAGAGTTTGTTTTTTCGTGTCAGGTCTGTGCACAGCATAAAGTTCCCCGTTCTTTGCCTATTGGTCAACTTATGCCCTTGAAAGTTCCTCTTAGGCCATGGTCGCATATCTCCATGGATTTTGTGGTGGATCTCCCTCTGTCAGCCGGATGCCGAGTCATATGGGTGGTAGTGGACCGTTTTAGCAAGATGGCCCATTTTATTGCTCTTCCCCGATTGCCATCTGCCCAGGGATTGGCAGTCTTGTTCCTCCGTCATGTTTTCAGACTCCATGGGTTACCCACTGATATTGTTTCTGACAGGGGTCCACAATTCATTGCGCAATTTTGGAAGTCTTTTTGTGCTTCATTAAAGATGAAATTATCATTAACCTCCGGCTATCATCCACAATCCAATGGACAGACTGAGCGAGTTAACCAATCTCTAAAACAATATTTGCGTTTGTACTCGGCCAAACTCCAAAATGACTGGTCTGAGTTTCTTCCATTGGCGGAGTTTGCTTATAATAATGCCTGTCATTCCTCCACCAATGTGTCTCCATTTTTTGCAGTTTTTGGTTTCCCCCCCAGAGCTAATTCATTTTTTCAACATTCCTCTGTCTCCTCTCTGGCCCTGACCTCTCATCTTAAACTTATTTGGAAAAAAGTGCACCTGGCTCTCAGAAAAGCAGCTTTCCGGGAAAAAAATTTTTCTGACAGGCTCCGGCGGCCGTGCACTTTTAAAGTAGGAGACAGGGTGTGGTTGTCGACTCGCAACATCAAACTTCGACAAACCTCAGCCAGATTGGGTCCTAGATATATTGGACCATTTCTCATTATCAAAAAAGTCAATCCAGTTGCTTTCCGGTTACGTTTACCAAAAACTTTACGGATCGGAAATACCTTCCATTGCTCATTGCTTAAACCATATGTTTCGTCCAGCAGATTTCCTCGTAAAAAATCTCAGGGGAGATCACCAGTTAATGTACAGGGTCAGCAAGAGTTCTTGGTTGAGAAGGTTCTCGATTCCAAGTTGTCCCGGGGTCGGCTTTATTTTTTGGTGCATTGGAGAGGTTATGGGCCAGAGGAAAGGTCGTGGGTCCTGGATGAAGACCTTCATGCCCCAAAGCTCAAAAGGGCATTTTTTCGTGAATTTCCTCGGAAACCTGGCTTTAGGGGTTCCTTGACCCCTCCTCAAGGGGGGGGTACTGTTAGGCGCCGGGGTCCGCTCGGCCGTGCGGCCCGGTGCCTAGCAACCAGGGACGCCGTGCGCGTTCAGCCGCCGGCTCCCTGGCAACGCTAAGACGCCGGGCGCACGGAGCCGCTCTGACCTTAGCAACGGGGACGCCACGTTCAGCCGCGTTCCCCGTTGCTGGGTCTATTCTCATTACCCTGATTATGTGCTGGCCGTGCAGCATGCAAGCTGCACGGCATTTCTATTTGATTGTCCTGTCTGGATCCTGATTGGAGGGTGCCTGAATAAAGGCACCCTCAGGACTTCTTACAGACGCCGGTGATAGCTTCCTGTTTGCCTGTGTCTGCTGCAGAGAGTTCCCAGTCCCGGTCTTTTCGGTTGTTCCTGTCCTCAGAGATCCTGTACTCGGAAGTTACCATCTGTTCCTGGAGTCTGACCGAGCACCTTTAACATCTGGTGGTGTTCGTGAGTCGCGGCGCAGCCGTGTGTTGCGGCTTGTCCGCTTCTGTTTATTATTTTGTTTAATTGTGTTCTGGAGCTTTGCGGAGGATTCCGCTTCCACAGATCCACTCTGGTGTCCGGCGGTGCCGGATAGGAGTGTCGGATCAGTGGATCCTTGGTTGTCCTTTTTCCTGGCGGCTAGTCCGCACATACCTTTTGATTTAGTTAGTTAGCTTGTGACCCCTGGCCTGGTTGCTTAGTCAGAGGGCCCCTTGTTATCACCCTGTCTCGGACTTCCCCTTGTCTCCCATTAAGACCTGCGGGGGCATCGGGGTTGGGCAGACATAATCCGCCCTTCGAACGCGGCTGCCATGGGCTCAAGCAACCATAGTCTCGCAGGGGATTTCTGATAACACGGGCGAGACAACGGAGTTAGGGCGCCAGGGGTTACTAGGCTATCCAGCTCCCACAACCAGCTTATTTTCCTGTACTCAGATCCCTGCCATAAGATCTCCTCCGGTCTGGAGTACAGGAATCATAACACACACACGGCAGAACAAGTACACGCGCGGAGGCCATCTGTGTGTATTTTGTACGTAATGTGTGTACTGCAATATTTTTCGACTTTGACAGTCCACCCTTTGGCAGTCACCAATAACTGCCACTATCTAATCACTAAACAGAAAAATATCTATACAATATCTACAGAAGTTTGGATGGTCGGGGGAGAGTTGTAGGTGGGAAATGTATGACCTAGTGGGATAGCAGGAAGCATGTATCTATGAATCCATGTCTGAGGGGCATGTATCATCGTGCCGCATATGTTCTAAATAAGCTTCGAGGTATTGCGAAGTATACATTAAATCCTTCTCATATCGTATTAAGGGTCTGTAAATGGGCCAACAAACCCTACCGAGCTCTTTTCGGCTTCTTGTTAAAACAAATGGGGTGCACATTTAGTTGATGATACATGGAGGGGGAAACATATGTGAGTGCTTGTATATGTGGATATCACCTGTCGACTATGTGTGCTGTTAACTGGAAGTTGCAGAGATAAAAATAAGACACATATCTAAAATACATTCACATAAACATTTTGGGTAGGGCTGATGTCTTTTCCGTATGGACATATCTGGGCAGAGGGGGAAACAAAAGAAAAACGGGTGAAAGAAACAGGCCAAGAAATTAATTTGCAATCCTTATCATAACACTGTCTCTATGGATGGGTCATAAATTAAATCTGCTGCTAAAACAGCGCCCTCGCTCCTTAGACTCATCAACTTTGTGCCGTGCTTGCGCCGCCTCATAATTCGAACACACCTAAATATCGAACCAATAATTATGACGACTCCCAGGATACAAAGGAGAAACTTCCTACACTCATGATGACATTTTGAGCCCACTCTCATAAACCTGAGAACCAATTTCGTGGGTTCAACCATGAGACCCAGCCGGTCAGTTCATTACTCACAGTCGCTAAGGTAAGGTTGTGCTTCCCCCTGAACTCCCATTTCAACTGCAAGATGTCATCCATCTTTTGATCGATGATCTCCGTGGGGTCGTCAGTGCTGTTCGTAATATACGCACAGCACTTCACACCATATTGAGTTGCCAGAGTAACACAGTACCCACCTGTCACGGCTGTGATATAATTAAGAACCATCCTGTGCTGAATCAGTTCCTTCTTGTAAGCTTGTAACTCCCTTCCCGTATACCTGAAGGTGTCGTCCTACATCTCAGTGATATTATCTATCAAGTTTGCTAGCGCATGGATATACCTATAATTTATAATTCCTCTGGCAGTACGGGTGATGTCTAATGCGAGAAGGAATTGAATTTCGGTGGATTCGTGGATCAAATCAGAGGCTGCGTGCTCTGTCCTATCTATGAGGTGTCTCTTGATGATGTGTTCATAGTGAGTATGAGTATAAGGAGCCTGAGCACTGCGGTGAACGTCTTTCATCTTATCATGGGTTATGGTCATGACCTCTGGCAGTACTCTCCCAATATAACACAATCCATCTGAGCTCGGGGCAAGCCACTTGTACGCCTTCCTCCCACATATAAAATAGGCATCATCTGGGAGAACATAGGGGACAAAATATAACATCACCATATTACAAATTTTCCAAGTAAAGAAACCAATCCCTAGTTCTCCCATCTGCTCAGTACAAGTATCGGGCTGGATGATATGAGCACAATACCCTGGCGATACTTTTCCAACCCACATGGTCTTGCTTCCTAGAGTATACCTATACCGAAAATACCTCCCACTGTTGGCTATTTGGCGTACAAGTTCAGAGTCTATGGGTATCTTGTCAGCTCTGTGTGAAAAGGTCATTGTCTGGTTATTCCACGTCACTTCCCAATTTCCCGGTTTTCGGTAATTGGAAATATTAAAACACAATTAGGACCTGTCTACATGATACTGGTGGAGCTTCAAACTAGGGGGCCTAGAAATATTGAATTTCTTGTCCACCGGCCTCCCACCCCGTAATTCGAGTACCTCATCTATTGCTAAAGGGTACGGTACTAATCCTGACTTGCTCTGACCTTGAGGTACCTGTGAGCACACCCAGCATTCTGTATGGTTTAAGACCTTACCCACTAGTGAGTGGTAATCACTCAACGGATGACGGTCCATGTCGATATTAAGGTTGGACTGACATCTCTGGATGCACCCATCCTCAACTATATTCTCACAATTCCTACAAATACAATATTCATCAGACAATAACCCCTCACAGTGCCTCCGAGCTCCCTGACTACCAGAGCGCTTACTGATGCCAGCCTTTACTAAATTGATGTGCTGATCCTGAGATCCTACAAATTCATACTTGCCATCAGAACCCATTCCAGATCCCTACTCGACCTCTCTGGGTCCCTCACCAAAACAAACTGTCCTTATCAAAACCAGAATTACTAACAGAACCCGAAACGCAGTCTCTTGTGATAGATCCATTTCGTTAGGGGAAAGGAGGAAAATAAGAAGGAGAAAAGAAAGGAAAAATGCAGGGGGAGGTGAAAAAAGAAAGTGGTACGACAACCGTTCTAGATCTTGTTACTCTCTGTGCTCAGATGCCCTTCAACAGTCCTGCCTCTCAACTTTCCCGGAACAGACACTCCAGTGATACGAGATTCTCTACACTCTGTTCTTTGTCACGAGTTCTCTCCGGGTCAGCGACCTTCTTGCAGTGGGACGAGTGGATCCAAGTCTCTCTTTCGGCGACCTTCAATGCTGTTGTGCTGGTTAACAAGACTTGATATGGTCCTTCCCACCTGTCTATGAGGCAACCTGAGTGTAAGAAATTTTGAATCATCACATAATCACCAGGTTCAATGTCATGACAATTACTGTTCGGTAGGTCAGGAATCACCAGCTTTAAATTTCTTTGTTGATTTCTCAGCTGCTGGCTCATCCCAACCAAATATTTCACAGTCACTTCATTATTACATTTAAAATCATCCTGGGGGTCTGTCATTACATGAGGTTGTCGACCAAAAAGGATTTCAAAGGGTGATAGGTTAAGGGGAGACCTGGGAGTGGTTCTGATGCTGTACAATACTAGTGGCAAAGCTTCTTGCCACGACAATCCAGTTTCAGCCATTAATTTGCTCAGCTTGTTCTTAATAGTGCTATTCACTCTCTCCACCTTTGCACTCGCCTGTGGATGGTACGGAGTATGCAGCTTGCTATTAATTCCCATCAGCTTGCACATGACCTGAAAGACTTCACCTGTAAAATGGGTACCCCTATCACTTTCAATTATTCTAGGGATACCATATCTACACACAAATTCCTGCACAATTTTCTTTGCAGTGAATGTAGCAGTATTTGTGGCAGCAGGGAACGCTTTTACCCAGTTGGAAAATACATCAATACAAACTAACACATATTTTAAATTCCTACAGGGTGGTAACTGTATGAAATCGATTTGTATTACCTGAAAAGGTCCGTCTGTCGGGGGGATATGGGATGGCTCTGTTGGTATTGACTTTCCAATATTCTTCCTCAAGCAAGTAAAACATGTCATTGCTCTCATACCTGCATGAGAAGAGAATCCTGGCGCATACCAGTAGGCTCTCACCAGTTTACACATACCCTCTTTGCCCAGCTAGACTTGGAAGATATGCTCTGGGGGCCACTGGCTTACCGTGTCCACCTGTCCAAAGTCCTGAGGACTACTGGCCATACCCCTTTGACCTCCAGACCTCCCTTTCCTGTAAGAACACAAATCTTTTTCATTTTGTTTAACTGTTGTGTATTATCAGTTGTGTGAAGTAAACCATCTGTGGAAAGCGAAAAGAGAGGGGAAACAATGGCCCTCATTCCGAGTTGATCGGTCGCAAGGCGAATTTAGCAGAGTTACACACGCTAAGCCGCCGCCTACTGGGAGTGAATCTTAGCTTCTTAAAATTGCGACCGATGTATTCGCAATATTGCGATTACTAACTACTTAGCAGTTTCAGAGTAGCTCCAGACTTACTCTGCCTGTGCGATCAGTTCAGTGCTTGTCGTTCCTGGTTGACGTCACAAACACACCCAGCGTTCGCCCAGGCACTCCCACCGTTTCTCCGGCCACTCCTGCGTTTTTTCCGGAAACGGTAGCGTTTTCAGCCACACGCCCCTGAAACGCCGTGTTTCCGCCCAGTAACACCCATTTCCTGTCAATCACATTACGATCGCCGGAGCGAAGAAAAAGCCGTGAGTAAAAATACTTTCTTCATAGTAAAGTTACTTGGCGCAGTCGCAGTGCGAACTTTGCGCATGCGTACTAAGCGGATTTTCACTGCGATGCGATGAAAAAGAACGAGCGAACAACTCGGAATGAGGGCCAATAAAAAGAAAATTTGTCAGATTTGCGTTCACCATCAGGCTGTCACACCATCATGCATATCGGTGTCTATGCACAGTCTCCCTTCACCAATATTCTCATTCTCCACCCTTTGTGCATGGCCAGGCACACTGCATTAATACTGGTGTCCTTATGTCCTTATGCTGGTGAGATATACTGGTTTTGGGCAGAGCTCTGAAAGACCGAGTAGGCATGTGGCGTTTGAACTGTAATCGGGTCCATGTGTTGTACCCTCCTGTCGGTGAACGTAAGAGATGAGGAGGAAACTTTGAAGAAAGATCACATAGAAATTAGTAACAGGTAAGTTTATAGAGGCAAAGAAGATTTTTATAAAATTTGACATCTGGATTGGGCACTACGGGGGAATGATTCTCTACTCGGTCGGTTCCCCTAAAAAAAAATTCTATGTGTGTTATAGCTCTACTGGGACTATCCCAGCCATCAATCCAGTGTCCTGTCCATTCTAAGTTCATAGGGAACCCGGTATCTTTGAGATAATTTCCTCTACTTGTGATGGACATGCATCTAAAACAGTGAAATGCAACATTAGTCTTCGTGGGTATCCCACATACTTTGTGCGTCCTGGGCGGGAGCACTCAATATGTATACCATCTCTAACAAAACTCCTGTTAAGTTAATTAAAGGTCACTTCTGCTAGAGAGAGAAGCAAAAGTTTAGAGGCCTCCACCTAACCCCAGCAAGTTCTGTCAAAAGGGTAAAGTTGCATTTATTCTGTTCTTCCCATTAACTGAATCTGTGTTTTCTATATGGCCCGTGATTCCTTACTATCTGTCCCTTGATCCCGTCTATGTGTTTAATAACGTGGCTTGTTTTCTCTGTCTAGGGGTCTATATTGGCTATGTGCTCTACTACTCTTACAATCTCTAGCAAAATGTCCTTCCTTCCTACAAGTATAACATATTCTCGGTCTTTTCTTACCACCAGGGTTTTGGGGTTTAGGCTGATGAGACTTTGGTGTAAAAGCCTGTATTCTTTCAATCCTCAGCCTCTTCTCCTGCAGTTCTCTACGCCTAGCAATATTCTTATGGTGTTCAATCGCGCACTCTCACAAGCTACTGTGGCCCCTCTCCAATCACGCA
Source organism: Pseudophryne corroboree (assembly GCF_028390025.1). Lineage (NCBI taxonomy): Eukaryota > Metazoa > Chordata > Amphibia > Anura > Myobatrachidae > Pseudophryne > Pseudophryne corroboree. Next base: position 124,576,030 of record NC_086451.1, on the reverse strand, counting down.
AAAATGTTTGTACCCTGTCCCTTACTGTCTTATTGAGTCCGTCCATTAGCACAGAGACAGCCACTTCCCTATAATTCGCATCGTTCCCTGTATCTGATACGCCAATGTATCTATCCATTATTTGCAGGGCCCGAATGAAATATTCAGATGTCATTTCATTTTCCCTCTGTTTTATGGAGAAATTTTTTCTACACTTAACAGTTGTGGGGAAATACAACTCTAGTTGCATGTTAATTTGCTCTAAGTTCTCCTGATTGTGTTTGTCAGTCATAAGACTATCCGACTCTAACCTACAATCAGTGATACATTTTTGGGTGTCAATATTAGGGGGTAGGCACGCTTTCAAAAATATCTGCCAGTGTTTGTTTGTCGGTTCGTACGCATTACCCAGATCTCTGATAAATTTCTGACATCTGGCTAAATGCTTCCGAGGGTCGGGGAATTCTGAAATGATTGATCGCAGCTCATATTTGGGCCACGGGCAATACATTGCATTATTCCTGGTGAGGACTACTCCCTGACTATCGGTTCCCCCATTGGGAGTTACTATTTCCAAGACAGGGTGTAATTCTACCATTCCGTTCCTAATATGTTTACTGTGAGGTGTTGTTGTCTCTGTGCAATTAACTGTCTCACACTTACCGGTAGCTGTGACCTCACCAGTTCTTTCATTGGGGAATATTGTTACTGCTCTTCCTGGTTGGACAGGCCCCACCTGAGTTTCCTGCAAGGTGACTGCTTGGTGGAGAGCTGCAATTTGGCTGGATCCTTCATCTTCTTGTGACCTATAACCTTGAAAAGACTTCAAAACAGGATACATCTTGCAAAAATTAGGGTTAATACATTGTTTTTGCATACTACTATCATTTACTGATATACCATTGACTGTAGCCATCTCTTCCCCTTCGACCTGTGTCGACAATGGTATGTTTGTGTTCTCATTCCCGGTAGGTTTTGAACCTGTTTTGCAAATTTGTTCCCTTTGCATATCCCCCTCTTGTTGCCATACATTTTAAACAATCTGTATGTTTAATCCTTTGTTTCTTGGATTTTAGAAGACATATTTTACTGCTTACATTCTGCAGTGCCTCTGGTTCAAAGCTGCCCACCCTAGGGAATGGTACACTATCTTTGTTAGTCATACATACCCACTCATTGCATAAAACTTCTGTGTGTGAAACATATTTTTCACACATGATAAACCTTTCTGAGCCTTTTGGCCACAATTCTGCCTGAACCCTGTCTAAACGTCTCTTACTTGAGCAACTGGCTCCCATATTTCTGGATCTTTTTTTAATAACTTAAAAAAATTCCCACAAACACCAAAATAATCAATATAAGTAGACGGTGGAAGTATCTCCGAGCGCCTTCCACTCGCTCTTCGCCCACGTTGGCCAGTACAACGATACACTGTTGATAGCGGATCGCAATGTACCCAACTTAGGGCTCCTATCAGACCTTACAGCACTGTAATTTCTTTCGGTGGAAGTTCTGTTTGGAATATTTTCCTGAGAGAGGCAGCGAAAAATTCCTTTTCGGTATCTTTCAACTGGAATTGTTTGTAGGGTGAAAAACAGAGAAATTAGATAACTATCCTTCACCCTTTCCAGTGAAGCCCACCAGGGAGATTTCCCAACGTTATCAAAGAAAAACCCCTTTGTCTAAACAATCATGTCTGCGTATGCTCTTCCACAGCGCATATGACACAATAATATCACGTTGTGCTGTGCAAAACAAACGGACATGTGATGCAATAGCACAGCCTATAGATACTAGTTATCTATATGCCCTACAATTGCTGTAGACCACTTTAGCCTAGACCACTCCAGACCACTTTAGTTGTATGGGATCACTTCAGACCACTTCAGACCACTTCAGTTCCTAATAACGCAGGGTAGCGAACCCTACGCCACCGGGCCTCTACTAACCCAGTGTTAGCACTTCAGACCACTTCAGAACACTTCAGTTCCTGGGTTCAGTATCCACTCACTCCTGCGTTCGCTCACTCAAATACACTTTGTTTTTCTGTACAGAAAATTTGGATTCATTCAGGTTGGCAGCTTTACCCCCAGAGGCAATTAAAAAAAAAAATTATACTACATTTTTTATTAGAAACCGGGTAGTTTTGTGCTATTGTAGCGTGACTACTGTCCCACCTTTAAACTAAACGAACTATTGTGTAATTTGTACTTAGCGACTGTACTCTTACGCAATTTGCGTAAACACGCGACCGTGCGTGTCCCTTACGCCACGTGTGCAGTTCCGTACTTTGTCCGAGACACGTGTACAAAACCGTACGTCTGCAATAGCACAAATCATACAACTCTATAAATGTGAGCAATAAAACTACTATTGCCCACTAAACACAACACAGTTTCTTTCTGTATAAACCTTTACAACTATAGCCAGACTGCGTTTGTGCTTGAGGCTTACTTCCTAAAATATTTATTTTAGTTTTAACTATATAGCAACAAATATCTCCGGTTTCACACAGGTCTAAATGAATCTAGCAGTCTGAATGTTATGGCAACAATGTGAGGATATACAAAGAGTATGGGTGCCGTGTATGCTTTTGGCACCAAAAAAAAAAAAATTCACAGATTTTTAAATAGCTTTTTCCTGTTTTTACTTTACGGGTTCTACCAGCACCTCTACAAACCATACAGAGCAGACGCCATCTAATCAGCAAATAAGTAGGGTTTTCAGTGTATCCATCGACCAGGAAAAGGATACGTAGGATACTTTCTGTCCACCCTTTTGCTGATAGATTAAGTCTGCTGTGACCTGTTAGGCTGTGAGTATGTGGAAAACCAGACGGAGCCCCAAATTGAGAATGCTGATTTATATACAGGAATGAAAACTATACCTTAAACACACCTTAAATACACTTTACCATGGAGCCGCTGCGGCCGCTTTACTTAATACACACTCTACGTAATTTGTACGCTATTAGCGTACAGAGTCCCGTACTGTGTACGGACTTTGCGTACAAACGCCACGCTGACGGTACAAAGTACACACAGCGCGTACACACCCAGAGATACATCGCAAACCCTTAACAACAATGCAAGCAATAGCAATAAACCTTTAAACCTTAGCAGGGAAAGGAAAAACACGACACCGGTTTGCTATTTAAAATGCTGGGTTCCGACACCACAGCGTATTATTACGGAAAGGGGGTTACAATATAAACAATATGATACAATACAACAGAATAATGGCTACAGTCAATGGTACATACTTTTAGTTTCGCCTGCGCTTCCCGGTCCGGTCCTCGGTCATCTAATAGATAACTTTGTGAGTCTTGTGTCTGACCAGGCCTGCAGCAGGCTCTCTTTATACAATTCATCCAAAACTTAACACAATGGATACTGTAATCTCTTTGTCCATTGGACACAGGGATGGTCTTTTACAGTACAGGAGAGGTCATAGGTCGGTTTGAATAGGTGGGCGATGTCTGTTCCAACTGCTCTTGTGGGTGGTCTCCTCTGGATTCCCGCCGCATACATAATGTACAGTAAATACAGTTTATATCTATATTCTACTCCTGCACATAACTATCCGCAGGAACATGCGATCTTTCTCAAACCAACACCGGAATGTTACCCTTAAAATACCCTACAGCTGGATACCAAACACCACCTTATAACCTTATTCTGTCCCCTCCTATCCTGTAAAGGTGAATCCCTTTGTTATGTTACCATTTAAACTGCTGTTACTTTCTGATGCGGTGCAGGGAGGCTATGTGTACATTGTGCACTATTTGGATTAAATATGTAATGTGTTTTGATAACTTTCCATGCGTTCACAAACTCTACCATAAATACCCATACCATGCACTAATGCGCAGGACCGTGGGAGCGACCATACGCAAATTGCGGATATGTGCACGCACGGCAGAACAAGTACACGCGCGGAGGCCATCTGTGTGTAGTTTGTATGTAATGTGTGTACTGCAATATTTTTCGACTTTGACAGTAGGATGCAAGTTTGTTTTTAGTCCCGAAATGCATAACCTTGCATTTTTCTATACTGAACCTCATTCTCCATTTAGATGCCCAGATTTCAAGTTTAGATAAATCATTCTGCAGAGACTCCAAATCTATTTCCAAATTAATTACCTTACACAGTTTAGTATCATCTGCAAAGATTTACACTGTGCTTTCCAGGCCTATTTCTAGGTCATTGATAAATATGTTGAACAGTAGTGGCCCGAGTATGGACCCTTGTGGTATTCCGCTGACTACTGGAGTACAGCTTGAGGACTTCCCATTGACCACTACTCGCTGTACCCAGTTATTCATACTTATCCATGTGCAAACAGTTTTTCCTAGGCCAAGCTCCTTTAATTTGATGATCAGTCTCCTGTGAGGCACTGTATCGAAGGCTTTTGCAAAATCTAAATAGACCACATCCACTGCTTTTTCCTAGTCAAGATTATTGAGCATATCTTCATAGAAGCTAATTAAGTTAGTTTGACATGATCTGTCCCTCACAAACCCATGCTGGTTCTTGCTAATAATCATAGCGGTCTGTAGATACTCCAGTATGCTATCCCTTAGAATTCCTTCCAATATTTTCCCCACTATAGATGTCAAACTAACCGGTCTGTAGTTACCCGGATGATTTTTGGATCCTTTTTAAATAATGGCACTACCTCACCTATACGCCAATCCTTCGGTACCATGCCTGATCTAATTGAACTATTGAAAATCAAGTATAGGGGTCTTGCTAGTTGTGACCTAAGCTCCATAAGAACCCTTGGGTGAAGTCCATCAGGACCAGGTGATTTATTAATCTTAAATTTTCTTAGTCTCTCCCGGACTACTTCTTCACTTAAACAAGTATCTAACCATGAATCATTACTGTCACTATCATTATGCACCTCTCCCACCATCAGTTCTTCTCTGGTGAACAGTCATGAAAAACAATTGTTCAGTATTTCCGCTATTATTTCATCATCATTTATCAATACTCCAAATTCATTTTTTATTGGACCTATGTTCTCCTTTTTTAACTTTTTACTGTTTATGTATTTAAAATACTTTTTAGGATTGGTTTTACTCTCTATAGCGATTTGCTTTTCATTTTATTATTATTATTATTATTATTAATATCCTTTTTTTATATGGTGCCACAAGGGTTCCGCAGCACCCAATTACAGAGTACATAAACAAATAATCAATCAGGAAAACAGCAACTTACAGTAGACGACAATATAGGACAAATACAGGGTAAATAAACAGTTACATCAGCAGATGACACTGGAATAAGTATCAGGTGGCAGAGGACTGCTGGATTTGGTGCAGTTGAATATTATTAAAGTAAGAAAAGGATAAGCACATGAGGGAAGAGGGCCCTGCTCATGAGAGCTTACATTCTAAAGGGGTGGGGTAGACAGAAAGGGGTGAGACAGATGGGGTACATAGAGAGCGTGGAACAGAGGTTTAGGATGAGATTTGGCTGGGTCTGGTGAAGAAGTGGGTCTTGAGAGCCCGTTTGAAGTTTTGTAAAGAGGTGGAGAGTCTGAGGGGGAGAGGTAGGGAATTCCAGAGAAGTGATGCAGCACGTGAAAAATCTTGGAGGTAGGAGTGGGAGGAAGTAATCCGTAGGCAGGAGAGTCGGCATACATTAGCAGAGCAAAGAGGATGGGTGGGAGTGTAAAGGGAGATAAGGTCAGAGATGTAGATGGGAGAGGAGTGGGTGAGGGCTTTGTAAGCAAGTGTGAGAAGCTTGAAATGGATTCTGAAAGGGAAGAGGAGCCAGTGAAGGTCTAGTAAGAGAGGATAGATGGACCTAGTGCGTTTGGTGAGGAAAATGAGCCGGGCAGCAGCATTGAGGATAGATTGGAGTGGAGAGAGGTATTTGTCAGGAATGCCAGTCAGGAGGAGATTACAGTAGTCCAGTCTGGAGATGACCAGTGAGTGGATAATAGTCTTAGTAAATGCTGGATCAGAAAGGGTCTGATCCTGGAAATATTTTTTAGATGAAAACGGCAGATTTGTGAGAGGTGCTGAATGTGTGGTTTGAAGGAGAGGGAGGAGTCAAGGATTACTCCAAGACAGCGCACTTGGGGGCTAGAGGAGATAGTAGTGCCATCAATATCTATCTATCTATCTATCAATTTTCTATTTTAGCTTCTTTTTGCATTTTTTATTGGATTCCTTGTAAAACTTGAATGACTCCTCCTTTCCATTAGATTTAAATGCTTTGAAAGCACGGTTCTTTTTATCCATTTCTGCCTTGACCTTCTTGTTAAGCCACATCGGATTGAGTTTAGTACTCCTGCATTTACTGCCCATGGGAATAAATTTGTGAATATTGCTATCTAGCAACCCTTTTAAAGCATCACACATTTCCGAAGTGTTCTTGTTATGAACATACGTATAATATTAGAAAGGGGTTGGAGACGCACACGGTCTCCATGCACTTTAAGAAAATACATCAGTGCAACCCTAAACATCTTAAATTGTTTATTGGTATCCAGGCTATTACTCCAAATTGGAGAAATCGTGATTTGGAGAGTAATTTAGCAAAATCCGAGATGAAATGGATCATTAAGTTAAATTCTTTAATCCCTAATGGTCTTAATTCTGAGTTTGATCTTAAGTGGTTTTTATAATCATATTGTATTGTTTTAATCTGTTTTTAATATTTTTGTTTTTTGGGTATACATCGCCATGCACTTTACGGTCTCTGTATAAGGACTTGGACTTTCTATACACGCTGCACTTTATTCTTATCAATGGACGTATTAAAAGAATAATGTATATGGATATTGAGGATGGATCCTTGTATAAGTGCTATTTCTGGTCATTTGGAGCACTCTGTGGAGCGCAAGAGCCAGGCTTCCGGCAGAACAACGAGTGGAACGCATTGTGGAACGCACGAGGGTCACTTCCGGTTCCGGCCGGGAATCGGCGTGGCGGGGACTTACGCCACACCTGTCACTTATTGGGAGATTAAGTGAGGGTATTTAGGAGGGATGATTCTAACCAGCCACCATGACTCTGATGAAGGACTGAGGTCCGAAAAGCTTCAGGCGTGGTGACTGGTGTTCTGAGGATAATCCCTGGCGGTGACAGTTTCCTGAGAGTGGGGTTCAGTGTGTCCGGAGCTCTGATCCGCATTTTCCTATTTGAGATCTGGGAGGGTAGCTGCACGAATGCCTGGTTGATGTCCTATCCCACAATAGTGGTTACATGCTTATGTTATTCTGTTGTTTGTGAGTGCATTTTAATTAAATTACCATATTACTTTGCATCTGGCTGTACTTGCACTATTTTCGTTTTATCTTTGGATAATTTAAAGGTGACATCCATTTCGGTGGTGAGGATACATATATGAGGACAAGAGGATAATCCCCACTTATGGTTCTTTTTCCACACCGTTCACCATACTATTTTGGGAGGAAGTTTGGAACAGAGAATAAATACATCTGTTGGATATATCTCTGATGTAAGATATCTGGACTTTCATATGAACATTTGTGAATAGCGCATTGGTGTTCCTATATTTTTTCTGTCTAATGTTTGGGGACTTGTGAGGAGTCCTCCTTTGGTTTACTGAAGCTGCTGTTCACGGTTGACGCTGTATACAAGTAATATAATTTTAAGAAACAAAACTTCCCACTCAATGTCGTTAAGTGCACATCTCAGAATACTGAAATTAGCCTTCCTAAAGTTAAATGTTTTGGTTGAACCCTTATAGCTCTGTTTCCTGAAACTGATGTTGAATGTGATCATATAGTGTTACCCAAAGTCTCCCCAACTTTAGTGTTTGATTTGATGTCCACATTATTACTAATAGTATTAGTAATAGTTTTACCCCTAGTTGGGTCCTCGACTAATTGAGACAAGTAGTTATCCTTTAACATATTTAAGAACCTGTTGCCCCTCGCTTTAACACATGAATCATAACTCCAATTTATATCAGTATAATTAAAATCCCCAATCACTAGGATGTCCCGGCAGCCCCATATCTCATGAAAACAATAGGTTATGTACTTCACTTGGCTTGACTTGGGTTCAAGAACACAGCAGTCTGATCTAATTATATGTTTATTATAATTAAGAAATATCTTTGGGTTTACAAGGGTAAAAAGATTACAAAGAATATAAAGAGATTTAGAAAAGATATACAGGTTACTAGCAGGTTCAATAAACAAAAAGGAATAAAGAAAATCAGAACCTAATTACGCTTACATAGTGTATTAAGATCTGTGAGAGGAAGCTTCCCAGGAATATAGACATGCATCCAGGCAGGCAGCCACTTCCATCAGAATGAATAAAACAGTGTGTGTGTGTGAGGGGCAGATACTGTATAACCCCCTCATAGCTGCAGGGCCCCACCCTTTCCTTAACTCTCTCAATGCTGTGTACCTGGGCAGTAAGAAACCAGATATAATTTGGTTTCACTTTCAACAGCTGTCTTTCTTTTAAAATTCAAGATGTCAGGTTTCTTGACCTGGCCTGGCTTTTTGTAATGTCGTTTATAGCTTCTTAGATAAGGTAAGAGCCATAAACTAAACTCTGACTCCTCCACTATACATGTAGTTGTGGGTTCACTTAAAGGACAGGTTGGAAACCATTTTGTGTTGCAGACTCCAATACAATATACACCTAGACATTACATACAAGTCTTATATCGCTGGAAACAAATGAATGTCCCATTTGCCACATTCCCGCCTGTAAATTGAAGCATAAGGGGACTGGTGATACACCTCACAGTCTTACTTGTGCGTCACTGACCACCTGCTCATTTTGGCATGAAAGCCCATCAGCATGACTGTGTTCTGCACCTTCCCTGTGCTTAATGGTGAAACTGTAAAGCTGCAGCATCAGGCACCATTTTATGAGTCTTCCCTTGTCTCCAGAGACTCTACTCAGCTCACTCTGACAGATTCCTCCTGTCCCTAGCCATTCAGTGCTTCGATCCCCTGTGACCACTAAGGAACCGCTGCTGAGTCCTCCAGTAGTTAATGTGCAGCCCTTCTGCATTGCCTTCTGCTGGGTACCTATAGCTAGGCCACACATCACATCAGGCGTATCTTTATACAGTGTGCCCACATCATTCCCAGCTGTCTGTAACTCGTGGGTCTAATGTTACCATATGGGGAGAAATTTCATCATTAACACATACCGGGGAAAATACACCTAGACACTTTTCCCAAACAATCCCTTCCTTACTTTGTGCTGTATTGGAGCTAGCTCTCTGTTCAGCCTGGAGAGGTAAGCCTTCCACTGAAGCCTCAGTGTAGGGGAATCCCTGCTGGGTGTCTGCATACGACAGGAGTGCACTGAGGGAGGTCAGAGGAGGAACAGCAACGTGTTTCTCCCTTCTACTTAGCTGTGTACACAGCCCTCTTCTCTGACACAACCCTGGTGCCTAACATGCTGGCAGCATCCCCGATAGACACATTATTTCCTACATTGATACATGCATCATCAGAATTACTGGTAACATGGGTACAAGACAATACACCATCCCCATTATTATCCTGAGGTACCTGCAACACAACACAATCATTTTCATCAATACAAGAAATCATTGTCCCTCCTTTACACATAAACATTTGCATGTTTTCAGGGACCATTGGTACCTGCTAATCAATTTGTGCATTTTCCTCAATACGTGGAGTCACTGCCCTCCCCTGACACATAATCATTTGCATTTCATCTTGGTCCCACCGTACCTGCAAATCAATCTGAGCTGTCTCAACAATACAGGGAGTCATTTCCTTGTCCCTACACATAGACATTGGCATGTTATCTGGATCACCCGGGACCTGAGGGAGACTGGAGATAGCAAAAAAAGCTGGCAACATTGCAGTATCAGGGACATCAGGTTCCTTTAAGTATGCAGCCTGCATTCAGCCCTGATCTGACCCTAGCAGGGAGACAAGCTGGGTCGCCCAGACACTTCCCTGATGCTTTCCCCTATCTCCCTGTCCAGATACTGATACTCTCTGACCAGGGGAGAAACAGGTTCACCCTTTAGCAACGTAACATCACCACCACTACAAATGCTACTATTCTGCATTTCTAAATCATCCCTGACTATATCAGGTTCCTTGGCTAAACCCACACAATGCAAAGTACTAGCACTGGTACCTATCAGAGGCTCACCACCATATACCCCTGTCACATTGGAGTATGTACCATGATCACAAAGCATTACAGGTACTATACACAGAGTAACATCATTGCAAGGTTTAGCATAATCACATACTACCTGGGATGAATCACATATTTCAACAGACTTAGAAATGTCAGGCACACATTGTGCTATCAATTGTCCAAAGTCAGTCCTCATGAACACATTCTTGGGAATAATATCCGACACTCCCACCTCTCTTTTCAACACAGTCTCCTCCACAATCAGGTCCTCCTGAAAAACAGTCTCTTCCAGCTGCAAATTCTGCACAGACGGTGGTAATATGCTGTTCACACCAACAGCCCCTCCCAGTAGGATACACTGCACCTTCGGATGCGAGAACTCCGTAACATGGTGCACATCGACTATAGATGATGGGGATACCTGTTCCTCTTGGGGCACACCTGCAGGCTGGGCTACTGCTTCTCCCACTGATAAAAGAAGCTTTTGTAGCCGTTGTCTTTCATCATCGACTCTGCGACCCTAATCGTGCCAGAAGGGAGTATTGAGCTTCCTCCATTCATGTGCCGCACTCCATGCATCTTCAAAACATTCCTCCAGATCACGCAGCAGGTACCCTAGTCTCACCTTGGGACCTGAGGACAGAAGTGTGGTCCGATACTGGCTGAAGGCATTGCACTCATTTTCCTCTGCCCACCAGAGCTGCCAGATCAGCTGGATGCAGGTATTGTCACAGCAGACGAGACCCTGCAGCTGACATTCTTTAATTAGCTCATCCGTACTCATCCTGGAAAATGGGTCAGCAGCATATTCCTATTGCTCTTCTGATGCTGTCTTGGCTTCAGAATTGTCTGCCATCTCCCTGGTACTGGCAGAGGTGTCAGACCTCTGTCTGGTATGTGTTGTACTGTCCAAAGCCAGCTGACTCTCCAAAATGTAGTGGTCATTTGTTTGGCTGCCTCTGTCCCGTTGCAACAAAGTGGAATCCCCAGACCAGGGCTTGCTAACAGGAGAGTCTTTGCCTGCGGACTGACTTTTGAGCCTAGCCGGCTCCAGCTGGTATAGGCGGTCAGCCTGCCTTTCCTCCCTGGCAGCCTCACGTTCCAGAGCTGCTTGGCGATCAGAATGGAACTGTTGCACCAGCTGCATAAGGGTGGCCCAGTCTGGATATGTCTTCATATGTGCAATTGCACTCTGTAAATACTTATCCAGGTCAGGACCTTCAGTGTAGATGTAAGAGGTGCCCGACCTCCACTTTGTATTTGCAGTACTGTTCAAGTTCCCATAGTCAGTCATACTAGCGACTTGTTCCAGGCAAGGTTTAACGGTGACCTCCCTGGTCTCATGGTGTCGCGAGCAATCACTTTCTTGTGGGGGGTGAGTAAAACGCAGGCGTGTCCAGGATAACGGAGGGCGGAGGAGTGACGTCAAAGCTGGGCCCATTGTCGCTGGATCCATCGCACAGGGTAAGTATGTCCAGGGCTGCTCTACTTCTGCTTGATTTTTTTTTTAGCTTAGCAGGGCTGCACAAGTGATCGCAGCCCCGCTAAGCTAAAATACACTCACCCATAAGCGTGGACTGTTGATCGCAGCAGCAGCTAAAAGTTTCTGGCTGCGATCAACTCGGAATGACCACCTAAGATCTGTGGGAGGAATGTTCCCAGGAATATAGACATTCATCCATCAGAATGAACAAAACAGTGTATGTGTGAGGGGAATATATAACCCCCTTATAGCTGCAGGCCCCCACCCTTTCCCTATACTCTCTCAATGCTGAGTACCTGGGCAGTAAGAAACCAGATTTAATTTAGTTTCACTTTCAACAGCTGTCTTTCTTTTAAGTATCAAGAGGTCAGGTTTCTTGACCTGGCCTGGCTTTTAGATAAGGTAAGAGCCATAAACTAACCTCTGACTCCCCCACTATACATCAGTATCCTCTACTCCCATATCTATGTAGTTATGGGTTCCCTTAAAGGACAGGTTGGAAACCATTTTGTGTCACAGACTCCATTACAATATACACCTAGATATTACATACAAGTCTTATATCGCTGGATACAAATGAATGTCCCATTTGCCACACCCCCAAACCCACAGCCCTTTCGATTTGCTGCAAGAGTTGTTCTTCCTCATGTACACTAATATCCAGCAGTTTGTAGTACGTGCCTATGACTATTTTTTTTGCATCAATAGCCCCACTTGAGATTTCAACCCATAGTGACTCCACATTATCGCCAGTCCCCTCATAAATAACCTCCATTAAGTATGGTTTAAGTGATGGATCAACATAAATTAGAGATGTGCGGACGGCACTTTTCGTATTTTGTGTTTTGGTTTTGGTTCTAATTCCACTTTCGTGTTTTGGGTTTGGCTTGGTTTTGCCATGGTTTTGGATCTGGATGATTTTTGAAAAAAAACAACATAAAAACAGCTTAAATCGGGGGGGGGGGGGGCTAGCTAGCAAGCTGTGCAGATGTGCCTGCTATGAGCTCCTGCTTGCCCTATTATAAATGTGTTTTTCCCCCCGGCATAACTCTTTCTTTCCATCCACCCGCTGCTGCCCACCAGGCCCGGGACCCAGAGAGAACGGAGATGCGCTCCCCGCTGCATTTCAACGTTGAGGCCTCCATCCAGCACCGCAGCCGGAGCCTCGAGTTTGGGACCTGCCCGGGCGCGGGCTCCGTGATCGGTCAGCGGACACAGTGAGGTCTCCGGCGGCTCCCCCCAGCCTTGCATTCAGCTCCCCCTCCGCCTCCTACCTGCTCCGGGTTGCCAGGTGCGGCGGCGGACCCCGGACCTCCGATCCCCGTCGTCTGGAGCTGTGGCAGCGGCTTCCTGGCCCCTGCACCCATGCTGACGGCAGCCATCTTGCTTCACCCGGCCCTCTCATCAGCCGCTCCGTCCTGCTCCCACGGGTGGCGGCTGTGCCCCGGGGTCCTACTGCTGCATAGGTGCCCCCTCCACAGTGGAGCTGTGCGGTCCTCTACATTTCTGGGAGCCCCTGCAAGTCGGGGCCTACGTGGGAGCCAGAGACCGCGGCCTGGAGTAGTTGTGCTGCCCCATTAAAAGGATCCTGCAGGGGGGCGTGACCTGTCCTGGTCAAGATTTTCTACTACTGATCTGCTTGAGCCGGTAAGGATTGGGGACACGGGCAGCCCAAGAACACATATTGTCTGACACCTCTGCTAAGCCTCACCACCATTATCATTTGCTCTGCACTGCATTTATGCTGGACACCCTCTTCTCCCTGCTACATGATACTGGGATTTGGATTTATTGCTGCAGCTGCTGTCCCCAGCCATGCACACAGCTATTGTTACTATATCCCATCTGAGGTGTCTCTACCCCAACTTCATTGATTGCTGGAGTGACAGGTCTCGGGCCACTTGATTTATTACATCTATCAAACCCCCAATACACCCCGAGGATGCGAAGAACACTGTGCTTTCATGCTGCAGGTGACGGCTGTTATTGCTGTGATGATGCTGCTGGTCAGATCATCATAAAATGATATTTAGCTGCCCTCTACAGTGAGACGTGCTGGCCTGGTCCGCACTCGACAAAAGCAATATTACCCCACAGCTCTTCCTTCCTGGCGGTGTCAAATAAATGTTAACCCGTACCTGCTCCACTATGATGTACATGGAGTAATCCCTGTCAAATAGCAACCGTGATTTCTACGTATAGAGGACACAGCGTTGGACGCAGTCTGACTTTATTGTATGGCTCTCAGTATCCTTATTGGACGTGTTATGGACAAATTTTTCACCTTACCCGTGCCTAAACCTCAACGTTCTAAGGGCGGCGGAAAGGGAGCGACTCCATTGGCTGTTCTATCTCCCAATCCATCTATAATAAGCAACCCTGAAAAAGACCTTGAGTCGGCGGACACCATGCCTCCGAAGGCCGCCCCTACTCCCCCGTCTTACGCTGAGATAGTCAAAGCTATAAAAGAAACAGTCGAACCGTTATTACATGCACAAGCGGAAAAGTCAATGTCGGCTGTCACTGAGATCAAATCCGAACTTGGTTCCATATCCCGACGGATATCGACTAACGAAAACCGAATTGGCTCAAACTTTCATGAAATAGAGGAACTGAAACAACAAGTCTCGTCTTTAACGTCCTCCCGCCAACATATGGTGTCCAAACTTGATGATCTTGAAAATAGATCGAGAAGAAATAACCTACGGATTGTGGGTCTAAAGGAATCCATTAAAGGTCCGGATCTACTTAAATTTCTGACATTAGACTTCCCTCAACTGCTTGGTATCCCCGATGAGTTATCCTCCTTAGAAATTGAACGAGCGCACAGATTGGGCCCGCAGCGAACATCTAATCAAACTCGTCCTCGGCCGGTGATCTTCAAATGCCTCAATTTCCGTCACAAAGAAATGATATGGTCAGCGGCTAAAGCAAAGGGCACTCTTCAATGGGATGGACAGAGACTTTTTGTATTTCAGGACTACTTAGCTGAAGTCTCCAGGGCCCGCCGCGAGATGTCTGTGGTTTGTAGCCAGTTGATAGAGTCCAAAATTAAATTTGCCTTGCTCTATCCAGCCCGGCTGCGTATCTTTCTACCCCAAGGTCCGAAGGACTTTACCAATGTGGATGACGCTAAAGCTTTTCTTAGTCAGGACATGGAATCCGCAAATCCTAGTTCTATGGACCAAAATGAGTGAGATATTGAGTTCTGCTAGATAATTGATGACCGTCAATCTGTCTTAGTTTATGCTGAGTATATAGGCGATTTGGGAATTATCTTTATAAATACGAATTACCGACCCCTTTTTGTTTATTTTTATTTTTTTCTGACAGATGTTGTTATTATTATTTGCTGGTCGGCAGCAATTTTTCTTTTTCTTTTATGATGGTTTTATTTCCTTTTCTCCTATTGCTTTATCTCTTGCTGCCGACTGGATTACTGAAAGTTCCCTATTATTGCCTACTTTGTTTTGCAATGCCTTACTTAGGGACCCCCTGGATAATTTCTGTGTCCGGTGCTGAGAAGTCCTCTAAGTTACTTTTATAATTATATTTGGGTTTGTCCCACGGTTGCTGTTTGTTCACACAATGTTTTCATTACTAGTTTTATACTACGGTATATACTTCTGTACTACTTTTCTATACTTCTCTTTTCCAGCTCTATACGAACTTTCCTGTTCATCCTTCATGCCTACCTATTTCCTTGGGAGCTGGGGCGCTCTCTTGTACACTGATACACTGCATTTATACTTGACCAATGTTGAAGCCTTGTATGTTTTCTGTCCTGTGCTCTGGTCTGATGGTGGATGCTGGGATCTCACACACTCGCAACTTTTATCTAACATTTGGCCTCACAACTTAAGCTATACTCTTGGAATGTGAGAGGTATACATTCGCCCATCAAACGCCGCCGAATTCTTACTTACTTGAATAAGGTTAAAGCTGACATCACCTTGTTACAGGAAACTCATCTGACACCCACTGAACACAGTAAACTTACTATGCTCCGCCATCAACTTGTTGCATCCTCATCCTTTAATTCAAAGGCAAGAGGAGTAGCCATTCTGGTGCGAAAAGGTATTAAGGTTGATATCCACCATCGGATCATAGATACAGCGGGCAGATATGTTATATTAGATGTTACCCTGGAAGGATCCCGTTATACACTGTGTAATGTATATGCTCCTGCAGTATATGATAAGTTATTTTATATCCACATCACGAATCTACTTAGACCATACTCCAATACCTCGATTATAATGGGGGGCGACATGAATTTAGTCTCCTCTCTTGTACTAGATAGGAAGAGCACATCAACTCAAAAGTCTCGCCTCCCAAAAATTAATTTGAATTATATGGCTACCCAGTTAGGTCTCATAGACATCTGGAGAATATGTAACCCCATTGAATTGGACTTCACTTGTTACTCAGCCACATATAACTCTTTCTCACGCCTAGATTACTTCTTTATTTCTGATGCCCTTTCAGTCAGGATATTGGACTCAGAGATAGAACAGATTCTTATATCGGATCATGCTTCCATTTCACTAACAATACAAACTAAATTTACCCTGGGATCTAATACCCATTGGCGATTCCCAACTAAACTGGCAGCTTCTCCGAATTTTCAAACTATGTTGCAGTCAGCATGGGACTCTTATCAGACCAATAACTCTGAACATGAGTCGGACCCAGGCCTATTTTGGCAAACAGCCAAGGCGGTGCTGAGAGGCGATATTATTGCCTTTACAGCTAAATTTAAAAAGGATCAAAATGAAACCTACCGTACGGCTCAATCTGCACTTACCTCCTCCTTTCAATCCTTTAAATCTTCCCCCACTGCTGACAACAAACATAAGTACAAAGAGGCGAAACAACATTTTGACCAAATTCTAACACAAATAGACAATAGATTTCTTGCTGCAGGCAAGCATAATATATTTTAATTTGGGAACAAATCTAGCCGCCTGCTGTCTAACTTACTTAAAACGAATGAAGGATCTCATCATATCCCTGCCTTACAAGATGACCATGGCGAGACCTCCTTTCATGGGGAAACAATTTCAAACATCTTCCATGCATTCTATAATAACCTTTATTCTCAAGATTCTATCAATGTTGCAAATAAACAGGAATTCTGGGAAGGGCTCACATTGCCGCAAATTACCTCAGAGCAATCAGATTCACTCGTTACCCCTTTCACTACTCAAGAAGTGCTAGACACTATTAGGGGACTTAAGAATCTTAAAACCCCGGGCCCTGATGGGTTGGCTTCTGAATTCTTTAAGCTCCTTTCCCCAAAAATAGTAGAACCCCTAACGGCCTTTTATAATTCTATTTTATCCTCTGGACCTATCCCCATATATTTTAATTCTGCAGTGGTCCGGGTATTGCCTAAGCCGGGTAGAGACCCCCTACTACCCTCGTCCTACAGACCAATTGCATTACTTAATGTTGATTACAAAATTTTCACCAAAATTTTATCAGAGAGAATGAAGAAAATGCTCCCTTCCATTATTCACGAAGACCAGACTGGCTTCATTTGGGGCAGACACTCAGTGACCAATATAAGGAAAATCTTAACTATTCTACAGTCTCTGGAGCTGTCTGGACCGAGTAATCCTGCATTTCTGCTATCGTTAGACGCCGAAAAGGCATTTGATCTGGTAACGTGGGATCACTTATTCGAGATGCTCTGAATGTTTGGATTACCCCCTAAATTCGTGCAGACCCTGCGGACCATTTACCATAACCCACCCACCCAGATCTTTGTTAATAAGTACTTCTCTACCCCATATTTTATACAACAGGGAACTAGACAGGGCTGCCCCCTTTCCCCCTTGCTATTCGCAGTTGCCCTGGAACCCCTTGCCATAGCCCTAAGGCAACTACCTGCTTTCACCGGTATCTCAGTGAATGGTGTAACTTCCAAAGTAAGCTTGTTCGCTGACGATATGCTTCTTTTTATTAAAAATCCCATAAGGTCTATCCCAGCTATTCTGTCTCTCATAGATAAGTTTGGCTCATTTGCTGGTTACTGTATTAATATTCATAAGTCGGAGTTGTTGCTTTTGAATTATCCTAGAGACTCCCCAAAACTCTCTAATTTCTCCACTCCACTTACTTTAACTTTTTCCAAACTAAAATACTTAGGAATCTATATCCCGCCCACTCTGTCCCAGTTATACTCGTATAACTACACCCCAATTATTAATAAAATAAAAACTCAACTAGAAAGCTGGATGGACCTCCCGCTCTCATTAATGGGCAGGATAGCGGTGCTAAAATCAGTGATATTCCCTAAACTAGCATACCTACTCCAGATGCTCCCTGTCACAATTTCTAGGAAAGATACACAGATATGTTCTGGATTATTCTCCAGATTTATCTGGAAAAAAGGAAAGCCCCGAATGCCTAAAGCACGCACATACCTTAATAAGCAGAAAGGTTGGCTTAGTATGCCGTATATACAGACATTTGCTAGGTCAGCCTTATTTCATTATGCCTCTGACTGGATTATGCGCCAAGGTATATATACCAATCTGTTTTTGGAAGAGGCCCTTTTTTACCCTTATTCTCCTGCCACACTTCTCCATACCCCGTCATCTGATATCCCGACAGAGATCAAACTTAACATCCTTTTTGGTGATACTTACAGAGCTTGGCTGGCTATACATAAAAATCTTAAAAGTAACCCTTTTTCCTCCCCATATATTCCCATCTGGGGAAACCCTAAATTTACTCCTTCAGTGCACAACAAAATGTTCTATTCCTGGAGCGGTCAGGGAATTATGGTGATAAAAGATGTTTTTGACCCCGGTGGACACCTCCTCTCC
This sequence comes from Pseudophryne corroboree, assembly GCF_028390025.1. NCBI lineage: Eukaryota > Metazoa > Chordata > Amphibia > Anura > Myobatrachidae > Pseudophryne > Pseudophryne corroboree. The sequence goes on along the minus strand of NC_086451.1, from coordinate 124,557,593 downwards.
TTTAATCAATTGCAGGAGCGGTTTTCTATCCCTCATAGACAATTTTTTATGTACCTACAGCTAAGACATTATATTAATGCGCTGGTATATCCTCTTGGTACCTTCTACCCCTCCCTGTTGTCAATACTACCCTTGCCCTTTGCCGTACCCGTCCATTCAAAATTAGATTTCTCTATACAGACCTTATTGAGGCTAGCACTCCATCTTGGGATACATTAGCCCCTGACCTCCCAGAAATCAATGACACTCTGACTAATACTGCGCAGCCTATGAAATATTTGAAATCAGCTAGACTTCAGGAGATCCACATTAGAGTGTTTAATAGGATGTATGTCTCCCCTCTAAAAAAAGGAGTCATTTCAATGCTTCGGAAACAGGATTGTGCCCTAAATGCTCAGCACTAGGAGCCAATCTTCTACATAACCTTTGGTCTTGTGGTAAGATTAAAAAAATTTGGTACAAACTTGTCGGTTACTTTAATAAAGTGTTTAACCTCAACTTTTCTTTATCAATCGGGCCACTGTTATTTGCAGACTTTTCTATGTATCTCACGCAACACGATATTGCCCATTTAATCCCATTACTGACTGTTATGGTTACTATTGCAAAGCAAGCTATCTTACTGCACTGGATATACCCAACTGCTCCTACTGTGAGGGAATGGGAACGTATGTTAATAGAGCTCCTTTACCACGAATGTCGTATGGCTTCTTTCAATAGTAATCAAGATGTAGCGCTCTTCCACAAAAAATGGGGAGACTTTATTAGTAGTTTACCTATACTTACTCAAAATAGAATTTGGCAAATCTTTGATAATACCTCTTGGTACAACGTGAATATAGCCGCTAAGACTGTGATGTAAGCTCTCCCATGTATTGAGATTATACTGTAAGAAACACAATCCGAGTGTCCACCATTATGAATTGAATTGCGTTGACAGAATGATTAGACTTTGCCTTCTCATGCATTCATTTTCCCCAGCTCCATCCCCCCTCTTTTCTTTCTTCTTTCCCTTTTCCTCTTTTCTCTCTCTTCTTCTTCGTCTTTTCTCTCTCCCTATTCCTCTTTATGTCTTGTTTTTTCTCCTTTTCTTCTCTCTTCTCTCTTAGTTTTCGATCTTAAAATATAAAAGAAAAAACTTTGTAGTCATTTTATATTTTCTTTGTATTCAAGGGTATGGCCGCACTTTCCTTGATGTATTGATGTTTTTGATGTTCTGATAAATCTTTGTGTCCTGCCTCAATGTTACATTTTGACTACTCAATAAAGAGATTTATAAAAAAAAAAAAAACAGCTTAAATCACATAATTTGGGGGTAATTTTGATCCTACAGTATTATTAACCTCAATAACATTCATTTCCAACTAATTTCCAGTCTATTCTGAACACCTCACACCTCACAATATTGTTTTAAGGCCAAAAGGTTGCACCGAGGTGGTTGTATGACTAAGCTAAGCGACACAAGTGGGCGGCACAAACACCTGGCCCATCTAGGAGTGGCACTGCAGTGGCAGACATGATGGCAGATTTAAAAAATAGGCCCCAAACAGCACATGATGCAAAGAAGAAAAAGAGGCGCAATGATGTAGCTGGATGACTAAGCTAAGCATCACAAGTGTGTTGCACAAACACCTGGCCCATCTAGGAGTGGCACTGCAGTGTCAGACAGGATGTCAGATTTCAAAAATAGGCCCCAAACAGCACATGATGCAAAGAAGTAAAAGAGTTGCAAGATGGAATTGTCCTTGGGCCCTCCCACCCACCCTTATGTTGTATAAACAGGAAATGCACACTTTAACAAACCCATCATTTCAGTGACAGGGTTTGCCACACGACCCTGTCGCCCCCACCAAAAAAGAAGCAATCAATCTCTCCTTGCACAAACTGGCTCTACAGAGACAAGATGTCCACCTCATCATCATCCTCCGATTCCTCACCCCTTTCAGGGGTTACATCCTTCTCACAGAGTATTAATTCGTCCCCACTGGAATCCACCACCACAGGTCCCTGTGTACTTTCTGGAGGCAATTGTTGGTAAAGGTCTTCCCGGTGGAATTTATAATTCATTTTGATGAACATCATCTTCAACACATTTAGTGGAAGTAACCTCCTACGCCGATCGTTGACAAGGTTACCGGCTGCACTAAACACTCTTTTGGAGTACACACTGGAGGGGGGGCAACTTAGGTAAAATAAAGCCAGTTTTTGCAAGGGCATCCAAATTGCCTCTTTTTCCTGCCAGTATACGTACGGACTGTCTGACATGCCTACTTGGATGCTGTCACTCATATTATCCTCCACCATTCTTTCAATGGTGACAGAATCATATGCAGTGACAGTGGACATGTCTGTAATCGTTGGCAGGTCCTTCAGTCCGGACCAGATGTCAGCTTTCGCTCCTCACTGCCCTGCATCACTGCCAGTGGGTGGGCTAGGAAATCTTATTCTTTTCCTTGCAGCCCTAGTGGCAGGAGAAATTGAAGGACGAGCTGTTGATGGGTCACGTTCTGCTTGAGTTGACAATTTACTAACCAGCATGTCTTTGCACCTCTGCACACTTGTGTCTGCTGGAAAGAAAGATATAACGTAGGCTTTAAACCTAGGATCGAGCATGGTGGCCAAAATGTAGTGCTCTGATTTCAACAGATTGACCACCCATGAATCCTGGCAAAGCAAAAGAAAGGCTCCATCCACAAGTCCCACATAATTTGCGGAATCGCTCTGTCTTATCTCCTCGTTCAATTTATCCAGCTGCTTCTGCAAAATCCTGATGAGGGGAATGCACCTGACTTAGGCTGGCAGTGTCTGAACTGACTTCATGTGTGGCAAGTTCGAACCTTGCACAAGACAGAAATCATTTTCCACTGCGCTTGAGTCAGGTGCATTACCCCTCCTTTGCCTATATTGTATGTGGATGTATAGGCTTGAATGGCCTTTTGCTGCTCCTCCATCCTCTGAAGCATATAGAGTGTTGAATTCCACCTCGTTACCAACTCTTGCTTCAGTTGATGGCGGGGCAGGTTCATGACTGTTTGCTGGTGCTTCAGTCTGCAGCACGCGGTGGCAGAATGCCGAAAGTGGCCCGCAATTTTTTCGGCCACCAACAGCATCTCCTGCACACCCCTGTCATTTAAAGAAAAATTCTGCACCACCAAATTAATTGTATGTGCAAAACATGGGATGTGCTGGAATTTGCCCACATGTAATGCACGCACAATATTGGCGGTGTTGTCCGATATCACAAATCCCCAGGAGAGTCCAATTGGGGTAAGCAATTCTGCAATGATGTTCCTCAGTTTCCGTAAGAGGTTGTCAGCTGTGTGCCTCTTACGGAAAGTGGTGATATATAGCGTAGCCTGCCTGGGAACGAGTTGGCATTTGCGAGATGCTGCTACTGGTACCGCTATTGTTGTTGATGCGGGAGGCCATACATCTACTCAGTGGGCTGTTACAGTCATATAGTCCTTAATCTGTCCTGTTCCACTTGTCCACATGTCTGTGGTTAAGTGTACACTGGATACACCCGCATTTTGTAGGACACTGGTGACTCTTTTTCTGACATCTGTGTACATTCTCGGTATCGCCTGCCTAGAGAAGTGGAACCCAGATGGGATTTGATACTGGGAACACAGTACTTCAAACAATTAAGTGCCACTGAACTAATGGTGGATATCGGACGCACATCTAACACCAACATAGCTGTCAAGGCCTCAGTTATCCATTTTGCAAAAGGATGACTGCTGTCATATTTCATCTTCCTCACAATGGACTGTTGGACAGTCAATTGCTTACTGGAAGTAGTACAAGTGGTCTTCCGACTTCCCCTCTGGGATGACGATCCACTCCCAGCAACAACAGCAGTGACAGCAACAGCAGGCGTACCATTCAAGGATCCTATGGAGGAACCCCGATTAGGAGACGACTCCACAGTCCTGACAGTGACATGGCCTGCAGGACTACTGATGTTCCTGACTGAGGAGGAAGTTGACGTTGAGGGAGTTGGTGGTGTGGCTTGCAGGAGCTTGGGTAAAGGAGGAAGAAGGGATTTAGTTGTCAGTGGACTGCTTACGCTCTTACCCAAAGTTTCAAACTTGACACTGACTTCTGATGAATACGCAGCAAGTGACATACAAGGGAGGATGTTCCTAGGTGGTTAACATCCTTACCCCTACTTATTACTGATTGACAGAGGCAACAGATGGCTTGACACCTTTTGTCCGGATTTGTGGAGAAATAATTCCACACCGAAAGAGGTGGCTTTTTCGGTAGTTTGCCCAGGCATCACAATGGGCTTCTTCATCCCATGGACAAAAGGTGTCTCCCCTGGTGCCTGACTTAAACAAACCACATCACCATCAGAATCCTAATCATCAACTTCCTCCTCAGCGCCAGCAACACCCATATCCTCATGCTGGTGTACTTCAACAGTGACATCTTTAATTTGAATATCAAGAACTGGACTGTGGGTGCTCCTTCCAGCACTTGCAGGGGGTGTGCAAATGGTGGAAGGAGCCATCTCTTCCCGTCCAGTGTTGGGAAGGTCAGGCATCACAACCGCCGACACACTTGGACTCTCCTTGGGGATTTCTGATACCATCTCAGAATGCACAGATCTTTTCTGTGTTCTTTCCAGCTTAACTCTTTAAAATTTTCTAGCGGCAGGATGAGTGCTTCCATCATCATGTGAAGCTGAACCACTAGCCATGAACATAGGCCAGGGCCTCAGCCATTCCTTGCTACTATGTGTCATAAATGGTATATTGGCAAGTTTACGTTTCTCCTCTGACCATTTAAATTTCTTTTTTGGGGTCTTTTTACTGAACTTTGGCTTTTTGGATTTTACATGCCCTCTTCTTTCACATTGGGCATCGGCCTTGGCAGACGACGTTGATGGCATTTCTTTGTCTATGTCATGGCTAGTGGCAGCAACTTTAGCACTAGGAGGAAGTGTTTCTTGATCTTTCCCTATTTTATCCTCCAAATTTTTGTTCTCCATTATTTTTTGGGAGTTATATAAGACAATATGAGGCACAGGAATGACTGGAATGACTGATAGACAGGACACTACCACTGGTCTATGCAACACAACAACACTGTAAGAGACTTGTGGTTGTTATAATTATTAAAATACTGCAGCAGTGGACATTTATCAGCAGCGTATACCACTGGGACTGACTCGTCACTGGAATGACTGATGGACAGGACACTACCACTGGTCTGATGCAGCACAACACAACAACACTGTAATGGACCTGTGGTTGCTGTTATAATTATTATAATACTGTAGCATTGGACATATAGCAGCAGCGTATATCGTCACTGGAATAACTGATGGACAAGACACTACCACTGGTCTGATGCAGCACAACACAACAACACTGTAAGAGACTTGTGGTCGTTATTATTATTATAATACTGTAGCAGTGCACAGTATTATAATACATATAGCAGCAGCGTATATCATCACTGGAATGACTGATGGACAGGACACTACAACTGGTCTGATGCAGCACAACACAACAACACTGTAAGGGACTTGTGGTTGTTGTTGTTGTTATAATTATTATAATACTGTAGCAGTGGACATACAGTATAGCAGCAGCGTATATTGTCACTGGAATGACTGATGGACAGGACACTACCTCGGGTCTGATGCAGCACAACACAACAACACTGTAAGGGACTTGTGGTGGTGGTGGTGGTGGTGGTGGTGGTGGTGGTTGTTGTTGTTGTTGTTGTTGTTGTTGTTGTTGTTGTTGTTGTTGTTATTATTATTATTATAATACTGTAGCAGTGGACATATAGCAGCAGCGTATATTGTCACTGGGATGACTGATGGACAGGACACTACCACTGGTCTGATGCAGCAAAACACAACACCACTTTATACAGCTACACTGGATATATGGCAGCAGAGGACACCAACACTGTGACTGGCTGGACTGATGCAGCACAATACACTGACTACACTGGACTGGACAGCACAACACAGCACCACATTTTGTACAGCTACACTGGATATATGACAGCAGAGGACACCAACACTGTGACTGGCTGGACTGATGCAGCACAATACACTGACTACACTGGACTGGACAGCACAACAGAGCACCACTTTATACAGCTACACTGGATATATTGCAGCAGAGGACACCAACACTGTGACTGGCTGGATTGATGCAGCACAATACAATGACTACACTGGCCTGTACAGCACAACACAGCACCACTTTATACAACTACACTGGATATATGGCAGAAGAGGACATCAACACTGTGACTGGTTGGACTGATGCAACACAATACACTGACTACACTGGACTGGATAACACAACACAGCACCACTGTATATAGCTACACTGGATATATGTAAGCAGAGGACACCAACACTGTAACTGGCTGGACTGATGCAGCACAGAACACTGACTACACTGGACTGGACAGCACAACACAGCACCACTTTATACAGCTACACTAGATATATGGCAGCAGAGGACACCAACACTGTGACTGGCTGTACTGATGCAGCACAATACACTGACTACACTGGACTGGACAGCACAACACAGCACCACTTTATACAGCTACACTGGATATATGGCAGCAGAGGACACCAACACTGTGGCTGGCTGGATTTATGCTGCACAATACAATGACTACACTGGACTGGACAGCACAACACAGCACCACTTTATACAGCTACACTGGATATATAGCAGAAGAGGACACCAACACTGTGAATGGCTGGACTGATGCAGCACAATACACTGACTACACTGGACAGCACAACACAGCACCACTTTATACAGCTACACCGGATATATGGCAGCAGAGGACACCAACACTGTAACTGGCTGGATTTATGCTGCACAATACAATGACTACACTGGACTGGACAGCACAACACAGCACCACTTTATACAGCTACACTGGATATATAGCAGAAGAGGACACCAACACTGTGACTGGTTGGACTGATGCAACACAATACACTGACTACACTGGACTGGATAACACAACACAGCACCACTGTATATAGCTACACTGGATATATGTAAGCAGAGGACACCAACACTGTAACTGGCTGGACTGATGCAGCACAGAACACTGACTACACTGGACTGGACAGCACAACACAGCACCACTTTATACAGCTACACTAGATATATGGCAGCAGAGGACACCAACACTGTGACTGGCTGTACTGATGCAGCACAATACACTGGACTGGACAGCACAACACAGCACCACTTTATACAGCTACACTGGATATATGGCAGCAGAGGACACCAACACTGTGGCTGGCTGGATTTATGCTGCACAATACAATGACTACACTGGACTGGACAGCACAACACAGCACCACTTTATACAGCTACACTGGATATATAGCAGAAGAGGACACCAACACTGTGAATGGCTGGACTGATGCAGCACAATACACTGACTACACTGGACAGCACAACACAGCACCACTTTATACAGCTACACCGGATATATGGCAGCAGAGGACACCAACACTGTAACTGGCTGGACTGATGCAGCACAAAACACTGACTACACTGGACTGGACAGCACAACACAGCACGACTTTATACAGCTACACTGGATATATGGCAGCAGAGGACACCAACACTGTGACTGGCTGGATTTATGCAGCACAATACACTGACTACACTGGACTGGACAGCACAACACAGCACCACTTTATACAGCTACACTGGATATATTGCAGCAGAGGACACCAACACTGTGACTGGCTGGACTGATGCAGCACAATACAATGACTACACTGGCCTGGACAGCACAATACAGCACCACTTTATACAGCTACACTGGATATATGGCAGAAGAGGACATCAACACTGTGACTGGTTGGAATGATGCAACACAATACACTGACTACACTGGACTGGATAGCACAACACAGCACCACTTTATACAGCTACACTGGATATATTGCAGCAGAGGACACCAACACTGTGACTGGCTGGACTGATGCAGCACAATACAATGACTACACTGGCCTGGACAGCACAATACAGCACCACTTTATACAGCTACACTGGATATATGGCAGCAGAGGACACCAACACTGTGACTGGCTGTACTGATGCAGCACAATACACTGACTACACTGGACTGGACAGCACAACACAGCACCACTTTATACAGCTACACTGGATATATGGCAGCAGAGGACACCAACACTGTGACTGGCTGGATTTATGCAGCACAATACACTGACTACACTGGACTGGACAGCACAACACAGCACCACTATATACAGCTACACTGGATATATGGCAGAAGAGGACACCAACACTGTGAATGGCTGGACTGATGCAGTACAATACACTGACTACACTGGACAGCACAACACAGCACCACTTTATACAGCTACACCGGATATATGGCAGCAGAGGACACCAACACTGTAACTGGCTGGACTGATGCAGCACAATACACTGACTACACTGGACTGGACAGCACAACACAGCACGACTTTATACAGCTACACTGGATATATGGCAGCAGAGGACACCAACACTGTGACTGGCTGGACTTATGCAGCACAATACACTGACTACACTGGACTGGACAGCACAACACAGCACCACTTTATTAGAGATGTGCAGCGAGCATTTTTCGGGTTTTGTGTTTTGGTTTTGGATTCGGTTCCGCAGTCGTGTTTTGGATTCGGACGTGTTTTGGCAAAAACACCCTTTTGAATTTCTGTCGGATTCGGATGCGTTTTGGATTCGGGTGTTTTATTTCAACCCCCCCTCAAAAACAGCTTAAATCATAGAATTTGGGTGTAATTTTGATCCTATAGTATTATTAAGCTCAATAACCATAATTTCCACTCATTTCCAGTCTATTCTGAACACCTCACACCTCACAATATTATTTTTTGTCCTAAAATTTGCACCGAGGTCGCTGGATGACTAAGCTAAGCGACCCAAGTGGGCGGCACAAACACCTGGCCCATCTAGGAGTGGCACTGCAGTGTCAGACAGGATGGCACTTAAAAAAATAGTCCCCAAACAGCACATGATACAAAGATAAATAAAGAAAAAAGAGGTGCAAGATGGAATTGTCCTTGGGCCCTTCCACCCACCCTTATGTTGTATAAACAGGATATGCACACTTTAACAAACCCATCATTTCAGAGACAGGGTAGGTTTGGGCCCCCACCAAAAAAGAAGCAATCAATCTCTCCTTGCACAAACTGGCTCTACAGAGGCAAGATGTCCACCTCATCCTCATCATCCGATTCCTCACCCCTTTCACTGCGTACATCCTCCTCCTCATAGAGTATTAATTTGTCCCCACTGGAATCCACCATCACAGGTCCCTGTGTACTTTCTGGAGACAATTGCTAGTAAATGTCTCCACGGAGGAATTGATTATAATTCATTTTGATTAACATCATCTTCTCCACATTTTCTGGAAGTAACCTCCTGCGCCGATCACTGACAAGGTGACCGGCTGCAATAAACACTCTTTCGGAGTACACACTAGAGGGGGGGAAACTTAGGTAAAATAAAGCCAGTTTGTACAAGGGCCTCCAAATTGCCTCTTTCTTCTGCCAGTATACGTACGGAATGTCTGACATGCCTACTTGGATGCTGTCACTCATATACTCCTCCACCATTCTTTCAATGGTGACAGAATCATATGCAGTGACAATAGATGACATGTCAGTAATCGTTGGCATGTCCTTCAGTCCGGACCAGATGTCAGCACTTGCTCCTGACTGCCCTGCATCACGGCCAGCGGGTGGTTTTGGAAATTTTTCCTTTTCCTGGCAGCTCAAGTGGTGGTAGAAAATGAAGGACGAGCTGTTGGTGGGTCAAGTTCCGCTTGACTTGACAATTGTCTCACCAGCAGGTCTTTGAACATCTGCAGACTTGTGTCTGCCGGAAAGAGAGATACAACGTAGGCTTTAAACCTAGGATCACACGGTGTCCAAAATGTAGTGCTCTGATTTCAACAGATTGACCACCCATGAATCCCGGTTAAGCGAAATAAGGGCTCCATCCACAAATCCCACATGCCTAGCAGAATCACTCCATTTTAGCTCCTCCTTCAGTCCCTCCAGCTGCTTCTGCAAAAGCCTGATGAGGGGAATGCAACTGACTTAGGCTGGCAGTGTCCGAACTGACTTCACGTGTGGCAAGTTCAAAGGGTTGGAGAACCTTGCACAACATGGAAATCATTTTCCACTGCACTTGAGTCAGGTGCATTCCCCCTCCTTTGCCTATGTTGTAGGCAGATGTATAGGCTTGAATGGCCTTTTGCTGCTCCTCCATCCTCTGAAGCATATAGAGGGTTGAATTCCACCTTGTTACTACCTCTTGCTTCAGCTGATGGCAGGGCATGTTCATGAGTGTTTGCTGGTGCTCCAGTCTTCGGCACGCGGTGGCTGAATGCCGAAAGTGGCCCGCAATTCTTCGGGCCACTGCCAGCATCGCCTGCATGCCCCTGTCGTTTTTTCAAAAATTATGCACCACCAAATTAATTGTATGTGCAAAACATGGGACGTGCTGGAATTTGCCCACATGTAATGCACGCACAATATTGGTGGCATTGTCCGATATCACAAATCCCCAGGAGAGTCCAATTGGGCTAAGCCAATCTGCGATGATGTTCCTCAGTTTCTGTAAGAGGTTGTCAGCTGTGTGCTTCCTATGGAAAGCGGTGATACAAAGCGTAGCCTGCCTAGGAACGAGATGGCGTTTGCGAGATGCTGCTACTGGTGCCGCTGCTGTTGTTGCTGCGGGAGGGAATACATCTACCCAGTGGGCTGTCACAGTCATATACTCCTTAATCTGCCCTGCTCCACTTGTCCACATGTCTGAGATTAAGTGGACATTGGGTACAACTGCATTTTTTAGGACACTTGTGACTCTTTTTCTGACATCTGTGTACATTCTCGGTATCGCCTGCCTAGAGAAGTTGAACCTAGATGGGATTTGGTACCGGGGACACACTTCCTCAAGCAATTCTCTAAGTCCCTTTCAACTTACAGTGGATACCGGATGCACGTCTAACACCAACATAGTTGTCAAGGCGTGAGTTATCTGCTTTGCAACAGGATCACTGCTGTGATATTTCATCTTCCTCGCAAAGGACTGCTGGACAGTCAATTGCTTATTGGATGTAGTACAAGTGGTCTTCCGACTTCCCCTCTGGGATGACGATCGACTCCCAGCAGCAACAACAGCAGCGCCAGCAGCAGTAGGTGTTCCACTCAAGGATACATCGGAGGAATCCCAGTTAGGAGAGGACTCATCAGACTTGCCAGTGACATGGCCTGTGTTCCTATTGGCGTTCCTGTCTAAGGAGGAAATTGACATTGAGGGAGTTGGTGGGGCGGTTTGCAGGAGCTTGGGTACAAGAGGAAGAAGGGATTTAGTTGTCAGTGGACTGCTTCCACTGTCACCCAAAGTTTTTGAACTTGTCAATGACTTCTGATGAATGCGCTCCAGGTGACGTATAAGGGAGGTAGTTAACGTCCTTACCCCTACTTATCATAGCTTGACAAAGGCAACACACGGCTTGACACCAGTTGTCCGCATTTCTGTTGAAATAATTCCACACCGAAGAGGTGATTTTTTTTGTATTTTGACCAGGCATGTCAATGGCCTTATTCATCCCACGGACAACAGGTGTCTCCCCGGGTGCCTGACTTAAACAAACCACCTCACCATCAGAATCCTCCTCGTCAATTTCCTCCTCAGCGCCAGCAACACCCATATCCTCATCCTGGTGTACTTCAACAGTGACATTTTTAATTTGAATTTCGGGAACTGGACTGTGGGTGCTCCTTCCAGCACTTGCAGGGGGCGTGCAAATGAAGGAAGGAGCCACCTCTTCCCGTCCAGTGTTGGGAAGGTCAGGCATCACACCCACCGACACATTTGGACTCTCCTTGGGGATTTGTGATTTAGAACGCACAATTTTTTGCTGTGCTTTTGCCAGCTTAATTGTTTTCATTTTTCTAGCGGGAGGATGAGAGCTTCCATCCTCATGTAATGCTGAATTACTAGCCATGAGCATAGGCCAGGGCCTCAGCCGTTCCTTGCCACTCTGTGTCGTAAATGGCATATTGGCAAGTTTACGCTACTCCTCATTTGATTTTAATTTAGATTTTTGGGTCAATTTACCTTACTTTTGCTTTTTAGCTTTTACATGCTCTCTACTATGACATTGGGCATCGGTCTTGGCAGACGACGTTGATGGCATTAAATCGTCTCTGCCATGACTAGTGGCAGCAGCTTCAGCACTAGGTGGAAGTGGATCTTGATCTTTCCCTATTTTACCCTCCACATTTTTGTTCTCCATTTTTTAATGTGTGGAATTATATGCCAGTAATATATCTGGAATTAGACAGCGGTAATGTCTGGAATTAGATACCAATAGATAGATACCAGATACCACTGTGACTTGAATGATGATGACCTATGCACAGTGACAGGGGACTACCACAGCACCCTACAGCAGCAAGATGCAGCACTGGACTATTAGTAATGTACTGTAGTATACTGAGCACCACAATGCAGCACAAGACAATGAGCAGTGATACTGAGCACTGATGAGGATACTAGAACTGACACTGAGCAGCAAGATGCAGCACTGGACTATTAGTTATGTACTTTAGTATACTGAACACCACAATGCAGCACAAGACAATGAGCAGTGATACTGAGCACTGATGAGGATAATACTGAGAAGAACTGACACTGAGCAGCAACATGCAGCACTGGACTATAAGTAATGTACTGTAATATACTGAGCACCACAATGCAGCACAAGACAATGAGCAGTTTTACTGAGCACTGAGGAGGATATTAGAACTGACACTGAGCAGCAAGATGCAGCACTGGACTATTAGTAATGTACTGTAGTATACTGAGCACCACAATACAGCACAAGACAATGAGCAGTGATACTGAGCACTGATGAGTATCTAGAACTGACACTGAGCAGCAAGATGCAGCACTGGACTATTAGTAATGTTCTGTAGTAAACTGAGCATCACAATGCAGCACAAGACAATGAGCAGTGATACTGAGCACTGATGAGGATACTACTGAGAACTGACACTGAGCAGCAACATGCAGCACTGGACTATTAGTAATGTACTGTAGTATACTGAGCACCACAATGCAGCACAAGACAATGAGCAGTGATACTGAGCACTGATGAGGATATTAGAAATGACACTCAGCAGCAAGATGCAGCACTGGACTATTAGTAATGTACTGCAGTATACTGAGCACCACTATACAGCACAAGACAATGAGAAGTGATACTGAGCACTGATGAGTATACTAGAACTGACACTGAGCAGCAAGATGCAGCACTGGACTATTAGTAATGTTCTGTAGTAAACTGAGCATCACAATGCAGCACAAGACAATGAGCAGTGATACTGAGCACTGATGAGGATACTACTGAGAACTGACACTAAGCAGCAAAATGCCGCACTGGACTATTAGTAATGTACTGTAGTATACTGAGCACCACAATGCAGCACAAGACAATGAGCAATGATAATGAGCACTAATGAGGATACTAGAACTAACACTGAGCAGCAAGATGCAGCACTGAACTATTAGTAATGTACTGTAGTATACTGAGCACCACAATGCAGCACAAGACAATGAGCAGTGATCCTGAGCACTGATGAGGATTCTTAGAACTGACAATGAGCAGGAGAGACACACTACTAGTATTACTGAGCAGCAATAAGAAAGCACTGATACTTAGCACTGATATTGAGATTTCCACTGAGAGAATGTAGCCACGTCCTCTCCACTTTCTCTACAATGCACGAGTGAAAATGGCAGCAACGCACGGCTCTTTATATGGAATCCGAATCTCGCGAGAATCCGACAGCGGGATGATGATGACGCTTTCCATCGTTCGGGTTTTCCGAGTCATGTGGGAACAACCGAACCTGCCTCGGACCCGTGTAAACCACTTGGAGTTCGGGGGGGGGTTCGGTTCTTGGAGAACCGAACCTGCTCATCTCTACACTTTATACAGCTACACTGGATATATGGCAGCAGAGGACACCAACACTGTGACTGGTTGGACTGATGCAGCACAATACACTGACTACACTGGACAGCACAACACACCACAAGAATCGCCACCCCACTTTCCCACCCACACAGACACTGAACACTGAGTACAGGTCCTCTCAATACACTTTTCGAGACTGCAGTGAAAATGGCAGTGACGCGCGGCTCCTTATATGGAATCCAAATCCCGCGAGAATCCGACAGCGGGATGATGACTTTTTGCAGCGTTCGGGTTTCCGAGTCAGGAAGGAAAATCCAAGCCTGGCTCAGAACCGAAACATAGAAACATACATAGAAACATAGAATTTGACGGCAGATAAGAACCACTTGGCCCATCTAGTCTGCCCCTTTTTTTTTATCCTTTAGGTAATCTCAACCCTTTTTGAACCTTAATTCTTTGTAAGGATATTCATATGCCTATCCCAAGCATGTTTAAATTGCTCTACAGTCTTAGCCTCTACCACCTCTGATGGGAGACTATTCCACTTATCCACTACCCTTTCGGTGAAGTAATTTTTCCTTAAATTTCCCCTGAATCCCCCCCCCCCTCCAGTTTCAGTGTATGTCCTCGAGTTCTAATATTTCTCTTCCTTTGAAGAATGTTTCCCTCCTGAACTTTGTTAAGACCCTTGATATATTTTAAAGTTTCTATCATGTCCCCCCTTTCCATTCTCTCCTCCAAACTATACATGTTAAGATCTTTTAGCCTTTCCGGGTAAGTTTTGTAATGTAGGCCATGCACCATTTCAGTTGCCCTTCTTTGTACACTCTCTAATGTATTTATATCCTTCTGGAGATATGGTCTCCAGAACTGGACACAGTATTCAAGATGCGGCCGTACCAATGACCTATACAGTGGCATTATCACTTCTTTTTTCCTACTACTGATTCCTCTCCCTATGCAACCAAGCATGTGACTTGCCTTTCTCATTGCTTTGTTGCATTGCTTTCCTGCCTTCAAGTCACTTGAAATAGTGACTCCTAAATCCCTTTCCTCCTCAGTAGTTTCCATTATAGTACCCTTGATACTATATTTAGCCTTTGGGTTTTTGAGACCCAAGTGCATGATTTTGCATTTTTTAGCATTAAACTGTAGTTGCCACGTTCTTGACCATTTCTCAGGCCTACCTAGGTCATCAATCATTTGTTTTACCCCTCCCGGTGTGTCTACCCTGTTGCATATCTTTGTATCATCTGCAAAAAGGCATACCTTCCCTTCAATACCATCTGCAATATCACCAACAAAGATATTAAAGAGAACTGGACCAAGTACAGATCCCTGGGGTACTCCACTGGTAACATTTCCCTCCATAGATTGCACTCCATTAACTACAACTGTCTGTTTCCTGTCCTGCAACCAGGTTCTTATCCATTTAACTGTTTTATAATCCACCCCCACGCTTTCAAGTTTATTTAGCAGTCTGCGATGTGGGACAGTGTCAAATGCTTTACTAAAGTCTAGATATGCTACATCTACAGCTCCCCCTTGATCTATGTCACAGAGTCAAAAAAGTCAATAAGATTTGTTTGGCATGATCTACCACCAGTAAATCCATGCTGTTTTGGATCCTGTAAGTGGTTTGATTTAAGATATTCCACAACTCTTTCTTTTAATAGTTTTTCCATTACTTTCCCCACTACTGATGTAAGGCTTACTGGTCTGTAGTTACTTGCGTCTTCCTTGCTTCCACTTTTGTGCAGTGGAACTACATTTGCTCTTTTCCAGTCCTCTGGAATAGCACCTGTATTTAGTGACTGGTTAAATAATTCTGTTAACGGTGTTACCAGGACATCTTTTAGCTCTTTGAGTATCCTTGGGTGTATCCCATCTGGTCCCATTGATTTATCCATTTTTAGTTGTGAAAGTTCTTTAAGGACCTTCTCCTCTCTAAATGTACTTTCAACTACCTTATTTTTATGAATGTCCTTGCAACTTAACTGTGGCCCCATCCCTTCTTCTGCAGAAGAACCGAACTCGGACGGCAAAGTCCGGAAGAGTTCGGTTCTCTGAGAACCGAACCCGCTCATCTCTAACATAAATACATACACCTCCTCCTCTTTTGCTTGCCCTGTCCCTCCTGAAAAGAGAATACCCCTCCAAGTTTGCAACCCAGTCGTGAGAGTCGCCCCACCATGTTTCCATAATAACTATAATGTCATAGTCAGCCTTTGATGCTAACAATTCCAATTCCCCCATTTTACCTGCTAGACTTCTTGTGTTTGCAAGCATACATTTTAGTTTAGCGGTTCCCTTGTCTGTTTGTTTTTTTAAAGATATCCTATCATGGTTTACTAGAGCCTCCCTAGAGTTACTCTTACTGACTGTCCTTCTCGCTAACTCTCCACCCCCACCATACTAAATATTGCCCACCTTAATCTTCTCTTTGATCAACCCAATGTTTCCATCTAAATTCTCCGCCCGACATAAGTATTTTCTCTTATGCTCCATACATCATTTTCTATATGCTCTAATGATGACACATAATTGTTGTTAATGTTTTGGCAATACCTTTGTTAATACCCTTTTTAGAGCCCATGTAAATACCCTTGCCGGCTGCTCTTTCTCTCCCCCCTGCTCCACTCCCATTTAACTCACTTCCACCATCCCTACTATTCTCAATGCATGACCCATAGTGTCTAGATAAACCCACCCCCCAGGCTCCTAGTTTAAAAGCACCTCCAACATACTAACCATCCTTCCCCACAGCACTGCAGCCCCCTCCTCATTCAGGTGCAATCCATCACGACAAAAAAAATGGTACCTGACTGAAAAGTCCGCCCAGTGTTCCAAGAACACAAACCCCTCTTTCCTACACCAGTCTCTAAGCCACACATTTACCTCCCTGATCTCCCTCTGCCTCCCTGGGCTAGCACGTGGCACTGGTAATATTTCAGAGAATATTACCTTAGATGTCCTTTTTTTTTTAGTTTCTGGCCTAAGTCCCTATAATATTTCGTAAGGACATCCTACCTACCACTAACTTTGTCATTGGTGCCAATGTGCACCAAGACTGCCAGATCATTCCCAGCCCCTCCCAACGATCTATCTACCCGGTCTGCGATGTGCCGTACCCAAACACCCGGGAGACAACAGACCATATGGTGATCACGATCCCGGTAGCAGAATGCCCTATCTGCCTTCCTGATGATAGAGTCCCCTACCATCAAAATCTGCCTGGGTGCCTCTCTAGCTTTCATCCCATCTGAGCCAGAGGGACCACTCCTCTGGTTGCTAGAGAGAACAGTCTCTTCCGGCTCCATCATTTCATCGCTATCATCCACCGAATCTTTGTCAAATCGAGCAAATTTGTTCGGGTTTGATAGTTCAGAGATGTCGTGCCTCCCCCTCTTTTTCTTCCTTCTAACAGTGACCCAACTGGCTATCTGATTATCCTCATCTACCGGTGTCCCCCGCTGCAACTCCTCCACCATTTTATCTAAACTTTGCGCGAGATTATGAATATCCCTCAGTTGCGTAATGGTCTGCTCTAGATCTGGGATCTAGACCTGGATCTAGATCTAGATCTAGACCTGGGCTTCCAGGGCAACAGTTCTCTCACATCTCGCGCATATGTATTCGCACTGGGTCGGCTGCTCCAGGTGCGCATACATCTTGCACGACACGCACTGAGTGAGACTCTCAATCACGGCCCCTCCCATTTGTTTGAAAACTCTAACTCCCTATTACCTTCTGAAGAACAATGCAAAACAATACAAACTTTGCAATACGATATTGACTATGACCTAGCTGTGAAGAGAATCAATATTCACAACATAGAAGAAATTGCTAATACAATCAAATACACAATAAAGTAGATAATCAATACTTATCTGAGTGGGTCCTCTCCTGCGTCACCGATATGCCTCTTTGCAGTTGCTCCAGCTCTCTGCTCATCCTTCTCACTCGGCTTCCGTCACCAACTTCGTCCACAGTTCGCAGACCTCTCTCATGCAGGCTGTGGCTGCAGCAGCGCACACTCACTCACCCAGTAGCAGCAGCCCTCACACACTTTCGCTCCCCTAGCAGCACTCTCTCACTCACTCGCACCCTGCAGCAGCATCACTCACACTCTTTCTCACCCCCAGAAGTGCACACTCAGTCACTCACCCAGCAGCAGCACTCACATTTCTCTCTTTCTTACACTTTCTCACTATTACACACACACACACACACGTAAATGTGGCCCTCACACACCTACTTGCTTACTCACTCCACAAGCCGCGATAGCAGCAACCATCCGGCAGTGCCCTCTCACTCACACAATCTCACTCACTCCCACACACACACACACACACACACAGCAGCGGCAGCACACACACAGCAGCGGCAGCAGCAGTGATCTCCTGCTGCCCGCTCCGCTGTACGCAGCCTGATGCCGCTCAGCCCAGCGCAGCTTCCTGACTCCCAGCCTCCTCCCCGCACTTGCTCATCACTTCCGCTTCCGTCCCCCAGCGTCCACAGCGTCTCCTCCTCTCACAGCTCTCTTGGCCTTTTTTTACTTTCTTGACTGATCTACATGTACAGTACTAGGAACAACCAGTCACCATTCTCTGTACATTGTAGTTACCACTATGTATTCCAACTACTAAAGATACCAACAGAAAGGTTCATATAAAACGTTGTAAAGCAGGCACATCTATTTTTAAATGATTATATGGTCTCATACTATCACAATGAGAAATGTGCATATGTTGAGAGAAGGTTTTACAGAAGGGGTCTGGTTGGATACACAGAAGGGGGGTTGGATGGAAATGCAGAAAAGGGGTTGGCTAGAGAAACAGATGGAGTGCAGGATGGAGAGACAGAAGTGGGACTGGCTGGAGAAACAATGGGGGCTGGCTGGTGCTAGACAGTTTTTACTCGCACATTACTTTCTGATGTGCCCCTTCCAGCTGTGCTACTGTGCATGTGCTGTTGGAGGAGGTGGGATGGGGTGGCACCATAGTCTATTTGTAGCCAGGCAGAGCGGGTCCTAGGCATATGCAAACTAGGCAAATGCCTAGGGTATTTGGCATGCCTAGGGGCACAAGCAGCTTCTGCTGATTAAAATGATATGCAGCATGCCTATATTCTGTGTGTGACTGCGGCTGTATCTGCATATGAAATGCTATGCTACAGTGTATTCCTGGAAATCACTGTAATATAGCATTCCATATGTAGATACAGTCACAGTCACAAACAGAATATAGGCATATCATTTTAATTATCAGAGGCTGCTTTTGCGTCCTAGTCACATAGTAATGCAAAAAAAGTGCCAGACATTAGCATAGCTGGCTGGGAGCTGCCAGCTGACTCATGCCAGGCATCTCCTGCTGTATTGAATATTGAGGCAAGATGTATGAGGACACATCTGTATCCAAGCAGAGGCAGAGGTTACAGTGTTAGCAGCCATGTGAGTACTGCGTTTGGGTGGGTTGGTTGTGCAATAGTGTTCGGCATATGTGTAAGGGGCATTATCTGTGTTGTGTATAAATGCAAATTGCTGCATACTGTATGTGTAAGGGACATTATGTGTATAAGGGCATAAATAAAGGTAGGCAAAATGTGTAAGCGAATTATGTTTATAAGGACATTAATAATGTGTGTCATTTGTGAGGGGATTACTGTGTGGTACAGGTTGAGTATCCCATATCCAAATATTCCAAAATACGGAATATTCCGAAATACGGACCTTTTTTGAGTGAGAGTGTGATAGTGAAACCTTTCTTTTGGTGGCTCAATGTACACAAACTTTGTTTAATGCACAAAGTTATAAAAAATATTGGCTAAAATTACCTTCAGGCTGTGTGTATAAGGTGTATATGAAACATAAATGCATTCTGAGCTTAGATTTAGGTCCCATCATCATAAGATCTCATTATGGTATGCAATTATTCCAAAATACGGAAAAATCCGATATCCAAAATACCTCCGGTCCCAAGCATTTTGGATAAGGGATACTCAACCTGTATTATGTGTATAAAGGCATTACTAATGTGTGGCAATATGTGTATAAGGTGCTCTACTGTGGGGCGTAACATATATAAAGGTCACTACTGTGTGGTCTATTGTGAATAAAGAGCAATATGGTGTGATGTAATGTGAATAAGGGGCACTAAAGTGTGATGTAACGTGAATAAGGGACACTATTGCGTGATATAATGTGATTAAAGTTTCCCTACTGTGTGGAGTAATTTGGATCGGGGGTACTATTTTGTGGACATGTCCTGTCCCAGCAAAAACTCAGATTATTTTCTATAGGCACTGTAGACATTGGGCAAGATCCAATTCTTATTGCGAATCCCAGCACCCGCACGCACCACCGGAAGATATTGAAATGTTGCGGGTGACAGGCATTAGAACTTTCTCTCAACTCGCTACCCCCGATGATGACAAATGGAAAGGAGCGAAAAGTGTCCCATTTTAGCACTCAAACGGGACTTTTTGCGATCAGCTTGATAACGCGGGACAATTGAATATCACCCCATTATCTCCTGTCACTTTAGACGGGAGATCGGGCATGATTAAACAATTGAATTCCCCCATAGATATATAAAGAAACTTCTACAGCCACTTCCTTAGGTGCACCACCTCATTAATGCAAATCTTGAAGTAGTATCTCAATGCATACAGATGGGTCCACGGTTATCTTGACTAGTTTTCTGCACCTAGGCACAACATGACTTATTAGCATAAATTCTAAATCTATTGTTCTCAACTGCAATACAATACAGAGAACAATACAGCAGTGGATTAAGGGGGTCATTCCGAGTTGATCGCTAGCTGAAAATGTTCGCTGCACTGCGATTAAGGAAAAAAATGGCACTTCTGCGCATGCAAATGCGGCGCAGTGTGCACGCGCAACGTACTTTCACAACGGCCGATGTATTTGTATACAAAGTCTAGCGAAGCTTTTCAGTCGCACTGCTGACCGCAGAGTGATTGACATGATGTGGGCATTTCTGGGTGTCAACTGACCATTTTCAGGGAGTGTTCGTGATGTGCCAGGAAAAACGCAGGCGTGGCTGGTCGAATGCAGGGCGTGTTTGTGATGTCAAATCCGGAACTGAATGGTCTAAAGTGATCGCAAGCGCTGAGAAGGTCTGAAGCTACTCAGAAACTGCACAATATTTTTTGGTATCCTCTCTGCGATCCTTTCGTTCGCACTTCTGCTAAGCTAAGATACACTCCCAGGGGGCGACGGCTTAGCGTTTGCACGGCTGCTAAAAACTGCTAGCGAGCGATCAACTCGGAATGACCCCCTAAATCATTACAGCAGGGGATTAAGTCTGACTGGCCAGTCTCAGTTAATCCTATTAAAGGTCAAGATAAACGTGGACCCATCTGTATATGCCTGCAAACATAATCAAAAGGTTCAGTTGTTTTTCAGACTTTAACGGAATAAATGTACTAAGCAGTGATAAAAGTGGAGAAGGGTGCCAGTGGAGAAGTTGCCCATGGCAACCAATCAGCATTGACACATTTTTATAATTTGCATACAGAGCAGATGATTGATTGCCATGGGCAACTTTTCCATTGGCTTACTTTCTCTACTTTTATTACTGCTTTGTACATCCCCCCTAAACACCATAATGGGTTACAAATGTGATGTAAGTGACTATTAGTCTGGAATGAGTGTTTGGATGAATAACTCAGAAATTGACCATTTCCTGGGATTTCCATGTTCACCAGTCTTTAGGGTTTGTAGAATGGCGTTAAAAAAACAAACAAAGTGAAATTTGTCCGATTGGTTCAGGCTGACAAGGAGACAAGTCAAATAACCATTCATTAAAACAGTGGCAAGTAAAAGAGCATCTCTGCCCACTCAGCATGTCAAACCATGATTCCATAACAGCAGAACAGTGGGAAACAAGGGCACAAGATGTTAAAAATCTAAGATTGGAATAACTGCAAAATTAAAAATGTTTTGTAATGTAATCTGTGCTGCTTTCCTGTGTTTTCTAGGAATTTACTACTGTATATATTTATATTGAAATTGTTTGTGCATACCTTGAGTATATAATTTGTTGCGTTACTGCAAGTAAAACTATTTGTAGACTGTCATCATTTTGTATTGTTTCACTGGAACTTGCCACAAGATGGCATTGTGGATCTAAAGAGGAATTTGGCTTTAAAAATGTTCGTATGTGTTTTTCTACATTTAACCATGTTCTACATGTACTGTAGCTTTAGTCCTGTTGACATCTTGAGGAATTTTAGCAAAAAGGGGAAACTCTTTGCTACCGCATTATTATAACATGTGAAGGAATACTAAAATGTGTGAGGGAATAAGGGAAATAACCATAGACGAGAGGTGTTGGGGCTACAATGTGCTGTGTAATGGAAGGCACCTTCACAGAGAGCTAGTGAAAATTTTGTAACAGAGCCATTGTGTAACATTACACACCTGCCTACTGTATCACTCTGCATTTCCATACTACACTATTAGATATCCAAAAAGGAATTTATATACATAAAGAGGCAAAAAAAATCCCAGATTTTAAAGGTTAGCAAAAAAGGGGTTGGTCTTCAGGTTGCTCCTGACGACCACCATACTGGCGCCGGAATCCCGACCGCCAGCATACCGACAGATTTTCTCCCTCTTGGGGGTCTATGACCCCCCTGGAGGGAGAATAGATAGAGTGCGCCACCGTGCCCGCAAGGGGCTCATTTGCGCTCGCCCAGCTGTTGGTATGCCGGCGGTAGGGATTCTGGCGCCGGTATGCTGACCAGTAGGAGCCCGACTGCCGGCATCACATACTACACCCCAAAAAAGGTATGGTAAATGCTAATTTCATTACACAATCCTAAAGTGCATTGAATACAGTATATTTTCAACTTGAGGCACATCTAGTTATTCTACAAATTATTGTTTTCATAATGTAGATTTTCAAAATAAATTGGAATTTATTAAATGAATGGACAACGATCCACCTTCTGGATTGAGGAAAGACAGATAGATAGATAGATAGATAGATAGATAGATAGATAGATAGATAGATAGATAGATGGGATGTAGTTAAATTGCCGGCAGTCAGGATCCCGGCGGTCAGGATACCGATGGTGGAATCCCAACCACTGACAATGCCGCCAGCCGGAATCCCATCTAGCAGGGGCTATTCCCACTCATGAGAATAGAACCTGTGGCGAGCACAGAGAGCCAATGAGCCCACAGAGTGGCAAGCACAGCAAGCCTGCAAGGCGCTTTGTTGCTCTCGCCCCCCTGCCGCCATTCTAGCAGCCGGGATCCCAGCGTTGGTATGCTGACAGCCGGAATACCAGCCGCCGGCATCCCATACCCAACTAATTATTACATTTCTTGCTATTACAACACAATCTGTCAACTATTGTGCATTTCAAGGGTGATAAATGTAAGTGACCCCTTATGTGATACGGTAGATTGTCTGATTTAATGGTTGCTTTCTTCATTTGTGCAGTGGTCCCCTTTACAGTACACGCATTTGGTACTTGTTATTTACAAAAATAAAATTAATCACACAAATATGGTACTGTATTTGGATATTTCTACTCCTGGCATCCCCTATGTTATGGAGTACCATTAATGTTTTGAGACTTTAAACTATATTGGAAGGCATTATATTTCCTCCTTTTAACTGTTTCCCCTAATATTTTACAGTAAGTGAAGAAATGCATTATTTCCTCTATTGTGCTATATTATGGAAACTAATGAGCATTCATGTTGTAGAAAGATAAGTGACATGTTTCTGGATGGAATACCAGATGAGGTGAGACTGTACTTATCTGGAATCTTGTCAGAAGTCACTGCCCTTGGCTGGGATAAATTCAGCATGCCGATCCACCATCCAGTATGCCTCTGAAATACGTGTCAAAGCATTCCTGTTGAAGCACTTTGTTTTATCAAGATCATTTTATGAAGGTTTTTAGTGCCTGCACGGATTCATTAAATTAATTTCCTACTACCGGATACTTTTTTCTGGAGCATTGCGAGCTGTTATTATTATTTTGCTGAATTTGCCACTGCTTGTCAGCACATCAACATTTTTATCACTACAGTATGTTTCTGGAAATTAATTGAAAACTTCTATCAGTTCATAGCTGGATGATATCATTTTATTGGCTTGTGTTTTATGCAAAGAAAGTTTGACTTACGTTATCTCAATTATTAGGTGAGTATACAATAGCATCGACAACAATTGTATAGTACTTAAAGAGTATCCTACATATTTATCTTTTGTTTGTTGGCTTGTACCAAAACAGAATCTCAACACCATATTTTCTTTCCAATGGGCCATTGGGTGTGCAGTTGTTAGGTCGACCACATTTCGGTCGACTGTCAATAGGTTGACCACTATTGGCCGACATGCATTAGGTCGACATAGTTCAATGCTCGGCATTGACAAAAGGTTGACATGACAAAGGTCGACACATGAAAATGTTGACACGTTTTTCACTTTTTTTTTACTTTTACCTATTTTGCGATCCACGTGGATTATGATTGGGAATAGTAACCTTGCACGAAGCAGGGTGAGCAAAGCGAGCCATGCGAGGGGATGTGGTGAACTAATTGGGGTTCCCGCTGATTTTACAGAGTAAACAACACCAAAAAAAGTTTTAAAAAAACTCATGTCGACCTTTTCCTGTGTCAACCTTTTTCAAATTGATCTTATTTCCATGTTGACCTTTTTCCCTTGTTGAACTAGTGCTTGTCGACCAAAAGTGGCTGACCTAGTGACTTTCAACCTAGACAAGGTCAACCCAATGATCCACACCCAGGCCATTGGACTTCTCAATCTCTGAATAATCCCTTACAATTATTCCAATGTTTCCTTTGTGTTGCGGAGTTCTAAGTTGTCCATGCTAGTGGCCACAAGTTCAATACCACAAACATCTTTGTGCTAGTCAACACTAGAAATAAAAATGGCATTCAGGGAAAAGTATATCTATTTTAATTTGAGAGCATGGAAAAAAAACTTCTGTATGCATTCTAAAGCCCCACACACAATAGACGAGAAAGCAAAAGATCTCACTCAGAAGGGCCGATCTGAGCGAGATCTTTTACAATCTCGTCCAGTGTGTACACTCAGTGTCGCTAATGATGTGAATGTACAGATGAGGGAGGTCCTTGTTAACGAAATCTGCAGCATGGCCGTCGTTCCCCCCACCGTGCCCCCCCCCCCCCCCCTTCCTGCCGTCACTCCCTTCCCAATATCGGCGTCAGCAGGGTTTGGTTTAGTGTGTACTGGGCTTAACTGTCATCACATTTTTAAATAACATTCACAAAAAAAGTTATCATCGGAGAATGTAACAGTCTCCTGCAAATTTTTGGCAAATTGCAAGTTGCTGGATGCAGTTGAGTGTGAATGGATTCAGTCACCAGAAACCCACCAAAATAAATCTTTGACTAGCTGCAAGTAGATTTCCCAACTTTTCTAATGTTAAAAATACAAGTTAGATGCAGTGCATCCGGAAAGTTTTCACAGCGCTTAATTTTTTCCACATTTTGTTATATTACAGCCTTATTTAAAAATGGAATAAATTCATTTTTCTCTCAAAATTCTACACACAATACCCCATAATGATAACATGAAAAACATTTTTTTGAGATTTTTGCAAATTAAAAATAAAAAACGAAGAAATCACATGTACATAAGTATTCACAGCCTTTGCGCAATATTTTATTGATGCACCTTTGGCAGCACTTACAGCCTCAAGTCTTTTTGAATATGATGCCACAAGCTTGGCACACCTATCTTTGTGCATTTTCACCCATTCCTCTTTGCAGCACCTCTCAAGTTCCATCAGGTTGAATGGGAAGCGTTTTCAGATCTCTCCATAGATGTTCAATTAGATTCAAGTCTGGGCTCTAGCTGGGCCACTCAAGGACATTCACAGAGTTGTCCTGAAGCCACTCCTTTGATATCTTGGCTGTGTGCTTGGGGTCATTGTCCTGCTGAAAGATGAACAATTGCCTCGGTCTGAGGTCAGGAGCACTCTGGAGCAGGTTTTCATCCAGGATGTCTCTGTACATTGCTGCATTCATCTTTCCCTCTGTCCTGACTAGTCTCCTAGTTAATTCCGCTGAAAAACATCCCCACAGCATGATGCCACCACCATGCTTCACTGTAGGGATGGTATTGGCCTGGGGATGAGCAGTGCCTGGTTTCTTCCAAACATGATGCATAGCATTCACGCCAAAGAGTTCAATCTTTGTCTCATCAGACCAGAGAATTTTGTTTCTCATGGTCTGAGAGTCCTTCAGGTGCATTTAGGCAAACTCCAGGCAAGCTGCCATGTGCTTTTTACTATGAAGTGGCTTTCATCTGGCCCCTCTACCATACAGGCCTGATTGGTGGATTGCTGCAGAGATGGTTATCCTTCTGGAAGGTTCTCACTCCACAGAGGAATGCTGTAGCTCTGACAGAGTACAAAAAATACACAGATACCCTCAAGGCACCAGCAAATAATTTATATATATGTTTGGAAATAATATCCAACTCAAATTTCCTGCTGCATTACTCAAGAACCCTTCTGTAGGAGTTCTAAAATAGAATTCAAATTACCACTAACAAAAAAAGAGAGATCGTGCAGTGCAGTAAAGAAGTTAAAAAAGATAATGGCAAGTAAACCTGCCAGTGGTTTTGAATAAGAACATTTGTTCTTTATAACAATTTTAAAAAACACATACAGTACATAAACAATTATCACAATATTACAAAATAAAGGATATACAGATGTGTGACAGTTCTCTCTGATACAGTATATCCAATTTATGATTATAGCACAGACTTGTGGCACATTGGAAAGATACTAGATTGCAACTGTTTTGTAGAATGACAGTCACTATTGTAACATTTTTATGGATATCCTTAGTATACTTAGTATCTTATTTCACTAACTTTCCGACTGGGTGGCTGGAATATGTGAACTGCAAAAGTCAGTAGAAAAAAGCTGTAATATCACTTTTGTGTGGCCAGCTTTAAAATATACTCACAGCACCGGTTAGTAGTCCCGCTTATTCCACATGTACTGTATATAGATTGCCGTTCTGCCCGCATTCAGCACCAATTAGCAGTAACCCTTGTTCCACACGTATGTTAGTCACTGCTCTGCCTGCATGTAGGATCACTGTCTCCGCTGGGTCAGAATCTCCCCCGGCGGTATGTGGTATCACAGTGCCAAACACAGTTCTGAAAAGCCGAGCATCCTTTACTGTATTGGCTACCACTGTCCTCACTGCTCAGGGTGTGGGAATTTTTACGGAGTCGGCAAAGGAATCCTTGGGTACTGGTGCTTGAGCTGTAAGCTGCCGCTTCACCAGTTTTCTCCAGTCTTCTGTAACAGAGACCCAAACGTGTTTCGTCACTTCCTGTGGCTTCTTTAATAGGTATCACTCCGTTATTCCTAGTGCGTTTTAAGGCTGGCAGATTAAACCTCGATACACTTGTTAGTAATAATGTCTGCACAAGTAACATACTAATTGCACCTGCTATAAAATCAAATAATATATAAAAACTCATGCAAGTAACCACTTGCAAATCTACATATTCTAATGTAGAATAATACAAAAATATAATCTTAGTTTAAAGAACAAAAATAAACAATAACAAATATTTTAGATAGTTAATTGTAATATTTTATGGAATATGGCTAATCAAACCTCATTAGAGACCTAAAGCTCACGGATTTTACCCATACATTTTTAACATAGTATGACATAATACTTGTGGCCGTCTCAATCACACAGGGCACACATGGATGTTTCATATATGTATTTATGTAAAAAGTGTATTTATGCTTTATTTATATTAACAATTGAGTAACCAGCATAGTTACAATTATGTATAGGAGCATTTTATTAAAGGCTTAACCGTTCTAACACACATATACAGATTTACTTCTAAAAGGGCAGGGACAGTAAAATTCAAATACAACCGACTAGTTGTTCACAGGTCAGAAACATAGAAGGAAAATAAATAACTTATATGTGTGCAACGGACCCCGGGGGGGGGGGGGGGGGGGGGTAAAAGGGAAACCTATAAATTATGGTTAGCTTCAATTCACTTTGCAATTTTTAAACAGAACCGATTTTGATATAATTCAATCCCTGCAGACCTTGGAAGCTAAATATTTCAGCCTTAACCTACTGTACACTATTTAAAGGCATATATGTGATATTACAAAATAATTGTTGTGTCAAGCTAATTCATATACACTATTAGATTGTACCATTAGTATTTTATATAGCACACATAAACTAAATGCATATATCACAACAGATTATTAGTCATATTATAATTATAATCAATCTACAGAGGACAAAAAAGAGCCTTCAGAAAATGAATGCACTTAGCTGGAACAAAGATTCGAATAATCCTGAAGACTAAGAATACCATAGATTCTATACAGTGGAGGCTCAGATGTCAATTTCAATGCATTCATTGAGTTCCTCAGGAGCGAGGGTCCTCAATTTATGAATCCAGAAATTTTCCCGTACACATAATTTTCCAAATCTATCTCCCCATTTTGGGGTAGGTTTAATCCACTCTATTCCTGTTATTGTTAAACCCATAAGGTTCCCTAATGTGAAACTCTAAAATTTTTATAGACTCTCTGTCCACAAGTACCTTTTAAGATGTTTCTTCTGTGTCCCAGGAATCTTACTTTTAGGCATCTTGATGTCCTGCCAACATATATTTGATTACAACTGCACTGTAAAATATAGACCACATATGTGGAGTTGCAATTAATAAAAGTTTCTCGGTATCTTTCATGGGGCACAACCTATGGATATTATTACATATGATAGAACAGGTAAGGCAGGATTTTGCACCACACTTATAACAACCCATCGTCTGACTAGGTAGCCAGTTGAGGGTGGTCTCCAGAACATTACCAGTACATTCCCTCTTATCTGAAAAAAAAAACTGTGTGTCAATCAATGTTTAAGATTATCTGATCTCTTAAAGATTACATTGAGTATATTTCCAATGCAGGTATTCAAAAGTGGATCAGCTTGAAGTGTAGAATAATTGTTCTTAATAATATTCTTAACGTGTGATGATGCTTTATTATATTTAGAAATAAAAGATGGTGTATCCAGATCCTTAGTTTTCACTTTCTGGTTATATGTTAGTAAATCACATCTCTCTAGATTCCTGGTTCTTCCAGTGCTGAATGTAAGAGCTGTTCAGGATAACCTTTCTCTCTAAAGGCTGATATCATTTCTTCTGCCTGCCTTTCAAAGGTATCAGCTTTACTACAGTTTCTACGTATTCATCTCAATTGTCCATATGGAATATTTTGAACCCACGGTCTATAGTGTGAACTGTCAAAATGCAGGAAGTTAAAATTATCTACTTCTTTTCTGCAGGTTTGTGTAGAGATTTGATTGTCTTCTATCAGAAGGGATACATCCAGGAAGGAGATAGCCTCCCTCTCCATATTGCAAGTGAATTTTAAATTAAATTAATTCGTGTTCATGAGTGTGGTGAAGTGAGAAATAAAAGAGGGATCGCCTTCACCATAAAAAATAAAACTCAAATCATCTATATACCGGCCATAGAAGACAAGGTCCGCGCCCAAGTCCTGCCCCCATATGTTTGCATCCTCAAATTCCCTCATGTATATGTTGGCGAAGCTGGGCGTGAACTTCATCCCCATGGCCATGCCAAGTGTCTGTAAATAATAAGCGTGATCAAAAATAAAATAATTGTGGGATAGAATAAAAGAAATAGAATTAATAATAAATTTACGCAGACTCTCGCACATGATCTCAGACATGCTTAAACGATTTTCCACTGCCAATAGACCTCTACCATGAGGGATGTTAGAGTAGAGTGCTTGGACATTGCACATCATAAACCAATAAGATTCTTTCCATTCATTTTTGGACTTTTCATTCAGAAATGTTGTGGTATCTTTAATATGTGACCGTAGAGAGGCTGCATAAGGTTGCAAAAAATAATCAACAAAATGTGAAAGATTTGCAGTAAAGGACTCAACACCAGAAATTATAGGTCTCCCCGGTGGTGTGTCAAGTGACTTGTGGATCTTGGGAAGGTGGTAATACATAGGTGTTACCGGATGCATTGGTAGAAGGAAGCTAAACTCCTCCCTGGATATAATTCCCTCCAAAAGTGCTCCATCTGGAAGATCTTTAAGCTGTTGTGCAAACATGTTGGTGGAATTAGCTGTCAATTTTTTATATACTGAAGTATCTCCTAACTGTCAATAAGCATGTTTTAAATAGTCCCCTGTGTCTTGAAGCACAAAGCCCCCCCCCCCCCCCCTTTATCCACAGGTTTAATTACGAGTGAGGGATCTTTTGCTAATGCCAATAGTGCCTTAATTTACTGCTTAGTTCAATTGTTCTTTTATTTGAACTTCTTTTGTTCCTTTGAACACAATTAATTGAATTGGTAAAGAGCTTTTTTTTATAAAATATATCAATTGGTGCACTTCTATACTGGGTAGGAAAGAAATTAGGTTTGTTTTTAAATTTAGAAGTATGATTCTTCTCATTTGATCTATCTATATTGTAAATTTGAGTTACGCCCATATAGAATTCACCTTCTTTTTGCAAAGATTCTAACATTTCTACCCCTTCCCTATCATAGTCATCCAGTAAAATGACTTCCCCTGTTTCATTATTTTTCTTAAGAGATTTTGCAGCAAAGTATCTCCTAACCAAACTTCTGGTAAACCTGTTGAGGTCTACAAATAAATTAAAAAGTTGGGTGGTTGTGAGGGAGAGTATTTAAATCCCTTATTCCTTTCTGCTTTTCTTTATCTGAACTCAACTCCACGACAATCTCTAAACTTGGTTCTCATGTTCTTTTTGGGGTGTCCTTCTTTTAGGGACTCGTATCTGCTTCTCTGGTGATAGGGTGGATTGATGTACCTGTGATGATCTTCCGCTAAAAAAGGCGATTGTCTTCTCAATGTACCTGGTGGATGATGTTGAGAACCTGCTTTTGGTCTCACATCCTGTTCACCAAATATGTTTCTATTATCAACTGACATATTGTCTCTTTCTGAGATACTTGATTGATCAACTGTAGCTCCATCTGATCTAATAGGTGTCCTGACTGCAGCCAATTGAGAATTACATGACTTGCAATAACCACTACCTCGTCGGTTACTAGAGTGGCTCATAACCCTTGTATCTGGTCTATTCCAAAATCTCCCTCTTGTGAAGCTCTTTATATATTTTCTATAATCATAAATTGGATATATCGGAGAGAATTGTCACACATCTATGTATCCTTTATTTTTTTAATTTTGTGATAATTGTTTATGTATGTGTTTTTTCAAATTGTTATAAAGTACAAATGTTCTTATTCAAAACCACTGGCAGGTTTACTTGTCGTTATTATCATTTTTAACTTCTTTGCAGCTCTGACAGAGTGACCATTGGGTTCTTGGTCACCTCCCTGACTAGGGCCCTTCTCCCCCGATCGCTCAGTTTAGATGGCTGGCCAGCTCTAAGAAGAGTCCTGGTGGTTCCAAACTTCTTCCATTTATGGATGATGGAGGCCACTGTGCTCATTGTGACCTTCAAAGCAGCAAATATTTTTCTCTACCCTTCCCCAGATTTGTGCCTCGAGACAATCCTGTCTCGAAGGTCTACAGACAATTCCTTTGACTTCATGCTTGGTTTGTGCTCAGACATGCACTGTCAAGTGTGGGACCTTATATAGACAGGTGTGTACCTTTCCAAATCATGTCCAATCAACAGAATTTACCACAGGTGGAATCCAATTAAGCTGTAGAAATATCTCAAGGATGATCAGTGGAAACAGGATGCACCTGAGCTCAATTTTGAGCTTCATGGCAAAAGTTGTAAGTACTTATGTACATGTGATTTCTTAGTTTTTTATTTTTAATACATTTGCAAAAATATATATAAAAAAACTTTTTACTCATTGTAGTTATGGGGTATAGTGTGTACAATTTTGAGGGGAAAAATGCATGTATTCCATTTTGGAATAAGGCTGTAACATAACAACATGTGGAAAAGTGTAGCACTGTGAATATTTTCCAGATGCACTGTATAGTAGCCTGCAACTTGCTGGAAATGCTCCTGAAAAGTTTGGAAAAAATAGAATAGCTGTGGATGTCAAGATATAGTAGTTGCATGGAAAGATTAATTTAAAAAAAAAAAGAGGGATTTATCTGTAATTTCACTACTGGTTAACTTTAAATTATTTTCCATATCCTACTCTCCGAATGCCATCGGAATGTAGAAAACTATTGATAGCCCTCAGCGCGGCTGGGGAAAAAACGATATTACAGGGGTGGATAGATAGCACGCCCCCACAGATACCTTTATTTTTGAATAAATGACACCACATTTTCAGGATGGACTGGGTG
This sequence comes from Pseudophryne corroboree, assembly GCF_028390025.1. Taxonomy (NCBI): domain Eukaryota; kingdom Metazoa; phylum Chordata; class Amphibia; order Anura; family Myobatrachidae; genus Pseudophryne; species Pseudophryne corroboree. Next base: position 124,525,163 of record NC_086451.1, on the reverse strand, counting down.
GAAGCCATTGTGGATAGAGGCAAACAGGTAGACAGGTTTTTCAATCTTTGGGAATCATATATATCTACTATACCCCTTGCCACGAGACTGCAAATCCACAACAGTCTAAAGAATACCACATGGTACCAAACTAGAATGGCAGCACAATATCAACCTGTCTCTTTGGTTTGAGAACTAACATGTGTGGCGGCTCTCCCCAGGGTTACTTTTATTATCCATATTTCTATAAGTAATACGAATGAAGGAATACATACTTTGTAACAATTTTTATTATTATACATATGTGAATTCAATGCAAAACGCACATTTGTAATTTTTCTTTAATGCAATATTTCATTGTCTTTGTATCTTTTTGGATTATATTTACCATGATGTCTCAATAAAAAAATTATTTAAAAAAAATATATATATTTTAAATGGCTGTTGTCGTTCAGGGGCTAAATCACACATTTACCAACATTTAAAAAGCTATATAATTAGAGATGAGTGGGTTTGGTTCTCAGAGAACCAAACCCACCTGAACATCACATTCTGAGCCAGAATCCGAGTCCGGCTCGGGACTTTCCGCCAGTCTCAGAAACCAGAATGAGACAAAATGTCATCATCCCGCTGTCGGATTTTCATGGGTTTTGGATTCCATATAAACAGCTGCACATCACCGCCTTTTTCACTCTGGACTTAGAGAATGAGGTAGAAAGAGCTCTGTCTCTCTGTGGGAAGTGGCGTTGGGTTGGGTCAGTGTGTGATCTGTCGGGATGCTGTTCCTTTCACTGTGGTGTCCCTGTGCTGATAGGGGTGCTGTTCTGGCTGTCACTGGTGTTTCATGTGCTGTTAGGGGTGCTGCAGCTGTACATAGGTGTTGCTGTCCTGGCTGTCACTGTGTTGTACAGGGGGCATGGGCACTGTCTTCCTGTATGCTGTAAAAATACAGGGGTGCTGGCTATAAAAATTCTGGGGTGCAGTGAAAATAAATTTACACTAGCCCTGTCTTGTATGGTGTCAAAATTCTGAGGTGCTTTTGTTAAAATAAATGTACACTGGCCCTGTCTTGTATGCTGTAAAATGTCTGGGGTGCGGGGAAAATAAATGTACACTGGCCCTGTCTTGTATGCTGTTAAAAATCTGGGGTGCTGTTTTTAAAATAAAAGTACACTGGCTCTGTCTTGTAGGCTGTAACAATTCTGGGGTGCAGTGAAAATAAATGTACACTGGCCCTGTCTTGTATGCTGTAATAATTCTGGGGTGCAGTGAAACTAAATATACACTGGCCCTGTCCTGTATGCTGCAAAAATTCTGGGGTGCAATGAAAATAAATGTACACTGGCCCTATCTTGTATGCTGTAATAATTATGGGGTTTAGTGAAACTAAATGTACACTGGCCCTGTCCTGTATGCTGTAGAAATTCTGGGGTGCAGTGAAAATAAATGTACACTGGCCCTATCTTGTATGCTGTAATAATTATGGGGTTTAGTGAAACTAAATGTACACTGGCCCAGTCCTGTATGCTGTAGAAATTCTGGGGTGCAGTGAAAATAAATGTACACTGGCCCTGTCTTGTATGCTGTAAAATTCTGGGGGTGCCTTTGTTAAAATAAATGTACACTGACCCTGTCTTGTATGCTGTAAAAAATCTGTGGTGCAGTGAAGTTAAATGTACAGTGACCCTGTCTTGTATGCTGTAAAACATCTGTGGTGCAGTAAAAATAAATGTACACTAGCCCTGTCTTGTATGCTGCAAAAACTCTGGGGTGCTGTTTTTAAAATAAAAGTACACTGATCATGTAAGCTGTAAAAATGCAGGGGTGCTGTTGTTAAAATAGAATTAATGTACCACAGGTAATTGGATTTCCCCAATAGCAGTATTATTATTATTACTATATTATTCTTTATTTATAAGATGCCACAAGGGTTCCACAATGTCTAACAAAGTACAAAAACTAATGAGAAAAATACAAGAAAACAGCAACTTACAAGACAGTTCAAGACAAGTTTTAATTATCAGAACTTTTTTGTCACTAATAAAAACCAATATGGGCTTCTAAAGTATAACATTATTCTTATTCTTATTATCATTATTACTAATATTGGGGGTAATTCTGAGTTGATCGCAGCAGCAAGGTTGTTAGCAATTGGGCAAAACCATGTACACTGCAGGGGGGCAGATATAACATTTGCAGAGAGAGTTAGATTTGGGTGGGTTATTTTGTTTCTGTGCAGGGTAAATACTGGCTGCTTTCTTTTTATACTGCAATTTAGATTTAAATTTGAACTCACCACACCCAAATCTAACTCTCTCTGCACATGTTATATCTGCCTCCCCTGCAGTGTACATGGTTTTGCCCAACTGCTAAAAAATGTCCTGCTTCGATCAACTTGGAATTACCCCCATTATCCTTTATATGGTGCCACAAGGGTTCCACAATACCTAGCAAAGTACAAAAACAAATTAGAAATACAAGAAAACAGCAACTTACAGTACAAGACAATGCAGGACAAGTACAGTACAGTTATTGGTACAGTTTATAAATACTCTACTTCTGCATCAGCAGTCATGACAATGAAATAAACATTAGGGTGGCAGAAACCAAGGGTTATATGCTGTTTTAGGGAGTACAGAGTATATGATAGTCTTGGTAAGAGAAGGAAAATCACACGAGGGGAGAGGGCCCTACTCATGAGGGCTTACAGTACTGTACATTTTAAAGGGGAAGGGCAGACAGACAGGGTAACACAGATGGGGCAGATGGTGAGCATGAAACTGAAGGTTAGGATGAGAGGTGGCTGGGTTTGATGAAGAAGTGGGAGAGCCCCTTGGAAGTTTTGTAGAGAGATGGAGAGTCTGATAGGGAGAGAGAGATTTTCAGAGATAGGAAGCAGTGCATGCAAACTCTTGGAGGTGGGAGTGGGGGGAGAAGAAGGTGGGCAGGATTGTAAAGGGAGATAAGTTGTAAATGGGTAAGGAATGAGTGAGGGCTTTGTGAGTGTAGGACTTGTAAGATAGGGGAGGCAGATGTAGTAGGTTTAGAGAGGAAGATGAGCCAGATAGGAACATTAAGTACAGACTGGAGTGTAGAGAGGTGGTAGGCAGGGAGGCCAGATAGGAGATTAGAGTAGTCCAACCTGGAGGTGACCAGAGAGTGGATGAGGGTCTTAGTAGCAGGGTGAGCAAGGGCCTAATCCTTGAAATATGTTTAAGATGTAAATAGTAGGACTGCAAAAGGTACTGAATGTGTGGTTTGAAGGAGAGGGAGGAATCAAGGATAACTCAAAGACAGCACACTTGGAGGCTAGAGGAGATAGTTGCAGCATCAGTAGATAATGAAATTGTGGACAGTGAGGTTTATGCGGGATGGCTGGAAGACTGTCAGCTCAGTCTTTGACATGTGAAATTTAAGAAAGCATTACAACATCCAGGAAGAGATAGCAGAAAGACAGTAGGAGATACAAATGAGGAGATAAGTGGAGAGGTCAAGGAAAGAAAGGTAGATCTGAGTATCATCAGTATAGAGATGATAACGGAGGTCAAAAAGTGCTAATGAGGGGGCGTGGCTTGGCTTGAGACAGAACGTGATCCCAGTAGAGCTCCAGCTTTAATAGCTTAAAACCCCAATTTATTAGAGCCAAACTGATCTCCTGGGCTTTCGACTTGCTACCCCAGAGCCTGCACGCTTTTTGTACTGCTGGAGGCAGGTTTGCGGAGCCGGGGGGTGTCTCCTACCTCCCTGCGGGTTGCGGCCTGCTTCCCCTGCTCGAGCTGGGGACTACATTTCTCCACCCATCCCACGGCTGGCGCCGTCCCGGCCCACAGCATGGTCTACCGCCTCTCCTCCCGCAGGACCCCGGAGCCGCTCCACCTGCTGCCTCCCCTCTCCTCCGGATTGCGGCGCACACTTCCTCCCTAAACTCTGGTCCGGACCTGCCGCCCGCCGGCTCCCTGGAATCGGGTCTCCGCAACCGCCAGTAACAGCCAGGACGGACAGCTTGTGCACCGCACATCGCTGCCGCAGCTTTCCCCTGCACTGACCGCTGGTACCTGGCGCCTCTCCTGCTGCTTACCGCTGCTCCTCCTGTTGCTGGAGAGTGGAGGCGCCTGTGTGCTGTGACCTTCCTGGCCCTCTCTTTGCTATACTGACGGCGGCCTTGTCTCTGGCTGTGGAGAGAGCAGCTACAGCCAGGAGCTATAATAACCTGGGCTGCCAGAGTCTCTATTACATTACCCGCGCAGCAGCCTTGATCAGGATATCCCACCTAATACTCCCTCCCTGCCGGGCTCCAACCTATGTTCATCTCCGCCGCAGAGTGCCCCCACTGTGTGACCCGAGAGTGTCTGCTGGACCCCACTCCACCCTCCACAGCTACCCTGAGATCCGCAACGCTCCCCCAGCAGCTCTTGGCTCCCTCCAACCAACGCGGCAGTCCGCTGTTCCGCCACCCTCCCACCCTGATCCAGTGCTATCTCGTGTCAATACAGCAGCTGCAGGTGGACCAGCGATCTGGAGAGTGCATGTTACATTCCTGCACCATCACCAGCAACACCCCTTTATTGAGATACCTTGGGAGATTGACTGGAAGACCTGCTGCAGTAGAAGGGCGGGGGGAATCTGTGCCCGGCTGGAGGTGTCATAGTGAGAGGGTGGCTTCTCTTTCCCTAACCATTCTTTGTCTCTTATCAACGCCTCTGGTTGTGTGTTGCCATATGTATACAGCGCAGCCCTCCCTGCTTGTTCAACTATGCCCGCGGGGCAGATGGAAGCTTGAATTGCACTAGAAATGGCTGCCTATCTCTCCTGCCACTAATAGTGTTTCTAAATGGGTCTGCGGCTCTAACGTTTATTTCTCTACCTCATAGCGTTCAGCTCAGTTTACCTATGCAATAACCATACTACTCTTCCGCTCATAATCACTCTGCTCTGTCTTCATATTCAACTGATCTCCTGGGAAACCGAGTTCTCTCATTATGCCTCCAAAGAGAGGGGGAAAACCCCCCAGGAAGCCTGCACCTATACAGTTTCCTAAAGCTTCTAATACTAACCGTCCCTTTACTTCTCCATCACCTGCAAACACCAGGTCGCCCATGACCTTGCCGAAATCCTCGGCTCTTCAGCCGTCATCTGACCTAGAAATAAATCTATACCCCCAAGCGCCCCTTACCACTCAAACGATGCTCAAGATGTTTTCAGCGTTTCGCTCAGATATTCTATCAGGGGTAGATTCTTCAATCCAAACACTTCGGGCAGATTTTAGTGGCATAACGGGGCGGACCGAGCATCTTGAAGAAAAAATGCAGGAATTGGTGTCTTCGCATAATGATCTCCTGGTATCCCACTCGGACCTACAAAATTATGTCGTTTTGATGCGTGAGAAGCTTGCGGACCTGGCGGACAGATCGAGGAGAAACAACCTCAAAATTCGTGGTATACCCGACTCTGTAGCTCCGTCAGAATTGCGGGATTATGTCACTAAATTGTTTCAGACTCTTCTTCCAACGGCATCCGCTCAGGATTTGCTGACCGATCGGGTCCATCGATTGCCTAAACCAAAAAACGGTTATTCCTCCAGTTTCCTGAGAGATGTTCTATTAAGAGTCCACTTTTTTCACATCAAGGAAGACATTCTTAGAGCTTCCAGACAAGCGGAAGATTCTGACTTTATGGGTGGCCTGCAAATATACCCAGCAGGGACGTGCAGTCAGGGGAGGCAGTGCCTCCCCTGTCATTCATGATTAAAATAATACTAAGAAGATACTTATGACACATATTCTGTGTCATAAGTATTTTATTTATATTATGTGAATCATTTTACAGTTTGAATTGATGTTAAAATGTATTTTGCGGCACCGAGAACGGTGCCTCCTGCTCTCCATTGTGATGGTTCGGAAGCAGGGGGCGGGCAGGGGGTAGGGACAAGCAGAGGGCTGTAAAAGCCCATTGAAAAAATGAATGGAAGCGGCACCTGTCCAAGTGCCGCTGAATAGCAGGGGCGTGCTTTCAGCGTATCTGACAGCATGCCCCTGTCACTGTTACTGCATCCGGCCATGAGCGTCATCAAGTGGGGTCTGCGGGGACCGACAGAACGGGACCCGGGTCTGCAGCTGAAAAGAGGAATAGTCTGCACGACTCTGCAGTGGCGCACACAGAGACGGAGACAGCTTTGTCTCCGTCTCAGCAAAAGCCGCGACCGCGATCGCGATCGCGGATCTGCAGCAGCAAGAGAGAGCTTAGGAGCTCTCTGCTTATAGCATCTCCACCACTGCCACCCTTTCTGCTCCCAGCCCGAGATGGACTCTGTAAGTTTAAAGCCAATGTTTGTGTGTATTTGTATGTTTGCATGTAGTACAGTATGTCGGTGAGTTTGTGCAATTGTGTATGTACAGTATGTATTCATGTGTATGTGTTTGTGTATGAATATGTGCATGTACTGTATGTGTAATATATATATATATATATATATATATATATAGAAGGCAAACAAGTCTGGCACTCACCCATGGGCAAAGTGAGCTACTGTAAGCTCCTGCTCCAGTGCCCTCCTCAACAAACACAGCGGTCTGCATATATGGAACGGAGAAACAATGGTGGCACTCTGGTGACTCGGTTAAAGATGTGTAGAAATAGTGCTGTTTATTCAACGTTTCGGGGTACAAGCCCCCGTCTTCAGGATACACTAACGGTTGTGTATCCTGAAGACGGGGGCTTGTACCCCGAAACGTTGAATAAACAGCACTATTTCTACACATCTTTAACCGAGTCTCCAGAGTGCCGCCATTGTTTCTCCGTTCTATCTATCTATCTATCTATCTATCTATCTATCTATCTATAATTCTCCAAACGCGGCATGAACGGCACTCACAGGGTAGAACATATGAAAAAATGCTGGTATGTTTATTGATGTAACGTTTCGGAGCTACTGCTCCTTCTTCCAGACACCAGACAGAATTCTGTCACCTTTTCCCTGGCATCACCCACTGCTGTCACCCTCTCCCTGGCATCACCCTTCCCGCCACCCTCTCCCAGGCATCACTCACTGCTGTCACCCTCTCCCTGGTGACCCTCTCCCTGGCGTCACGCTCTTCCTGTCACATTCTGGCGTCACCCACTCCCTGTCACCCACTGCTTTCACCCTCTCTCTGGCGTCACCCTCTGCTGGCTATTTTGTTGTCCAGGACATCCATTAACTTAATAGCGCCACATCCACGGTGCTATTAAGTTAATGGAAGCCCTGGACAACAAAATTGCATTCATGTCCTCTTCCCACTCCCTTCCCCAGTCCCAAACACTAACTATTATTATTTTTTCTATAAAAATGTACAATATATCACAAGTATGATGAGCAGGCAGGCAGCGGGAATTGGCGGCATCGGACTGAGATGCAAATTAGTGGCGGAGGGCTGGGTCAGTTGATGGTGGGCGAGTTTGTAAGCCACTGGCGGTGGCAGCGGGCATCGTCTCAGGGGCAGTAGCGGGCAAAGGCTTGGCGGCGGTAGGGGTCATTGGCAGGATTCGGCAGACATTATGGCTGCAGTGCCTCACCAGCCACTGATCTCACCGCACGCCACTGATACCCAGATCTATCTCAATTCACCTTGGATAAACGGCGTGCATTACGCCCGATCACATTGGCTCTCAGGGACAATGACATCCGTTATAAATGGGGTTTCCCGGTCAAGATGATTATCAGCTATGAATCTTCTTCCTTCATCGTCTCCTCCTATGAAGCTGGAGTGAAACTACTCGACGACTGGGACATTCCAATTGCACAGCCAAAGACTGCTGCTCCTGCTCCGGTGACGGATCCCTGAAATGCAGATCTGATATTTAGAGTGTTTTTTGCTTTGTTGCTCTTAGATACGCATTTGTTGATAGAGCGGGTTGATATGGTAACCCCAGACTCTCATGCATATTGGGTCTTCCTGTTGATCTTGATTTTTTTTTTTTTATTTGATGTTATGCCATATGTTTTCTTTTCTTAATGTGTGAAAATATTCGTTTACTTGCTGTATGTTTCCGGATATGTCATTTAGTACTGCATGTCCAGTTGATATGTTCGATGACAAGGTGGATATTTAGATAGTGTTTACAATCTTTATTTCGGTGTAAGTTTACTGTTGGGCTGAGCCTATAGAGGGCCTATGCGAGACCCATTTGAACCTATTCCCCCAATGGTTCTTGTTTTGCCGCTACGGTTTTTTTGTGGCAAACAATGTGGCCCTATTGACAGGGCTTTTTTTTCTTACTATTTACTGTTTTTCTTACCTTCTCTTTTTTGACCCCATCCCTCCACCCTCTCCCACCCGCTGCTCCCCTTGTGGAAGTCCATTCGCTGGTCAGGTCACATAGTCTATAAATGGGTCTTCTTTGCATATAACAATGGCTAAATTCTTCTCATTAAATGTTAATGGTCTTAATTCCCCCTGTAAGAGACGCCAAGCCCTAGACACTTTCTATAAGGAAAAAGCCAAAGTTGTTGCTCTCCAAGAATCACATTTCATGGCCTCTGCTCCACTGAACCTCCACAACTCTAGGTACCCGCTGGCCTATTTTGCAAATAGTCCTTTTAAGTAAAATGGTGTCGTTATCCTTTTCCATAACTCTGTGCAGTTTGATTTGGACTCTCAATAGTGCCAGAATATATCTTAAGGTCCCCAGAAGCGTCCTCAGCTATCGCTGACTCCATATCCACGTATCTCGCTACGAACTCCCCATCAGATACGTCCATTCCAACACATTGGTGTGCGTTGAAAGCAGTGACACGGGGGACAATTATCCAAACAGGGGCTAGGTTGAAAAGACAATTCTTGAGTTTACAAGAAGCTTTGGAAACACAGTTATTACAGGCGGAGTCTGTTAACAGAGCACGACTCTCCCGGCGTTTGAAACGGGAGATAGTATCCCTTAAGAATCAACTTCAGAAACTGTTTCTACAACGTATGCAACGGGCCTATGCTAAATTCCAGCAGAAATACTACTCCCTAGGCAACAAATCAGGCAAATTTCTGGCCCAGAAACTAAGATTATGACACACTAGAAATAGAATTAAATGTATTCAAACCCCAACAGGACAGAAATTGCTAAACCCGGCTGATATAGCGAACGCTTTCGCTACGTTTTATGATAACCTGTATAATCTAGCCTCAGATACTGCTACTATTCAACCAACTCCAGCTTTGATATCTTCCTTTCTGCAAGACTTACAGTTTCCTCGGCTGTCCCCAGATCAGTTAGATTCTCTTAATAAACCCTGTGACTCAGATGAAATAATCTCAGTTATTAAGTCTCTTCCATCGGAGAAGGCCCCCGGCCCTGATGGCTTCACTAATTCCTTTTATAAAAAATACGTTTTAGAACTTGAACCCTCACTTACTGCTCTCTATAATTACGCTACTGCTAGCAGTTCTCTACCAGAGGAAATACTGCAAGCTCGTATTATCACAATACATAAATCCGGTAAAGACCCTACTTACTGCCAGAACTGTAGGCCAATAGTGCTATTAAACACAGACTTGAAAATTTACTCTAAACTTATTGCCAATAGACTGTCCCCCCTTATTCCAGCTTTAGTCCATCCAGATCAAGTGGGCTTTGTGATAGGACGCAAGGCATCTGATAACACGAGGAGGGTCTTTGATTTAGCTGAATATATTTCTACTAAGAGGGAGGAAGCTGTATTCCTCTCTCTCGACGCTGAGAAAGCTTTTGACAGGCTTCATTGGGGTTTTCTTTATAACACTTTGGATAAGTTTGGGTTAGGTGGTCCCATCCTGTCATCTATCTCAGAGCTCTATAGCACCCCCAACGCCACAGTGTTTAGTAATAGCTTCACATCTTCTCCTTTTAAAATCTCTAATGGCACGAGACAGGGGTGCCCCCTATCCCCTCTCATGTATGTGCTGGCTATAGAACCGCTCGCCTTGGCGATTCGACAGGCCCCCGCTTGTTCTGGTATAGTAGTGGGTTCTGCCACGCATAAAGTTAGTTTATTTGCTGATGCCGTGCTACTATTTATTACCAACCCCATTTCCACTCTCCCGGCCCTGCATAAGATCATTGACAGATTTAGTGCGGCCTCATTCTACAAACTGAATACGTCCAAACTGAAGCCCTGCCTTTCAACCTAGAACCAGATAAGCTATTGCAGCTTCAGTTAGGGTATAAATATAACTGGAAGAAAGACTCCCTCATATACCTCGGGATTCTTATCCCTAACTCTCTGTCCACAACAGCGGAGATTAACTATAGCCCTATGATTGAATACATAGATTCCCTATGTAAATCTTGGTTTGGCTTAGAGATATCGTGGTTGGGTAGGGTGGCCGCGTTCAAAATGTCAATCCTCCCCAGATTAATGTATCTCTTCAGAGCAACCCCCTATATTGTCCCCTTACAAATCATAGGCCGTATACATTCAGTAATATTGAAATATATCTGGAAGAAGAAGCCCCCTCGCTTATAAACACCTATCTAAACCTAGATGCCAAGGAGGTTTGGCAGTTCCAGATCTCAGACAATACCAATTTGCATGCCTCATAGCCCAATTGAGCAATTGGTCTCTACCGTCAGGCCAGAAATGTTGGGTGGACCTGGAAAGAGAGTTGTATGCTCGTACTCCTTTGATTGATCTGCTGTGGATTCCAGTTCAACAAAGCCCCCCCCTGATATTCCACTCCGATCCATTACAGACTCCCTTGTGGCGTGGGACACCACTGTGGTCTCTACTAAGGTGGTCTCTCTCCCAGCCCGTAATATGTCTACGTTGACCCTCTCCAAGTTGATTCCTGATTTAAGCCTTGCAAAATGGATTACATCTGGTATAGCCTCTATCGCACCATTGGTTGATGGAGTGATGATCACTCCATTTAGTGCTTTGCAAGGTCTATTCGGCCTCCCTCTAGCAGAATTGTTTACCTATATGCATATTATCCACTGGTTGAAGTCCTCTCTTAAATCTATGGGTCCAATGCATTTACCGCCCCCCCCGTCATATTAACGAGATTGGCGAAGGGTAATAGCAAGGGAGCTATTCGTTTTTGGTATTCTATAGCACAGGACAGCCAGAACCTGGGAAAATCTGCGGCACACTCTAAATGGGAGGTGGATTTGGCATGCACCTTTTCCATGCAGCAGTGGCAGGCGATATTGCTTTCATCCCATAAGATGTCCAAGTGTACAAACCACATAGAGATGCATTATAAATTACTGAATAACCTCTACTACACTCCGGTTAAATTACATAGAATCTGGCCTACAGTTTCCGATTTGTGCTGGAGGGACTACTCGGAGAGGGCTGACCTTTTTCATGTGTTTTGGTCCTGTTCGAAATTATGTCATTTATGGAGTGAAGTGTTCACCCTGGCGTCTAGGGTTCTTCATACTCCCCTCCAGATGTCCCCTTCCCTGGCACTACTACATACCTACCCTATAGAATTACCATCTAGAGACCGATATGTTCTCGGACATATTTTTATTGCCACTAGAGCAGCCATTGCGCAAGACTGGAAACAGCCTTCCCCCCCCCCCCCTTACTCTCTAAAATTATAAGGAAAATACGCTATGCTTTCCAAATGGAAACCATGGGTGTACCTCCCTCTTTTGGGGTTAACCCCCCAGGGGGTAAGTGGGGTCGTTGGCAAGAGTACGTGGCATCGGAATCAGGGGCGAACATGATATTTGAGTCAGACTAATTATCTATTTTTTATTTTATTTTTTATTTCTTTCTTGTGTTCTTTTTTTTTCTGGCTATATATGGTTGCTGTACAGTATATTGAATGTTACTATGTGTGACTATATGCTAATGCTTTGTATACCTGGACTTCCTCACCTCCCATTGTACTCCCCTTCCCCACTCTCCCTTTTTCTTCATTCTGTACCCCCTCCCCCTTCCGAGTTTGAACGGAACAAAAATTCTAATAAAAAGTTATCAAGTTAAAAAAAAAAGTGCTAATGAGCTTACCTAAAGAGGATGTACAGAGAGAGAACAGGAGAGGTCCAAGAACAGAAGCTTGTTGAACACCTACTGTTAATGGAAGGATGTGGGGGGGATTAAGTTATAAGAGAAGTCAAATAAATAATGGTCAGAATGGTAGAAGCACAGCGAGAAGAGGGAGTGAAGGATTTGCAGGAAGAGAGGGTAGCCCACAGTGTAAAAAGCAGCAGAGAGGTTGAGGAGAATAAGAAATGAGTAGTGATCCTTGGATTTGGAAGCAGAAGTTCTTTTCTGACTTTCATGAGGGCAGTTTGAGTGTAGTATAGAGGACAGAAGCCAGACTGAAATGGGTCAAGCAGAGAGTGGGAGGAAAGAAAGACGCTTGTAGACAATATGCTCAAGGCGTCTGTAGGAAAGGGAGGAACGAGATTGGTCAGTCAAGAGAGTGCTAGGATCAAGGGTAGCTTTTTAATAATACAAGGAGACAAGGGCTTGCATGATCAGATGGAGAGATTGAATAGGTGGCCAAGATGGGAACAGATAGAAGGAGAGAGGTAATGGTGGAGGCAGGAGGGAATAGGGTCAAGGGGGAGGTGGAAGAGTGGAGGATGAGGGCCATTTATTCATCTCCAGATGCAGCAAAAAATGTAGCATTGTTAAGATTGATGGATAGGGGTGGTCTGGAAAGAGGGGGTGAGATGCTATGGATTTGGTGGGATGTAATGTTATGATGTATGGAGTCAATTTTGGATGTGAAGTAGTTGACAAAGTCAGGGGTAGAGATTGAGGAGGGGAAAGGGTCTGGGGTGGGCAGAGAATGGAGTTGAAGTTGTCAAAGGGACACTGGGGTTTGAGGACTGGGATGAGATAATGTTCTTGTATAGAAAGGGAAAGAGCAGCACTATAGGATGAGAGGATACAGTTGAAATGCAGGAAGTTTGCCTTAGAGCATGATTTCCTCCACTGTGTGCGCTTCATGAACACTTTTGCAGACAGTTTAGAGTGATGTGAATGTAGGTGAAGTGAGGTTACAGGGAGAGGAGGAAGGGAGAAGGGCTTAGCCAGCACCCCAGCAGGTAGTAGGTCCATAAAGGGAGACACTGGCGTACCTATAATGGGTGCAGTGTGTACTGGGCACATCGGCCCCTGAGTCCATAAGTGCCCAACACTGCACATGCTGCACCCATTTTTTAATACTTTACAGGTGCCACTTTCATAAATACATATTTTAAAAGCATTAAACACATAAATTATCCATAGCACTCATTATTCATCCTTAATAGTAGACTCCAACAAACTGAGCAGCTTTTACAACATATACACAGCACAGTTGCTATATAGTTTTTATTGGTCTACAGCACTCCTGGCAGAGAGGACGGGCCCCGAACAGAGGATGCAGCACACAGGCTTCCTCATCTCTTAAAGCACCCCTGGTGTGGGATTAGTGAATGAAAGTAAGGTAAATGGAGAGGAGAAGAAGGGAAGCAGAGGAAAGGAATGCAGACAGAGGAGGGGAGAGAGTGGCTGGAGGAGGTGGAGGAGACTAGGGGGGAAGGATAGAGGTGGACATAGGTGGAAAATAAAAGATTAGGTAGATACTGAGTGATGAGGGAGTTAAAGTAAACCTGGACATAGTTTGGATGAAATAAATAGGGGGAGGAAAACACGACATAGGAATGGAGATTTTATGAGGCACAGAGCAGTAGATTTCCAGAAATGCAGGTGAAAGTACAGTCTCTGTAAATAAGTATTCTCAATGGCTATCATTTAGTGTTAAGCATAACAAAACTGGTGAATGTATGTGTTAGAAATGAGAAGATGGTAGGGTAGACAAAAAGCCATAGTAATTCAGACATGACATTCAAGGGGAAGCATTCAATATCCCATCTGTCAGTATCCCGGCACTCAGCATACCAGCACCAGGATTGCAACCGCCAGTATCCCGACCGCCAGCATACAACTATTTTCCTTCTTGGGGTGTCCACGACACCCCCCGGAGGGAGAACAAATAGCGTGGTGTGCGTAGCGTGCCACTGTGCCTGCAAGGGGCTCTTTTGCACTTGCCCCACTGCCGGAATTCCGGTGGTCAGGATATCGTTGTAGACCCCTTTCAAGTAGATATGAGCGAGTTCGGTTCCCTGGGAACTGAAGCCCCCCGGACATCCCATCCTGAGCCTGGCTCGGGATTTCCCACCAGACTCGGAAACCAGAATGAGGTAAAATGTCATCATCCCATTGTCGAATTCTCATGGGTTTTGGATCCCATATAAACAACCGTGCGTTGCTGCCATTTTCACTTCAGACTTGGAGAGTGAGGGAGACAGACCTCTGTCTCTCTCTGTGGGTGGTAGCGTTAGGTGGGGAAAGTGTGTGCTCTGTAGGGGCGCTGCTGCAGTCACTGTGGTGTACATGTGCTGTGTTAGGGGTGCTGTCCTGGCTGTCCTGGCTGTCACTAGTGTTTCATGTGCTGTTACGGCCGGGTGCTGCAGCTGTACATGGGTGTTACTGTCCTAGCTGTGTTGTACATGGTGGAGGTACACTGTCCTCCTGTATGCTCTAAAATATAGTGGTGCTGCTGGCCCTGTATGTTGTAAAAATTCAGGGGTGCAGTTGTTAAAAATGAAAAGCACACTGCTGTATGCTGTAAAATATAGGGGTGCTGCTGTTCAAAAAACATTACAATGGCCATGTATGCTATTAAACAGGGGTGCAGTTTTTACAAATTAAAAGCACACTACTGTATGCTGTAAAATATAGGGATGTTGCTGTTCAAATAACATTACACTGGCCTGTATGCTATAAAAATTTGGGATGCAGTTGTTAAAAATAAAATGCACACTGCTGTATGCTGTAAAATGTAGGGGTGCTGCTGTTTAAATAACCTTACATTGACCCTGTATGCTATTAAAATTCAGGGGTGCAGTTGTTAAAAATAAAAGCACACTGCTGTATGCTGTAAAATATAGGGGTGCTGCTGTTTAAATAACATTACACTGGCCCTGTATGCTATATATTTTAGAGGTGCAGTTGTTAAAAATTAAAAGCACACTGCTGTATGCTCTAAAATATAGAGGTGTCGCTGTTCAAATAACATTACACTGGCCATGTATGCTATAAAAATTCAGGGGTGCAGTTGTTAAAAATTAAAAGCACACTGCTGTATGCTGTTAAATATAGGGGTGCTGCTGTTTAAATAAAATTACACTGGCCCTGTATGCTCTAAAAATTCAGGGGTGCAGTTGTTAAAAATTAAAAGCACACTGCTGTATGCTGTAAAATATCTGGGTGTTGTTCAAATAGCATTACACTGGCCCTGTATGCTATAAAAAATAGGGGCAGAGGCATAACTCTGGGAGGCAACGCAGACATCTGCCGCTGGGGCTCCTGCTCTGAAGGGGGCACCTCTCCTCCCATTCTGTGACACCATTGAACTAAGGCCCTCATTCCGAGTTGTTCGCTCGCAAGGCGATTTTAGCAGAGTTACACACGCTAAGCCGCCGCCTACTGGGAGTGAATCTTAGCTTCTTAAAATTGCGAACGATGTATTCGCAATATTGCGATTACAAACTACTTAGCAGTTTCAGAGTAGCTTCAGACTTACTCGGCATCTGCGATCAGTTCACTGCTTGTCGTTCCTGGTTTGACGTCATAAACACACCCAGCGTTCGCCCAGACACTCCTCCGTTTCTCCAGCCACTCCCGCGTTTTTTCCGGAAACGGTAGCGTTTTTATCCACACGCCCATAAAACGCCGTGTTTCCGCCCAATTCCTGTCAATCTCACTACGATCGCCGGAGCGAAGAAAAAGCCGTGAGTAAAAAAACTATCTTCATAGCAAAATTACTTGGCGCAGTCGCAGTGCGAACATTGCGCATGCGTACTAAGCAGAAAAACGCTGCAATGCGAAGAAAATTACCGTGCGAACGACTCGGAATGAGGGCCCAAGTTAATTGATAGCTGCTGCTATCTTTTCAGTGACCAACTTCCTCACTGGTCCCAGCATCTTCCAAATCACACCCTTTCTATTATACTGTAGATACAATTTTACAAGTGTCATACCCAGGATGAGAAACCATGACCTATTACACTGGAAGCAGACACCTTACTGATGAAGCTGTTTGCTCCTGCATAGGAAATATAAGAATTCTAACTGTATGAAGTTACTTCTCTAACAATTACACATAACTTCATGTAGTTTGAATTCTCATGCTTACTGTACAGGAGCAAATTGCTCCATCAGTAAAGTGTCTGCTTTCAGTGTAACAGGTTATGGGTTCTAATCCTGGGTATGACTGCTTAGAAATGTGTGATTTAAAATAAAAGACAATGAAATGTGTATATATACAGTATATACATTTTTTTCAGAACACTTCATACACACAAACATATATATATATATATATATATTTATTTATTTTATATATATATATAAATAAATATATATATATATATATATGTAAATTTTTATATGCACACATACAGTACATACATACATACATACATATATTTATCTAAATATGGGTGCACCAATGTTTAATTTGGCTCCGGGACTCTGAGACGAACTTACACCACTGTATAGGGGTGTTGCTGTTCAAATAACATTACACTGCCCTGTGTGCTATAAAAATGCAGGGGTGCAGTTGTTAAAAATTAAAAGCACATTGCTGTTGTATGCTGTAAAATATATGAGTGCTGCTGTTTAAATAACATTACACTGGCCCAGTATGCTATTAAAATTCAGGGGTGCAGTTGTTAACAATTAAAAACACACTGCTGTATGCTGTAAAATATAGTAGTGTTGCTGTTCAAATAACATTACACTGGCCCTGTATGCTAATAAAATTCAGGGGTGCAGTGAAAATCAATGTGCACTGGCCCTGTCTTGTATGCGGTGATAATTCTAGGGTACAGTGAAAAGCAATGTACACTGGCCCCGTCTTGTATGCTGTAACAATTCTAGGGTGCAGTGAAAATCAATGTACACTGGCCCTGTCTTATATGCTGTAATAATTCTAGGGTGCAGTGAAAATGAATGTACATTGGGCCTGTCTTGTATGCTGTAAAATTACAGGGGTGTTGAGAAAATAGAGGGGCACTGAAACTGTCTGTGGTTGTGATGTCTAGGCCTGATCTTCACAACACTGTATGGGTCCTACCAACATCTGCACGCCCCCTGCAAGTGCTGGGAGGAGCACCGCCAGTCCAGTTGCTGATATTGAGAATGAGGTTGTCACTGTAGAAGTACACCAGGATGAGGAGGATATGGGTGTAGCTGGTGCTGCGGAGGAAGTTGATGATGAGGATTCTGATGGTGATGTTGTTTGTTTGAATAAGGCATCAGTGGAGACATTTGTTGGCCATGGGATGAAAAAGCTCATTGTCATGCCTGGGCAAAATTACTAAAAAAAGCCACCTCTTTGGTGTAGAATTATTTCTCCACAAATCCAGACAACAGGTGTCAAGCCATGTGTTGCCTTTGTCAATCCATAATAAGTTGGGGTAAGGACATTAACCACCTAGGAACATCCTCCCTTATACATCCCCTGCAGTGCATTCATCATAAGTCATTGTCAAGTTCAGAAACTTTGGGTAATAACGTAAGCAGTCCACTGACACCTAAATGATGTAGTTTGTTTGTTCGAATATTATTTATATGTAAGGATGAGGATGTAAACACTGAAGGGGGGGGGGGATCTGAGGAGGAGGATGATATCTTCCACTGTAGAGCCAGTTTGAGCAAGGAGAGATTAATTGCTTCTTTTTTGGTGGGGGCCCAAACAAACCAATCATTTTAGCCACAGTCGTGTGGCAGACCCTGTCGCTGAAATGATTGATTTGTTAAAGTGTGCATGTCCTGTTTATACAACATAAGGGTGGGTGGGAGGACCCTAGGACAATTCCATCTTGCACGTCTTTTCTTTGCCACATCATTACAGGAGTGATGCCCTATATGGGGTGCTGACCCTCTGTCCTATCAGTCCAGGGGTGCTGCCCCACTTCCATTTAAGTCCAGGGGTGCTGTTGCCTGTCTGCTGTGCTGTGTAACTCCCGGGGTGCTGCCTATGTTGTATAAACACTTTAACAAACCAATAATTTCAGCGATAGGGTCTGCCACACGACTGTAGATGAAATGACTGGTTTGTTTGGGCCCCCACATCACACAGTACTGCCCCATATTCACTTTATGCTACACAGTTCCCATGATTGCAGTGCCTCTTATACACACAATAATGCCCACAGTATCAGTGCCGCCTATACACCTAATAATGCCCACGGTAGCAATACCCCTCATACACATGCCCGCCATATCTGTGCTGCTTGTACATATAATAAATGCCCCCTCTTGTATGTATATATATATATATATATATATATATGTGTGTATGTATATATTGTCAAAGTCAGAAAAATATCTCTATACACACTGCCATATTTGCACCTCATACACGTCCGCGCTGCTCATGCGTACGCTCTCCCGTGCGTGCGCATACTCACAGTCGCGGGCACCCGCAGGCGCACGGTATGCGTATTTATGGTAGAGTTTATGTGATCGTAGCGTGCGACTCAATCGTTACATATTTTCACTATATAATGTATTTTGTAGTTCATGGTCCCTTTGATAGATTTTTAAAGTTTAGTTAATATAGCATGTTCCTGGACAGAGGGATCCCTCTTTGTATTGTACGAAGGGTCTAACAGGAGTCATACAGTGGTGTTTAGTATCCATCGGAAGAACATTTAAAGAGCAATATTCCGGTGTTGGTTTGGAGCGGATTAATCGCTCGTGCGAATAGTTATGGACATAAGAAGTTTATGTCCATTTACTATTATTTACTCTTACTTAGCCATGCGGCGGGAAACCCAGTTTCCCTCCCACCTGAGCTGTTGGAAATCGTCACAGCCCACCTGTATGAATCAACCTATGACCTTTTGTTATAGTGCGAAGCCGAATTCCTGTGTCCAATGAACAATGAGATTGTAGGGACCATTGAATTGTATTGTGTGTGGGGCATAAATAGACAAGCCGATCACATCCAGCTCACTCTTCAACGGTTATCATTGCTGAAAATCGGGAGCTGGATGTCCAGAGGCGCATGCGATCGTTTCCCCTTGTGCGTAAGTGTTTCTCCGCAACCATATTGTTCTTACTGTTATTGTGGGCCATTTCTCTCTCTCTCTCTTCTCCTCTTTCTCTCTTATTTTCCCTTAAAACATAATTGTATTGTATTGTATTTCCTGTGTAGTTATCTGGTTAGGTAGTCTATGTTATATTGTAGTGTATGACTTGTATTGTGTTAATTCTTTTGCAAGTATATCATTCATAATATATATATATATTAGGCGTTGGACCCTAAGCCCAGGTATCTGTGTATTTCTTATAGTGTTTAGTATTCTCAGAGCGTCGGTGACGCTCGAACAGCATTTGAGTTAATAAGGTTACACTAGGTTGCATCTACACCCTATTTCTACACTAAGGTTTTACTGCATAATATACTGTTTATGGTTTAGATATAAAGGTTTAACATTGTGAGCGTCAGCGCCGCTGGTGATCTCCTCGTGGTCCCGAGCGTCCGCTACGCTATAGCGAATCATTACGTTAGACGGCAGCCAATAGCGTGCCTGCCTGTGATCTCTTGGCCGTGAGCGAACGTGACACTTGAGCGTCTCGACTACGGCTAAGCGATTGCTATGCAACGAGCGTACCCTTACGGTACTCCATACGTGAATAGCGTACAGTGTTCTTAGACCTCATAAAGGGTTTTATATAAGATAAATATTTAGCTTTATCAATTGGCGGCTCGCCCGTCCTTCACATATCTGCACTAGGTAATTTCAGCAGACATTATCCAGCAGCAAAGGGCGGGAGGTCATATTCCTCGTAGTGCTGTTTGGATAAACGTCTGCTTCGCTTAGTAAAGGGTGCTGAAGGAATCCGGGACCGGAGGTAAGAACAAAACGATAGTGTCTTTTTAAAACTGTTTATTTCTGTCTTGCGTACACACGCACGCATATCTGCATTTCTTTTCATTCGTGTATTTTCATATATCACTCTCCTGTTTGCCATTGTATAATTGATAAACGTACTAAGAGAGATTTGCCGCTATTTCATAGTTAAAGAGTAAAGGTAATACAGTTAAGGTATAGAAATACACACAGCTCTACCTAAAGGTAAAAGGAGAGATTGGTGTGGTGTGCGGTAGATGATCAAGGATCATCTACATTGATAAAACGTGTTAGTTGTGTTACGGTGGACAAAGACTGGTGTACACGTGTCTCTAACAAAGGGAGACTCGCGTACGCAAAGGCCGACGCACGCAGCGTAAATTACGCAACGGAGCGTCTGGGTACGCCCACGTAACTCAAGTCACACGATAGTGTTGATTTTTAAGTAACGCAACAGGCGATAAATAGCGCAACAGGCGATAAATAGCGCAACAGGCGATAAGTAGCGCAAATCTATTTTAAATTCGAAATTTAAATTAATAGATCCTTCTCCTAATTTGTAACACATCTGGTCTAAAGAGAAATTTCTGCGCAGAAATAGAAATAGAAACAAAAGTGTATATGTGGTGAGTGAGTGTGTTTTTACAATTTTGAGGATTGAACCAAAATAAATCATCGAGTTCTCGTGAAGGTACATACGTGTAAGTGACATGCACGGTGGCTAGGGAGGCATCCTTGGTTAAACAAAAAATTTGAGCATTAGAGTATAGCAGACCAGGAGGTCATACTGTAGCAGACCAGGAGGTCTAGGTACAGCAGACAAGGAAGTCCGCTATAGAGTCCACAGGCACAACACCAAAAAAAAAAAAAAAAGGGTTGGTGCAACACCCATATAGGCCATACAAGCTCTTGCTGAAGGAATTCGCAGCCGCAATTTTCGATTCCGCTGGTCGCTCCGTACATAAGATTAGTTGCTTATGTGCTGAACGATTGTACCGCACGTAATTGTGTGCATTAGTAAACCTGACCGGTACTATTTGTGTACGAAGGTCATAAACGCTATTTGTACATTCTAACGTGATTTGTGTAATTTTTTATTTTTTCAAAAAGGGAAGTTCGCTGGTCACTCAGGAACTATCTGACAACCACACCTTTACTGGAAAGGGTTAATGCTCTGCGGATCACACTCACATGTTCCAGTAAACAAAGGTTAATAGGGGCCCTGGGTCGAGTACGCCAGCACTATATCAGTGTGATCAGGTCGTATTGGTCGGCGTGGGCGAGTGAGTGAGGTGCTCGGTAAACTTCACCGCCAACCTATCGTGAATATCTTGGTTTTTTGTAAGGTTCCGTAACACCTGCAAATTATGGGGGCCAGTTGTTCAGGAAGGGGGCGATCAACCTCGGTTCGGGTTGATTCTATAAACCGACCAGTCGGGTCGGCAAGGTACGTAATGTGTGAAAAGTACGGAAGTCACACAGAAGCTTTATGTGATGAATGGGAGAGAATGACAGTACATGACAGGGAGAAATTCCCAAGAGTAGGTAGCTTCAGCACAGAAGTGTTAACGAATTTAAGGAGAAGGATATGTCTCATTAAATCAGCAAAGAGACGAATCAAGCATTATGATTATTTGCAGTTGTGGCAACAGGAGGGTGACATACAGAGAGGATTGGCTCAGGCGGCGGGATCTGGCTCGATCAGGAAACTGATAGCCATGGCCCCACCGCCACCATACATATCAGGAGAGAAATTGGTTGCGGAGAATGACGCACTAAGGTGTAACAAACAAACACTTAGCAACTGTGTAAATGTTAAAGATAATGTTAACCAATTAACCAATGCAAGTATTAACCCGTGCAAGTTGTACCCTGTTTTGAACTTTCCCCAGGAGTGTGATCAAGAGGACGAATCGGCAACAATATCAGCGCTCTCTCTAGCAGCCACCATATCAGAAACAACAGTAGGCACGGCCCAACCCATAAGATTAGTAACAAAGCCCCCTAGCGGAGGGACAGGTGAGGTCGTATCAACGGGTAAGTACGGCACCATACACTATGCTGAAACTATTTCACCACAAACTGCAGAATCTACACAGAATGATGTTGTTAGAATTAATCCTGTTAAGGTAATAGTAGTGCCAAATGGGAAAACGGACACTTCAGGAGTCACTCCTGTTAGGAACATCGCCATGTATAGCCCGTTTACCCGAATGGAATTAAGGACCATAGTGTCTGAATTCCCTGACCCTAGAAAAGATTTAGTTGCTAGCCAAAAATACATCAGAGACCTAGGAAACACTTTAGAGCCCAATAATAAAGATTGGCAAGTACTGCTAAGAGCTTGTTTACCCTCCAATGTCGACGCAACTCAATTTTTAGCTGACTGTGGATTAGATCAGGATGTACCTCTTACAGATGTGTACAACAAAGATAATGTAAAAAGAATAAGTTTACAGTTAAAGGAGTATTTCCCAGCGGTAGTTAAATGGAACAAGATATTCTCCATTAAACAAAAGGAGTCAGAAACAGCTGCAGAGTATTTTCACAGAGCATTATCAGAGATGGCAAAATACACAGGCATAGAGGACATTAAAACAAACATAAACCATCGAGAAGTAGCAGTATCGGTACTGATGGATGGTTTAAAAGAGTCATTAAAGACTAGGGTACAGACCACACAACCATGTTGGCGAGGTCTGTCTGTGGCTACTTTGAGAGAGGCTGCTATTGATCACGACCGGAATATCACCAGACACAGGGAGTCACAAGGTGATAAGTTAATGTCAGTAAGTATACAGGCCCTGACCACAAAACAGCCTGTGTTAATATCACCAAACCCTGTGGGTAAGTCAAACGTGGTAACATGTTATTTTTGTCACAAACAGGGACACTTTGCACGAGACTGTAGATCGAGAAATGTACAAAAATCTTATCAACCCCCTAGACAACGACACGACACACGACATTGGGATCAGGGTCCACAGATACAGAGCTTATACGCCACATAGCCAGTAGAGGAAAATCTTTCCGATATAGGTATACCTTAGGAAATAGGATTACGAGAGTTGGAGAGGTATCACCAGGATACTGTGCACATATCGTACAACCTGATACGTGTACTAAGCAGATGGAAGAATTAGGGTTAGGAGATTTCACATGGAAGGTGTGTAATATGGTTATGTCCTACTCCGTCCCATATGTTCTCCCCGATGATGCATATTTCATATGCGGGAGAAAGGCGTATAAGTGGCTTGCCCCAAACTCTGAAGGATTGTGTTATATTGGAAAAGTACTGCCTGAAGTAATGACTGTATCACATGACAAAATGAAAGACATACACCGTGTTGCCCAAACTCCTTATACTCACACCTATTACGAGCACGTAGTTAAACGGCACCTGATAGAAAGAACAGAGCATCCGGCCTCTGACATGATCCATGAATCCACCGGGATTCAGTTTCTAATCGCGTTAGACATCACTCGCACCGCCAGAGGAGTGTTGAATTATAAATACATATCTGCGCTTGCAAATTTGTTAGATAATATCACTGAAATGTATGATGACACGTTTAGGTATACTGGAAGAGAACTTCAAGCTTATAAAACAGAACTGGTACAGCATAGAATGGTTCTTAATTACCTCACAGCAGTGACAGGCGGATATTGTGTCACACTGGCAACACAATACGGCGTGAAATGTTGCACATATATTATGAATAGCACCGAGGACCCGGTCGAGGTCATAGACCAAAAGATGGACGATATTCTCCAACTGAAGTGGGAATTTCGCAGGAGACACAATCTCACTCTTGCTGCTGTAGGTAATGAGCTGACTGGTTGGGTGTCATGGTTGAACCCGCGAAATTGGTTCTCTGGTTTAGGAGACTGGGCTCAAGGAGTCATAATGGATGTTGGGAAGTTTCTCCTATGTATATTAGGTGTTATCATAACGATTGGCTTGATATTTAGATGCGGTCAGGCTTTAACGAAGTGTAAACGAAGTACCAGGGTGATGAGTTTAAGGAGTGAGGAAACTGTAATTCCAATGGATTTGATTTATGACCCAAATGTAGAAACAATGATGTGATGAAAATGCGATTTCTACGGTCCGTTTCTTTCACCTGTTTTTCCGTTTTCTCCAAGGTAAAAAGACCCACTTGGACGAGGAATTTGATGAGCCGATATACAGACAACAGATGGATTAAAGAAGAAGTTTTGACAACCTGATACACAGATTTTTGATGAACTTTGCCATAGATCCCCAGTTTTTCTAGAAATTTTAAAATTACGCTAGCCCAACACTTTTGTAAATCTATGGACATTGACAAAGCTTTTGCTCGCACCTTATGGGCAAAAGCACAAAGAAGACTGCATTCAACAGACACCGAACAAGACTTCAACCGACAAATGTTCATTTACCTGACATAGAATACCACTGCATTTACCGTAATTATGTCTTTTCTTCATCTCTACAACCTTCAGGTAATTACACACATAGTATAGGGAATACAGGCACAGATATCAGAAATCACATATTCCCCCATTCATGTATCATCAACTAAAATGTGCTCCCCATTTTGTTACAACCAAAATCCGAAAAGAGCTCGGTAAAGTTTGAGAGCCCATCCACAGACCCGTACCACGGGATAAGAAGGAATTCAAATGTATACTTCGCAATACCTCGAAGCTTGATTTAAAACATGTACGGCACGATGATACATGACCCCCAAACATGGATTCATACACACATGCTTCTGCTATCTCACTAGGTCATACCCTCTTCACACCTTCTCCTCTCTCCTCCCTTACCCAACCATGGAAATGTATTAACCCCTGACATATATTTTTCTCTTTTTGAAATGTTTTAGGAAGTGGCAGTTATTGTTGACTGCCAAAGGGTGGACTGTCAAAGTCAGAAAAATATCTCTATACACACTGCCATATTTGCACCTCATACACGTCCGCGCTGCTCATGCGTACGCTCTCCCGTGCGTGCGCATACTCACAGTTGCGGGCACCCGCAGGCGCACGGTATGCGTATTTACGGTAGAGTTTATGTGATCGTAGCGTGCGACTCAATCGTTACATATTTTCACTATATAATGTATTTTGTAGATCATGGTCCCTTTGATAGATTCTGAAAGTTTAGTTAATATAGCATGTTCCTGGACAGAGGGATCCCTCTTTGTATTGTACGAAGGGTCTAACAGGAGTCATACAGTGGTGTTTAGTATCCATCGGAAGAACATTTAAAGAGCAATATTCCGGTGTTGGTTTGGAGCGGATTAATCGCTCGTGCGAATAGTTATGGACATAAGAAGTTTATGTCCATTTACTATTATTTACTCTTACTTAGCCATGCGGCGGGAAACCCAGTTTCCCTCCCACCTGAGCTGTTGGAAATCGTCACAGCCCACCTGTATGAATCAACCTATGACCTTTTGTTATAGTGCGAAGCCGAATTCCTGTGTCCAATGAACAATGAGATTGTAGGGACCATTGAATTGTATTGTGTGTGGGGCATAAATAGACAAGCCGATCACATCCAGCTCACTCTTCAGCGGTTATCATTGCT
This sequence comes from Pseudophryne corroboree, assembly GCF_028390025.1. NCBI lineage: Eukaryota > Metazoa > Chordata > Amphibia > Anura > Myobatrachidae > Pseudophryne > Pseudophryne corroboree. The sequence goes on along the minus strand of NC_086451.1, from coordinate 124,499,722 downwards.
GAAAATCGGGAGCTGGATGTCCAGAGGCGCATGCGATCGTTTCCCCTTGTGCGTAAGTGTTTCTCCGCAACCATATTGTTCTTACTGTTATTGTGGGCCATTTCTCTCTCTCTCTCTTCTCCTCTTTCTCTCTTATTTTCCCTTAAAACATAATTGTATTGTATTGTATTTCCTGTGTAGTTATCTGGTTAGGTAGTCTATGTTATATTGTAGTGTATGACTTGTATTGTGTTAATTCTTTTGCAAGTATATCATTCATAATATATATATATTAGGCGTTGGACCCTAAGCCCAGGTATCTGTGTATTTCTTATAGTGTTTAGTATTCTCAGAGCGTCGGTGACGCTCGAACAGCATTTGAGTTAATAAGGTTACACTAGGTTGCATCTACACCCTATTTCTACACTAAGGTTTTACTGCATAATATACTGTTTATGGTTTAGATATAAAGGTTTAACATTGTGAGCGTCAGCGCCGCTGGTGATCTCCTCGTGGTCCCGAGCGTCCGCTACGCTATAGCGAATCATTACGTTAGACGGCAGCCAATAGCGTGCCTGCCTGTGATCTCTTGGCCGTGAGCAAACGTGACGCTTGAGCGTCTCGACTACGGCTAAGCGATTGCTACGCAACGAGCGTACCCTTACGGTACTCCATACGTGAATAGCGTACAGTGTTCTTAGACCTCATAAAGGGTTTTATATAAGATAAATATTTAGCTTTATCAATATATATATATATATATATATATATATATATATATCATACTTGCCTACCTGACCCTCTCCATGAGGGAGAAAATGCTCTGTTCCTGGACTTTCCTGGTAATGTATTATTGCCTTCACCTTTGGTGAAACTCCTTTCTTATCAATTAACTAGCTCACCACAGGTGATAGCAATCATACATTACCAGGAAAGTCCAGGAACAGAGCATTTTCTCCCTCATGGAGAGGGTCAGGTAGGCAAGTATGATATATATACACACACACACACACACACACACACACACGTGTGTATATGTATATATATATATATATATATATATATATATATACACACATACACACACACACATGCAATATATGGCTCTGGTAAACAATAAAACTTGGAAGCACACACTTGCAGCAGGAGAATCCATTACAGTAGAAAACAACGTTTTCAAAGAGTTAAACTCACTTTTGGCAGAGTCAGGGTGCCCTGAACACACTCAAGCTCCTGCATCAGCATGTAGAGGCCAGGGGGAGGGCTCAGAAACCGGAGTGCAGAGGGAAAGTAGAAGGCTTCATGTCATAAATAATTTCCCAGCAGGAACAGAAAGTGAAAGTGGCCAGCCTGTGCGGACAGAGTGAAACCCCTTCTGCGTTCTCTGCTGGGAGGGGGTGGGGGAGGGAGGGGAGATCAGCGCCAAGGGTGGACTGGACTCTGGAGCCTCATGCTGCTGGCACCACTGCCTATACAGTCTAATAGGCACTGTGGCAGCTGACAGCAGCAGCAGCAGCAGCACAGTCTCAGAGCAAGGAGAGCGCCTCTCTGAAGCCGGCACATCCCTGCTTTGCAGGCTCTGCTGAGAGGGTTACGCCGGCTCGGGCAGCACTGGACATATGGCAGCAGAGGACACCACCACTCTGACTGGTCACTGGACTGACTGAAGCACAGGACACTACCACTGGTCTGATGCAGGACAACACAGCGACACTGTAACGGACTTATTATACAGCAGCACTGGACATATGGCAGCAGAGGACACCACCACTGTGACTGGTTACTGGACTGACTGATGCACAGGACACTACCAATGGTCTGATGCAGGACATCTCTGAGAACCGAACCGGCTCATCTCTAGTATAATTGCAAAATTACTTTGGTATAGATGTGCATAGAGAAGTTTGTGAAAAACTGTAAGTACAAATACAAGTAGTTGCAAGTGAAGTGGTAGGTCCTTGTAGTGTCGAAGCAGGGAGTTCAGTGCTGTGTATTCAGTTTAAACAGACAGCATGTGTTTGTTGTGAAAAGTAAGTGAACTCACATTTGTTGCTTTAAAGTTGAGATATGCACCGGACACAGGTTTTATGTTTTGGTTTTGGATCTGGATCTTCATTCTTGTTTTGGATCTGGATTGGTTTTGCCAAAACCAGAGGCGTATCTACCTATTGGCCAGGATGGCACTCGCCAGGGGCGCCAGCCGAGGAGGGGCGCCACCCGACGGTGCAACCCGCGGCCAGTGGGTAGATACACTTTGTAGAAGTAGCATATTTGTCCCCCTTCCCCTGGCAGGCAGCAGCGGCAGCCACAGTAATTGGCGCCGGGCTCCGGCGCCGCACACCACATTACCACAGGTCCCAGCTGCAGAGCCATGGGCAGCCCGGCTCCCGCACAGCTGCACGCCCTCCCTCAGCAGGGACCGTTGCCGCGATGCCCCTGGCTGGTGAACGGTTAATAAAGAGTCCGCTGTAACCCCTCCATTCCCAGAGTGCAGGACTGCTGTCCCCCCCAGCCGGGGAGCGGAGCAGACAGGCAGGACCCTCCTCCCTCCCCAGTCCCAGCAGCGGCACAGAGCGGGTTAATGCAGGAGGCTCGCTCCCGGCGCTGATTGGCCGCTAAAGGGACACTATTTGCATAGCCACGCCCGCCCGGCACACAGAGCGCACCTGAAGTGTGTGCGGCACCTGGCTGGGAGAGGAGCCACGGGAGACGGCTACAGGATGGCGAGCAGCGGTTAGCGTCTCCGGATGGGGAGCGGGTCAGCTCCGGCGCCGCACACCACATTACAATAAAGAAAACTCTGCATAAACTACAGCTCCCAGCAGCCCTTCCTGCCGGAGCTCACATCCAAGGGCTGCTGGGAGCTGTAGTTTATTCAGAGTTTTCTTTATTGTAATGCAGTGACGAACACAGTGGCTTCCTCCTCTCTCCTCTTCCAGCGTGTGACAATGTCAGGACAGCAACCTGGTAGTTGAAACCAGCAATTCCCCTCAGCTGCCTCCGTTCTGCCCGGCTTACCGATGCGACTCTGCTGTAGGACCAGGCTTCTGCTGGGGTTGGTAAGATCTGCCTCCGGATTTCTCTCTCTCTAACACCTCTCTCTCTCTCTCTCTCTCTCTCTCTCTCTCTCTCTGACACCCTCTATCTTTCACTACTCTCATACTTCCTGATACCCTCTCTCTCCTCCCCCCCATCTCTCTCTCTCTCTCTCTCTCTCTCTCTCTCTCTCTGACACCCTCTATCTTTCACTACTCTCATACTTCCTGATACCCTCTCTCTCCCCCCCCCCATCTCTCTCTCTCTCTCTCTGACACCCTCTATCTTTCACTACTCTCATACTTCCTGATACCCTCTCTCTCCTCCCCCCCCCCGCCATCTCTCTCTCCTTTCTCCCTCCCCCATTTCTCTCTATCTCCCCCTACTGCCAAATATCTGTCACAGCCCAGCAACGCGTCTTCCTCTACTGGCACCACCACTGGTATTGATAGGGAAGAAGGGCATGTCTCCCCACAGTTCAGCAGACACACGCCATTTACATGCATGTGCATTGGAGGCACTGTGTGGCATATAATGTGCAGTGGGGACACTGTGTGGCATATAACTTGCAGTGGGGACACTGTGTGGCATATAACGTGCAGTGGGGACACCGTCTGGCATATAACGTGCAGTGGGGACACCGTCTGGCATATAACGTGCAGTGGGGGGCACGGTGCTGCATATAACTCGAATTGGGGGCATTGTGTGGCATACAATGTAAATTTTTTCAGGGGCCTAACATTTGAGTTTCAGCTGGTGACAGTAGTAATTAAAAAAAAAAGCATCTTTAACGCTTATTTACACTATGAGAGCCCCAACAACTCTAACTCTCCCTCAGCGTCCCTGCCTTCACCCTCCCTCTAACTCCCCCTCAGCGTCACTGCCCTCACCCTCTCCTGTAACTCCCCCTCAGTGTCACTGCCGTCACCCTGCCTCTAACTCCCCCTCAGTGTCACTGCCCTCACCCTCCCTCTAACTCCCCCTAGGCGTCACTGCCCTCAGCGTCCCTGCCCTCACCCTCTCCTGTAACTCCCCCTCTGTGTCCTGGGGAGTGTGTGTGTGTGGGGGGGGGGGGCGCCAGTCCCTTATTTTGCCATGGGCGCTCAGGCTCCTAGATACACCCCTGGCCAAAACCACCCTTTCTGTTTTGGTTTTGGATCTGGATTCTTTTTTAAAAACCATAAAAACAGCTAAAATCACAGAATTTGGGTTTTTGGTTTGTTCCTACAGAATTATTAACCTCAGTAACATTCATTTCTACTTATTTCCAGTCTATTCTGAACACCTCATACCTCACACCAATATTTTTTTTGTTCAAAAGGTTGCACCGAGGTAGCTGGATGACTAAGCTAAGCGACACAAGTGGGAGGCACAAATACGTCCACCATCTAGGAGTGGTACTGCAGGGGCGGACAGGATGGCACTTTTAAAAACTAGGCCACAAAGAGCACATAATGCAAAGAAAAAAAGAGGTGCAAGATGGAATTGTCCTTGGACCCTCCCACCCACCCTTATGTTGTATAAACAGGACATGCACACTTTAACAAACCAATCATTTCAGCGACAGGGTCTGCCATATGACTGTGCCTGAAATTATTGGTTTGTTTGGGCCCCCACCATAAAAGGACCAATTAATCTTCCTTTGCACAAACTGGCTCTACATAGGCAAGATGTCATCCTCATCCTCATCCTCATCTTTCAATTCCTCACCCCTTTCAGTATTTACAGCCTCACCTTCACAGAGTATTTATTTGTCCCCACTGGAATCCATCATCACAGGTCCCTGTGTACTTTCTGGAGGCAATTGTTGGTAAAGTTCTTCCTGGATGAATGTATAATTCATTTTGATTAACATCATCTTCTACACATTTTATGGAAGTAACATCCTATGCTGATCGCTGACAAGGTTACCTGCTGCACTAAATACTCTTTCAGAGTACACACGGGAGGGGGAAGGCAATTTAGGTAAAATAAAGCCAGTTTGTGCAAGAGCCTCCAAATTGCCTCTTTTTCCTGCCAGTATACATACGGACTTGTCTGACATGCCTACATGGATGGAAAAAAAGGCATTTGTTTCCCCCAGCACCCTGAATGATAACCGTAACCAGATATAAATTCCACATGATAACAGAATTCAGAGATCTTCGTTACACATATTTGCGCAAATGTGTGAATAAGCCCCAAAGCCGCATCAAGGCATCTCTGTATATTTGGGGTCCCTAGCGCTATATCTAGGTGCAGGGTGTGGCACCCCAAAACACCAGCATAAGCCAGAAAGCCCAGCGTAGCATACCAGTGAAAAAACTAGAGCACCTGAATGATATCACTAAGCTAATTGAGCATCTACCAATATATATGCCTACATGGATGCTGTCACTGATATAACCCTCCACCATTCTTTCAACGGTGACAGCATCATATGCAGTGACAGTAGACATGTCAGTAATTGTTGGCAACTTCTTCAATAGGGACCAGATGTCAAAACTTGCTCCTGACTGCCCTGCATCACCACCAGCAGGTCGGCTAGGACATTTTATTATTTTCTTTGCAGCCCCAGTTGCGAGAGAAAATGAAGGAGTAGCTTTTGACATGTTAGGTTACGCTTAAGCTGACAATTTTCTCACCAGCAGGTCTTTGCACCTCTGCAGACTTGTGTCTCCTGGAAAGAGAGATACAACATAGGCTTTAAACCTAGGAATGAGTATGGAGGCCAAAATGTAGTGATCTGATTTCAACAGATTGACCACCCTTGAATCCTGGCAAAGCAAATGAAGGGATCCAACCACAAGTCCCACATACTTAGCGAAATTGCTCAATTTTAGCTCCTTCTTCAATCTCTCCAGCTGCTTCTGTGGAAGCCTGATAAGGGGAATGACCTGACTCAAGCTGGCAGTGTCTGAACTGACTTCACGTGTGGCAAGTTTGAAGGGTTATAGAACCTGGCACAACACGGAAATCATTTTCCACTGCGCTTGAGTTAGGCGCATTCCCCCTCCTTTGCCTATGTCATAGGTGAATGTATAGGCTTGAATGAACTTTTGCTGCTCCTCCATCCTCTGAAGCATTTAGAGGGTTGAATTCCACCTCATTACTACCTCTTGCTTCAAGTGATGGCAGGGCAAGTTCAAGAGTGTTTGCTGGTGCTTAAGTCTAAGGCACACATTCTCTAAATGTTGAAACTGGCCCGCAATTTTTGGGCCACTGACATCATCTCCTGCACAACAAATTAATTGTGTGAGCAAAACATGGGATGTGCTGGAATTTGCCCAGATGTAATGCTCGCACAATATTGGTGATGTTGTCAGATATAACAAATCCCAAGGAGAGTCTAAGTGGGGTAAGCCATTGTGCGATGATGTCCCTCAGGTTCTCAGCGGTGTGTCTCTTACAGAAACTGGTGATACACAGCGTAGCCTGCCTAGGATTGAGTTAGTGTTTGTGAGATGCTGCTGCTGGTGCCGCTGCTGTTGTTGCTGCTGGAGGCAATACATCTACCCAGTGGGCTATCACAGTCATGTAGCCCTTAGTTTGCCCTGCTTCACTTGTCCACATATCCGTCGTTAAGTGGATAATGAGTACAACCGCATTTTGAGGACACTGAGGACGCTTTTCTTAATGTCCCTGTACAGTCCGGGAATCGCTTGCCTATTGAAGTGGAATCTAGATGGGATTTGGTACTGGGGATGCAGTACATTTATCAACTTTCTAAATCCCACTGCACTATTGGCAGATACCGGATGCATGTCTAACACCAGCATAGTTGTTATGGCCTCAGTAATCAGTTTTTCAACAGGGTGACTGCTGTTACATTTCATCTTCCTCACAAAGGACTGTTGGACAGTCAATTGCCTAGTTAAAGTAGTACAAGTGTTTTTTTCTTACTACCTCTCTTGGGTGACAATCGACTCCCAGCAGCAGCAACAGCAGCGGCAGCAGCAGTAGGCATACCACTCAGCAGCAGTAGGTGTACTGTACAACTCACTAAGGGAGTTGGTGTTGTGGATTGTAGGAGATTACATACAACAGGAAAAAGGGATTTAGGTGTCAGTGGACTGCTTATGCTCTTACCCAAAGTTTCTGCACTTGACAATGACTGCTGCTGAATATGCGGCAAGGGACGTATAAGGGAAAATGTTCCTAGGTGGTTAACATCCTTACCCCAACTCATTATGGATTGACAAAGGCAACACATGGCTTGACACCTGTTGTCCAGAGTTGTGGAGAAATAATTCCACACCAAAGAAGTGGATTTTTTTGTGTTTTGACCAGGCATGACAATGGGCTTTTTCATCTCATGGACAACAAATGTCTCCACTGGGGCCTTATTCAAACAAACTACATCACCATCAGAATCCTCATTGTCAACTTCCTACTCAGCGCCAGCTACACCAATATCCTCCTCATCCTGGTGTACTTCTACGGTGACATCCTCAATCTCAATATCAGCAACTGGACTGGCGGTGCTCCTCCCAGCACTTGCAGAGGGCATGCAAATGCTGGTAGGAGCCTCCTCTTCCCATACAGTCTTGGGAAGGTCAGGCCTAGACGTTGCAACCGCAGATACACTTGGACTCTCCTTAGGGATTTGTGAAATCTCTGATTCTGAACACAGTTGTTTTTTCCTGTGCTTTAACAAGCTTTATTTTTTACATTTTTTGAGAGAGAGGAGGGCTTCCATCTTCATGAGAAGCTGAACCACCAGTCATAAACTTAGGCTAAGGCCTTAGCCTTTCCTTGGCACTTTGTGTCGTCAATGGCATATTATGTTTCTCATCAGATAATTTCTTCTTTTTTTTGGTTATTAAATTTTGCTTCTTGGATTTTACATGCCCTCTATGACATTGGGCATTGGCCTTAGCACACGACAGCAGCAGCAGCTTCAGCACTAGTACTAGGAACTGGAAGTGGTTCCTGATATTTCACTATTTTTTTCCTCCAAATTTTTGTTCTCCATTTCACTGGACAGTGCCCCTTTATTATTACAGCACACAGAACAGTACCCCTTTATTTTTACAGCAAACAGAACAGTGTCCCTTTATATTTACAGAACCCCTGTATTTTTACAGCATACAGGACCTGAGCCACAGCACTCCTGTATTTTCACAGTACCCCTGTATTTTTACAGCATACAGGACAGGGCCACAGCACCCATGTATTTTCACAGCACCCCTGTATTTTATAGCATACAGTACAGGGCCACAGTGTTCCTTTATTTTTACAGCACCCCATTATATTTTAGGACAAGGCCACAGAACCCCTTTATTTTACAGCATGCAGGACAGGGCCACAGCACCCCTGTATTTTTACAGCATACAGGTCAGGGCCACAGCACTCCTGTATTTTTACAGCATACTGGATAGGGCCACAGCACCCCTGTATTTTTACTGCACACAGTACAGTGCCACAGCACACCCAGTATTTTCACAGCATCCCTATATTTTTACAGCATACAGGACAGGGCCACAGTTTTCCTGTATTTTTACAGCATACAGGACAGGACCACAGCACCCTTGTATTTTTACAGCATAAAGGACAGGTCCACAGCACCCCTGTTTTTTCACAGCACCCACAGTGTTACTTTATTTTTTAAGCACAGAGAACAGTGCCCCTGTACAGCACAGGACTGCAGCACCCCTGTTCAGCACCCTGAACAGCACAAGACACCCCAGAACAGCAACCCTGTACAGTACAGGACAGCAGCACCCCTAACAACACAGTACATCAGCACAGTACACCACCTCAGAACAGCACAGGACAGCAGTATCCCTAACAGCATGGGACCCCACCCCAGAACAGCACAGGACAGCAGCACCCATATCAGCACAGGATACCACCCCAGAACTGCATAGGACAGCAGCACCCCTGTACGCCACCACCTACAGACAGACAGAGGTCTGTCTCCCTCACTCTCCAAGTACAGAGTGAAATTGGCGGCAACACGCAGCTCCTTATATAGAAACCAAAACCCATGAGAATCCAACAGTGGAATGATGACGTTTTGCCTCAATCTGGGATCCAATTCTGGCAGGAAGATCCTGAAGTCCAGGGAGGTTCGGATCTTAGAGATCTGAACCCGCTCATCCCTACTTTAAAGCAGGCCCTATGTATTACTTATTGTTCTCCTTCTGTTTTCCTTCAGTTTAACGCTAATACAACACTAAAATTATGCTTCAATTTTGATCACACTTTGATAAATATGCATGTCTAATCAGCCACAGCCTATATGACACATTCTCACAAACAAAGCACTTACAAAAAAAAAAAAAATTCTATCAGTGATTGTTATTATTACTTCCTTGTCATTTTTATTTGCAACTATTACATCCAAACTGTACAGCCACTGCAAAATGTTATTGTGTTAAATAAACAGAATGATATTCATAATTACATACTCAGGTGAATACATGTCTGTTATTATTTCCTAATAGGAATGTTTGTTTTCAAACATTAGCTTAGTTAACTGTTCATTGCATTGCATACTAAAGTCTATACCTGCTCCGCAATAACAGATATGGAAGGTAATAAGCTGAACAACCATTGCATTAGCAACGTGACTTTTTTTTCTGCTGTTTATATAAAACTTGTTTATATCTGGTGCTTGAGTATGAGAATGCATCTGTTTTCTGTAGAACTCGTTATACTGATTCCTTCTGTATAACAAATCTGCTTTGCATCCTCATTTATTAAGATATGAGTCAGTTATAATTACCAAAAGCAAAATATATGTTTTAGTTTTTGTGGTTCATAGTTTTTCTGTTAATTTATACAGTGTGCTAAGTTTATGTTTTGTTTGCTGTAGAAACGTGAATATCTCTTATGTCAATACCCAGTTTCAATCTGCCTAAGTAACTTGTGCTTAATATGGAGAGAAACAAAAAAACAAAAAAAGTGGGAGCGCTGCTGGAATTACTACAAAATAAAACTTTCTTTAATCGTATAATTAATACTCATTAGCGGTGTAAAAAATCAATGAACTTTTAATTATTAACAAGAAAAAACAAAGATAAAAGAAAAAAAGAAAAAAGAAAATAAAAAGAAAAACAATATTAATGACACCAATAATAAAATATATTGCTGAGATGGAATACCAGATCAGAATTGTTTTGTCTAATTACCATAAAACATGTGAAAAACCTGTGCAGGTTATATTAGTATTGCACAATGCCCTCGCTTAGTAGCATAGTCCCGTAGGGTAGTTCAGATGGTTACTTGTTGCTAGCCAAAAAGAAACATAGTTTCATTTTTCATGAAGATTTAAATCATTTGATTCACTATCGTCCACATGTACCACAATGTGGCAGTACGGATCCAGCTGAATGCAATGTCCTTTAGAGAAAGGATCCCTTTAATCACACAGTCTCTAGAATAGAGTTACCTGGGTCCCACGGCACTGGTGCTGTTCCTCTATTTAACTCCTACTGGACCTGCCAGCGTTTTTCAACAATGGAGGAGGATATTTTTCCGTATGTGCTCCGTGGTCCCGTTCTCTTCACTGACGTCAGTACTGTGTGTGGGTAATGTGCTCAGCGGCACTCCGATACTCTCTTGTTACGCGTTTCTCCGCCTTAAAGCTCGGCGGCTTCCTCTGAGGAAGCCGCCGAGCTTTAAGGCGGAGAAACGCGTAACAAGAGAGCATCGGAGTGCCGCTGAGCACATTACCCACACACAGTACTGACGTCAGTGAAGAGAACGGGACCACGGAGCACATACGGAAAAATATCCTCCTCCATTGTTGAAAAACGCTGGCAGGTCCAGTAGGAGTTAAATAGAGGAACAGCACCAGTGCCGTGGGACCCAGGTAACTCTATTCTAGAGACTGTGTGATTAAAGGGATCCTTTCTCTAAAGGACATTGCATTCAGCTGGATCCGTACTGCCACATTGTGGTACATGTGGACGATAGTGAATCAAATGATTTAAATCTTCATGAAAAATGAAACTATGTTTCTTTTTGGCTACCAACAAGTAACCATCTGAACTACCCTACGGGACTATGCTACTAAGCGAGGGCATTGTGCAATACTAATATAACCTGCACAGGTTTTTCACATGTTTTATGGTAATTAGACAAAACAATTCTGATCTGGTATTCCATCTCAGCAATATATTTTATTATTGGTGTCATTAATATTGTTTTTCTTTTTATTTTCTTTTTTCTTTTTTTCTTTTATCTTTGTTTTTTCTTGTTAATAATTAAAAGTTCATTGATTTTTTACACCGCTAATGAGTATTAATTATACGATTAAAGAAAGTTTTATTTTGTAGTAATTCCAGCAGCGCTCCCACTTTTTTTGTTTTTTTGTTTCTATCATAATCACGAGGGGCGCAAAACATCCCTCACTGTGGGCAGCAGCAGCAGTATTACTATTAAAATACCCCTGAAAGGGAATTGTAAGAAAGTAATTTCTCCACCGGTGAGTCAGCGCAATACCTTATTGTTTTAAAATATTCTTTTAATATGGAGAGGCCTATTGTTTGTTGAGCAGTAACACAGTAGTTTGCTGGAGTGTTTTGATACTTGTAATGTAATCTCAAAGATGAGTATGTTAGAAGTGAGTGATTTCCTGAATGCAGGATTGGTATATTTTCCAACAAAAATCACATTGTCAAAAGCTTAATGTCGAGCACAGCATGCCGACATGGTCCAAACGCTAGATAAAGCATGTTAACTGTGTCAGCACTCTAACAGTAAACATGATGGATTAAAGGTAATGTGCCAACTCAGTTACAATGCTTTAATTAACAATAATGCAGTGTGGGCTATCTGTACTCAACATAACGTTGACAACAATGTGATTGCCTTTACCACAAATAATAACAACGTTCCCCTGAATGCCATAAGAATTTGGCAGAGTAGGAGTAACTCAAAAGAGAAGTTTGAAAAGCATCTACTGTACAACAATCGTTAGAGATTGTCATTTGAAGTATTCATGTGATTGCCTTTACCACAAATTAATAACTACGTTCCCCTGAATGCCATAAGAATTTGGCAGAGTAGGAGTAACTCAAAAGAGAAGTTTGAAAAGCATCTACTGTACAACAATCGTTAGAGATTGTCATTTGAAGTATTCATGAATGTATGTGGTATTTATGTGTTCTGCTTTTACCAAGGCTCACTTTAAAGTATTTAGAATACATACTAGAGGAAACATCAGTCTAGACCAGTAGTTCCCAAGTTACTGTAGGTGCAATGTGGCACTTGAAGGGGGCCACAGGTTGGTGGTCCAGGACCTAATCAACTTATTTATGGTTAATGTGATAGGCAAAACCAGTCTTGGAGGGTGCCAATCATAACATATGTGGAAAAACTGATGTACAACAATGCCCAGCACCATATAACTGAGCTTAAGGTTTAGAGGTAAGAACTATTTACTCAATTTAATATTTTTGTTGAGTTTCTCAATAAGAAACTTCAGACCTAGGACTGCCATGAAAAAAAATGCTGATACTCAAGGGTGCTGTGATTCAAGAAGGCTTGGGAATCACTGCTCTAGTAGACTCTTAGGAGCACAAAGGAGAAAACAGGAATTGAGACAAACAGATTGAATATCGCAAATAAATATATATATATATATATATATATATATATATAGGACAGTGGTGATTACTCGTAACATTAATCATACATAAAGCAGTGAACATGTGATGAACAAAGATAATAAATGTGAATATTACGTAGTAGTATTGAAACAATATTGACAAGAACACAGCGCATCCTAGTGCAGTACAAACCAGTTTTCAATGAATAAAAGATGCACACGTACCCTTTGTACTGGACAAAAGGTTTTAAGTTTTTCCCAAATAAGCCTTTTGGAGTGTTTTTCACCAAAGGTCCTAGTGTCTGGCCTCCACATCCAGATTTCAGCAGTGTATCATATAAAGAAACAGCAACATGTTAAATATATTTTCTAACAATTGTAATAAGTGCAACATCCATACATACATACATACATACATACATACATACATACATACATCCATACATACATACTTCTCTGGACATCATGGTAGTACAGCAAACAATCCCTGGAATAACCAACTGGAGGATTCCCTCATCGCATTTCATCCACACCAATATTTTAAGACTTCATCCTGATAAAGTCAGAAAAGCATTGAGGGAATCCTCCAGTAGGCTGTTCCATGATGTAGGTACTTCATGATCTCTTTATACAGCAGTTGCAAAATACCAGAATGAGTATATGAAGAGCAGGGTTGCCCCCCACACATATAACTCACACATTTCCATCAAAGGTGTATTTGTTGGAAAAATCAGGACACTTCCTCAATCATTTTCAGAAAATTGCAAATTCCAAGTTTTTGGAAATCAATAAAATCCCCGTTTTACCCTCTGAAAGAAGACTGCACAGCAGTCACTGATATAGGTGCTGCCAGAGATCCAGCAGCCTCAGACTACTTTTGTTTTCCCACCACTCAATTAATTTTCTTCCCCAGGACTTCTGTGAACCCTATACCCTCTTCCCATAACTCCCCCTGCAGCTGGGACTTTGTTAACCCATGCATTGCATGGTTCTCTCTCAGAGAACTAATTGGACAGTGCAGATGACATCACCATTACCACCAAAAAAAATCTTACCCCAGTCCCAGTGACATATCTGTGCCCTCCCTCGTGCCATGAATATTTTATTGTGAAATGGATATCTCTTTATCATTCTTGATACAATGTAGAAGGGGTACTCACCTAAATGGCTTGAAAAAACACAGATTTTCGCCACAAAGAGATATATATATATATATATATATATATATATGTATTTATGTATGGAGACCCAACAATAGATCCTTTTGGTACAACAAGGAGAGAATTAATGGGGAACTAGCTCTAACCCTCTAAGAAGTGGCTACATGGACAAGTGGAGATGGTGTCCAATGCAATCAATCAACTCCTACCTATCATATTATAGAATGAACTTCGTAAATGTTAGCTAGAAGCTGATTGATTGCAATGGGAAATTCATCACTTGTCCACTTATCCACTTTTTAGAATGTTTAAAACATCTCCCACTAAGTTAGAGGGAAGAGCAATAGAAGCAAACAAAGGGTCTGTTATGAAAAATGTAAAGGCCAATCTGTTCCAAGTGCTGATGGCTTAGAGTCTGTAGTCAAACTAGTGTATGCAACTACAACAGAATTATTACACATATTAAACTGTAAAGCAAACCATGTAATGTATATTATGACTTCTGGAGAACTACTCTTTTTCCTGTATTCACATATAGACGAGTCTTAAAGAAAAGAGAAAAGCAGGTCTTTCAGTGTGGAGTGCTGAATTATTATTTTTTTATAATGTCTGTTTATTGAACTGCTTAAAACCAGCAGATTAGAGCAATTACAGAATTGTAAAATGTAAGAGAATACAGCAAGTGTCCAGGTTGTAGTATAATTACAAAATAAACATTTAACAATAAAACTAAGCTGTATTTTTTAAAAATGTTTAAAGTGTTAGGAATTGCGCAGTTATAACCAGCACCATCTCATGTGACAAACCATCAGCTAGTCAACTGAATCTACTGTAAGTTCCATAGCAAAAAGAAAACCCCGGTACAAGAGAAAATATAGAGCAATGTACTGTACTTACTGTAATAAAGGAAATACAGAAAACAGGGGGAAAGAGAGAGGAAAGAGAAACAATAAACAAGAGAACGAGAAAGAAAAAACAAAAGAGGCATCCACATCCACATCTTGTACAAGTTGCTAAGGTTAAGTTAGCTTCAATACATTAAGTATCAAGTCAGTGTTAACATATAGGGGTATATGCAATTGCGGTCGAATTCCCGAAATTGTCGAATTTCGGGTCATTTTCGCCCCAAAAAAAAATTTGCCTATGCAATTCAGTGCTTTCCGACCAAAAAACGGACTTTCAAAATTCGACTTTTTGAAATTCGACTTTTTGCAAATTCGACTTTTCTGCAATGAAACAAGTGCTGCAATTCGACAAAAGCATATTCAATTCAAGTTTGGAAATTCGACAGCAGTGCTTTTAGACAGCAAATTCGTCATTTTCAATCCGCCACACTTTGGAGGGTGAAAACAATAAAAAAAAATTTAAACATGTTTTTTTTTTTTAGGAATAGCATATCTATTTATATTAGAAGGGATTAGGTATTTTTTATTTTTTTTTGGAGGCACAAATATTATTTATATATTTTTTAAAATATTATTATTATTATTATTTTTTTAATTGCTGGAACGGTAAAATCCTTAAAAAAAATGGCGTGGGGTCCCCCCTCCAAAGCATAACCAGCCTCGGGCTCTTCGAGCTGGTCCTGGTTCTAAAAATGCGGGGAAAAAATTGACAGGGGATCCCCCGCATTTTTAAAACCAGCACCGGGCTCTGCGCCTGGTGCTGGTGCCAAAAATACGGGGGACAAAACGAGCAGGGGTCCCCCGTATTTTTCACACCAGCATCGGGCTCCACTAGCTGGACAGATAATGCCACAGCCGGGGGTCACTTTTATGCCGTGCCCTGCGGCCGTGGTATTAAATATCCAACTAGTCACCCCTGGCCGGGGTACCCTGGGGGAGTGGGGACCCCTTCAATCAAGGGGTCCCCCCCCAGCCACCCAAGGGCCAGGGGTGAAGCCCGAGGCTGTCCCCCCCATCCAATGGGCTGCGGATGGGGGGGGCTGATAGCCTTTTGTGATAATGAAAAGAATATTGTTTTTTCCAGCAGTACTACAAGTCCCAGCAAGCCTCCCCCGCAAGCTGGTACTTGGAGAACCACAAGTACCAGCATGCGGGAGAAAAACGGGCCCGCTGGTACCTGTAGTACTACTAGGAAAAAAATACCCAAATAAAAACAGGACACACACACCGTGACAGTAAAACTTTATTTCATACGTCGACACACACATACTTACCTATGTTCACACGCCGACATCGGTCCTCTTCTCCATGTAGAATCCACGGATACCTGAAAATAAAAGATCAATATACTCACCTCAGCCATGGTCCAGAGATACATCCACGTACTTGGCAAAAAAAGAAAACGAACACACGGGCCACCGGACTGAAAGGGGTCCCATGCTGACACATGAGACCCCTTTCCACGAATGAGACCTGTCAGTGACAGCTGTCACACAAAGGTCTCTAAAGCCAATCAGGAAGCGCAACTTCATTGCGCTCACCTGATTGGCTGTGCGCTGTCTGAACTCAGACAGCGCATTGCACAGCCCCGTCCATTATATTCAATGGTGGGAACTTAGCGGCTAGCGATGCGCTGTCACAGCACAGACAGCGCACAGCCAATCAGGTGAGCGCCACGGAAGTAGCGCTTCCTGATTGGCTGAAGGGACTTCAGTGACAGGAGTCACGTGATGTCCCGGCATTCGGGAGAAAGGGGTCTGATGTAAAAGCATGGGACCCCTTTCAGTCCGGCATGGAGCGGGTGTTCGGTTTGTTTTTTTAACAAGTACGTGGATTTATATCTGGACGTGGATGTACCTCTGGACGCTGGAAGGTGAGTATAATTTTTTCAAAGGTACCCTCGGATCGTCGGAGACCGTGGAAGTCGGCGTGTCAACATAGGTAAGTATGTGTGTGTCGGTAGTGTGTAATAAAGTTTTACTATCAAGGTGTCTGTGTACTGTTTTTATTTGGGTATTTTTTTTCCAGTAGTACTACAGGTACCAGCAGGCCCGTTTTTCTCCCGCATGCTGGTACTTGTGGTTCTCCAAGTACCAGCTTGCGGGGGAGGCTTGCTGGGACTTGTAGTACTACTGGAAAAAACAATATCTTTTTATTATCACAAAAGGCTATCAGCCCCCCCATCCGCAGCCCATTGGATGGGGGGGGACAGCCTCGGGCTTCACCCCTGGCCCTTGGGTGGCTTGGGGGGACGACCCCTTGATTGTAGGGGTCCCCACCCCCCCAGGGTACCCCGGCCAGGGGTGACTAGTTGGGTAGTTAATGCCACGGCCGCAGGGCACGGCATAAAAGTGACCCCCGGCTGTGGCATTATCTGTCCAGCTAGTGGAGCCCGATGCTGGTGTTAAAAATACGGGGGACCCCTACTCTTTTTGTCCCCCGTATTTTTGGCACCAGCACCAGGCGCAGAGCCCGGTGCTGGTTTTAAAAATACGGGGGATCCCTGCCCAATTTTTCCCCGCATTTTTAGAACCAGGACCAGCTCGAAGAGCCCGAGGCTGGTTATGCTTTGGAGGGGGGACCCCACGCCATTTTTTTCCGGGTTTTTCCCGTTTTTTCCCGTTTTTTTAAATCGTGGCAAAATCCGCCAAATCGGCCGATTTTCGCCCGCGGGTCTGTCGAATCCGTTTTTCATTGAATATGGTGAATTCCGCAGCCACCTGCCGGAATTCACCTGTCGAATTGAGTCGAATTAAAAAATGGCGAAAAATTGCCGCGATTCGCCGTGAATTGCATATACCCCATAGTGTCCTTAGGTAAGTTGTTGTAATAGATACCATGTTGTGTTTCAAAGACCTTCCAGATATGCTCCTGTGTATGAAATGGTAAGCTGTCTATAAATGGTCCCCATTTTTAATATGGAAAGAAGCCATACGACGCTCATGATATAGAACATCAAGTAAGGCAACTTTCCATTCCCCTAATGAGGGAGTCTTGGGAGCTATCCAATGTCACAAGATAAGTTGCTTAGCCACTGTAATCATTACGGATAGAATGAGAATTAAATGTGGAATAGTAGGGTACTCCACCCAGGAGGAAAAACTAGCAAAAAGTAAGGTTGTGGATCTTGAAAACTGGATATGAAATGATGTGTATAAGAAATTGAGGAGTTTACACCAACATTTTTTTATTTTTGTACAGGACCATAAATTATGGTTAAGTGGCCATAGGCAACTTGCATTTAAAGCAAGAGCCAGTTTCAATGGATGCTGAAATAATTGTATATATATAAAAAAACATACATTTTATTAGTTAATAGTTTACTATATACAGTAGCAATAGGAAATTTAAAACAACTAAATAAAATATTAATAAAATGAAATAGGAAAAAGAGGTTTAAAAGATATTCTGTGTGCTGCATGCAATATTAGTTATTCTGTACTGTTTTCTGGTGAATGTGTTGGTTTTGGTTTAATTAGGACACCACTATTCCTAGCAAAACAGGGAGTATTGCCTTAATAAATTGGCACCACCAACTGTGTTTATTATCTCATTAATATATAATTCTAAGTAATGATGAGCACTTTGGATTACCTTGAATTTGAGCCCACCCGAACTTCTGGTTTCCAAGTCAATCTAAGCCCTGGCTCAGGTTTCCAAGTCAAGCTTGAATTCTAAATCGAGGCAAAATGTGATCCTCTCAGTGTCGGATTCTTACACGTTTTAAATGATATACTGTATGACCCCAAGGTGGTGACTCAGCTCCATTTCACTCCAGCCACACTGCTATGTGCTGCATTGTACTCTGCTGCTGTACTCTGCTGTGTCCATGTACAAGTGGCTGTGCTTTGTCCATGTACAAGTGGCTGTGCTGTGTCCATGTACAATTGGCTGTGCTTTGTCAATTAAGTGGTAGTGCTGTGTCCATCTACAAGTGGCTGTGCTGTCTCCATCATGTGGTTGTGCTGTGTCCATCTACAAGTGGTTGTGCTGTGTTCATTTAGTGACTGGGCTGTGTCCATCTACAAGTGGCAGTGCTGAGTCCAGTAAGTGGCTGTGCAATGTCCATCTACAGTACAAGAGGCTGAGCTGTGTCCATCCACCAGCTGTGTCCAGTCACCTTAGTCTAATTCTGTCACACAGTGGTGTTGCACTGAGTGTTCAGGCCATAAAAAGTCTAAAAAAAAAAAATTAAAAAAATGAATTTAAGTTTGTGCAACCTTTGTGCGCTAAAAAAAATGCTATATCCCCTCGCGCTAGTAAAATCAAATTGAGGCAACAGGACATGAATATACTCAATACATTAATTACGTTATGATATTTTTAATATCTATAAAATCAATCATATAAAGAAAAAATAACATCAAATATTAATATGCGCATATAAAATCCCCAATAATATAAAAATAAAAATAATAGCAGGTGATAACTGTCTGTGAGCACACGGACAATTCCCTGCACTGGTAAAAAAACTTCATCCATGCTTTACTATATGATATCCAATTCAGGGGACTACTTATAGCATACCCTATGGGACTGTCCTATTTAGGAATAAAATAAGGACATCAACATTTCTACAATTATCGGATTAGTCCACTGTGGTCAATTACAGAAATATAGATATATGATCCACCTCTTATGCTCAATTATTATTATTTTTATATTATTTGGGATTTTATATCCGCATATTCATTTTTGATGTTATTTTTTCTTTATATGATTGATTTTATAGATATAAAAAATATCATAAAGTAATTAATGTATTGAGTATATTCATGTCCTGCTGCCTCAATTTGATTTTACTAGCGCGAGGGGATATAGCATTTTTTTTGTAGTTTTACATCTGTTTTATTATCAGGTGGGATTTTTTGGCTATATCCACAAGCCAATTTACCTTCGCTGCTCTATGTGATTTTTAGAACACATGGGTTCTTATTAAGGTGTATATATCAATATTTATATTGAAGTTGTTTGTTTGTATATGCGAGTTGGGTGCATGTGTAGTTTCATACGTATACCTATATGTGTCTATACATATATACATATATTTAGTGATTAGTGCCAGATACAGGTAGTGTTTTCTTTGTGCGCTATACCCCAGTGTGCTTTGTCCACTTCACGTACATTTATAAGTGGTGTGACTCCTCACAGGGTGAGCCAAGCTGACAGTTAAAAACAGATTAAAAAAATATTGTTATATAGTTTGTTTGTACTGCTCTGTGCACTCTACCCCAGTACTTTGTTCAACTCACATACAATTAAAAGCGGCCTGACTCCACACAGTGAGAGCTGAGATGCCAGTTAAAAATGGTTAATATTCAGTTTAGAGAAGAGCAGGAGCAGAAAACAAAAACTATCACTGCAGCTGCTACAATGACGATACAAGTCCTTCAACGTCATCTAATGCTGATGCTCAAGAGCATAGAGAGTTTAAGGGGTATATGCAATTGCGGTCGAATTCCCGAAAATGCCGAAAAACGGGACATTTTCGCCAAAAAAAAAAAAAAATTTGACAATGCAATTCAGTACTTTTCGTCAAAAAAACGGACTTTCAAAATTCGACTTTTTGAAATTCAACATTTGTCAAATTCAACATTTCTACAATGGTACAAATGCGGCAATTCGACAAAAGTATATTCAATTGAAGATTGTAAATTCGACAACAGTGCTTTTAGACAGTAAATTCGTCATTTTCAATCCGCCACACTTTGCTGGCGGAATCTAATAAATTTTTTAAAAAACATGTATTTTTTTGTGTTTTTTTTATTGGTAATAGCATATCTATTTATATTAGAAGGGATTAGGTACTTGGTTTGTCTATTTGGGAGGCACAAGTATTATTTATATATTTTTAATAATAATTTTTTTTAAATGGAATGGTAAAAATCAGAAAAAAAAATGTGTGGGGTCCCCCCTCCTAAGCACAACTAGCCTCGGGCTCTTCGAGCCGGTCCTGGTTCTAAAAATCCGGGGAAAAAACTGACATGGGATCCCCTGTATTTTTAAAACCAGCATCGGGCTCCACTAGCCGGGTAGATAATGCCACAGCCGGGGGTCACTTTTATACAGCGCCCTGCGGCCGTGGCATTAAATACGCAACTAGTCACCCCTGGCCGGGGTACCCTGGAGGAGTGGTGACCCCTTCAATCAAGGGGTCCCCCCCTTCAGCCACCCATAAAGTTTTACTCTCACGGTGTGTGTCTCCTGTTTTTATTTGGGTATTTTTTTCCAGTAGAACTACAGGTACCAGCTGGCCCATTTTTCCACCCGCATGCTGGTACTTGTGGTTCTCCAAGTACCAGCTTGCGTGGGAGGCTTGCTGGGACTTGTAGTACTACTGGAAAAAAACAATATTCTATCATTTTACTCAAGGCTATCAGCCCCCCATCCGCAGCCCTTGGATGGGGGGGACAGCCTCGGGCTTCACCCCTGGCCCTTGGGTGGCTGGAGGGGGACCCCTTGATTGAAGGGGTCCCCACTCACCCAGGGTACCCCGGCCAGGGGTGACTAGTTGGATATTTAATGCCACGGCCGCAGGGCGCTGTATAAAAGTGACCCCCGGCTGTGGCCTTATCTGTCCAGCTAGTGGAGCCCGATGCTGGTGTAATAAATACGGGGGACCCCTACGCTTTTTGTCCCCCGTATTTTTTGCACCAGCACAAGGCGCAGAGCCCGGTGCTGGTTTTAAAAATACGGGGGATCCCCTGTCAGTTTTTCCCCCGGATTTTTAGAACCAGGACCGGCTCGAAGAGCCCGAGGCTGGTTATCCTTAGGAGGGGGGACCCCACGCATTTTTTTTTGGGGGGGGGTTACCGTTTTTCACGTTTTGTTTTACATTTTTACAAGTCTAATCAAAATCCGTCAAATCGGCCGTTTTTCGACAGCGGGACTGTCGAATTCGTTTTTTATTGAATATGTTGAATTCCGGCACCCACTTGCCGGAATTCGACGGTCGAATTGTGTCGAATTAAAAAACGGGCGAAAAATTGCCGCGATTCGCTGGCAATTGCATATACCCCAAAGTCGGGGCATCTGAAATCAAATAAACAATATTTTACAGGAGTAAAGACAAAAAACAAAAACACCTCTATTAAAGGGAAAACCATAAAATTGGCAACATGCCATTCACCACATGCAGTGGTAAGGAAAGGCCTTTATTTATGTGTGATGTTATGAAACTGTCAGTGAGACTTCTGTCTCTAATGACGATGCAAGGTGTCTTCACTCAGAGTTTATAAGAGATGTAAAAAAAAGCTTTTAAAAAATAAAGCAGTAGAACAAATTGTGTGTTCAGAACCATCCCTGGAGGGTGTCCACATTAGCTATGTGAGAGGCCTCTTTTGTTTCATTCCCCCATTTCTGCACCATCTGCAAATGTAGGGAGCTGTACAAGTAAAGACGGTGCTGATGACATAATAGAAATTAAGGATTCTTGTGTGGAAGTGGAACAGGATGAGAGGGATATGTAAGTACAACTACTATCTGACACTGAGAATGAGGCTGTTGATGATGTTGTTTGCATAAGTCAGCCACCAGCGGCTGCAGTTCTTACTCATAATAAAGGGAAAGCCATTGTGTTGCCTGAGTGTAAGATCAAAAGAGCCTCCTCTTGGGTGTGGAATTATTTATACCCAAATCCTGACAATGTTTGTGAAGGCATGTGCTCCATTTCCGAGTCCAAAGTTAGTAGAGGTAGGGACATTAGCCATCTAGGCAACTCCTCCATGTTACATCATTTGCAGTGAGTTCATGAACTTTATTTCACAACATTATAATGTAATTAACACCCTCATCATCAACCTCCTCATTAGTTATCAGAGGTAGTCTTTCTCAAAAAAAATTTGTGGGGGCCCAAACAAACCAAGAACTGCAGCCACAAAAGAGGCATTCCCTGTCTGCTGGAGAGCTTAACTTGTTAAACTGTGCATGCCCTTTTTAATATCCAACATTAGTGTGGGTGGGAGAGCCCAAGGACAATTCCATCTTGCACTACTATTCTTTTCTGTCACTGCTGTATGTCAAGGTTTCATACTGTACATATTCTACATGTTCCACTGCTGTGTTGATTAGTAACCAGCAAAGAGAAGAAAAAAGAAAGACTCTGTGTTGGGGCACGCTTAGAAATTTGAAATAAGTTTATTAAAACTTAACATTTAATTGGTAACGAATAAAAGTAATGAGGAGTTTGATACAAAAAAATTGTTCAAGAACACAAAGTAAACATATGTATTGACAGAAATCAGGATAAGCCTGATACAAAATTATGGGCACCTGTGGTGAAAAATATACTGAAAAACATAAAAAAATTACAATTTTTTTTTTTAATTAATATTATTAAGGTGCCTGAGTTAATCAAAATTCAAAATTAGGATAGAGGTAAATGATATGTACATATAATCACCGCAGTGATAATTGTAGGTAAGCACCTAATCTAAAAACCTCATGGGAATAGATGAGAGGCACAAAGGTTCATAATTGAAATGTCAAATGACTAAGGGTAATCACCTGGTAGAGATTCTGTTTGCTAAAAGGTTAGATCCTTATAGATAACAAAGCATTTGAGAGAAAAGTATGATTATTAAAGATACACAAAAGCATAAACAAATAAGCCTAAAGGCAAAGCCAAATGTAGATAAATAGAAGGTTTGCGGGAAAGTTGGATAAGGAATAGGTAAGTTCAGAAGTTGCTCTAACACTTCTGCTGTTTGTTATCAGAGGTCACAATCTTACTGCACCTGATATTCCCAAGGGGTCACCCTACTAGGTACTGATCAGGCTTATCAGCGCTTAGCTTCCAAGGTCGGATGAGATTGGGCGTTGCTGCTGAAATATGGCAGTAATAAACACTAGGACACAAATGAGAGAGTGTAATGAGTAGTGAGCAACAAGGTACTTCTGCTGTCCAGTTTCTAGCGCAGATTCTCTGTTGCTGTGAGCATTGCAGAGAGTGGTCTCGCATCTGGATGAGAGGGTACTAAAAATAGAAGTGAGATATGCTCAGAATAGGGAGGAAATCCTGCCTTCTGCTGTCCACTGTCTTATATAAATATATAGCGGACAGTGGATGAGAGAGGTGGGTTAGGCTTACCTATTGAAAAAAAGGTGGTGGGAAAATTAGAAGAAGGAGGAGAAATGGTAATGTGGTGAGATCACAAATTAACAAAAAATTAAGTAAATTATGAAATAAAACAATCATGAAATCAACGATTAATTGGAAAAAGGAAAGTAAACACAGGCTGCATGGTAAAGGCTTACCAAAGATGGGTATAAGACCCTGTTTAAGCAGAAGGGATTCTGCAAAAAAGTATTACATTTAAAAGGAAATACCAAAAAATGGTTTAGAACAATAATTAAGGATCAAAAATAGCAAACATGGAAAAAACAATATTGATTATATATCAGTATCAGTTAAATAACTGGAGTCCAAATGGGCACATACAATACCAGGGAGTCCCAGAAAGTGATCTGAACTAAAAAGAGTTCAGCATTACTGAGCACAGACGGACCGTTTCACCAGGGTGGCTTGTTCACTGTTTCAGTAATTGTCCGTCTGTGCTCAGTAATGCTGAACTCTTTTTAGTTCAGATCACTTTCTGGGACTCCCTGGTATTGTATGTGCCCATAGATGAGAGGCACAAAGGTTCATAATTGAAATACACTACTCCATGCAAAAAGCTTCCATCCGGAAGCCATGAAAAAAGATCTTCCCTACTCGCAATTTTTAAGAGCGAAACGGGTGTCAAGCAACAGCATGGATGCAGAGAGAGAAATAAACGACATGATGGAAAAATTCCTCCAACGAGGGTATAGAAGACATGATCTGATCAAAGCCAAAGATAAAGCTTTGGCGTTGCCACGGGAGCAATGCCTACTCAGGAAAACTAAATCAACATGGAAGATAGTACCCTTGGTGACAACTTATACGACGGCCAGTGCCATCATCAGGAGAAATGCAAATACATTTTGGCCTATTATAAGCTCTGACAAATCTATTCCAGCACTCCATAATAGTGCTCTACTGAAATGTCACCGTCGAGGAAGAAATTTGAAGGACTGGTTGGTTCACTCGGATATAGCCTCACCACAGAGGGAGCTTAGGTCACACTTCTTAAGTAAACCACCAGGTTCCTACAAATGCACGGGTTGCACGACATGTAGATTCTTGGAAACAGGACCCTCAGTGCTTCATCCCCAATCCGGTAAAAAAATTGCTATCAAGCATGTGTTGACATGCACCTCAAGATTTGTAATCTACATCATCAAATGTCCCTGCGGACTAGCATATATCGGTAAAACTGTATGTACTTTCCGGGAGCGGGCTGCACAACATAGATCCGCTATTAGAATGGCCCTGGAGGGTAAAACCACCGAACAGCCAGTAGCGCGTCATTTCAAGGAATTAGGCCACAGTATGGCTACTTTGCGCTATAAGCTGGTGGATCATGTCCCCCCAATGTCGAGAGGAGGGGATCGGAATAAGAGACTACTACAGTTGGAGGCACGGTGAATATATGACCTCAACACTGTCTCACCAAGGGGCCTTAATGAGAATTTGTCTCTTCTATGCTTTCTATAAATGTCTCTGTTTCTCTTTTTAGGTGGCCTTAGATGTTTTGAATTATCAGTATTAGTGGGCCCTAACAATATGTGGCTGTATCAATTTGGATTGGTGAATAAGTGCATTGGTTTCATAGAGCTAATTAATTGAATGTGTCTAAGTTATCCACTGAATAGGTCGATTTATTATCTGGAATTATGGTAGTTAGAGGCATGGTAGAGTTATGATCTTAATACTGTCTCACCTATAGAATTTGTCTCATTGATGCTGTTTTTAAATGTCTCTACTTGTGTTTAGCTGGTTATATACGATCTATATTAGCTACAACAGATGATAGTTGAATGATGTCCGGATTGCACTGATGTTTCATTTTATATGCAAATTGATCTAATTTCATGTATAAGGTGTTTATTGGTTTTTGCTGATTATCCTAAGTAATCCACTGGATCGTTATACATACTATTTAGTAATGGATCTATGTCCCTTTATGATTGATGATGCTATATAGCAGCGGAGTCCGTGCACTGTTCGGTGTTTCTTTGTTATTGTTTGTTGGTTGCCCTGGTGACGGGTACAGACTCTCCCGCCCGCCTATTGGTAGACGCGTGTTGACGCGCTTCCGGTGGACGGGCTGGGGGTGGAGGGCTTGGAGCACGGAGGTGGCCAGGAGTGTTCATGGTTGCCAGGGGAACAAATTCTCCTGTCGGGTGCGGACGGCCGTATGCTGTGACGGCACCCGTGACCGGAAGTGGGCGGTGTTGGTGATATGGGTCTGGGCACTGGGATCTATATAAGGTATGTTTTATATGCTATGTGTGTATCCTGATGAAAGGTGTGATTAAACAGCACCTGAAACGTTGACAACTAAGCTTGTGTAGCTGTCTCAATTCTTTTTTGAAAATCCGTGGAGTGCCGCCCGTTTCTCTCTCTCTGTATTTGCTCTGTTTGGACCGTGGGAGGGCACCCAGGTATTTAATCATTTTGTTTGGAGTGCCGGTCATATTGGAATTTTATATATATATATATATATATATATATATATATTATACTATGACATGATATGGAGCTCTGTCTAACCAAAGGCACCATCCTTCAAATTCCCTTTGTTTGCTAAAAATTTTCATTTACTATATTGAAATAATTTCAGCAAAGGAATATTTCCTGAAGATATAAACACAGAATGGAGTTTGACGGTTTCTTAATAGTGAGAGAGAACTCCACCAGCACTACAATCGTAAATATCTTCCTCCACAATAAACAACTATTCTACCACACTGGTGTTTAGATCATTTGTTTTTGTTTTTTAATTCATATCTGGTTTCTCAGCTTTTATTGGAAATACATAGGATTATGGCCCTTTTTTGAAGGAGTAATGTGTTCAACTGCAGAAGATAAATTCTTAATCTTTATTAATTTGAAACACACCAAATTATGCTAATGTAGTTTAAATTTCAGTGAAATCCAATTTTAACCTTTTCTGGATCTAGTTGTAAATTTGTAATTATAGATCTAATTAATTTAGTCTCCACAACTCTATCTCTCCAGTTTAGCATGTGTAGGATCTCCCCTAACCTTACTCAACTCTATAATTGTTCATTATTTTATAACATTCCTTCAAGGAAGCAAATAATCTGAATTTACTATCAAGCTAAATTACTACAATCTCCCTGAGAATTGCCTGAAAATATAACAGACAAAATACAAAAAATGGCTAACGTATTAATAAGACCAACTTAAGTGTTATAGGTATTCCATGAATAAAATGTATATTTCTCGCAAATAGAATTTAGTGAAGATATCTGAATGAGTATATCACACAAGAAGAATGGTTATTTATTCTTACCTGTAATATTATACAGACCACAGTTATCAATATACAGTATAGTTAGAGAATCCACGTCTATTACAAAGAAGGTAGAAAGAGAAGTAGAAGGACAAAAAAATGGCATTTAAGATATAAGATTATACTCTATTTATAAACACAGTGGCTTGTTCTCAGGTTCTAAGCATAAGCTTTCCTCCAGGAGGCATCATTACATTTCAGACAATAGCACATTCATATTTTCTTTAAGCTAGTAATACTTAAACTTTTTTTAATATCTGCATATACAGAACAATTTTAAGTGTATTTACTATGAAAAAGTGGAAACAACGTAAACATGGACACAGCCTCTAAAGTAAAATAATGTTTAGTGAGCTAGTAAGAGCTTGGAAAGTTGCTTAGATTGCAGTCTCCATTGAGAATAATGGGGGTTGTGGTTAGCAGCATTACTTTACCTAATGCAGGAGATTTCTCATATATCTCATATAGGGCATTTCTTAAATTGAGCGATTATTAAACCATGAGGAAAATGCCACTTCCACATTTATTTGCCCTTGATACATAGACCCCTTAGTATTTTCAATTCATAAACTCTGCAACTGTAACAGTACAGTATGAGGGATTTGAAATCCCTTTCACTTTTACTTACCCTAACCTTAACCACAGCCTAACCCTAACCATAATATAACCCTAAACATAGCCATAATTGTACACAAAAAGAAACAAGATACCACTCCACCAGCACTTTGTTGACCGCTTAATGGTGCAGTGACTCCACTTTTCATAGGCTATCCTCCTCTTTCACGGCCATACTGACACAGGTGTATTATGCCCTATGGCCACATCAGTTGTTTTTACCGGAAAATAAAGAAGATGGCAAAATATAGTGTAATACTCTCTGATAAAGAATTACACATTTATTACAATTTAAAATTCATAAAAAATACATGAAAAAAAACACATATGGACATCCACAATGAGAATGCATCACAGCATAGTAGAGTGAGTGAACAATTACCGGCTGTAGGTGAGAACTGACATTCAATACATTTTTGAAAGCATGTATACCAAGAGCCTTCGCGGCTGCAGGTAAGGGTTTCTTCTGAGTTCAAGTCCATCTTCTAGCATACTGGGTCTGTTCACATCAGTTGCCATGCATTGGGTGTCAATTCCACGAGCACCCACGCGTTCCGAACCCTCCTCAGGTCTTTTTTAAGGCTAGGTCAGCGTGCAAGCTGAGCTAGCCTTGAAAAAAACCTGAGTGTACATGGGTGTGATAACCCTAATTGTAGCCTAACCCTAACACAAATCTAGCTCTAACCTTAAAATCATTTGTCGACATACCGGCTGTCGACATTCACAAAATTGACATTTCAGTGTCCACATTGTGAATTTTGACATGATGAGTATTAACATTCTGTACATTTGGTCATTCTCAATGTTGCATTTCAGACCATGTTGACATTATGTTGAAAAACTGACTGCATACAGTTCCATGCACAACTCCTTCCACAATGACAGAAAGAGAATTTAAAGGAAAACAAAAAACAGCCAACCCAGTGGTTCCAACAGGGTGCTGTGCCACCCTGGGGTGTCTTGGGGTACTAACAGGGGGCCTAATTCAGACCTATTTACTGCAGCAGCAGTGAATGCAGGCTAAAGTCCTGTGCTGTGAGTGCACGCGCAGTGAAGGCATCCCAGGCCTGATTGACAGAGGCAGTCATGGGGCATGTCAGCGGCGTTGTGATGGCGTTTTTGGGGTTGCGGTCTGGAAAACAAAAGTGTGTCCAGACCGTTTATGAGGCGGGCCACTGCGTGACGTTACACGCAGCCGCTGCGGCCAAAAATATGGAGGGTAGTCGCCTGCCTTCGCATCTAGGCTGCGTAGGCAGCGAGCTACTCGGCAGGTGTGAAAGCATCACCCGTTTGCAGGGGGTGGGGCAGGACCTGGTGATGCAGGGCGGACATGCTCTCTGCTGGGCATCCCCCCGCATGTCAGAGATTTTGATCACAGTTGTGCATCTACGATCAGGTCTGAATTAGGCCCAGGGTACTATTAGTTGGTGGTCCAGGACAAAATCAAATTATTTATGATCCATGTGATAAGCAGACCCAGAGCTGGTGGCTTCCAATCATAAAAAATGTAGGCAAACAGAATTATGACCCTGTCTACCACCGCATAACTTAACCTAAGGATGGCATATAAGCACAATTTGCGTAATCTAATATTTTTTGTTTCATTTCTCAATAAAACCGTTTGGCATAGGGATGTAGTGAAAAAATACTAATAGTCTATGGCTGTTAGGGTCTCCTGCCCTGTGCTGCCACGTCGTCATGGCAACCGGGAGACAAGTGCTAGCGGAGTAACCTGAGCGCAGCTGATACTCAGGTTCGGGTCTTTTGCTATGCAGTGGTTACAGGCAGGGGATCCGGTGCTGGTTTTTGTGCTCACAGTCTGTGAGGTCTGAGGGGGGCGTGGACAGCACCTGCTTTATAAGGCCTCTTCTCAGGTTAAGCAGATGCTGCTGAATCTTTGTTGGTTAGTCAGTTCCTGAAAGTTAGCCAGTACTGTGTAGCTTTGTATTTGTTGTTGCTTACTGCATATAGGCCTGGGGATTTGGTACTACACTCTGCCAATCCAGACCTAGCAGTAAGACTGGAGTCAGTCATTTAGCCTGCTGAGGTTCTTTTGCTATTCTGTGAACCCAGCAGGTTTGTGGCTGTACTTTCAGACCTGCCTGCATAATCCTCTCTCACTGTGCAGGGCGTCCATGTGTCAGTTTAGTGGCAGTAAGCTGAACCTGGGCCCTGCAAGTGAGAATTAGGATTGTGGAGACTCTCCTTGTATCTATTATTCCATCTCTGACCAAGGAGTTTACTGCCACACCCATTGGTAACCCTTTAGGGTTTTGCTGTTGCCCTTAGCAACAGCATTTCGGGTTCTCTACGTATTAAAACACAACATCTTGCTTTTTCCATCTGAGCATTTCTAATACTAGGGAGACACCCAGTTTCTTAGCCTCTGGGCTTCTCTGTTCACTCTGTGTTGGTTTTGTTACCCTATCACCTTCTGTGTACGTTATGTCATATTTCCCAGTCTGTCTGTGAGTTCATTTGTTTTGCATCCCTCTCTGTTCAGACACCAGTACATTCCTGCAGGCACTGGTGTGCATAACAGTTCAAACACCAGTACATTCCTGCAGGCACTGGTGTGCATAACAATGGCACCATAAATCAAGAAAGTTTGGGAACCACTGAGCTAATCCATACTGCTGAATTAAATTGATGATTTGCTGTCAACAATAAAGGGTAGAAAAATCAATGCTGTTTGCAAATAATCTCATCAAATAAAGGATTTTAATTAAAAAAAATATTTGAATATTTGTTTTAATTATATGGATATATTTATGTATGTATGTATGTATGTATGTATGTATGTATGTATGTATGCATGTATTCATTCATTCATTTATTAATTGTAGTACTGTTCCTGTTTTATTTTGTTATGAATGTACCTTAATGGTCTTGTGTTTAATCCCTCTAGTTCTGGAGAACATTTCTTTCACTTCTTGGGTTGCAGCAACAGAAAAAAAGATCTAATTACATTATTTTGCTGTTTCCTATAGTTATCATAAGGAGGTTTCATGTAGTATTTAAAGATGACCTTGGAGTGGATTTACGTACATCAAATCCAACTCCAATGATGATCATTTGTAGACTTAGAGGATTTTTTTATGTGGTTTTAAGTTATGATTTTAGAAGAGTAAAAAATATATGCTTTTTTAATTTTGTTTTTCAGAAGTAAAACTTCTAGTTTACTATTCTCTACCAACTATTATTTAAATAATTACATTTACTATATAAAAAAAAATTCAACAGATGTTTGATTTTGCAATGATGTCTCTTGAGTGACTTTAATCTGCACTTTAAAATCCACAACAACCAACTCCTAATGTTTAATTGCATTAGTCTATAAGAGATGAGTAGTTTGAGATTTGTTTCCACTACAAGGAAAATACTAATTATAGAAAAATGTATTTTAATAATGTGTAATCATATTTTGAGCGACATATTTAGTTAAACTTGAATTCAGTTTCTTCAGCTCTTCAGAAAGGAAGTTTTCAAGTTCCTAAAAAATTATTTTTCACTCACAGTGAGATCCTCAGGAGAGATGGAGAATACTTGTGTAAGTTTATTATTCCACCTTTAAATCCTTGGGAGAGGTAAGGTATACTATTATATCTTTATTATTTGTGATACCACAGTGATATCCTCAAGAAAGGAGGAGAATATTGGTGCACCTTTATTAAGCCTTGCAGTTCTGATTATTTCCACAAAGACCATGACTGAGGTGCATGTAGTCCTGGTCAGAGTTGAATCTTCTGTATCAGTGGGTCGGAGTGCATATGACAAGCTTAAGGAGTTGAAGCTGTAAATAGGAGGGGATAAAAGTAGAATGAGCAAGGGGGGAGACAACACCAATCATGTACAGTACCACAGTGTAGTTCTAAAGCATGTATGTATTTGGGTATGTATCCTGAAAGGAAAAGGCTCAATGTGGGGGGATGCTCCTCTATCCAGCATTACAAGATACTTTTACTGGCAACTGCTGATACTACTAAAAGTAGATGTTTGCCACCCTTGGAGACTTAAAGGTCAGGGTCTATCACTCCCAGGATCACCCATTCAGAGGTTAAGGTTACCTGGTTTAGCAATTGTGTACTAGTATAAATTTTCACCTGTTTCCAGAAATTTTGAACAAAGGGGCAGTCCCACATACAGTGGTAAAAGTAGTCCCCATCCTGACTACATTTCAAACGGGTGTCAGTTGATGCTACACCAATATACATAATTATGTTTATTTTAATTGATCTGATTATCTG
Source organism: Pseudophryne corroboree (assembly GCF_028390025.1). Classification (NCBI taxonomy): domain Eukaryota; kingdom Metazoa; phylum Chordata; class Amphibia; order Anura; family Myobatrachidae; genus Pseudophryne; species Pseudophryne corroboree. The sequence continues at coordinate 124,467,841 of NC_086451.1, read as the reverse complement.
TATTCTTAGTGCTTAGAGTGTGCACCTGCCTTTTATTTTTTCTGTATGGCACTACAAGTCCAAGCATGGTATCACTTCTTATTACAGTATGTTTAAAATTAGGGTGTATAAGTGAAAGGTTAATCATAAGTCAAATATACTTGCCGCTATTTGTGGGTGTCCTACAGACATAAAATACAGATGAAATAGAGGTTGTGCAATCTTAATCTAAATCCATCTACATTTCAAAATGAATTTGAAAATATATGAATAATGTTACATCCTTCTGTCTAATTACACCATTATCACTGACATCTACTGCCGCAAAACACATCTATGCTATATATATATATATATATATATATATATATATATATATAGCAGATGTGGACCGGCACTCCTCCTGATGGACACTCGTGACCCTGGTGCCTCCTGGTAACAATGTGCAATATCCCAATAAAGATGACAGCGGCACTCAGGGTTTTGTAAATGTGCAAAAAGTTGTATTCAAAACATGAATAAATAAGCCGACGTTTCGGGGCTTACCCGCCCCTTTGTCAAGGTGTATAACAGTACAAACAGAAAGTGACATACCTTTTATGTAGGAGAAGCCCGCCAGTGTTCGTGCGTGGGTCGGAGTCGCGGATTCCCGCTGTGCTTCCGGCCCCTTACTGATGACGTCACTCCGGCTGCGTCTAGCGGTTGCCGTGGTAACCTAGACGCTACTCTGTATGCCGGAACAGACAGTCATCTGTAAACAAAGAGAGAGTGACACAAGTGTGGACTCACCAACTTACAGAACCCTCCACCTTAATGTATATACATGTACACCCAGCGAACCTCTCAGTGTGTAGATTAATCAGTGTGACGTGCAGCTGTGTGTTTGATAGCTGTGTGTGTTATGTAAATGATGGTGTCACGTGGGTGTCATGAATGTAATGAAAGAAGTTCTCCAATATGTGGGTCCCTAAATTAAATGTGTCAAACTGGACTAGTGTAAAGAATAAACAGTGGCACTAAGTGTATGTAGCGGATGCCGATGGCCGCTGGTTGCGGGTGTTCTCTGACCGGCAAGTCCAAAACAGGACGCCGCTAGGTGGTATGATAAACTGTCGTGTGGCTAACGATGTACTGCATGACCTAGTGATTACTGGGAAGCGTGTTGGGGTGATGTGTACTCGTAATGGGGTGAAATACAAGTGAATGCTGGTGAATGTGTGACATGGTGATTTGAACAATGGGTGATGACGACATGTTGTGTTTGTGAAAAAGTGATGTGACAAAGGTGTCAGTGAGTGTGTGGTAGAAAAATGCTGGGGAACACTGAGAGGTGCGCTGTAAAGGGTGTGTGTTTGGCAGCTAACATGGTAACACAATTGAATTAAGTGCTATGAGGGAGCAGAATAATGTTCTATTATTGAATCCTATTAAGGTTGACCACTCTCTGTTTAAGTCCACTTGTACATTAGGGTTGAGATATTGGTCATAGTACACCGTATATGATAATTGAAGACTTTACAAGTTATTGGTTGGTGTATTTCTATAGAAAGACATTCCAGGAGAATTTCTCGTTAAGACCGCCTGGGCTGATCGTGCCTAACTCATGGATCCACTTGGATTCTATTTGTAGTAGTTTCCGGTCGCGGTCGCCCCCCCTGGGGTTTTTTGGCACATGGTCGATGATTTGATGTTTCAAGTCAGTGAGGGAATGACCCGCTGTTGCATAGTGGCGTGCCACTGGTTGGTCTGAGGCTTTGCCCGCCAGTGCTTGTTTGATTGCTGTCCTATGCAGAGCCATTCTCTCCCGCATCGTTCTTATTGATTTCCCCACGTAGAACAGGCCACAAGGGCAAATAAGAAGATATACTATGTGAGTTGTTGTACACGATAGCACATGTCTGATGTTATATCTTCTTTCTCTGTGGGGATGTTTGAATGAAGGCCCTACGATCATTTTGCTGCACGTTGTACACCCAAGGCACTTGTAGCACCCTGGTGCTTTGGTCAGAAAAGTGGCCCCTTTCTTGTTTACTTCATCTTGGAACCCTGTAATGTCCATATGTACGATGGTATCCTTGATGTTCCTACCCCTGGAAAAACACATCATGGGTCTCATGTTTTTTAATGATGTTAATGCTTTATCTGTTGAAATAATTGGCCAGAGTGCCCTAGTGGCTCTTTGGATGACTGGGCTGGCCGTATTAAAGGTGTTAACGAACGGGATTACCGCTTTAGTGCATTTAGGGGTGGGTTTTAACAAAACTTCTCTGGGGATCAACAGGATTTCTGCCTTCTGTTGTTGTAGCATGTGTGGATCGTATCCCCTCTGTTCAAACTTTTTCACCATCATGTTTAATTCATGATCCAGCGACGTACGGTCACTGATTATCCTTGAGGCCCTGATCATTTGTGATCTCGGTAGGCCATTCTTGAGAGGCCTGGGGTGATGACTATTGGCACGTAACAGTACATTTTTGTCTGTCGGTTTTGAATATAGGCTTGTGGTTAGCCTCCCCTCCGTGAGGGTTACTTTGACGTCCAGGTAGTTGAGAGTGTCATCGCTGACTTGATGTGTGTATTTAATGGTTGACTGTCGATTGTTGGTTTCCGACATAAGGCATTCAAAGGCTTCCCGTCCCCCAGTCCATAGGAGGAACAGGTCGTCGATGTACCTGGTAAACATCAATATGTGTTGTGCCACTTCCTGGTTGTCAAAAAAGACTGTCTGCTCCTCCTGGAACATAAAGATGTTTGCGAATGACGGGGAGACATTGCTCCCCATCGCACACCCCGTTCTTTGTCGATAGAATCTACCGTTAAATAGGAAGAAATTCTTCTCCAGGGTCATGGTTAGAAGCTCCATGAAGAGATCAAGGTTAAGAGCTTCCATATTCTCCGCCATCAGGTACTCTCTCATGGCCCGTAGGCCAGCTACGTGGGGAATGCTTGTGTACAGACTATTTACATCAATTACACACAACAACGTGCCTGTTGGTACTGGACCCACTTGGTTGATCCGTTCTAGGAAGCTCGTAGTGTCCTTGATGAAGTTGTGGTGTTTCAAAATGAGGGGTTGTAGTATGCCGTCTAGAAAGATGGAGATTGGCTGGAAGATGGAATCTCTGGCCGCTATTATCGGCCTACCCGGTGGTGAAATAGCATTCTTATGTATCTTAGGTACTGAGAATAAAATTGGTACCAACGGGTGATCCTGCTTGAGTGCTTCACATAATTTAGAGGAAATGTGGCCTCTAGTTTTAGCATCGTCTAGGAGTGTAAATAATTCCCGTTGGTATCCGGCCGACGGATCCTGCGCAAGCTCCTCATAGGTGTCCGTTGCAGTTAACTGACTGTCAATCTCGTTGATGTAGTCCGTGAGATTCAAAACTACCAGGCCTCCTCCCTTGTCCGCGGGGCGGAACACTACGTCCCGGTATGATCCTAATTGCTTGAGAGCCGTTCGCTCTGCCCTAGATAGGTTGTGATGGATTTCAGTTGAGGCGGCCGTATATTTGAGGACTGAATCGTTGATCAATCGGGTGAAAGACTGTATGGACGGGTTCAAGGAAGGGGGATCAAAAGTAGACTTATGTCTGGTGTTGCAAAATTTCTCTTGGGGAGAGTGGTGAGTGGTGTCTTGCTCCCCCTCTGGTTTAGACCTTTGAAAGAACTCTTGTAGTCTCAGTTTACGTGTGAAGCGGTGTAATTCTGTTTGCCACTTGAGGTCGTTAAAGGGGTTTGTGGGGACAAAAGAAAGACCCTTCTCTAGGACCTTGAGCTCAGTCTCTGAGAAGGATCTGGAGGAGAGGTTATATACTAACGACTCTTTTTGGCTGTGCGCCCTCTTAATTCGCGTACACTGCCCACCCCGACGGGTGGGCGTCCACCTCTTCTTCCTTTTTCCTTTGTGCTCCCCACTGGTGTCCCTAAAGGGACCGATGTGCTGGGGGTGAAGACCTCTAGGTCCTGCGGGGCATTTTCGCTATCACTGTTGGAGGTACCTGTGGTTTGAGATTGCATCTCCCTCCTTCGTCTCCAGCTGTGCTTTTGTCTGGGATTGTAAGAGGTATTTGGGCCCCTTTCGCCCCCCATAAGCCAACGGTGCACTTTATTAAGATCGTAATCTTCTTTGACGATTTGATGTTTATTGCGTTTAAACTTGATGAGGTCCTTTCTATAGTCCTCACATTGTTTCTGCAATTTGTGCAGCCATTCCTGGTTGGCCTCAGCTCGCAATACCGGAGTGTTTTCAGTCTCCAATTTGGCTATCTTGTCTCTGGTGGTTTTTAATTCCCGGGCTGACTCTTCCACCACTAGCAGGATGAGGTCGAGGCTGCACTTGTTAAGTATGCCCACCCATTTCCTGCAAAACTCCGGGTTATAGCGGCCAATGGTGGGAACGTTTCTCACCCTGAATCCACGGGGTATCATCCTCTCCCGGTGGTATTCAGACAGTGAGATCCCATGGAGTAGGTAGTCGCATTCACGCCGTCTGAGTTTAAGTAATTGGTTATAGATGTCTTCTATGCCACCCGTTTTTTCAGTGTCTCCCAGTATCTCCTTGAAGCGTAGACGTTCCGCATCATCATCCGTAAAACTAAACGATTCTCCTAGGGCTGATTGCATGCCCCTGCACCCTGGAATGTCCTCTGGGTGGACTGCGGTGGACGTGGATTCCATGTTTGGTGAGGGTGTGTGGGTTGTTCTGTAAAGCAGTGGTGCTAAAGGATAGAACGTGCTGGTGTCTGGAAGAACTTCACCTCAAGAAAGGGGTATATCTTCATACAAGCAAGAAAGTGCTGGTAGGTTTGGCGGTGCCTTGTCCCGGGCTGAACAGCAGGTCCCCCTGGCTTGTTCAAATGGTATATAGCAGATGTGGACCGGCACTCCTCCTGATGGACACTCGTGACCCTGGTGCCTCCTGGTAACAATGTGCAATATCCCAATAAAGATGACAGCGGCACTCAGGGTTTTGTAAATGTGCAAAAAGTTGTATTCAAAACATGAATAAATAAGCCGACGTTTCGGGGCTTACCCGCCCCTTTGTCAAGGTGTATAACCGTACAAACAGAAAGTGACATACCTTTTATGTAGGAGAAGCCCGCCAGTGTTCGTGCGTGGGTCGGAGTCGCGGATTCCCGCTGTGCTTCCGGCCCCTTACTGATGACGTCACTCCGGCTGCGTCTAGCGGTTGCCGTGGCAACCTAGACGCTACTCTGTATGCCGGAACAGACAGTCATCTGTAAACAAAGAGAGAGTGACACAAGTGTGGACTCACCAACTTACAGAACCCTCCACCTTAATGTACACCCAGCGAACCTCTCAGTGTGTAGATTAATCAGTGTGACGTGCAGCTGTGTGTTTGATAGCTGTGTGTGTTATGTAAATGATGGTGTCACGTGGGTGTCATGAATGTAATGAAAGAAGTTCTCCAATATGTGGGTCCCAAAATTAAATGTGTCAAACTGGACTAGTGTAAAGAATAAACAGTGGCACTAAGTGTATGTAGCGGATGCCGATGGCCGCTGGTTGCGGGTGTTCTCTGACCGGCAAGTCCAAAACAGGACGCCGCTAGGTGGTATGATAAACTGTCGTGTGGCTAACGATGTACTGCATGACCTAGTGATTACTGGGAAGCGTGTTGGGGTGATGTGTACTCGTAATGGGGTGAAATACAAGTGAATGCTGGTGAATGTGTGACATGGTGATTTGAACAATGGGTGATGACGACATGTTGTGTTTGTGAAAAAGTGATGTGACAAAGGTGTCAGTGAGTGTGTGGTAGAAAAATGCTGGGGAACACTGAGAGGTGCGCTGTAAAGGGTGTGTGTTTGGCAGCTAACATGGTAACACAATTGAATTAAGTGCTATGAGGGAGCAGAATAATGTTCTATTATTGAATCCTATTAAGGTTGACCACTCTCTGTTTAAGTCCACTTGTACATTAGGGTTGAGATATTGGTCATAGTACACCGTATATGATAATTGAAGACTTTACAAGTTATTGGTTGGTGTATTTCTATAGAAAGACATTCCAGGAGAATTTCTCGTTAAGACCGCCTGGGCTGATCGTGCCTAACTCATGGATCCACTTGGATTCTATTTGTAGTAGTTTCCGGTCGCGGTCGCCCCCCCTGGGGTTTTTTGGCACATGGTCGATGATTTGATGTTTCAAGTCAGTGAGGGAATGACCCGCTGTTGCATAGTGGCGTGCCACTGGTTGGTCTGAGGCTTTGCCCGCCAGTGCTTGTTTGATTGCTGTCCTATGCAGAGCCATTCTCTCCCGCATCGTTCTTATTGATTTCCCCACGTAGAACAGGCCACAAGGGCAAATAAGAAGATATACTATGTGAGTTGTTGTACACGATAGCACATGTCTGATGTTATATCTTCTTTCTCTGTGGGGATGTTTGAATGAAGGCCCTACGATCATTTTGCTGCACGTTGTACACCCAAGGCACTTGTAGCACCCTGGTGCTTTGGTCAGAAAAGTGGCCCCTTTCTTGTTTACTTCATCTTGGAACCCTGTAATGTCCATATGTACGATGGTATCCTTGATGTTCCTACCCCTGGAAAAACACATCATGGGTCTCATGTTTTTTAATGATGTTAATGCTTTATCTGTTGAAATAATTGGCCAGAGTGCCCTAGTGGCTCTTTGGATGACTGGGCTGGCCGTATTAAAGGTGTTAACGAACGGGATTACCGCTTTAGTGCATTTAGGGGTGGGTTTTAACAAAACTTCTCTGGGGATCAACAGGATTTCTGCCTTCTGTTGTTGTAGCATGTGTGGATCGTATCCCCTCTGTTCAAACTTTTTCACCATCATGTTTAATTCATGATCCAGCGACGTACGGTCACTGATTATCCTTGAGGCCCTGATCATTTGTGATCTCGGTAGGCCATTCTTGAGAGGCCTGGGGTGATGACTATTGGCACGTAACAGTACATTTTTGTCTGTCGGTTTTGAATATAGGCTTGTGGTTAGCCTCCCCTCCGTGAGGGTTACTTTGACGTCCAGGTAGTTGAGAGTGTCATCGCTGACTTGATGTGTGTATTTAATGGTTGACTGTCGATTGTTGGTTTCCGACATAAGGCATTCAAAGGCTTCCCGTCCCCCAGTCCATAGGAGGAACAGGTCGTCGATGTACCTGGTAAACATCAATATGTGTTGTGCCACTTCCTGGTTGTCAAAAAAGACTGTCTGCTCCTCCTGGAACATAAAGATGTTTGCGAATGACGGGGAGACATTGCTCCCCATCGCACACCCCGTTCTTTGTCGATAGAATCTACCGTTAAATAGGAAGAAATTCTTCTCCAGGGTCATGGTTAGAAGCTCCATGAAGAGATCAAGGTTAAGAGCTTCCATATTCTCCGCCATCAGGTACTCTCTCATGGCCCGTAGGCCAGCTACGTGGGGAATGCTTGTGTACAGACTATTTACATCAATTACACACAACAACGTGCCTGTTGGTACTGGACCCACTTGGTTGATCCGTTCTAGGAAGCTCGTAGTGTCCTTGATGAAGTTGTGGTGTTTCAAAATGAGGGGTTGTAGTATGCCGTCTAGAAAGATGGAGATTGGCTGGAAGATGGAATCTCTGGCCGCTATTATCGGCCTACCCGGTGGTGAAATAGCATTCTTATGTATCTTAGGTACTGAGAATAAAATTGGTACCAACGGGTGATCCTGCTTGAGTGCTTCACATAATTTAGAGGAAATGTGGCCTCTAGTTTTAGCATCGTCTAGGAGTGTAAATAATTCCCGTTGGTATCCGGCCGACGGATCCTGCGCAAGCTCCTCATAGGTGTCCGTTGCAGTTAACTGACTGTCAATCTCGTTGATGTAGTCCGTGAGATTCAAAACTACCAGGCCTCCTCCCTTGTCCGCGGGGCGGAACACTACGTCCCGGTATGATCCTAATTGCTTGAGAGCCGTTCGCTCTGCCCTAGATAGGTTGTGATGGATTTCAGTTGAGGCGGCCGTATATTTGAGGACTGAATCGTTGATCAATCGGGTGAAAGACTGTATGGACGGGTTCAAGGAAGGGGGATCAAAAGTAGACTTATGTCTGGTGTTGCAAAATTTCTCTTGGGGAGAGTGGTGAGTGGTGTCTTGCTCCCCCTCTGGTTTAGACCTTTGAAAGAACTCTTGTAGTCTCAGTTTACGTGTGAAGCGGTGTAATTCTGTTTGCCACTTGAGGTCGTTAAAGGGGTTTGTGGGGACAAAAGAAAGACCCTTCTCTAGGACCTTGAGCTCAGTCTCTGAGAAGGATCTGGAGGAGAGGTTATATACTAACGACTCTTTTTGGCTGTGCGCCCTCTTAATTCGCGTACACTGCCCACCCCGACGGGTGGGCGTCCACCTCTTCTTCCTTTTTCCTTTGTGCTCCCCACTGGTGTCCCTAAAGGGACCGATGTGCTGGGGGTGAAGACCTCTAGGTCCTGCGGGGCATTTTCGCTATCACTGTTGGAGGTACCTGTGGTTTGAGATTGCATCTCCCTCCTTCGTCTCCAGCTGTGCTTTTGTCTGGGATTGTAAGAGGTATTTGGGCCCCTTTCGCCCCCCATAAGCCAACGGTACACTTTATTAAGATCGTAATCTTCTTTGACGATTTGATGTTTATTGCGTTTAAACTTGATGAGGTCCTTTCTATAGTCCTCACATTGTTTCTGCAATTTGTGCAGCCATTCCTGGTTGGCCTCAGCTCGCAATACCGGAGTGTTTTCAGTCTCCAATTTGGCTATCTTGTCTCTGGTGGTTTTTAATTCCCGGGCTGACTCTTCCACCACTAGCAGGATGAGGTCGAGGCTGCACTTGTTAAGTATGCCCACCCATTTCCTGCAAAACTCTGGGTTATAGCGGCCAATGGTGGGAACGTTTCTCACCCTGAATCCACGGGGTATCATCCTCTCCCGGTGGTATTCAGACAGTGAGATCCCATGGAGTAGGTAGTCGCATTCACGCCGTCTGAGTTTAAGTAATTGGTTATAGATGTCTTCTATGCCACCCGTTTTTTCAGTGTCTCCCAGTATCTCCTTGAAGCGTAGACGTTCCGCATCATCATCCGTAAAACTAAACGATTCTCCTAGGGCTGATTGCATGCCCCTGCACCCTGGAATGTCCTCTGGGTGGACTGCGGTGGACGTGGATTCCATGTTTGGTGAGGGTGTGTGGGTTGTTCTGTAAAGCAGTGGTGCTAAAGGATAGAACGTGCTGGTGTCTGGAAGAACTTCACCTCAAGAAAGGGGTATATCTTCATACAAGCAAGAAAGTGCTGGTAGGTTTGGCGGTGCCTTGTCCCGGGCTGAACAGCAGGTCCCCCTGGCTTGTTCAAATGGTATATAGCAGATGTGGACCGGCACTCCTCCTGATGGACACTCGTGACCCTGGTGCCTCCTGGTAACAATGTGCAATATCCCAATAAAGATGACAGCGGCACTCAGGGTTTTGTAAATGTGCAAAAAGTTGTATTCAAAACATGAATAAATAAGCCGACGTTTCGGGGCTTACCCGCCCCTTTGTCAAGGTGTATAACCGTACAAACAGAAAGTGACATACCTTTTATGTAGGAGAAGCCCGCCAGTGTTCGTGCGTGGGTCGGAGTCGCGGATTCCCGCTGTGCTTCCGGCCCCTTACTGATGACGTCACTCCGGCTGCGTCTAGCGGTTGCCGTGGCAACCTAGACGCTACTCTGTATGCCGGAACAGACAGTCATCTGTAAACAAAGAGAGAGTGACACAAGTGTGGACTCACCAACTTACAGAACCCTCCACCTTAATGTACACCCAGCGAACCTCTCAGTGTGTAGATTAATCAGTGTGACGTGCAGCTGTGTGTTTGATAGCTGTGTGTGTTATGTAAATGATGGTGTCACGTGGGTGTCATGAATGTAATGAAAGAAGTTCTCCAATATGTGGGTCCCAAAATTAAATGTGTCAAACTGGACTAGTGTAAAGAATAAACAGTGGCACTAAGTGTATGTAGCGGATGCCGATGGCCGCTGGTTGCGGGTGTTCTCTGACCGGCAAGTCCAAAACAGGACGCCGCTAGGTGGTATGATAAACTGTCGTGTGGCTAACGATGTACTGCATGACCTAGTGATTACTGGGAAGCGTGTTGGGGTGATGTGTACTCGTAATGGGGTGAAATACAAGTGAATGCTGGTGAATGTGTGACATGGTGATTTGAACAATGGGTGATGACGACATGTTGTGTTTGTGAAAAAGTGATGTGACAAAGGTGTCAGTGAGTGTGTGGTAGAAAAATGCTGGGGAACACTGAGAGGTGCGCTGTAAAGGGTGTGTGTTTGGCAGCTAACATGGTAACACAATTGAATTAAGTGCTATGAGGGAGCAGAATAATGTTCTATTATTGAATCCTATTAAGGTTGACCACTCTCTGTTTAAGTCCACTTGTACATTAGGGTTGAGATATTGGTCATAGTACACCGTATATGATAATTGAAGACTTTACAAGTTATTGGTTGGTGTATTTCTATAGAAAGACATTCCAGGAGAATTTCTCGTTAAGACCGCCTGGGCTGATCGTGCCTAACTCATGGATCCACTTGGATTCTATTTGTAGTAGTTTCCGGTCGCGGTCGCCCCCCCTGGGGTTTTTTGGCACATGGTCGATGATTTGATGTTTCAAGTCAGTGAGGGAATGACCCGCTGTTGCATAGTGGCGTGCCACTGGTTGGTCTGAGGCTTTGCCCGCCAGTGCTTGTTTGATTGCTGTCCTATGCAGAGCCATTCTCTCCCGCATCGTTCTTATTGATTTCCCCACGTAGAACAGGCCACAAGGGCAAATAAGAAGATATACTATGTGAGTTGCTGTACACGATAGCACATGTCTGATGTTATATCTTCTTTCTCTGTGGGGATGTTTGAATGAAGGCCCTACGATCATTTTGCTGCACGTTGTACACCCAAGGCACTTGTAGCACCCTGGTGCTTTGGTCAGAAAAGTGGCCCCTTTCTTGTTTACTTCATCTTGGAACCCTGTAATGTCCGTATGTACGATGGTATCCTTGATGTTCCTACCCCTGGAAAAACACATCATGGGTCTCATGTTTTTTAATGATGTTAATGCTTTATCTGTTGAAATAATTGGCCAGAGTGCCCTAGTGGCTCTTTGGATGACTGGGCTGGCCGTATTAAAGGTGTTAACGAACGGGATTACCGCTTTAGTGCATTTAGGGGTGGGTTTTAACAAAACTTCTCTGGGGATCAACAGGATTTCTGCCTTCTGTTGTTGTAGCATGTGTGGATCGTATCCCCTCTGTTCAAACTTTTTCACCATCATGTTTAATTCATGATCCAGCGACGTACGGTCACTGATTATCCTTGAGGCCCTGATCATTTGTGATCTCGGTAGGCCATTCTTGAGAGGCCTGGGGTGATGACTATTGGCACGTAACAGTACATTTTTGTCTGTCGGTTTTGAATATAGGCTTGTGGTTAGCCTCCCCTCCGTGAGGGTTACTTTGACGTCCAGGTAGTTGAGAGTGTCATCGCTGACTTGATGTGTGTATTTAATGGTTGACTGTCGATTGTTGGTTTCCGACATAAGGCATTCAAAGGCTTCCCGTCCCCCAGTCCATAGGAGGAACAGGTCGTCGATGTACCTGGTAAACATCAATATGTGTTGTGCCACTTCCTGGTTGTCAAAAAAGACTGTCTGCTCCTCCTGGAACATAAAGATGTTTGCGAATGACGGGGAGACATTGCTCCCCATCGCACACCCCGTTCTTTGTCGATAGAATCTACCGTTAAATAGGAAGAAATTCTTCTCCAGGGTCATGGTTAGAAGCTCCATGAAGAGATCAAGGTTAAGAGCTTCCATATTCTCCGCCATCAGGTACTCTCTCATGGCCCGTAGGCCAGCTACGTGGGGAATGCTTGTGTACAGACTATTTACATCAATTACACACAACAACGTGCCTGTTGGTACTGGACCCACTTGGTTGATCCGTTCTAGGAAGCTCGTAGTGTCCTTGATGAAGTTGTGGTGTTTCAAAATGAGGGGTTGTAGTATGCCGTCTAGAAAGATGGAGATTGGCTGGAAGATGGAATCTCTGGCCGCTATTATCGGCCTACCCGGTGGTGAAATAGCATTCTTATGTATCTTAGGTACTGAGAATAAAATTGGTACCAACGGGTGATCCTGCTTGAGTGCTTCACATAATTTAGAGGAAATGTGGAATGTGGCCTCTAGTTTTAGCATCGATGGTGACACCCACGTGACACCATCATTTACATAACACACACAGCTATCAAACACACAGCTGCATGTCACACTGATTAATCTACACACTGAGAGGTTCGCTGGGTGTACATGTATATACATTAAGGTGGAGGGTTCTGTAAGTTGGTGAGTCCACACTTGTGTCACTCTCTCTTTGTTTACAGATGACTGTCTGTTCCGGCATACAGAGTTGCGTCTAGGTTGCCACGGCAACCGCTAGACGCAGCCGGAGTGACGTCATCAGTAAGGGGCCGGAAGCACAGCGGGAATCCGCGACTCCGACCCACGCACGAACACTGGCGGGCTTCTCCTACATAAAAGGTATGTCACTTTCTGTTTGTACTGTTATACACCTTGACAAAGGGGCGGGTAAGCCCCGAAACGTCGGCTTATTTATTCATGTTTTGAATACAACTTTTTGCACATTTACAAAACCCTGAGTGCCGCTGTCATCTTTATTGGGATATTATATATATATATATATATATATATATATATATAAAATCCTTTCTACAGTAGCTACTGTAGCATTCTCTTCCTTAATGCAAATCATTCATTTAAATTTCCTGTGGAAATTGCTCTAAAAACAGATTGTTCCAGACCCAATTCAAATAATTCAGTAGGCAGAAGATTAACTAATGCACCAACCAACTAGGACCCACTTCATTTTTTTCCTTATTCTTCACTAGAATGGATCAAATAATACTTCCCAAATGAATCCATAGTTCCACTATTTAGGCAAAAAATTAAGTTTCATTTTAGAAAGCAATATCAAGAAACCTTACATGAGAAAGTTCAAAAACTTGATCCACCAACAGCTCAACTGACCTTGGTATAGAATCAACTTCATAATATGCTTTAGTTCAGATTTTTAATTTATTCAGACTAGGTTCCCAAATCTATTTGACACCCATGCTCCAGAGCCTAGCATAAAAGTTCACCTTCCCTATTCAGTTAAATCTGACTGATTCAAAGATACTGGTAGAAGAAAGCTAAACTAAGTGGCACTAATTTGTATCTTATTAACTATAGAAACACATAGAATACATGCACTAGACAAAGAAGACTCACTTGTTCCTAATACTACTTTGACTATTTTTTTTTTTTTTATGGAAACACTGCACATCCTGAAAACTCTGGAAGGTCACTAATAATTCAGTTGGTTTTAGTAAGTATTGCAATCTCATTTGTCTTAAGCTGAACAAGGAAAAACTCAAAGTAAATTGTTTTTGAGCACTTATAAAACTGTATCCAAAAGGTTCACTTGGCCTGTCAAACCTTCAAACACTTTTAAGGCAAGTTTCCCATTTATGCATCCAGACTTCTTACCTGTGCAGCACACAACGCAACCACTTTAGATCCATTTCCAGAAGCCTGGAATTTAATAAACAATCTGATCACTTTACATTTGCCTATAGTACCAGGCAACACACGTTTGGAATTAACTACAAGAGCTTGGTAAATCTGAACCAGCCTAAGAGATTTTAAAATCTTTGTAATTTAATATTGTAAATACTGTATGTCTGATTTCAACGCATAATCACCTATTTGTAGCTCTTAAAGCATTACTCCCTGGTAAAACACACAAAATAAAAATAAACAATCTGATCGCTTTACATTTGCCTACCAGGCAACACAAGTCTAAAGTAATCTACCAGAGTTTGGTAAATCTGAAATAGCTAAAATATTTAAAATAATTTGTAACTTCATATTATAATTAATTTATTTGTGTAATTGTAATAAATCCTTGCATTTGAAGTCCTCAGCACATACTGGAAAAAAGAAGTTAGCTCTCAAAGGATTCATCCCTTGAAAAACAGTTTATAAATTAAATAATAATAATTAAATATTGAAGATTGGAAATGACCTCTGTTGATTGATTCAGTATGATATCCCAGCTATCGGGATGCCGGCAGTCAGAAGACAGATGCCGGGATCCTGACAGCTGAAATACTGGCGGCGAGCACAGCATGTCCCCGCACAGGCTCGCTGCGCTCACTGCAATTCAGACCCGTTGGCAACCTATGGTCACCACAGGGTTATATTCCCCCCTTGGTGGTGACGTGAACCACCACCCAAGTGGGGATTCCAGCAGGCAGTTGGGATTCAGACCGCTGATATTTCAGTAGGGTGTCGGGATTCTGACGTTGATATCCTGACAGCCGAGATCCTGACACACGGCATAATGACTACATCCCTTGTTTAGTACATATTTTTATTCCCATTGTCATTGCCGAATGGTGCAATTGTTATTTTTAAACCCACAGAATAATAATAATAAACAGTATTTAATAAAATTACGTGTCCACAATTCATATTTTTCACTAGTACCAGGATATAAAATTAATTTCTATGTAAATTACTGTTATTATTAATCAGTAAGATTGTACAAAGGACATCTCATCTATAATTAAATTGAGCTATATGAGCATAGGTTATATTTATAATCAAAAATTATTCAGGAAAAATATTAGCACATTCTTTTTTACCTTATAATATTGTTGACATTTATATTTATGTTGATGTTATTTCCTTTATCATGTAAAGGCTAAAATGCAATGAAATTAAGCATTTAAAACATTGGTGGACATTTCTAGTAAAGTGAGGTTCTCAAAACAGACTGCGATTTTTTGTTTAATTTACCAGCTATGAAAATATGCATTTCCTTAATTCTTACTTTACCTTTGATAGATTTGAGATGATAATGCAATGTATAATTTGAAAATAATCTACATTTTTAAAATGTGAAAAGAGCAACTTTCTAATACAAAGGACAAATTGGTACTCATAAAGACCCTTCAGGGGGTTATCAATGAACTCACAGTAATCTCTTTATACGAATAGCTAATCAGAGCAGTTTAACAGTCCATTTATTATATAATGTATAATTAAGATATTTTGCAATTGTAATGTGTGTCTACATGCAAGAGCCATGTCATCTTACTCCCATGACATATACATGACCTCCTGAAAGTATGACCTTGGCTTTATTATTGACTCTTCAATACTAAATCACTGTGACTTTCCAGGCACCTCCCAGTGTCCCAACTCCAGCTAGTTGTAGACTATCCTTACCTTAACCCCATGGCTTATGCCAGACCTTATGTACCAGACTCCTGCACATCTTAGTGATTGCTACTACCTCAGTCACATGACTAAACTGTTAGAGACCACAACCTGCTTACCAGGTGCAGCTAATTCCAAACTTTCTTGTAGGGATCCTTGGTAAAAACCATTGGTGCATTAGACTTACTCTTAATATCGGGATCACCAATCCTGATTAACAACACCAAATCCATGACACTGTCTTTATCATTGACATTTACAAGCGGCACCAAATGGCTGTACTCAGAACACTAAGACATATGTTCCTGGGTTCATTTAGAAGGCACATATTCACTAACAGTGAATATGCAGCACAGATTTGAATAAACAAATTAATTATACAAGTGTCAGTGCCCAAGTTCGTAGTTATTCCTTTATAATTAAATTATTATACATACAGGACATACCAACCAATTTCACAGTCATTCTGCAGTCAAGTTTGAGTCACAGTTGTTGATAGCTAATCACATTGGAATTTTTAATATGTTGAAACATTTGTAACAAATTGATCCAAATAAATTCCTATATTTTTATTAACTTATAGAAATGTGTCATATTGCAACCACTGTTCTTAACTGTGTTTATTATACAGGCAGATATCATCAATGTTCAGCTGTTGATTAAGTTAGATAAAAAAGAAAATAGCTAGGGTGTCTGTTTATCCAGACTCTTTTATAGAATAAGGCATAACTCTCAATTGTCCTGATTTTCATGGGACAGTCCCATTTTTTCAGGGCTGTCCCACTGTCCAACCCACGGGCCACAGGGTCCCCGTGGTAGGAGAGGGGGGAGTTGGGAGGTTCCCTGCCACTCACTGTTCTGCTAGGAGAGCAGTGGTGAATAGATGCTGTGCGCATCTATTCATGGGAGACAGAAAGGCTGGAGGTTTGGCCAGCAGCTCAAAGAGGGCAGGATGTAGGATATGACATCTCTGCGCTCGACTGCTTCTATTAACTCATATGTTGCTGCACATGGTGTGTGAGGTATACCACAGTTCCTCTTAAATTATGTAGAAAACAAGGGGGGATTACACCTTTGCGCAACAATAACTCACACTATAAACCTTTTTTATGATTTAGACAAGGTGATGATTTATTTTTGTTTTCATTGATAAAAATATATAACTCTTAAATGTAGATGGTAAGCTATGTTAATGGTATGTTTATAAAATGCCTAATACCGGTATACAACAATTATGACAAGTGACAATAACATATAATACAATAACTAAAAATGAAAAAAAAAATGGAAACAATCCTTTGTTTGATTGGTACTGGAATACACCCTAGGGCAGTGGTTTACTTCCAAAACCCAATTGCAAATGCTGATCTAGTGTATGTCAACTTTCCAGCTTATAGCTAGATGAAATCACACACTTTTCAGCTTTACGATCTCTTTATGTTTACCCTATGTTAAGTCTGATTAACTTTCAGGAAGAAAAGCAATACATTAAATGTACAACTGTTCTGGCCGCTGCGACCGCTAAGCGTGTGTGTGTAAAACCCCTATCAAATATGTACACATTGCATAAGCACGCCGGCACGCTGTAAGCACAAAGTAGCTACACGTGTGGCAGGATACACTTTAAAACCCCTAACAGGAAAGGAATGCGACACCAATTGTATATGCAATGTTGAGGTCCAACCCAGCAACAAATATTTACTCAAAAGGGGGTCACAACAGTAATACAATCACATAAGAGAATAGGCTACAATCAATGGATATATACGTTTGTTCGCCAGCACCACCCGGTCCCGGTACTCAGTCAATCTGGATAGATGACCTTCAGAGAATGTGTCTGACCGGCCAGGAGGCTTGGCTTTTATACATTAGTCCAAATCATGAAACAATAGAAACTGTATTCTGTTCACCCATAGGTCAAAGGGCTGGTCATTTACAGTACAGGAGGGGTCATAGGTCAGTTTGAAAAGATGGGCGATGCCTGATCCAGGTACACTGGCAGATGTTCTCCACTGGGTTCCCACCGAATATCAAGAGTACAGTAAATACAGTGTAATGTTAATACTCTGTTCCTGCGCATATCTATGCGCAGGAGCATGCTATCTTCTGCAAACTGCTACCGGAATATTGCTCTTAAAATACTGTACAGCTGGATACCAAACACCACCTCCTAACCTAATTCTGTCCCCTCATATCCTGTAAAGTCAAATCCCTCTGTTGTTATACCTTGGAAGTAAATGTAACTCGCTGGTGTGGTGCATGTAGACTATGTGTAAATTACGTGCTAAGTGGATTAAATATGAAATATGTCTTTGTGGCTTTTCCATGCGAATGCATATGCTACCGTAATTACTCATACCACACGCTGATACGCAGGACCACGTGAGCCAATATACGCAACTTGCGAGTATGCGCATGCACGGTGGAACAAGCACGTGCACGGAGGCCACTTGTGTGGAGTTTGTATGTGATGCGTGTGACCATAATATTTTCGACTTTGATAGTCCACCCTTTGGCAGTCAACAATAACTGCCACATATTACTAAAAAAAACTGAAAATACTACATGTGTACATTATATACAAAGTTCAAATATCCGGGGAAGATTTGTAGGTGGGAAATATATAGCCTAGTGGGATAGGAAAAAGCATGTATGTATGAATTAATGTCTGAGGGGCATGTATCATTGTGCCGTATATGTTCTAAGTAAGCTTCGAGGTATTGTGAAGTATACATTAACTCCTTCTCATCCCGTATTAAGGGTCTGTAAATGGGCAAACAAACACTACCAAGCTTTTTCTAGGCAAAGGCCATTAGCCCTCACCTTTCCGGCTTCTTATACCAACAAATGGGGAGCACATTTATCTGATGATACATGGAGGGGAAACGAATGTGTATGCTACTATATGTGGATAACATTTATCGACTATATGTGACATTAACTGAAGACTGCAGAGATGAAGGTAAGATACATAAAAATACATTCACATAAATTTTGGGTATGGTTGAAGTCTTTTCTGGTTGGACGTTTCTGGGTAGAGGGGGAAACAGAAAGAAAAATGGTGAAAGAAACAGGCCATGAAATTCATTTGCAATCCTTATCATAACACTGTTTCTACAGATGGGTCATAAACCAAATCTGCTGCTGTAACAATGCCCTCGCTCCTTAGACTCATCAAATTTGTGCTGTGTTTGCGCCGTGTCAAAATTCGAACACATCTGAATATCAGACCAATAATTATGACGACACCCAGGATACAAAGGAGAAACTTTCCTACACTCGCAATTACATTTTGCGCCCACTCTCCTAATCCAGAAAACCATTTGAGTGGGTTCAACCATGAGGCCCAGCCGGTCAATGCATTACCCACAACCTTTCAAGGTAAGGTTGTGTTTCCGTCGGAACTCCCACTTTAACTGCAAGATCTCGTCTATCTTTTGATCGATGATCTCTGTGGGGTCATCAGTGCTATTTGTAATATACGTACAGCACTTCACACCATATTGAGTTGCCAAAGTAACACAGTACCCACCTGTCACAGCCGTGACATAATTCAGGACCATCCTGTGCTGGACCAGCTCCTTCTTGTAGGCCTGCAACTCCCTACCCATATACCTGAAGGTGTCATCATATATCTCAGTGTTATTATCTATCAAGTTCGCTAGCGCATGGATATACCTATAATTTATAGTTCCTCTTTCAGTACGGGCGATATCTAACGCGAGAAGGAACTGAATCCCGGTGGATTCATGGATCAAATCAGAGCCTGCGTGCTCTGCCCTATCTATGAGGTGTCTCTTGATGATGTGTTCATAATGGGTATGAGTATAAGGAGTCTGAGCGTTGCGGTGAATGTCTTTCATTTCATCGTGTGCTATGGTCATAACCTCGGGTAGTACTCTGCCAATGCAACACAACCCTTTCAGAGCTCGGAGTAAGCCACTTGTACGCTTTCCTCCCACATATGAAGTAGGCATCATCTGGGAGAACATAAGGGACAAAATGCAACAACACCATATCACATATCTTCCTTATAAAGAAACCAATCCCTAGTTCTCTCATTTGCTCAGTACAAGTATCGGTCCGTATGATGTGGGCACAATACCCCTGCGATACTTTTCCAGCCCACATGGTTTTGAAACCACGTGTATAACTATACCTAAAGTACTTCCCACTGGTGGCTATCTTGCGTACAAGTTCGGAGTCGATAGGTATCTTATCAGCTCTGTGTGAAAAGGTCATTGTCTGGTTATTCCATGTCACTTCCCAATTTCCTGGTTTTCGGAAATTGGAAACATTAAAACACAATAGTAGCCTATCTACGTGGTACTGGTGGAGCTTCAAGCTAGGTGGCCTAGATATATAATGAATTTCTTGTCCACCGGTCTCCCACCCCATGATTCGAGTACCTCATCTATCGTTAAAGGATATGGCACTAATTCCGACTTACTCTGTCCTTGAGGTACTTGTGAGCACACCCAGCATTCTGTTTGGTTTAAGACCATACCCACTAATGAGTGGTAATCATTCAAAGGATGTCGGCCAATGTCAATATTACTGTTTGAATGACATCTCTGGATGCACCCATCTTCGACTATATTTTTGCAATTTCTACATATACAATATTCATCAGACAAAACCCTTCTCATTGCCTCCGAGCTCCGTGACTACCAGATCTCTTACTGATACCAGCAACCAGGTCAGCAACCTTCTTGCAGTGGGACGAGTGGACCCAAGTCTCTCTCTCGGTGACCTTTAGTGGTGTCGTGCTGGTCAACAAAACTTGATACGGTCCTTCCCACCTGTCTATGAGGCAACCTGAGCGGAAAAAAATTAGAATCATCACATAATCCCCAGGTTCAATGTCATGACAATTACTGTTCGGTAGGTCAGGAATTACCAGTTTTAGATTCCTTTTGCTGGTTTCTCAGTTGCTGGCTCATCCTAACCAAATATTGCACAGTTATTTTGTTATTGCACTTCAAATCATCCTGGGGGTCTATCATTACATGGGGTTGTCGCCCAAAAAGAACTTCGAAGGGTGATAAGTTAAGCGGTGACCTGGGAGTGGTTCTGATGCTGTACAATACTAGTGGCAAAGCCTCTGGCCACAACATTCCAGTTTCAGCCATTACTTTGCTCAGCTTGTTCTTAAGAGTGCTGTTCATTCTCTCCACCTTCGCACTTGCCAGTGGCCGGTATGGAGTATGCAGCTTACTATTAATACCCATCAGTTTAGACATGACCTGAAATACTTCACCTGTAAAATGGGTACCCCTATGACTTTCAATCATTCTAGGGATACCATATCTGCACACAAATTCCTGCACAATTTTCTTTGCAGTGAACATGGCAGTATTTGTGGCAGCAGGGAGTGCTTCTACCCAGTTTGAAAAGACATCAGTACATACTAACATATTTTTCAAATTCCTACAGGGTGGTAACTGTATGAAGTCGATTTGTATTACCTGGAAAGGTCCATCTGTAGGAGGGATATGGGATGGCTCCGTTGGTATTTTCTTACCAATATTCTTCCTCAAGCAAGTAAGACATGTCATTGCTTTCTTACCTGCATGAGAATAGAACCCTGGTGCACTCCAGTAGGCTCTTACCAATTTGCACATACCTTCCTTACCCAGATGAGTCAGACCATGTGCCGCCTCAGCTAGGCTTGGGAGATATGCCCTGGGGGCCACTGACTTACCACGTCCATCTGTCCAAAGTCCTGAGGACTCCTGACCATATCCCTTCGCCTTCCAGACTGCCCTCTCCTGTAGGGAACACAAATTTTGCATTTCAATTAACTGTTGCATATTTACTGTGTTAAATGTCATCAGTTGTGTGATGTTGGTTTGTGTGATGGCGCTTGCTGCCGATTTTGCAGCTTCATCTGCCCGGCTGTTACCAAGTAAAATTGGGTTTTGGTTGTAAGTGTGTGCTTTACACTTGATAACAGCCACTCTGTCCGGTTCCTTTATTGCTGTCAGCAGCCTCTTGATGTATGACGCATGCGCTATAGGTGTGCCAGCTGCCGTCATGAAATTTCTGAGGTGCCACAGAGCCCCGAAATCATGCACCACTCCAAAGGCGTACCTAGAGTCTGTATATATATTAGCTGACTTACCCTTTGCCAACTCACATGCTCTGGTCAGTGCTACCAGTTCAGCAACTTGTGCTGAGTGAGGTGGACTAAGGGGTTCAGCTTCTATGATACCTTCATCATCTACAACTGCATATCCGGTGCACAGGTCTGCCGATTCCGTCTGTCTGTGGCAACTACCGTCAGTGTAGAAGGTAAAGTCTACTCCTTCCAGTGGGTTGTCACTGATGTCAGGTCTCACAGTGAATGTTTGGTTCAGGTACGCCATACAATCATGCGTATCAGTGTCTGCACTAAATCCTCCTTCACCATCATTCTCATCCTCCACCCTTTGTGCATGACCAGGCACACTCGGCAAATAAGTTGCAGGATTTAGTGTGCTGCACCTCTTTATGGTAATGTTTACAGGGGCCATCAGTGATATTTCCCACTTTGTAAACCGAGCAGATGAGACATGTCTGGTTTGGGTGGAGTTTAGCAAGGCTGATACTGCATGTGGTGTATGGATGGTCAAGTCGTGTCCTAACACTATGTCCATGCTTTTACTTACCAGCAAAGCTATGGCTGCAACACTTTGCAAGCAAGTGGGGAGAGACCGTGCTACAGTGTCCAACTGTGCACTGTAGTAGGCTACCAGTCTGCTGACATCACCATGTTTCTGTGTCATGACTCCTGCCACGCACCCAGCGCTTCCAGTACCGTATAATTCAAACTGCTTCTCGTAATCTGGCATACCCAATGCTGGTGCTTGTGACAAGCACTGTTTTAGTCTCTCAAATGCCAGTTCGGACTCATCTGTGTGAGAAACCCATTCTGGTTTATTCTAGGAGACCATTTCTTGCAAAGGTAGTGCCAGTATAGAGAACCCTGGAATCCAGTTCTGGCAGTACCCACACGTTGCTGAGTTTGCGGCAGAGTCATGTTGTGGATGGCCAGTATTCGGTCAGTGGTTAGGTGCCTAAGTCCCTGCGTCAGTCAGTGTCCCAAGTATTTAACCTTAGTCCGACACAACTGCAACTTATCCTTTGAAACCTTGTGTCCTGTCTGGGAGAGATGAAACAGAAGCTGTTTAGTGTCTGCCAAGGATGACTCGAATGAGTCAGAGCACAACAACAAGTCATCAACATATTGTGTTAGCACCGACCCACTCTCAGGTTGAAAAAATTGCAAACAGTCATGTAAGGCCTGTGAGAAAATACTTGGGCTGTCAATGAAACCTTGGGGGAGATGAGTCCAGGTGTACTGTAATCCCCTGTAGGTGAAAGCAGAAAGGTATTGGCTGTGAGGGTGGAGAGGGATAGAAAAGAATGAAGAACATAAATCAATAACGGTGAAGAACTTGGAGGTTGAGGGAATCTGCATGAGGATGACAGCTGGATTGGGCACTACGGGGAATTGGCTCTCAACTATCTTGTTTATCCCCCTTAGATCCTGCACTAGCCTGTAGCCCCTCTCCCACTCTTTTTCACCAGGAAGATGGGACTGTTGGCTGTGCTGGACGTCCTGACTAGGATGCCCTGCTGTAGCAGCCGTTCTATGACGGGGTATACTCCTAATTCCACCTCTGGTTTCAGAGGGTACTGGGTTTTTTTTGGAGCTATCCTGCCACTTTTTACTTGTACTGCTGCTGGGGCTACATTTGCCATTAATCCAGTGTCCTGTCCATCTTTGGTCCAAAGGAAACCCGGTATTTGCAAGATCATTTCCTCTACCTGCGATTGACATGGGTCTATAACGGTGGAGTGTAACATTAGTCTTTGAGGGGTGTCTAATATCTTGTACCTCCTGTGCATGGTTCTCAGGGATATCTAAGAACACACCCTCAGGGGTACAGTATATGACACACCGCATTTTACACAACAAGTCTCTGCCAAGTAGATTAGTTGGAGCTGATGCAGCCAATAGGAAAGAATGTTTGGTTTGCAAGGGCCCTATCGTAACCTCTGCAGGTCTACTCAAAGG
Organism: Pseudophryne corroboree; assembly: GCF_028390025.1. Lineage (NCBI taxonomy): Eukaryota > Metazoa > Chordata > Amphibia > Anura > Myobatrachidae > Pseudophryne > Pseudophryne corroboree. The sequence continues at coordinate 124,444,484 of NC_086451.1, read as the reverse complement.
GTATTGCTGCACCTTTCCCATTACTCCCATTGCCAAAATCGTTTTACCCGTGGTTTTTACACCTGTGGTGGAATTTAGTACTGATCTGGCCGCCTCTGTGTCTACAAGAAAAGGTAGTGGTACACCAGCTACATCAACCATGACCTCAGGTTCACTACCAAGGCCAGCAATCAATTTCACTGTCTGCAGACTACAGGTGTGGCCTAACCTCTATTGTGTAGGTGGACCCTCCCGCAGGGCATTGGCAGCTGCAATATGTGAGGGGGATAACTGTGATTTTTCGGGGGCCTGCCAGTCACTTCTGGGTGGGTACCTCCTTGTTTCCCCTCTATGTGGCTCATTATCCCTGATCCCAACTATGTGTCTTGTAGCGTGGTTCGTATTCAGGTCTAGGGGGTCTATATACGTTATGTGTCCCGCTACTTCTACAATCCCTGGCGAAATGCCCTTCCCTCTTGCAAAGATAACACGTTGTTGACTGTGACTTACCATCAGGGGTCTGGGGTTTAGGCTGATGAGACTTTCCTGTAAGAGCCTGTATACTTACCATCATCAGCTTATTCCCTTGTGACTCCCTGTGTTTACTGATGTTGCGATCATGCTCGATGGCAGACTCTCTTAGCGCAACTACCGAGATACCTCTCCAATTTGGCAGAGAGGTTTTCACCCTCGTCCTCAGTGCCTCCTTTAAACAATCCATTAGTGCAGAGACAGCTACCTCCCTGTGGTTGGCATTCTCCTTAATATCCTCTATCCCAGTGTATCTAGCTATTTCCTGCAGTGCTTTATGGAAATACTCGGATGCCATTTCACTGTCCTTCTGTCTTATGGAGAAAATTTTGTTCCACTTAACAACAGTAGGGAAATACATTCCTAATTGTAGGCTAATTTGCTTTACATTCTCCAGGGTGTATTCGTCAGTGAGAGGCACTTCTACATCTAGTTTACAATTTTATGAATTTTGGGATGTCAATGTTTGAGGGTAAACTTGCTCTTAGCACTTTCCACTAATCTTTATTCGTGGGCTCATGGGCATTTCCCAATTCTTTAATGAATTTCTGGCATCCGACTAGATCTTTTCTGGGATCGTGGAATTCTGACATAATTGATTTCAGTTCTGATCGGGACCAAGGACAATGCATTGCAATGTTCCTGATGGGAGTTACTCCCTGATTATCAGTTCTCCAATTGGGGACTGCAATCACCCTGACTGGATTTAATTCGGTGTTATTATGCTATTGTCTCTGCGTAATGTATGGTGCCATACTTACCGGTGGACACGACCTCACTCACCCCTCTGCTGGGGGGCATCTCTACTGCTCTTGGTGGTTTGGCCGTGCCCACCTGTGTGTTCTGTATGGTAGCTGCTAAAGAGAGTGCCGATATTGTGCTAGGCTCGTCATCCTCCTCACAACCTTGGGGAAAATTTAAAATGGGATACAGCTGGCAAGGGTTAGGGTTAACACATTGATAATCATTTTGCTATCCTTTACCGATGCACCATTGGTTGTAGGCAATTTCTCCCCATCGACATATGGTAGTGGTGGTGGTGCGCTTTCAATCGCTTTCCCGTTAGATTTGGAACCTGCTGTGCAAGCCAGTTCCCTTTGCACCTCCCCCTCATGTTGCCACAGATTTAAACAGTCCGTATGTCTGATCCTCTGTTTTCTAGATTTGATCAGACATATTCTAATCCTTATGCTCTGCAGTACCTCTGATTCAAAACTACCCACCCTAGGGAATGATGCCCTAACTTCAGCAGTCATACGTACCCATTCATCGCAAAAAGCCTCCGAGTGTGGACCATATTTCTCACACATAATAAACCGAGCTGACCCCCTGGGCCGTACCTCTCCAGCCTGAACCCTGGCTGCCGAATACCTCTCACTTATGCAATTGGATCCCATCGCGGACTTTTTGCCTTGTACACAATCCCCAAATGCACAACCAAGATGACGGTGAAAGTCCTCCGAGCGCTTTTCACCCGCTCCTTCTCCTCTGATGTACCACGACTCACTCCAATAGTGAACAACGCGTACCCAGTGAGGACCTTAACTGGTTTCTATTCACTGGAAGTTTGTAGGACCAATCACCTCTTCCAGTGAATATCTACCGTTGAAGATTTTCCTGAGAGAAACAGCAAAAACTTCACTTTTACTATACACAAATCACGTTTGTGTATGCTTTACACGACGCTACTGATGACGCAGTTTATGCAAAAAGCACGCAAAATGGTATCACATTGCACCACGTATCGCACACACGAACGCGCGGTCCAATCGCACAGCATATAGATACTTGATATCTATCCGCCCTACGATCACTGGAGTCAAATCCACAAGCTGCGCTCCTCAGCTGGAACGTAACACAAAACCTTAACTTAAATTCACAATTCTATACTCACAATTCACAATTCTATATCACGCTCCTGTGCAAGTCTCCTAACGACTTGTGTATTTCTCTATTTATGTATTAACGTAAGGTAGCTCACCTTACGCCACCAAGCCTCTGCTTACTCAGTGCCTCCACGGGATCCCGATTTCTGTGGTTCAACAATCGTCCACTCCTACTTTCAGCTCACACAAATACACAGTGTTTTTCTGTACAGAAAAATATCACTCCCTTTGATTGATGGTTTTACCCCAGAGTTAGTACGTTTTAAACAAAATATTACAATAATCTGCTTTTGAAATCAGATAGTTATGTGCTATAGTATTAAATGTATACTATCCTGCCTTAAATTGAACAGCTATCATGTGGTTATACCTTGCGCATGCAACCTTGGGTAAACACGTGACCGTGCGTGTCTCTTTGCCACGTCCGCGACCCAGCGCCATGTGCACGCTTCTGTACGCTGTCCTCATGTTCCATACCACGTGTACAAACCTGCGTTCGCAATTTCAATAAACTACACAATTTCGATAAATGTGAGCAATAAAACTACTGTTACTCACTAACACAACACACACTTGCTCCGTACTCTCGTCAAAAGTCACCCCCAAAGGTGATCCTCTTTTGAGTGTAAACCTAAACGTTTTAGGACGGAAACTGCGTTTCGTGTTTAACAATTACACCCTTAACATTATTTCAAATGTATATATAGCAAACAAATGTATCCGATTTCACACAGATCTATAATGACTGTTAACCTATGGCAACAATATGTGAGAAAGCATGTAAAGTACCGGTACGCTTTGTGTATACATTGTGTATGCTTTCACGCCAAAATTACACACAGATTTAAACGGCTTTTTTCCTGTTCGTCCCTGGGTTACACCAGCACCTCTAAGACTAGACAGAACAGACTGTGATCTAACAACACCACCTGGTTTCAAACACAATGCAAGATTACTTAACATGCGTCTCCACCCTTTGTTGTAGATCAAAGTCTGTTTATGGCCTGCAAGTCTGTGAGTGTGTGATGAACCGGAGGAGCCCCCAATTGTTAAGTCTGATTAACTTTCAGGAAGAAAAGCATTACTTTAAATGTACAACTGTCCAGGCCGCTGCAACCGCTAAGCGTGTGTGTGTAAAACCCCTATCAAATACATACACACTGCATAAGCACGTCGGCACGCTGTAAGCACAAAGTAGCTACACGTGCGGTGGAATACACTTTAAAACCCCTAACAGGAAAGGAATGCGACATCAATTGTATATGCAATGTTGAGGTCCAACCCAGCAACATATATTTACTCAAAAGGGGGTTACAACAGTAATACAATCACATAAGAGAAAAGGCTACAATCAACGGATAGATACATTTGTTCACCAGTGCCACCCGGTCCCGGTCCTCAGTCAATCTGGATAGATGACCTTCAGAGAATGTGTCTGACCGGCCAAATAGTCCAAATCATAAAACATTAGAAACTGTATTCTCTTCACTCATAGGTCAAAGGGCTGATCATTTACAGTACAGGAGGGGTCATAGGTCGGTTTGAATAGGTGGGCGATGCCTGGTCCAGGTGCACTGGCAGATGTTCTCCACTGGGTTCCCGCTGAATATCAAGAGTACAGTAACAGTGTAATATTAATATTCTGTTCCTGCGCATATCTATGCGCCGGAGCATGCTATCTTCTGCAAACTGCTACCGGAATATTGCTCTTAAAATACTGTACAGCTGGATACCAAACACCACCTCCTAACCTAATTCTGTCCCCTCATATCCTGTAAAGTTGAATCCCTCTGTTGTTAAACCTTGGAAGTAAATTTAACTCGCTGGTGTGGTGCATGTAGACTATGTGTAAATTACGTGCTATGTGGATTAAATATGAAATATGTCTTTGTGGCTTTTCCATACGAATGCATATGCTACCGTAATTACTCATACCACGCGCTGAAACGTAGGACCTCGTGAGCCAATATACACAACGTGCGAGTACGCGCATGGTGGAACAAGCAAGCGCACGGAGGACACTTGTATGGAGTTTGTATGTGATGCGTGTGACCATAATATTTTCGAGTTCGACTCCTAAATTAGGGTCCTCTGGATTCTTCCAACATATATGCAGCAGAAATCATAAGGTATATGTCCAAGGTCCTTATTGGGATCTGGGTAGGTGAGGGGTCTGCCGGCAGACTTTTGCTCCTATCTACACATTTCACCCCTATAAGGGGCTTCCTCAGGATAAGTGGAGTAATCCCCCTCTGTCCCAGATCTCCTTTTTATAGCTGGTATCAATTGCTCTAGAAAAATCATGTGTCTTGACTTCCAGATTTAAATTTCCGGTAACGCAATGACGCACTTCCGCCAACCGCTGTACACACACTGGTTGGCAAAGCATGTATTCAGATCAGCACTTACGGTTTCCGGTATTTGATGTTATTTTCAGTTGTTGCTAACATTGTCCCAAACAGCGGCCGTTAAGTGGATGGCAAAATGAAAATAACATCAAAGTCTCCTGCCACACATTGAATGATCTATGGGACTTTCATATAATGGCCGCTGTTTGGGACATGATTAGAAATAATCAGAACACCATCAAAAAACATGTGTAACTGGATGCCAACCAGCATGAGAATAGTGGTTGGCGGAAGTCAAATACCGGAAACCAGAAGTGCGGACCTGAACACATGCTTTGCCAACCAGTGTGTGTGCAGCGGTTGACGGAAGTGCGTCACGAGTTACCAGAAGTTGAAATCCGGAAGTCAAGACTTGCGATTTTTCTAGAGCAATTGATACCAGCTATCAAAAGGAGATCTGGGACAGAGGGGGATTACTCCACTTATCCTGAGGAAGCCCCTTATAGGGGTGAAATGCGTAGATAGGAGCAAAAGTCTGCCGGCAGACCCCTCACCTACCCGGATCCCAATAAGTATATTTGTACACCTAAAGGTAATAAAAACCTTGGACATTTACCTTATGATTTCTGCTGAATATGTGTTGGAAAAATCCAGAGGACCCTAATATAGCGTAAAATAAAGAGATCGTAAAGCTGAAAAGTGTGTAATTTCATCTAGTTATAATCTGGAAAGTTGACATACAATAAATCAGCATTTGCAATTTGGTTCTGGAAGTAAACCGCTACCCTAGGGTGTATTCCAGTACCAATTAAACAAAGGATTGTTTCCAATTTTATTTTTATTTTTATTTATTGTATTATGTTTATAGTTTGAGTTATTGTTGCGCAAAGGAGTAATCCCCCACTTGTTTTCACAGAGAGCGGGGCATGCCTCAACAATGAGGAAAACGGTAGGCGTGACTCATGGCAGCGACATTCCCATGAAGTTCTCCTCCTCTTTGCCGTGGTTATGCCCACTTTTTGGGGCATTGTCTGGTATTTGAATATTAGTTTGACATTCATCATGTTGACATTCATATTGTCAGCATTATAATATCAACATGGTCATTAAAATGACAGTGGACATGTCGACACATTCATGTAGATGAGGACTGATTAATATACAGTAGGCAAGACAAGCAGAACTCATCTACAAAATTAAAAAAGGACTTGACACCCATATGGTGTCATCACAGTTTAAAAATGTCCATGGCATTAAAGCTTCTGGGGCAATCAGCATATTCTTGACATCCTAGAGAATAAGAGATATGGATATTAGATTGGTGCAGAATGATATCAAATGGATTCACAACTTTGATACTGGGTGGTTTAAATTGGGACTTTGGGCTTAAATGCTATTGAAGGTATTGTTTTACTGATACATATATGTATAACTTTATAAAGATGTGCTTGTGTTTCTTACCTCTACTACATTATACTATTTTAATTGTTTCTATTTGTAGCACTGTTTTTCTTTGTATTGTATACATATGTATCTCTGCTATGTTGACTATCGTGGAACTCAGTGGAACACAGTGATGGCGCCTGCCTCATATTATTCCAGTTAAATTGAATGATTCCCTGATTCTGTTAAGGCGGCTCCTATATAGAGTAATATTTGATGCGCATGTTGTGAGAAATCAATACCTTTTTGACAGCATGAGAAGCATTGGCAATATGTCATCGCCGGACGCTAAACCGCATATGGAACACATGGAAACAAGATGGCCATGGTTTCAGGACTGATGTCCTGCATTAGGAGCAGGCCATATAAAAGCCTGAAACTGTTTGTCCAATTAGGAGGAGTGTTATAATTAGGAGGGGTATATTAGGGGACTCTTGGACATTTGTTAATATCCTTCTGATGAAAAATCTCTAAGGTTTGAAACACATCAAGCTACTGACTGATATTAAGGACTCTGGGAGCATTTGGGACTTTGCTGATCTGAGGTGAAGGGGATTGGTGTCCGGAACCTGTTTCCATCTCTGCTTCAGACCATTTTTATCTGCCCTGGGAAGAGAATTGTCCCAATGCAGTATACCCATAGAGTTCCCACATATGTTTGGTAGGTATGCTTGTTGATTTTTAATAAATGTGAGTGCACTGTATTTTTAACTTGTATCAAGAGTTATTACACTACTGTTTCTCCTTTCTCTCTATTTTGATTTTATGATCCTGAGATTCACAGGGAGGAGGAGTATTCTGATGATTTGTGAACCCACTGAATCTACTTTCATTGAAAGCATTAAGGAGGACTAGAGTTGGGGCCAATGGGGTCTGCTAGCCTCAACAGTGCACTTTTTATGGGAAGTGACTGAAAGTAAGATATTTGTCTACAGGTTGCGGGCATCAAATTGTTATTTTTTTCTCCATTGGAGCGTCCCAATTTACATGTAAATTGGATGAGCACTTGTTGGAGTTAATTTACCTTTTGTTTATTGCTACAATTTGGAGGTTAGGTGAAACTTCTGTTATTTCCTCCTTGGATGCATATTCCAGGACTCTGCGTATAATTACATCTCTGTTTCATCACATTCATCATGACAACGTTGACCATGTCATTATTTAGTTTGTCAACACTGATGAATTCTTGATGTCGTCAGAATGTTGACGATGTGGTTTTAAGGTAAGTCTCTCCCTAATGCTGACCATAACCCTAACTCCTAAATCTAAACCTAACCCTAAATTCATGCAAAATTATTGTCGACATTTTGAAAATACATTTTTGTTCTGTTTTGGGCTGGATACTAGGACTCTAAAGCTAGTTTAGTGTTAGCACTGGTAATGTCAGGTGCAGAGCATAATGTATACCTCAGTATTCTTGAGTAAGTGCTGCAAGGTGATATTGGTGTCCTGCACGTGATTGAACTCTTTTACTTTATTGTTACTAGCTGGGCCATGAAAGAGAGCTTGTAGTATAGAATCTAGATCTTACAGAAATTTCAACCTAGACAAAAGTTGGGTTGATGAGGCACTAGTTCTTAAATGGTCAATGGGTATTAGATCAGGGCACATGTGCAGGGTTCAATAAATAAGCAAGGTTCAGCACACAAGAAGAGAAATAATATTAAAGACACAATGAAGCTAAGAGAAACAACCTAATACTCTGATACTAGATCAAGTGGAAATAATTTTAATTTGGTGTCAGAGTGACATGATCCTCCATTAAATATGTACCAGAGCCACATTGGTCTTTACAGTGGTGATGGCACACAGGAGAAGATGCTGGACCAGTGTACACTGAACCTGCTGAATTAGACATCCGATTCCATCAGACATAATACCCTGCCACCAAACTATGAAAAACAGTATTAGCTGCAAACTCATGACATTACGTCTCTCTTAAGGTTGAATTTCCAGATATATTGGAGAGAATGAACTTTTTATAAGAGTTTTTTGAAGGATTTGTATAACCTGCTCCCATATACTACTGTTTAAAAATTCCAAAGAAGAGTGTCCACAGCAGATATATCTGATGGAGACACAGAATATGACCTTACTGTAGACAATGAAAACTGCAGACATGGAAGATGACTTATAGGAATTAATTATATGGGCCAACTCAGCTCAATTATTTTGATTAACAAAGATATACAGTATATCCTGAGGATTTTTTGAGGTCCTGGTTTATCCACTGTCTAGCTGTTTGTTTGTGGATGGTTGGCTGTAGAGAACTTCAGCTAAAGTTTAGTTTATTTACAAGGGGCACACCGGAACCTGGAAAAGAACTGAATGCCACAGGACAGCTGTACAGGCTGAAAATAATTTTCACAAAATTGGAAGATAGTATTGGAGCAGATGACATCAGTCACACATAAAAGTACAGTTCTCAGTTCTTTCCATTGCCAGTGGGTGAGAATATTTAAGCAGCTGTCCTTCAAAAACCTGACAAAGTTGAAACTCCAAAGCCAGTTCTTTTCAAAATCTTCAATGTAGGCTATCCCTCCTGTAGGGAAGGAACCAGCTAGACCACAAGGGTCCTACTGCAGGCAAAACAATAGTCAATTGCAGGGAGGTACGGTGAGCTAAATGGCTTAGGAGCCACTGGCTAGCACCAGAGCCAGATTTACATGCAATATATGAGCTAAAGGGTACATCTGGGCATTATACACAGGTGCAGCAGTATAAACTCCTGGAAATTTGGTTAGTGTTAATCAGAGATGTGCGGAGAAGATAAGCAGGTGAGGCACTGCCTTACCTGCCATAGACTTTTCACTCCAGAGTTTTGGCTATAAAAATTATTAGAATAATGCAAAGAAGATATTTCAAACATATTCTTTGTATTTTCCATATACTTTATACAGTCAAAACGTTGGCACAAACGTTAGTATGGCAGGAAAGGATCTGCCTCACCTGCCTCACCCGACCGCACGTCACTGGTCAATTGGATATGTAGATTAAGAGGTTGGATATGTAAATTAGGGTTGAGAGCCTACCAGTGGCGTGCGGTGAGGTCAGTGGCTGGTGAGGCACTGCAGCCATAATGTCGGGGCGCATCAGGGACACACAGGGGGCAGTCGGGGCGCATCAGGGACACACAGGGGGCAGTCGGGGCGCATCAGGGACACACAGGGGGCAGTCGGGGCGTATCAGGGACACAGATGGAGCAGTCTGGGTGTATCAGGCACACATAGGGGGCAGTCGGAGTGCATCAGGGACACATAGGGGGCAATCGGGGCGCATCAGGCACACATAGGGGGCAATCGAGTGCATCAGGGACACATAGGGGGCAGTTGGGGCACATCAGGGACACACAGGGGGCAGTCGGGGTATATCAGGGACACATAGGGAGCAGTCGGAGTGTATCAGGCACACATAGGGGGCAGTCGGGGCACATCAGGGACACACAGGGGGCAGTCGGGGCGCATCAGGGACACACAGGGGGCAGTTGGGGCGTATCAGGGACACACGGGGGCAGTCAGGGCGTATCAGGGACAAACAGGGAGCAGTCGGGGCATATCAGGGACACACAGGGAGCAGTTGGGGCGTATCAGGGACACATAGGGAGCAGTCGCGGTGTATCAGGGCAATAGGGAGCCGTCAGATGTGCAGCATAATGTAGGGCATGGGGCTGTACTAGAGAAGCTGCTCTGGGTGTACTGTACATCAGGCAAGTAGAGACAGTGACAATGACTTACCTGAAGTAGTAGCAGCAGCAGTGCCAGTCTCGGTGCCCCCGGCCTCCTGTGTCCTTTGATGGGGCTCCTGGAATGTTCACTCCCCGTGGCTGATCCTGTGAAGGGCGGAATCACTGACTTCCGCATCAACCGGATGATAGGTGTCTGAGCCGGAGGAGCTTTTGTAGAGAGGCGGCGACTTGTCCCTGGGAAGGGGTCAGCGAGCCACCTGCAAGTACATGGTAAGCTTAGCTGGCCCCAGCGATGTGCTCTGGCGCCGGCTTATAGGAAGTCAATGGCACCCTGAGCCATCATCCTCAAAGTAAAGTTCTGCCTCTGGCTCCTGCTGGCGGGTCCCAGGCTGCATGATAAGTAATATACTAAACGCCACCGGCACCCGGCCTCCTCCTCGGGCTCCAGCAGCTCCGTCACCGTGTCCTGCTTACACGGTTTGTGGTCCCAGATGGGGGCGGGGGAGTGAGCGAGCAACGCTGGAGGTGCTGGTGGGTACAACCCCGGATATGTGGCTCTAACGGCAGATCTGACACCGGGTGAGCAGGGAATGGGTCCCCCTCACGGCGAGCGCACTGCACAGTCAACAGTCACTTCCTTCATTTTTTTGTTCCACTCAGCGCCGCCCTTCAAGTGCTGGTGCCCATAGGCAGCTGCCTAAAGCTGACTAATGGTAGCACCCAGTGGCGGAAGTCCGGGAGGCAGTGGAGTCGGCTGCCGCCGGGCTCCAGCACTGAAGGGCGTACCTTCTCCATTGCCTCTGGTGACAGTGCGGCTGTCCAGCATGACACCCCTGTTACCCGGCTCCCGCAAAACACCCTGTGTGCCCGGCTTTCACATGACACACCTGGCTGCCCAACTCCCGCCAGCCACCCCCGGCTGCCTGGCACCCGCATGATACGCCCGGGCTCCTGCATATCACCATCGGCTGCCCAGCTCCTGCATAACACCCCCGGCTGCCTGGCACCCGCATGATACGCCCGGGCTCCTGTATATCACCCTCGGCTGCCCAGCTCCCGCATAACACCCCCGGCTGCCTGGCACCCGCATGATACGCCCGGGCTCCTGTATATCACCCTCGGCTGCCCAGCTCCCGCATGACACGGCCGGCTCCCGCATAACACCCCCGGCTGCCTGGCTCCCTCCCCCTACAGAGCAGTAGCCCAGTTCCCGCTTCTGGACCATGGCTGGCCGGCTCCCACCAAACAGAGCAGCTGCCCAGCTCCAGCTCCCACATGCTGACACCACGGCTGCCCGGCAACAGGAGAGAAGAGGGAACTGATGGCGGAGAGTGTCAGGGTGGGGGCAGTGTGTGTGTGTGTGTGTGTGTGTGTGTGTAAATATTGCTGTGTTTGTGTAATGTGGCTGTGTGTGTGTGTGTATCTGTGGCTGTGAGTATGTAGATATGTAGCTTTGTGTGTGTGTGTGTGTGTGTGTGTGTGTGTGTGTTTGTGTATATATGGCTGTGGGTATATGTGGCTGGGTGTGTATTTGTATATATGTAAGTGTGTGTGTTTGCGTGTGTATATGTGGCTGTGCATGTATAACTGAACTGGGCCAATGGGGGGGGGAGCAATATAATGTTTTACCACCTCCGGGCGTCTGCTATTAAGTTACGCCTCTGGTAGCACCGGCGCTGTGTGCGTAGATGAAAATAAAAAGTAAATCCCACAAAACATCACTACCATCCCCCCCACACACACAAAATTATATATATATATATATATATAAATAAACACCCTTCCCCCCACAGATTCTTACCTTTGATTGTGGTAGCAGGTTGCAGTCTCTGTATATTCCCTTCCTGGTTCATCCCACGGAACTGGCTGGGGAGAAATCATATCTCCCCAAATAGATCGAGAAAGGGGCGTGGCCTACGACGTGAGGGGGCGGAGCCTCAGGAGGGGAGGATGAATGTGAGTATTGCTGCAGTACAGATTGGTGGCTGGTGCAGGGGGAGGGAGTGGCCATGCAAAGAGGGTAGGGGGGGAGCGGTCATCGGGTACTGCTGCTGCTGCAGACATGTCAGACTGTGACATGTCTGCATTCTCGGCCAGGCAGCAGCTGAAAGGGGTGGGGGCGTGCTTTCATATGAGCTGAAAGCACACCCCACTCTAAAGCGGCACTTCTGTAAGGTGCCGCTTCTGCTGTGTTTTTTAACGGGCTTTCACTGCCCAGCGCATGGCCCCGCCCCCCTCTCCCTGCTCTCTCACAGTGACAGCCGGAGGCACCGATAGCAGTGCCTCTGAAACACATTTAACACAGGGTTTTTACAAGGAAAAAATGATTAAAATAACATCAGCGCTAAAGCAGATTCTTATGACACAGAATATGTGTCATAAGTATCTCTTTGTATTATTGTATTCATTAATGACAGGGGAGGCACTGCCTCCCCTGCCTCCCCTGACTGCACGTCCCTGGAGCCTACCCATCTAAATTATTTCCAGTAAACACTGATAGGACATTGGCGATAGCTGTTCTCACTAAAAAGGCAGAAGGAGGTGGTAAGGTATGGAAATCAGATAGTGCATGGAATAGTATCTGACTGCCTGTCTAACACTCACTTTGAAATCTGTGACAACTGGCAGCATAATAGTGATATACTTTACAAGACTTGATCTCAACATTCAGAGCCTGTTCTACAGTATATCAAGTGGAGCACAGGGGCGAAAATTATTTCATTGCACCCCCCTTCCCTTTACCAAGCATGAATACATCTCATGACGATACTTTCAACATATAAACATTTCAAATAAACACATAACAGTCAGCTTGACCAGGACTTATGGTTAGGAGTATGCTACATGATTGTAGAGGTAGTCTCACAGCAGTCACAGTCTGTATGATCAGGAATCAATGAGATCCCTGTGTGATGAAAATAGTAAGGAAGGACATGCCCAGCTTCTAGACCAGCTGAGAGTCACTGATCAACCATCCCAATAGCCAGATGATAGAGACAGCTGGAGACTGTGTAAGGTCCCCATTCAGAGGCTGTAGAATGCAGCTAATGAGCAGAGAAGCCCGTATGATTTGGGCTCAGATGTGAGCAGAGCTCCAGAACTGCTCATCTGTTCTGATCAGCTCCCAAGCCATGCCTCTGAAAAGGAGATTGAGGATCAGCAGCCAGCAACATGGTGCCAGTGAGTCAGAAAGGGGGGCTAGGACCATACTAGGCTTCATAGTAACAGCACCCAATGCACTTAATGTAATAACACCCCTGGGATCAGGAGATGTGCTGCAGGTGGGTGGAGGCATGCCACAGATGGGCCAAGGTGTGCCAGGGGTGGGCAGATTAGGCAGTCTGTTGCCTTCCTGGCTGCAATACTCCCGCCTCTTGAGCCATCCCTGCTGACATTTACATGAAATCTGTTCCGTAGGTGTGTTTAGGCAATCTCTTTTTATTTGCCTTCTGTATGTATCAATCAAATTTAGAGTTGTGTTTCAAATGACAGGGACCCTGCCGCTACAGTACAGTATATAAAGAGAGACTGGCACACTGGCATAAAGAAAGACTGGCACAATAGAATTTACATATTTTCCCTGGAAGACCTTTCTGTAGACAACAACTGTGAAAAGCTAGAATTTCACTTAAGCACCATTTAGGGCTGGGCACAGCCCTAATTGGTGCTTTTGAGCTAAGGTAAAGATTTCTAAAGGTCCTGAGCATGACATGAAAGGTGAGGTAGCTTAAATGCACTTTCCAATTTGCATATACAAAGGACCAGTCTTCTACAAAATGGTTTCATCAGACATTCTGTTCAGATCAATATGGATGAGAGATACGGCAGCTTGGAGAGATAGTTAGAGTTGAGATGTTCCTCGGCCAAGGATGTGCAAATCAAATTTACCAGTTTGAGAAATGATTAATGCTTCAATTTTAATAATCGCTTTAGGTTTGGTAGGAGACACCAATGTAGTGAAATGTAAAGATATGGGATGGGGAGTAGCAAAGAGAACTTAGTATGTTCTCCTCTCTACCATCTACTTGTTTGGGAATGATGCCACTACATGGCCTTGGGTGCAACCATACAACAGAGATACTGTAGGGTTTCAATCAATTGTTTGCTGGATATATATTGAACATTTCCCATATATTCTTGGTTATTGTCACATTTGTACTAGGCTATTTTTGTCTATAAATTGCTCAGAGATCCCTCTACTCTCTAGCTGCATGCTGAAAAAAGAAAAAAAATCAGAAATTGTTGGTCATATATTACACAATTATTTCCCCGTTAACTGCAATATTGTATAGCTTCTTAAACTTAGTCTTCAGGACTTAACCAGTTCATGTTTTTCAGGTCTCGTCACAGAATTACAAGTGAAATAATAAGCTACACCTGTTTCTTTTAAAATTTGTACTTGATAAAATGATAGATGATTTTACACGTTTTCAAAGCTTACCAATTTCATATTTAGGTAGATGTCACTTATACAAAATGATTTCCTTTCCCCGCCTACTATATCCGATCCAAATGCTTCAGTTTCTTTTGACTAAACGCGATATTCAAACAATTAATAAATCCCTTACTATTTTTATTTGGGAGAATAAACGCCCGCGCATAGCCCTTTTTAAACTGAAACAACCGACTACGCTGGGAGAAGTGAAGTTACCATGTCCAGAAGACTACTCCCTGGCCGCTAATTACAGATATGCTATTGACTGGGTTGGGGGCTCTGCTAACTATGTTAATATGACACTGGAGCAATCTATGCTACCCCGTGATAACCTGCCTTCCATATTACATTTTTCTGACTCCTTTACATTTACATCCTTCCGTTCGAACCCATTATTGTTCTCTCCGTGCAAAGCATGGACTCATTTACGAAAACGCATGGGACTTACAACGACCTGCTCCTTATTCCAACCACTCTTGCATAATCCAGACTTTCAAGGCGGGGAGACCGATGAGATTGCTAAGAATTGGTATTCTTGGGGGCGTGGCCACGGCGGCAAGGGACTAGGCAGCAGGACAGAGGAGCTCCCTGGATATCAATCCTGAATCAATCCTGGGGCTCTCTCTGTGACCTTCCCTCGGCTCATACCTCGTCAAGCGGCACTGGGGAGGCGGTGGACACCGTCCGAGGACCTGTGCGAGCGCTCCCGGCTCGCGCCAGCGGCCGCCCGGACTCCGGGCCTAGGCCGCAAACAAGTCCCCGGCCTCGATTTTGGAAGCTTCGCCGGGCGCGTGTGCGCGCGTGCGCGGTCGCGCACCCGAGACGGCCACAGCGGCCTGCGGCACCGGAGGGGAGCGGCACCCCACTCCTGCACCCCCAGACCTCCACACAGACGCAATCCAGCTCCCCAGAAGACTGATGTAGGGAGTGAGGAGGGGGAAATTAGTGTGCTGGGCGGCCATCTTGCATGCAGCTTCCTGTGTCTCTCCTCACTGCATGGTGCAGTGTGTATGAAGATTGAACTGGCCTGGATACGTCGTGCAGGTCCCTGTTGCCCTGCCTTTTGCTGGAATATCATATACTAAACATATATATACAATTGGATCCTTCTGGTCCCCCCTTCTCCCTTCAATATTACAACTGGATATCCTGGTCCCTGGTGTGCAGCGGCTATTGCATCCATCACCCACTGTTATACTCCTCGACACTGAATACTGGGACTCTGAGTATTGCTGGGCCTTGATACGATGGTGAGGGGTGGCCAGAGTGCGGCCGCTGCTAAATTGGAGAAATACGCTCGATAGCCTGCACCCCAGCCGACACAATCATCTCCCAAGCCCTCCCCCTCTGCCAGAATGGATCCCCCGGCCGGGGCCGACTCAGGGGTGAATGTACAGCCATCTGCTCCCTCCATCCAGCAGGTCTTGGAGGCCGTAGCGGCCAGTGAACAACGTCTGTCGGACAAAATGGAGAAGGTGCAGTGTGATTTATCACTGCTGCGACAGGACGTCCAGCGAGTGCGGGAGAGGGTGGGCGAAGCTGAGACGAGGGTCTCCAACCTGGAGGACCTCAGCAGCCCTTTGCAGCGTTCAGTATCTGCAGTTACACAACAAGTCACGACATTGCAAAGCAAACTCCTGGACATGGAGGGCAGGCTCCGCAGAAATAACGTGAGATTCGTGGGCCTACCTGAAAAGGAAGAGGGGGCACACCCCGAGGATTTCCTGGAGGCCTGGCTGAAAGAGGCGTATGGCATTGAATCCTTTACCTCTCAGTTTGCAGTGGAGCGGGCTCACCGGGTGCCTTTCCGGCCTTTGCCCCCAGGCGCCCCGCCACGAACGTTTATAGCAAAGTTCCTGCACTATAAGGACCGGGACTCTGTCCTGCGCCTGGGACGCGTGAAGGGCCCCCTGCTCCGGAATGGAGTCCGGGTGTCGGCATTTCCGGACTTTGCAGCGGACGTTCAGAAGGACCGGGCCCAGTTTCTTCCCATTAAGCGACGTCTTCGTGACCTGAACCTATCTTACTCGACGCTGTTCCCCTCCAGGTTGCGTGTGGTGGCTGACGGGGAGACCAAATTCTTCAGCTCGCCGAGGGAGGCGGCTTCATGGTTGGACAGGTATGCTCCTGGGGTCCGCCAGCTGGCACCAGACTGATACCGGGATGCCCTCCTCAGTGGGCCTGCAATCCGCAAGTATGAATCCAGGGAGCTTCCTCTGGTTTAGTGATTCTGGACTTTGCTGAGAAGCGATATAAAGTATACAGGTTTTTTGTATTGGGGTTGTTTTTGATCTGTACGCCTGGTACAGAGCCGCCGTAGGCTTTGGGATCTCCAGGGCTAGAGTTTGGTTAGGGATATGGGTATGCCACAGTTCGGGGAGGAATATGGGGTGGGGGGATGTTTGAGGGCCGCTGTTGGCCTCTCAGCAGTTTTTCTGTTATGTGTTTTGATTTCAAGAAGTCTACATAATTGTCAATCAGAAGGTGCGGTGGGGTTGCACTGTTTTATGGGGTTCGGCTCGGGGTCCGGGGCCTGCGGAAGATGTGACTGCGTGAACGGAACGCCGGGTGGGCGGGCGGTTGCCCGGAGGGCATTGATGATGGTATTTCCTCTCTGCCTTCTGGTGTTTAGGAGCGCTGTGCCCCTGTTGATACCTTGGCCGACATGCCTCCCTTAAAAATCTTGGCGTGGAACGTCCGGGGCATCAACAACAAAGTTAAGAGATCCTTAGTATTTCAAATGATCAAGAAATATGGCCCGGATATCATTTGTCTAAGCGAAACACATTTGGAAGGGAATAGGCTGTTGTCACTCCGCAGGGCTTGGGTGGGATGGGCGTACCATTCCTCACACTCCTCTTATTCCCGAGGGGTGTCGGTAATGATAAAGAGGACGGTACAGTTCAAGATGATCAGGGTAAATACAGATCCATATGGTAGATACGTGTTCCTAGAATGTAAACTGTATTCACGTAACTTTTTCCTGTTGTCTGTATATGTCCCCCCCCCCCCCCCCCGTTTTCATATGATGTCCTGCAGAAGGCCGCCTCATTTGTTGCTTCCTCCCCCCACACCCCTGTCATCTGCCTGGGGGACTTCAACAATGTGTTGGATGCCTCCTTGGACAGATGGAAATCTCCTCGGGATCAAGGGGCGGGGGGCGACTCGATTTCACCTAGATCTAAATTTGCAGATTTCCTGGATAGTATGCAGTGGGTAGATGTCTGGAGGGCTCGGTATCCTACGCTTAGGCAATACTCCTGCTTTTCTGGTACACATGGCTCCTTTTCCAGAATCGACCTGGCCCTGGTCTCGCCTGAGCTTCTTCCGGGCGTGGCGGATGTTCATTACGAGGCACGGGGGGTATCCGACCACTCGCCCTTGGTGCTGTCCTTGGATGGGGACTGTCAGAAGGGACAGTTATATTGGAGGTTGCACCCATCTTGGTTGGCCTAGCTGGGCGATTGCCCGGATTTAGCGCCCACGTGGGAGTGATTTTTTGCGGATAATATGGGCACGGCACCGATCCCAGTAGTTTGGAATGCATTCAAGGCATACTTGCGTGGTACTTTAATTGGTAAAATTGCTGCCTGCAAGGTAGCTCGTAGGGCGACGGAAAGACAGCTTGAGACTGAGTGTAGGGACTTGGAGACACGATACCTGACTGAGGGCACCCTGGCACTGAAGGCCCGCTGGCTGATAGCTCAGGAGGCCTGGCTGGCTCATCTTTCAGACAAAAATGCACGTTCCCTTTTGTTTAGGGCCACTAATATATACATGCAGGCGGACAGACCAGGTAGCTTGCTGGCCCATGTAGTGCACTACGACCGACCTGGGACCACGGTAGCGCTGCTGCTCGGCCCCGACGGTTCCACGGTAGATAACACCCCAGACATTGCACAGATGTTCCTCCTTTACTTTAAGGAGGTCTATGATAGTCAGCTGACATGCTCCATGGAGGATTTAGACTTGTACCTGACAAATATACCCCTTTCTAAACTTTCCCCTGAGGCTAGGGACGCTTTGGACGCGCCTCTGACTCTGGAGGAGGTGACGTCGGCGGTGGAGATGTCACCTAATGGTAAATCCCCGGGTAGTGACGGTATTCCCACGGAACTGTATAAACAATACATTAAATTCTTTGGTCCTCAGCTGCTTGCTACATATGTTGATATGCTTGCCGCTAACTGCCTTCCTCCCTCAATGTCCGAGGCTATTCTTATAATGCTCCCAAAACCTGGTAAGGACCCTAAACTTTTGGAGTCTTACAGGCCGATTTCCCTCATTCCCACCGATGCCAAGATCCTGGCGAAAATTCTCGCGGTCCGGCTCAATCTAGTCATTGAATCCATAATCCATCCGAATCAAACCGGCTTCATGCCTGGGAAATCCACATCTATCAATTTGCGCAGGCTGTACACTATTTTGCAAGCTCCTCATGACTTCCCCTCGGACGCGGCTGTGGTCTCTCTGGATGCGGCCAAGGCATTCGACAGTGTTGAGTGGCCATACCTGTGGGGAGTCATGAGGATCATGGGCTTTGGCCCTAACTTTATACAATGGATCAAATTGTTATACCAGGATCCACGCGCCAGGGTCTTGATGAACGGCTACATCTCCTCCTCCTTCCCTTTGACACGGGGCACCCGTCAGGGTTGCCCCCTCTCTCCCGCCCTGTTTGCCATAGCCATCGAGCCCCTGGCCTGTTTGATTAGGTCGCACCCGGACATTGGGGGAATTGATACGGGTTCATGCACTGATAAAATAGCCCTATATGCGGACAACTTGTTGTTATTCCTCCGAGACTACGCGGTGGATATGCCCAATGTGTTGCGGGTCATAGAGATCTTTGGTGGGTTTTCAGGTCTCCGCATAAACTGGTCCAAATCATTTAATATGCCCGTGATAGGCTCCCCCCCCCAGGTCCCGAAAATATCCCTACCACTGCGTTGGACAGCCCAGTTTAAGTACCTCGGGATCTTAGTAACCAACGACCCATCAGACTTTGTGCCCTTAAACCTTGATCCTTTGGTACAGACATTTGTGCGCAAGTCAAGAGCTTGGTGCAAGCTCCCGCTGACAGTGACGGGTAGGGTCGGCCTCATCAAAATGGTAGTTCTGCCTAAACTACTGTATGTTCTCTTGCAGTCCCCCGTATACATCTTTCCAGCCTTCTTCAGGAAATTAAACGGTGTCATAACGTCCTTGATATGGGCCAATAAAAGATCTAGAATAAAACTATCCACTCTTACCAGACAAAAAAGGGACGGCGGCTTGGCCTTGCCCCACTTCCAATTGTATTACTACACCGCTCAATTATCACATATCGGTATTTGGCTCCGGGGAGGGGAGGAGGCTGGACTGGCCTGGGCGTTCCTTAGGTGCTATTACCCAGATCTTTCCCCGGCGCAGGTCCTGGTTGGGGGAAAACCTTCTAGATTCTCACCCCCTATTGTTTTTCAGGCTATGAAGATATGGCTAGCGTTGAGGAGCCTGCTCTGTGGCACTCCACAGTGCTCAGTGAGCTGGGGTCTCTTGAGGGCGGGGAGGTGTGGGCTCCGTACTCGATAAATTCAATGTCTCAACTATATAACGATGGCGCATTGAAATCATTTCAGCAGTTAAAAGAGGAGTTTGGACTCCCGAACTCTCACTTTTACAGATTCTTACAGCTCAGGCACGCCTTGCAGGCACAATTCAGAGATTCCCCCCCGGCGCTCCTCCCCTTCCCCATTAAAACATTTCTACTCTCACTGGGTCGAATCAAGGTGATCTCCTTCACCTACTCGTACCTTATTCAAACACTACATGCAGACCCACTCTCGAATCTTCGGGAGAGCTGGGAGTGCGATCTGGGTCCCACAGACGGGGAGGACTGGGAGGACGCTCTGTGTGACCCGAGTCAGGTCACCAACTCGCTGTGATTTCAACAGATACAGCTCTTCATTCTGCATAGATCATACATGACGCCAAGCAGGCTGGTCAAATTTAGTACTGATAGCGTTAATGTTTGTCCTAAGTGCGGGGCTGCCGGAGGCACATTCTGGCATCTTGCATGGGAATGCCCGTTGCTGCAGACGTTCTGGGCAGGGGTTGGGTCGATTCTGGAACATACGGGGATACCGAGAGGCTTGCTGACGCCGAGATTCTGTATTTTGGGGGTGGGTGGTCCCGATTCTGGGTCCCGCTGGGGGGCATGTATGCCCGCAGTATGTGTGCTCTTGCTAAGGTGTGTATTGCGCGGGCGTGGCGGCCTCCCACGATGCCTGTCTTCATGGGTTTAGTAAACGATACCCTCTTAAAAGAACGATATGTATATATGAAATATAATGCCCTTGCCGAAATATAATGCCCTTGCCGAGAAGATATGGTCCCCTTGGATTAATTCCACGTACTCATCCCTCGCCCTTCAGATTTAGAGGGCGCCGACTGCCGCCACGGTAGATCATTTGGGCCCGGGGGCGCCGGGCCGGACCTATATCTCTCCTTAAAAGTAGGTTGTTCACTATTTAGCTGTCGCACCGCACCATACACACCATGGATTGACTAGGTTTGAGTTTGTTTCAGTTGGTTTGTTTTGGGGTAGAGGGGTTTTGGGCTACACTCGGCCTGTTAGACGGGGTAATTACAATAAAGGTTTGGGGAGTAAATATCCAAATTGTTAAGTATGAAAATTATAATTTGGTTACAGACCTCAGACACTATGTATTATGTGGGAAGTATACACAGGAACAGCAATAAGGGAAATGTCTTTTATATATGAATATTCTTGGAGACAACCATGTCTCAGTATAACGTGTAACAATGAATGTGCTTCCTAGTGTACACTGAAATGTCTGTATCATTATTTATACTGTTGAATAAAAAATTACTCTATTAAAAAAAAAAAGAATTGGTATTCTTACGGCTTGCGTTTGGTGTATTAACTATTAACTGTCACCTGTACCGAAGTACTCACCCTGTCCCAATTAAAACTCAAGTTTCTGAACCTCCATATACCACTTTTTGCATATTTTCAAGTCCGCAGTTTTGCAACGCGATTGATAACACGCTTATGACCAGCGGACTACAACTTTCCCCTAGACGTCCAATTGCTCTTAACTCCTCATTCTCCTTATCCCACATCCTTTATTTATGCATACACCAGATGTAAGATAGATCTGAATTGTCAAACTACTGGCCTAGCCAAATGGACGGACACCTTGATGGGATTTGAAACACAACCTGTAATACACTGGCACTTATTACTTAACAAATATTTAGTTTCTTCTTCCTATGCAGAAATGCATTTAAAGATTTTGCATAGGGCATACTACACTCCTCGTCTCAGATATCTTACGGGCATCTCTGATAACTCTCAATGTTTCAAATGTTCCTCACCTGATGCCGATATTATCCACTGCCTCTGATCATGCCCTGTAATATAATTGTTCTGGAAAGATGTTTGTAACTACGTCACAACGACTCTGAATATTTCTTTCACAGCTACCTTAATTTGGGCTTTCTGGAATCAGTCTGATCCTGATTGTTTTTCATTGTCTTCGGGTAATAAACTGTTACTAGCACGGATTGCGGCAGCATCAAAAAAGACCATACTGTCTCAGTGGATACATAGAACCCCTATACCCATAACTCTTCTACTCCCTAGATTGACATATCATTATCAAATGGACTGGATAGAATGCTCTCTTAGAACAGAATCCAACTCTTCCAAATTCTTTGCAACATGGCTGCCGTACATTGTAACCCTACCACGACCAACTCGTGATAACATACGCAAAGTAGTTAAACATACTACGTTGCACAATACTGAGGTACTCACGAGGGGTTCACCGCCCTTTTAGCCTCAACTCCCATATTTTCCTGACCACCTTACTTGACTTCTTAATGTCACTGAGATAATCACTTTACACTTTCCGTTTTGAGCTGCCCTCTTTATTCCTTTGCTATCTTTTGTGATTTGTGTTGAACAAATGCTATGATGTACATTCCTACATGTCAATATTTCTATTGTTATCCTTGTATTTTTCTATTGTCATTATCCTGCAATTATTGTGAAAATGTGTGTGTTTTCTTTCTTCCTTAATAAACATATTTTGAAAAATAAAAAAATTGCACTTGATCAAAGAGTATGCTTTTACATCTGCTGGGTGACCTGGAAAATGTGAACCATTTGGAGTCCTGACGACTGAGTTTGTGTACCATTGATATATTGCATAGAAGATAACTGTCCATATTTCTGGGCAAACATTACAGAGAGATCGCCCAAATTGCTGATAATATATTGCCAGGCTGCATTGCTCCCTGTGCTAGCCTTGCCCCCTACCGTGCCCCTGACTAATGATATCACAAGAGGTGGAGCCACTAAGACTGCCTGGAGTGTCCCCAGGATTAAAGATGCTCCAGTCAGTGCTGCATTAGAAGTCTGGCTGCAGGGTGCCATAATGGTATCTTGCTAGCTAGATACAAAGACCATGTTGCAGTGATGATGTTGTTCACAGAGCCCTGAGCACTGTGTGGTGGCATTGCTGGAACACCCCTTGTTACAGCCATGCACAAGCCAGTGTTGCACAAAGATATATTCTGACTGTGTTCTATAGACCCACATGATGTGAGAACATTTTTAAATTACCCCTTGTATATGCACAAAATTAATGGATACTTGATGGGGACACTGCACATTGCATTTGTGATATATTATTATTATTATTAGTAGTAGTAGTAGTAGTAGTAGTAGTAGTAGTAGTAGTAGTAGTAATAGTAATAGAATTATATTACAGTATATTGCACATTACATTACATTAGACACACAAACACACATTAACTTTATAACATTTAGTTAATATATTAGATTTTTCCTCCTCTTATAAGAACTTAGATGATGGCTTTGTTTCTAAGAAACAGATTTTTCAATAACCAAAGTATGTTAGAAATCAACCAGATGCAGGTGGCTTGTTTAAAATTGCTTGGAGCACACTGGCTCTAAAAAGGTGATCAGTTTCTGTTTCTTGCTTATTATCTAGAAAGCCAAGACATTTAACATCGGTATATATAATATTTTAGAGATGATAGAAATATTTCTAATGTCATCTGCTTGTTAATGTTATAAGTTACTATGTATTTATCTAAACTTACTGAATATTATACCCGAGCCAACTGCCAGGTGTCAGCCACATGCAGTTCCATATACTTTTAGATGTAGCTCCTAGTTGGGAACAGGGTCCTGGGGTGTTGCTGACTACAGGTAGGACATTTGCATGGACAGATTGACATCTGCATTTGTCTTGTAACCTCCTCTGCACAATCCAGCTCATCCACCTAAGGGAGGAAGAGAGTGTATTGTGCTCTCTCATCTTCCTACTCACTGCATGGTCTCCAGTGGTAAAAGTAAGTGGAGAATATTTGAGAGGACTTTTAGGGAGGTTAGACAGGAATGTAGTGGAGGTGTAAGATGCATGTGGGGGGATGTTTAAAAGACATATAGGAGCTATAAAGGGAATTCTAGTATCATATAGGGTCCATGTAAGGAGGTCTGATGGCATGTAGGGTGTCTGATAGGTATGCTTGAGGGTCTGATAACATTTAAATAGCATGTTGGGGGTCTGGAGGCATGTTTTGGACATCTGATGAGCATATGTAGAGATATGAAAGGCATTTAAGGTGTATGTGCAGAGGTTGGATGTCATATGGGGATGTCTAAGGGGACTGTTGATTAGAACTTTTTACCCACAGTGATTGTGAGTGATTTATCTTTGCAATTAAAGACAATGCCCATACAGAAACTCCATCTGTCCTGCTTTTTGTTAAATTAGTTTAGAATAAGTTGTACTGGTGGCTCATGAGTGTTGGGTTGCTGGTCAACAGGGTATCCTTAAAAATATTAGCTTTCTTTCCCAAGAGCTTTTCTCACAAAAAAGACATTAAAGAAACTCTGTGCTTATGATACCTTTCCAATAAGCCAGGTCACACATCTCGATTTTATCATAGTGTGACTTCTGTCAAAAGTGTTCAGTACCATCTGGGAGATAGTGGATAGTTTTAACATGCTGTTATTGAGTTAAGTTTCTTGTCATCATACCACCTCCAAACTAATTGGCTTATAGAGAGGGTTAGTCATTTTTTTAATACTACCGTAGACGTCATATTTCACAGTTGCATAGCAATTAGGCATAGTAACATAGTATCTGAGGTAGAGATGAGCGGGTTCGGTTCCTCTGAATCCGAACCCGCCCGAACTTCAGGTTTTTTACACGGGTCCGAGCAGGCTCGGATCTTCCCGCCTTGCTCGGCTAACCCGAGCGCGCCCGAACGTCATCATCACGCTGTCGGATTCTCGCGAGGCTCGGATTCTATCGCGAGACTCGGATTCTATATAAGGAGCCGCGCGTCGCCGCCATTTTCACACGTGCATTGAGAGTCATAGGGAGAGGACGTGGCTGGCGTCCTCTCCGTTTAGAGAAGAGAGAGACACAGTATTTCCGGGGAGCATTATTAGGAGGAGTACTACTGTATACTACTATACTACTTGCTGAAGTGATATTTATAGATTAGATAGTGTGACTGTAAGTGTATTATCTGACTTGTGGGGGAGACACTGACAGTGGGGAGCAGTTAGAGTCTGAGAGCAGGACTCAGGAGTACATATAACGTACAGTGCACACTTTTGCTGCCAGAGTCAGTGCCACACTGCCATTGTTGTGACCACACTGACCACCAGTATAATAATATATTTTGTGATTGTCTGCTTAGGCCTCGGAGTACTAGTTGCAAGTTGCAACGTGACCTGTCCTGAAGTGACCACCAGTTTAATAATCAATCACCACCAGTTTAATATATATATATATATATAATTGTATATAATATATATATATATATATATAATATTGTATACCACCTACCCGTGGTTTTTTTTTTTTTTCATTCTTCTTTATACATACTACTATAGTAGCTTACTGTAGCAGTCGGCGGTGCTGTGCTGACCTGACAGTGTCCAGCAGGTCCGTCATCAGTCATTACATAATAAATATATATAGTACCTGTCCGGCTGCAGTACTAGTGATATTATATTGATTTCATCTCATTATCAATAATTTATCATCCAGTCTAGACTCTATATTAGCAGCAGACACAGTACGTTAGTCCACGGCTGTAGCTACCTCTGTGTCGGCACTCGGCAGTCCATCCATAATTGTATACCACCTACCCGTGGTTTTTCTTTTTTCTTTCTTCTTTGTACATACTACTATAGTATAGTAGCTTACTGTAGCAGTCTGCGGTGCTGCTGAGCTGACAGTGTCCAGCAGGTCCGTCATCAGTCATCATTACCTAATAAATATATTATCTACCTGTCCGGCTGCAGTACTAGTGATATTATATATACATACATATATATATTGATTTCATCTCATTATCAATCATCCAGTCTATATTAGCAGCAGACACAGTACGTTAGTCCACGGCTGTAGCTACCTCTGTGTCGGCACTCGGCAGTCCATCCATAATTGTATACCACCTACCCGTGTTTTTTTTTTTTCTTTCTTCTTTGTACATACTACTATAGTATAGTAGCTTACTGTAGCAGTCTGCGGTGCTGCTGAGCTGACAGTGTCCAGCAGGTCCGTCATCAGTCATCATTACCTAATAAATATATTATCTACCTGTCCGGCTGCAGTACTAGTGATATTATATATACATACATATATATATTGATTTCATCTCATTATCAATCATCCAGTCTATATTAGCAGCAGACACAGTACGTTAGTCCACGGCTGTAGCTACCTCTGTGTCGGCACTCGGCAGTCCATCCATAATTGTATACCACCTACCCGTGTTTTTTTTTTTTTCTTTCTTCTTTGTACATACTACTATAGAGTATAGTAGCTTACTGTAGCAGTCTGCGGTGCTGCTGAGCTGACAGTGTCCAGCAGGTCCGTCATCAGTCATCATTACCTAATAAATATATTATCTACCTGTCCGGCTGCAGTACTAGTGATATTATATATACATACATATATATATTGATTTCATCTCATTATCAATCATCCAGTCTATATTAGCAGCAGACACAGTACGTTAGTCCACGGCTGTAGCTACCTCTGTGTCGGCACTCGGCAGTCCATCCATAAGTATACTAGTATCCATCCATCTCCATTGTTTACCTGAGGTGCCTTTTAGTTGTGCCTATTAAAATATGGAGAACAAAAATGTTGAGGTTCCAAAATTAGGGAAAGATCAAGATCCACTTCCACCTCGTGCTGAAGCTGCTGCCACTAGTCATGGCCGAGACGATGAAATGCCAGCAACGTCGTCTGCCAAGGCCGATGCCCAATGTCATAGTACAGAGCATGTCAAATCCAAAACACCAAATATCAGTAAAAAAAGGACTCCAAAACCTAAAATAAAATTGTCGGAGGAGAAGCGTAAACTTGCCAATATGCCATTTACCACACGGAGTGGCAAGGAACGGCTGAGGCCCTGGCCTATGTTCATGGCTAGTGGTTCAGCTTCACATGAGGATGGAAGCACTCAGCCTCTCGCTAGAAAACTGAAAAGACTCTAGCTGGCAAAAGCACCGCAAAGAACTGTGCGTTCTTCGAAATCCCAAATCCACAAGGAGAGTCCAATTGTGTCGGTTGCGATGCCTGACCTTCCCAACACTGGACGTGAAGAGCATGCGCCTTCCACCATTTGCACGCCCCCTGCAAGTGCTGGAAGGAGCACCCGCAGTCCAGTTCCTGATAGTCAGATTGAAGATGTCAGTGTTGAAGTACACCAGGATGAGGAGGATATGGGTGTTGCTGGCGCTGGGGAGGAAATTGACCAGGAGGATTCTGATGGTGAGGTGGTTTGTTTAAGTCAGGCACCCGGGGAGACACCTGTTGTCCGTGGGAGGAATATGGCCGTTGACATGCCTGGTGAAAATACCAAAAAAATCAGCTCTTCAGTGTGGAGGTATTTCAACAGAAAAGCGGACAACAGGTGTCAAGCCGTGTGTTGCCTTTGTCAAGCTGTAATAAGTAGGGGTAAGGACATTAACCACCTCGGAACATCCTCCCTTATACGTCACCTGCAGCGCATTCATAATAAGTCAGTGACAAGTTCAAAAACTTTGGGCGACAGCGGAAGCAGTCCACTGACCAGTAAATCCCTTCCTCTTGTAACCAAGCTCACGCAAACCACCCCACCAACTCCCTCAGTGTCAATTTCCTCCTTCCCCAGGAATGCCAATAGTCCTGCCGGCCATGTCACTGGCAATTCTGACGAGTCCTCTCCTGCCTGGGATTCCTCCGATGCATCCTTGCGTGTAACGCCTACTGCTGCTGGCGCTGCTGTTGTTGCTGCTGGGAGTCGATGGTCATCCCAGAGGGGAAGTCGTAAGCCCACTTGTACTACTTCCAGTAAGCAATTGACTGTCCAACAGTCCTTTGCGAGGAAGATGAAATATCACAGCAGTCATCCTGCTGCAAAGCGGATAACTGAGGCCTTGACAACTATGTTGGTGTTAGACGTGCGTCCGGTATCCGCCGTTAGTTCACAGGGAACTAGACAATTTATTGAGGCAGTGTGCCCCCGTTACCAAATACCATCTAGGTTCCACTTCTCTAGGCAGGCGATACCGAGAATGTACACGGACGTCCGAAAAAGACTCACCAGTGTCCTAAAAAATGCAGTTGTACCCAATGTCCACTTAACCACGGACATGTGGACAAGTGGAGCAGGGCAGGGTCAGGACTATATGACTGTGACAGCCCACTGGGTAGATGTATGGACTCCCGCCGCAAGAACAGCAGCGGCGGCACCAGTAGCAGCATCTCGCAAACGCCAACTCTTTCCTAGGCAGGCTACGCTTTGTATCACCGCTTTCCAGAATACGCACACAGCTGAAAACCTCTTACGGCAACTGAGGAAGATCATCGCTGAATGGCTTACCCCAATTGGACTCTCCTGTGGATTTGTGGCATCGGACAACGCCAGTAATATTGTGTGTGCATTAAATATGGGCAAATTCCAGCACGTCCCATGTTTTGCACATACCTTGAATTTGGTGGTGCAGAATTTTTTAAAAAACGACAGGGGCGTGCAAGAGATGCTGTCGGTGGCCAGAAGAATTGCGGGACACTTTCGGCGTACAGGCACCACGTACAGAAGACTGGAGCACCACCAAAAACTACTGAACCTGCCCTGCCATCATCTGAAGCAAGAAGTGGTAACGAGGTGGAATTCAACCCTCTATATGCTTCAGAGGTTGGAGGAGCAGCAAAAGGCCATTCAAGCCTATACAATTGAGCACGATATAGGAGGTGGAATGCACCTGTCTCAAGCGCAGTGGAGAATGATTTCAACGTTGTGCAAGGTTCTGATGCCCTTTGAACTTGCCACACGTGAAGTCAGTTCAGACACTGCCAGCCTGAGTCAGGTCATTCCCCTCATCAGGCTTTTGCAGAAGAAGCTGGAGACATTGAAGGAGGAGCTAACACGGAGCGATTCCGCTAGGCATGTGGGACTTGTGGATGGAGCCCTTAATTCGCTTAACAAGGATTCACGGGTGGTCAATCTGTTGAAATCAGAGCACTACATTTTGGCCACCGTGCTCGATCCTAGATTTAAAGCCTACCTTGGATCTCTCTTTCCGGCAGACACAAGTCTGCTGGGGTTGAAAGACCTGCTGGTGAGAAAATTGTCAAGTCAAGCGGAACGCGACCTGTCAACATCTCCTCCTTCACATTCTCCCGCAACTGGGGGTGCGAGGAAAAGGCTCAGAATTCCGAGCCCACCCGCTGGCGGTGATGCAGGGCAGTCTGGAGCGACTGCTGATGCTGACATCTGGTCCGGACTGAAGGACCTGACAACGATTACGGACATGTCGTCTACAGTCACTGCATATGATTCTCTCACCATTGAAAGAATGGTGGAGGATTATATGAGTGACCGCATCCAAGTAGGCACGTCACACAGTCCGTACTTATACTGGCAGGAAAAAGAGGCAATTTGGAGGCCCTTGCACAAACTGGCTTTATTCTACCTAAGTTGCCCTCCCACAAGTGTGTACTCCGAAAGAGTGTTTAGTGCCGCCGCTCACCTTGTCAGCAATCGGCGTACGAGGTTACATCCAGAAAATGTGGAGAAGATGATGTTCATTAAAATGAATTATAATCAATTCCTCCGTGGAGACATTGACCAGCAGCAATTGCCTCCACAAAGTACACAGGGAGCTGAGATGGTGGATTCCAGTGGGGACGAATTGATAATCTGTGAGGAGGGGGATGTACACGGTGATATATCGGAGGATGATGATGAGGTGGACATCTTGCCTCTGTAGAGCCAGTTTGTGCAAGGAGAGATTAATTGCTTCTTTTTTGGTGGGGGTCCAAACCAACCCGTCATTTCAGTCACAGTTGTGTGGCAGACCCTGTCACTGAAATGATGGGTTGGTTAAAGTGTGCATGTCCTGTTTATACAACATAAGGGTGGGTGGGAGGGCCCAAGGACAATTCCATCTTGCACCTCTTTTTTCTTTAATTTTTCTTTGCGTCATGTGCTGTTTGGGGAGGGTTTTTTGGAAGGGACATCCTGCGTGACACTGCAGTGCCACTCCTAGATGGGCCCGGTGTTTGTGTCGGCCACTAGGGTCGCTTATCTTACTCACACAGCTACCTCATTGCGCCTCTTTTTTTCTTTGCGTCATGTGCTGTTTGGGGAGGGTTTTTTGGAAGGGACATCCTGCGTGACACTGCAGTGACACTCCTAGATGGGCCCGGTGTTTGTGTCGGCCGCTAGGGTCGCTTATCTTACTCACACAGCTACCTCATTGCGCCTCTTTTTTTCTTTGCGTCATGTGCTGTTTGGGGAGGGTTTTTTGGAAGGGACATCCTGCGTGACACTGCAGTGACACTCCTAGATGGGCCCGGTGTTTGTGTCGGCCACTAGGGTCGCTTATCTTACTCACACAGCTACCTCATTGCGCCTCTTTTTTTCTTTGCGTCATGTGCTGTTTGGGGAGGGTTTTTTGGAAGGGACATCCTGCGTGACACTGCAGTGACACTCCTAGATGGGCCCGGTGTTTGTGTCGGCCACTTGGGTCGCTTAGCTTAGTCATCCAGCGACCTAGGTGCAAATTTTAGGACTAAAAATAATATTGTGAGGTGTGAGGTATTCAGAATAGACTGAAAATGAGTGTAAATTATGGTTTTTGAGGTTAATAATACTTTGGGATCAAAATGACCCCCAAATTCTATGATTTAAGCTGTTTTTTAGTGTTTTTTGAAAAAAACACCCGAATCCAAAACACACCCGAATCCGACAAAAAAAATTCGGTGAGGTTTTGCCAAAACGCGGTCGAACCCAAAACACGGCCGCGGAACCGAACCCAAAACCAAAACACAAAACCCGAAAAATTTCCGGCGCTCATCTCTAATCTGAGGTTGAAAAAAGACAATTGTCCATCGAGTTCAACCTATTTGTGGTCTCCTATGCATGATGATTTGACTAAAATTTCTGACTGATGCTGCTGTCAGCCGTTACATTTTATCCCTATTTATAGTAACTATAATGCATGACTATGCACCATACCCCTGGATATCCTTATCCATTAGGAATTTATCTAACCCATTCTTAAAGGTGTTGACAGATTCCGCCATTACAACTCCCTCGGGCAGTGAATTCCAAACATGTATTGTCCTTACCGTGAAAAAGCCTTTACGCCGTATTGTGCGGAATCTCCTCTCCTCTAACCTGAGCGAGTGTCCACGAGTCCTCTGTGTTGATCTAACCAAAAACAGGTCCCGCGCAAGCTCTGTGTATTGTCCCCTTATATATTTGTAGATGTTGATCATATCCCCTCTTAGTCTCCGCTTTTCCAATGTAAACATGCCTAGTCTTTCAAGCCTTTCCTTGTATTCCATCGTCTCCATGCCCTTAATTAGTTTGGTCGCCCTCCTCTGTACCTTTTCAAGCTCCAGGATATCCTTTTTGTAGTACGGTGCCCAGAATTGTACACAGTATTCAAGGTGTGGCCTCACTAGTGATTTATATAACGGGAGTATAATACTCTTGTCCCTAGCATCAATACCCCGTTTTATGCATGCTAATATCTTATTAGCCTTCTTTGCTGCAGTCCTACTTTGGGTACTACTGCTTAACTTGCTATCTATGAGGACACCTAAGTCCTTTTCCAGTACAGAATCCCCTAATTTTACCCCATTTAGTAGGTAGGTGTAATTTATGTTCTTGTTACCACAGTGCATTACCTTACACTTGTCTGTGTTGAAGCGCATTCTCCATTTGGCTGCCCATGTTTCTAATTTAACTAAGTCATTCTGAAGAGACTCGGCATCCTCCTCTGTATTTATAGCCTTACACAATTTGGTATCATCTGCAAAAATTGACACCATGCTCTCTAGACCTTCTGGTAGGTCGTTAATGAAAATATTTAACAATAGCGGTCCTAATATTGAGCCTTGCGGCACACCACTTAGTACTTCAGTCCAAGTTGAAAAAGATCCATTAACCACAACGCGCTGCTTCCTATTATCTAACCAGTTTTTGACCCAAGTGCATATTGTGCTTCCTAGCCCTGATTCTTGTAGCTTGTAGATAAGTCTCATGTGTGGTACAGTATCGAACGCTTTGGCAAAGTCTAAAAAGATTACATCCACCTCTTTACCCTGATCTAGGTTTGCGCTTACTGTTTCTTAAAAGCCAAGTAAGTTGGTTTGACAGGATCTGTCCTTCATAAATCCATGTTGATTCCTTTTAATGACCTTATTGGTTTCAAGGAACTTCTGAATACTATCTCTTAGAATACCTTCCAATACTTTCCCCACTATAGATGTAAGACTAACTGGTCTATAATTACCTGGTTCAGCTTTACTTCCCTTTTTGAATATAGGCACTACTTCCGCTATACGCCAGTCTTTGGGAACCATACCTGATATAACGGAATCCTTAAAGATCAAAGATAGCGGTTTTGCCAGTTCAGAGTGAAGCTCCATTAGAACCCTTGTATGAATATCATCGGGCCCTGGTGATTTATTAATCTTTAAATGTTTTAATCGGTCACAGACTACTTCCTCGCTTAAATAAGTACCTATCAGTGTGATATTCTCATTATTGTGATTGAGTGTTAGTCCCTGAATTGGGTCCTCACGAGTGAATACTGTTGAAAAAAACTCATTTAGTGTGTCCGCTATGTCATTATCATTTTTGCTTAAGACTCCCAACTTGTCTTTTAAAGGGCCTGTACTCTCCTTCTTTAATCTCTTGCTATTAATGTATTTAAATAATTTTTTGGGATTCGCTTTGCTTTCCTTTGCTACTAGTTTTTCAGTTTCTACTTTAGCCGCTCTTATTTCCTTTTTGCAAATTTTGTTACATTCCTTATAGTGCTGAAATGACTCTGCTTCCCCGTCAGATTTGTATTTTTTAAATGCTCGCCTTTTCTTGCCCATAAGTTCCTTAATCTTTTTGTTAAGCCACATCGGTTTATGATTTTTATTCCTTTTTTTGCTACTCATAGGAATACATTTGAGTGTATTTTTAGCTAGCAGGAATTTTAGTACCTCCCATTTCTCCGTAGTATTTTTTCCTAAAAACAAACCTTCCCATTCAATATCCCTGAAAAATAACCTCATCTTTTCAAAATTTGCTTTGCTAAAGTTTAAAGTCCTAGTTGAGCCAGTATAGGGCTGTTTATGAAAACTGATATTGAATGTGACCATATTGTGGTCGCTGTTTCCTATGGGTTCCCCTACTATAATACCTGATACCAAATCCCCATTGTTTGTTAATACCAGGTCTAAGATTGCATTGTACCTAGTTGGTTCCTCAATTAGTTGGACTAAGTAGTTATCATTAAGTGTGTTTAAAAACATATTGCCCCTAGCAGTATCACATGAATCGTTTTTCCAGTTTATCTCTGGATAGTTAAAATCTCCCATCACTACTATGTCTCCTACTCCTGCTGCTCTTTCAATTTGCTTTAGTAACAATTCATCATCAGATGCGCTGATACCAGGCGGCCTATAGCATACACCCAATACTAACTTTTTTATTCCTTTTTCCCCGCATGCAATTTCTACCCATAATGTCTCGACAGTGTCTACAGTCCCCTCCTGAATATCTTCCCATATATTAGGTTTTAAAAACGGCTTTACGTAAAGACACACCCCTCCACCCTTTTTATTTAGTCTGTCTCTCCTAAACAGTGTATAGCCCTCTAGATTGACTGTCCAATCATGAGATTCATCCCACCAAGTTTCAGTAATGCCTATAATATCATACTGTTTGCTTGCTGCAAGTATTTCTAGTTCACCCTTTTTACCAGTAATGCTTCTGGCGTTTACATACATACAACTAAGATAAGTATTTTCCCTTGCGTTAGGGACATCTTTCACCTTATGTAGCAAGGATGACCTGTAATCGTCATTGGTTAGTGCTTTGGTAAAATCCCTTTTAGTACCCATGTTAGTAACCTTACCGCCTGCTCTTACCCTCCCCCCAACTTCTCCCCCATTTCGTTTACTACCGCCATCCCCACTATTCTCACTGCACGACCCGTAGTTTCTAGCTAAACCCTCCCCCCAGGCTCCTAGTTTAAAATCTCCTCCAACCTTCTAATCATCCTTCCCCCCAGCACCGCTGCCCCCTCCTCAGTCAGGTGCAATCCGTCACGACAAAAGAGATGGCGCCTGACTGAGAAGTCCGCCCAGTGTTCCAGGAACACAAACCCCTCTTTCCTGCACCAATCCCTAAGCCACACATTTACCTCCCTAATCTCCCTCTGCCTCCCTGGACTAGCGCGTGGCATTGGTAATAATTCCGAGAATATTACCTTAGATGTCCTTGCCTTCAGTTTCTTTCCTAAGTCCCTATAGTCTTTCTTAAGGACATCCCACCTTCCGCTAACTTTGTCATTGGTGCCAACATGCACCAAGACCGCCGGGTCTTTTCCAGCCCCTCCCAACAATCTATCTACCCGGTCCGCGATGTGCCGTACCCGAGCACCCGGGAGACAACAGACTGTACGGCGATCACGGTCCCGGTAGCAGATTGCCCTATCTGCCTTCCTGATGATAGAATCCCCTACCACCACCATCTGACTAGGTACCTCTCTATCTTTTACCCCAACCGCGCCAGAGGGACCGCACCTCTGGATGCTAGAGGGAGCAGTCTCCTCCGGCACCGTCATTTCTTCACTATCATCCTCCGATTCCTCGTCCAATCGGGCAAATTTGTTCGGGTTTGATAGTTCAGATATGTCGTGCCTCCCCCTCTATTTCTTCCTTCTAACTGTGACCCAACTGGCTACCTGATCATCATCCTCTTCTACCAGTGACCCCTCCCGCAACTCCTCCACCATTCTGTCTAAACTACGCTCGAGATTGTGAATCCCCCTCAGTCGCGTAACGGTTTGCTCTAGATCAGTTACCTGGGCTTCCAGGGCAGCAGTTCGCACACACCTCGTGCAGATGTAATCACACTGGGCCGGTAGCTCCAGGTGTGCATACATCTTGCACGACATGCACTGAGTGAGGTCCTCAATCACAGCCCCTCCCATAATGTTTGTAAGGTCTAACTCCCTGTTACTCTCACAGAAAAAGCAGCAAAAGTAAAAAGTAGAAGACAAGCAATCTCACTTATACAATAAATTAAGCTGGCTTATACTTATCTATATTTGTGCGGTTCATGGTCCTTCACTTTTATGCAGCCGTAGTACTCTCTCCTGCGGCACCAATACTCCACTTAGCAGTTGCAGTTGTTCCAGCTCACTGCACCTCCTTTTCACTCGGCTTCCAGCTTCTGCTAATAAAAAAAGAGAAAAAAAAAAGCCCCTCACACACGCACAATCACAGCCCCTCTGCTACTCCAAGTAAGAGACCCTCTCACTCACTCACAAGGTCAGCCCCTTGCAGCCTCACCAGAAGTTTAATGGTACTGCAAATGTGTGTTCCTGATTGTGTATTATAAAACTCACCTTTTTCTGTATTCTAACTCACCTTTTTGCTGTTTAAAACTCACACTTAGAAGTCCAAGCAGCACTTGGAAGAGACAAGTCCACATAGTCACGTCCATGGGTAGAGTTAAAGTATAACAATGTCAGCTGTTAGGGGCTTGTGACAAACAGATAAATCCATCGCTGATTTACGCTAATGTTGTACTGTATGTACTGCTGTAATGTTGTATGCTAATGTTGTACTTGAGATTCATCCCATTCCAATTCTTTCAAACACGTTTAGAAGAAAAATGGAAATGTACTGTAATTCATAAAGGCAGATATGAAAACGTTATTAAGTAGTGCTTGGGAGGCATGTCTTCATTTAATGTGCATAAATGTGCATTCCCACATTAGATTTCAATTCTGATAATATTTGCAAAAATTTTAAAAGCGCAGGAGTTCTTAGGTAAATTAAAATGAAATATTTCTTGCATCTGTTTTATTATTATTATTATTATTATTATTATTATTATTAAAATGATTGCAGAAAGTAAATGGCCCTCTCTGTCTTTTTCCCCTTTTGGTTTTGTAAATTTTAAATTACCATCTATCACTCCTGGATTCCGGATATATTCTGGTTACAGAGATGTGTCTAATAAACTGTGAAAAGCTGTATTTCTATCTTTAGTTTAATTTGTTTGAGAAAATAGTGAGCATTGCGTGGAAAAAGAACAAAACTATCAGTGAACCTGATTGTATCCCATCTACTATTTTTGGGTTCACAAGGTTACACCCCAAAGAGTCGTGTGCTGCAAGCAAGGATTTTCCCAAAGCTGTACCTGCAACCTTATGGAGGGATGGGTACTTTGTGAGGTCATCCCAGCAGGGGCACCAGAAATCAGGCATATCAGTGCTTGAGATAACTCTTGGCAGCCTTACTCATGCCTCTGATATATGCAAAATAATTCTGTTTTCAATACTTTCAAGAAAATATCTAATACTGGGCTACATTGATCAGAAACCTCACAGCTGATAATTGGGAGCAGACGAAAGCAGTTTTTAATGTACTTATTGTGGTCCACACTTGTGAGACCTAACAAGAATGACATGATAAAAAGGCATTTGTTTCCCCCAGCACCCTGAATGATAACCGTAACCAGATATAAATTCCACATAATAATAGAATTCAGAGATCTTCGTTACACATATTTGCGCAAATGTGTGAATAAGCCCCAAAGCCGCATCAAGGCGTCTCTGTATATTTGGGATCTCTAGCGCTATATCTAGGTGCAGGGTGTGGCACCCCAAAACACCAGCATAAGCCAGAAAGCCCAGCGTAGCATACCAGTGAAAAAACTATAGTGTTAATAAATTAGTATTTAGGAAGCCGAAGCTATAGAGAAAGTGATACAAAAATGAAATGCAATTAAAATAGAGCATCTACCAATATATAAGAATGACATGATGTAGGCAGGTCTACAGTACCAAATAGAGAAAATTACAATAATGCTTACAAAACTTACATTATTATTATTATTATTATTATTATTATTATAAATAGACAGTACAAATTGAAAAACAAACAGTGAGAAATTTAGATACTTATTGTGTAACCCAAAGACCCAGTGCCCTGGGAAAGCAGACAGAAATGATTAGTCACAGACTATTAGTCACAGACTAATAGATTGATAGCATGAATATGGATGTGAAGGAGGAGGGGTATGGATAGCACACAGGCAGTGGAGAGGACATAGTTAACAACAGAAATATTAAGTAGACATTAAGCTCAGTCTTAGACTTCTTAAATTTGTGAAAGTGCTGACACATCCGGACAATTGGAGATGTGAGACAGGGTGAAGGAGGAAAATTCAGAGGAGAAGTAAATTAATTTATCATCATCATAAAGGTAGAAATGGAGATCAAAGGAGCTAGTGAGATCACCAAGGGAGGATGTGTAGATAAAGAAGAGAAGGATACCAACAGAAAATTCTTAGGGGGACACCAATAGAAAATGAATGGTTAGATAAACAACTGACAAGTCAAGGAGTGATATAGGAAAAATGTCCCTTAAATTAAGCAGTGACAAACGTATTAGTGACCTTGGTAAGAGCAATGTCCATGGAGTGAAGGACATGAATCCATAGATGGAGTAGGGAGTGGAAAAAAAAGTAAGACATGTTACTCCAAGAGTTTGGAGGCAAATGAAAGAAGAGAGATGGGACAGTAGTTTAAGAGGGAGATAGGATTCAGATAGGGGTTTATAGACTGGGATACAGTGAATATTAAATGGAGAAGGTTTTTTTTTTAGACTGGTAGAGATGAGGGCATGTTTAAAGGAGGAGGTGGTTGCAATGGAGAGAGAAAGAGTTTAAAAAAAGGAGGAAGATAGGAGAAAGAACTAAGAGAGATTGCAAAGAAGGTGGGAGATAGTAGGGTCGAGGGAGAATATGAAAGGGGATGAGGATGACAGAAGGTAAAGGACTTTAGTAGTGGAAGAGAAGAGGGAGAATGGAGTCAGTGGCCGGCATTGAGAATTCGGGGAAGGAGCAATTTGGGAGGAATGTACTGAGGGATAGTGGCAATTTTGTAAGAAAAGTAAGTAGCAAAATCAAGGGCATGAGGAGGGAAAGAGTAAGAGAACAAAGAGGAGTTTTGAGTTGAAGAAGCAGCAATGGATTGGAGAATTGGGGGTGACGAGAAATTTCAAATGGTAGATTTTAGAGAAATAGCAGAGCAGTAAGGGGAGAGCACATAAATACATAATATTCAATTAATTGACTCTGATGTGCAGAATGCAACTTCTCCCTTAAGATGCTTTTAGAAATAAATAATATTAAGTCTATTGTCTATTAGCAAAAGCTGGAGTATTTTAAAATGATAGATGGTTGAGCAACGAAGAATAACAAACATACTCCCTAAAAATATGGCACTGATATGAGTTTACAGTGTGAAAGTAATTTCTCTTACAGGTGTAATTCCTCTTAGCTGACAAAAAAAAACCTACAATAGTGTAAAAGATCTTACAATGTAATTGGTTTCCTTAAAGCACAGATTTGGCTGTCTTAGTTACTCTGGAATGTACACATGTTTTTCTTTCCAGAAAAGTCTAAAGGGGATGGGGTGGGAGGAAAGTCTGTCACTCAACTCTCTATCCTTAACCCACCCTATCTCCTAGTGTGAATACAGTAGACAAATAAAAAAAAAGAAACAACCAGACCACTATTTATTGAAACTATTTTCTCTTCTTTTCTATGAAAGTTATACGCACAGTATATGCTTGACATGTGTTAAAAGTCCTGTTTCAAAAGATTCTAAGATATTTACCATAGAAAATCCCTGATGTTTACTTTTAAACCACATGAATACTTCACTGACCAAGTACAATGAATTATACTGTAGCCTAGATTCCAAGATTAGAATACAATGTCCATGGACACTTCTATGTTTGGTAAGGGCACCTGTAAAAAGCTTTTCAATAAATGCAGTGCAGACGTAGAGCACTAGTCTGCTAATGAGATTAGTATAGGATAGCGGTAGTCAGGATGTCGGCGATCAGAATACCGACTCTGGCATCCCGACAGCTGTAATCTCGACAGTGGTGAGAGTGTAAACTAACCCTCCATTCCCACAGTCTAACAATAACCCTCCCTTTCCACAGCCTAACCCTTACCCTCCCCGGCCCACAGTATAACCCTAACCATCCCTTTCCACACACTAACCTCAACCCCCTTCCTTGCAGCCTATCTCTAACCTCCCCCTGATACGGTATTCCAGCAATTGGGATTCTGGCGTTGGAATTCTGACAGGTGTAATGACAGCCTGCATCCCATGCGTTGCGATGCCAAATACATCTCCTGCTAACATGCCACAACTATCATACTATAGGTTATCATCATTTTGTTCTGTTATATAAAAAATGGTGCTCTTCAATACATAAAAAATGTATATATTGTGTGCAGGTTAAACATAAAAAATGCTTACACCATAAAGAGCAGGAAAAGTTGTACCTTCTAATACACTCACATACGTTTAAAATAGAGATGAGCGGGTTCGGTTCTCAGAGAACCGAACCCTACCGGACTTCACCCTCCGAGCCCGGATCTGAGTCAGGCTCGGGTTTTCCCGCTTGACTCGGAAACCAGAACAAGGCAAAACGTCATCATCTGTCGGATTCTCGCAGGGTTTGGATTTCATATAAGGAGCCGCATGTCCCCGCCATTTTCACTCCGGCATTGGAGAGTGTAGAGAGAGGACGTTTCTCCGTCCTCTCAGTGTCCTCAGTGTCCGTGTCTTGGGTGGGTGGTGATTCCATTGCTGTCTTGTGCTGCTTAGTCCAGTGTAGTGTCTTATGCTGCATCTGTCCAGTCACAGTGGTTGTGTCCTCTGCTGCCATATGTCCAGTGCTGCTGTATAAGTCCCTTACAGTGTTGCTGTGTTGTGCTGCATCAGTTCAGTGGTGGTGTATTGTGCTGCATCAGTCCAGTCACAGTGGTGGTGTCCTCTGCTGCCATATCTCCAGTGCTGCTGTATAAGTCCAGTCCAGTGGTGCTGTGTTGTGCTGTATCAGTCCAGTGGTGGTGTGTGTGCTGCATCAGTCCAGTCACAGTGGGGGTGTCCTCTGCTGCCATATGCCCAGTGCTGCTGTATAAGTCCAGTCCATTGCAGTGGTGCTGTGTTGTCCTGCATCAGTCCAGTGGTGGTGTCCCTGTGCTGCCGTATAAGTCCAGTGGTACTGCCGTATATGTCCAGTGATCCTGCCGTATATGTCCATTGATACTGCCGTATATGTCCAGCGGTACTGCCGTATAAGTCCAGTGATCCTGCTGTATAATTCCAGTGATCCAGACGTATAATTACAGTGATCCTGCTGTATAATTCCAGTGATCCTGCCGTATAATTCCAGTGATCCTGCCATATAAGTCCAGTGATCCTGCCGTATATGTCCATTGATACTGCCATATATGTTCAGCGGTACTACCGTATATGTCCAGCGGTACTGCAATATAAATCCAGTGATCCTGCCGTATAATTACAGTGGTACTGGCGTATAAGTCCAGTGATCCTGCTGTATAATTACAGTGTTAATGGCGTATAAGTCCAGTCCAGTGATACTGCTGTATATGTCCAGTGATAGCGGCGTATATGTCCATTGATACTGCCGTATATGTCCAGTGGTCCTGCTGTATATGT
The DNA here is from genome assembly GCF_028390025.1 of Pseudophryne corroboree. Taxonomy (NCBI): domain Eukaryota; kingdom Metazoa; phylum Chordata; class Amphibia; order Anura; family Myobatrachidae; genus Pseudophryne; species Pseudophryne corroboree. The sequence goes on along the minus strand of NC_086451.1, from coordinate 124,404,052 downwards.
CCAGCGGTACTGCCGTATAAATCCAGTGATCCTGCCATATAATTCCAGTGGTACTGGCATATAAATCCAGTGATCCTGCCATATAATGACAGTGGTACTGGCATATAAATCCAGTCCAGTGATACTGCCATGTATGTCCAGTGACACTGCCGTATATGTCCAGCGGTACTGCCGTATATGTCCAGCGGAACTGCCATATAAATCCAGTGATTCTGCTGTATAATTCAGGGGTACTGGCGTATAAGTCCAGTGATCCTGCTGTATATGTCCATTGATACTGCCGTATATGTCCAGAGGTACTGCCGTATAAATCCAGTGATCCTGCCATATAATTCCAGTGGTACTGGCGTATAAATACAGTGATCCTGCCCAATAATTCCAGTGATCTTGCCGTAAAATTCCAGTGATCCTGCCGTATAATTCCAGTGATACTGCCATATATGTCCAGTGCTACTGCCATATAATTCTAGTGATACTGCCGTATATATATATATATATATATACCCTGTTGCAAAGCGGATTAGAGGCCATTACAACTATGCTGGTGTTAGACGTGCGTCTGGTATCCGCCATTAGTGCAGTGGGACTGCAGTGAAAACCCTAGATGGGTCAGGTGTTTGTGCCGCACACTTGTTTTGCTTAGCTTAGTGTACCTCATTGCCCTCTTTTACTTCTTGGCATGATATGCTGTTTGGGTACTTTTTTTTAAGTGCCATCGTGTCTGCCACTGCAATGCCACTCCTAGATGGGCCAATTGTTTGTGTCGCTTAGCTTAGTCATACAGCTACCTCATTGCACCTCTTTTTCATCTTTGCATGATGTGCTGTTTGGGGCCTTTTTTTTATATCTGCCCTCCTGTCTGACACTGCAGTGGACCAATTGTTTGTGTCGCTTAGCTTAGTCATACAGCTACCTCATTGCACCTCTTTTACATCTTTGCATGATGTGCTGTTTGGGGCCTTTTTTATATCTGCCCTCTTGTCTGACACTGCAGTGCCACTCCTAGATGGGCCAGGTGTTTGTTCCGCACACTTGTGTCGCTTAGCTTAGTCATACAGCAACCTTGGTGCACCTCTTTTTCATCTTTGCATCATGTGCTGTTTGGGGATTGTTTTTTTTTAAGTGCCATCCTGTCTTACACTGCTGTATAAGTCCAGGGGTACTGCTGTATTAGTCCAGGGGTACTGCCGTATAAGCCCACCAATAGCAGAATTTTTTAAAAATGACAGGGGCGTGCAGGAGATGCTGTCAGTGGACTGAAAAATTGCGGGACACTTTTGACATCCAGCTACTACATGCCCCTACTAGATGGGCCAGGTGGTTGTGTCACTTAGCTTAGTCATACAGCAACCTCCGTGCACTTCTTTTTCTTATTTGCATCATGTGCTGTTTGTGGACTAGTTTTTTAAAGTGCCATTTTGTCTGACACTGCAGTGCCACTCCTAGATGGGCCAGGTGTTTGTGCTGCATACTTGTGTCGCGTAGCTTAGTCATACAACCACCTCGGTTCAACATTTTGGCCTAAAAACAATATTGTGAGGTGTGAGGTGTTCAGAATAGACTGGAAATGAGTGGAAATGATTGTTATCAAGGTTAATAATATTGTAGGATCAAGATTACCCCCTAATCTGTGATTTCATCCGTTTTTATGGTTTTTTTTCTCCAAAATCATCCAGATTCAAAACCAAAACCAAAACAGTGACACGAAAGGGTGGTTTTGGCAAAATCAATCCAAAACCAAAACACAAGCAGGGAATTAGAACCAAAACACAAAACACGAAAAGTGCCCGCCGCACATCTCTAGTTTAAAATAAGTTCATGTATTGAGAATCACTGTGAATTCTATATAATAATTGTTTAACTGCTCCTCATCTTCTGTTATGTGTGCCAGTGGCCACTAGAGGCTACCACACAGAAAAAATGAAAATGAAAGTGAACATGCAGGGAGATGTTAAAGCCTGCTGATTAAATACATAAAAATACTGCTCTGACTGTTTCACACTAGATGAATACGGAGAGAGGGTGCTGGAGAGAGAGTGGGGTAGGCTTTTTGTGTGGCTGCTGCCATTTATAACAACCTTTCATATTCAAAATTGACTAGATTTTCTGTTCTTTTGTTTGATTTCCACTTACGGTTATATTAATCTAACGCTGCTACACACACACACACACGCACACACACACGCACACACACACGCACACACACACACACACACACACACTATATACACTGCACCCCCCCACCATATACTGCCCCTATATATACACTGCACCCTCATACCCCTCAATATAGTGCCCCCTATATCATACTGTACCTCCCAACATGACCCTTTCCAGGAGGGATAGAATGTTCTGCTCATGGACTTTCCTCTTAATTTATGATTGCCATCACCTGTTTGAACAGGTTATTGGAGAAGAGAGGTGATTCACCACAGGTGATGGCAATCATAAATTAAGAGGGAAGTCTAGCAGCAGAGCATTCTGTCCCTCCTGGAGAGGGTCACGTTGGGAGATATGCTATATACAGGGCACCTCCCTCGTCCATATACTGCTCCTGCCATATACCGCATACTCTGCAGCCCCTCCTAAATATACTAGGCTGCAGCCCCAGGTTACTTGCCATCTCGGGACTCAGCAACAAGTAGCAGCAGTAACCAGCAAAGGATGCAGGAACCCCCACACAGTCCCGCAGCACTCAGAGTGGATGCACCAGGGACACGTGTGGTCCCTTACCGACAGGGGGAAGAAGGTGAATTGGTCCGGCAGGAAGGGGTGAGACCCTCTGTGGAATAAGCAGTGCTGTGATCGGGAGGAGGGCTCGGCGCTGGGGCTGCAGATGATGCAGGTGAGGAAGCAGATAATCAGATCAACTGCCTTATATATATTGTGCGCCGATGGAGGGTCGGGGACCTTTGCTTGAACTCCCACAACCTGCACAGGCCATGCCCAGACCCCTCCGGCCAGCTGCTGGTGGCTACTGGTGTCCTCTACCCCCAGACTGGGCAAGAGCTGTGCAGGAACTGGGGAGCATACACATGGTGTACATAGTGCAACATCATTATAGCCGGCCCATTACTGATATACTGTACAGCACCTATATTTATAAAAGGTTAATGTTACACCCTCAGCATGACAGAGCCCCAACTCCCAGCAGCAGGATTTCCAGAAACCCAAAAGTTCCTGTGTGAGTAGCAACCTTTCCACCCTATAATCCATTCCTGGTGACTGTCATTTTGACGGGCTTTTAACTAGTAAAACAATAAAAGTAACAATGCAGGTTCCGTAAATACTAAATAAGTACATAAACCTTATGCAGTAACATGGCAGAGGGTTTGGTAATGTGCGGATGACTATACAATAGTAGTATTTGTGTATATTCTGTTACTAAGACGCAATACAATCGTTTAGTGTTGATGTGATAGGGAATTTGCCATAGGTGCAGGGACTGATGTGAATATTAAAAGGTTCTCTGTAAAGTACTATATAATATAGCTTTAATTGATGTAGCTTGGGGACAACAACTCACAATTACCAATGTACTGTATAGGGAAAATGTGCATAGCTGTGCCCTTGGTATCCTTTTTTGTTACCTATCTTAGTTAAAAGAAAAGCCAGAAAAAAAAAATATTTTTATAACTACACCATGGGCCTCATGAAGAATTCAACGTAACTGCATGTTGCTTTCTTTCCTTGCAGTCTGCTGTTTTCTTAAGTGTGCATGTGGATCAATATGTGATGCACATCTTCTGCCCTGCTGACTCAGGGGGTAATTCAGAGTTTAGCACTCTCCTATAGGGAGACCTATACTGACCACATACCCAGATAAGGAATTATCTTTTAATAGCATTTTAATTTCGATTTTAAGTACTTTAGATCATTTGTGTTTGTATTTATTGTCCCATTTTTTAACTGTGCATAATTGTTTATTAAATAGTATATTTATTTTTTTTACCAATTGGGCATAGTACCTTATTGTTTTACACCATTGGTCGCTTTATCCTTCATTCCAATTTACCAATATATATATATATATATATATATATATATATATATATATATAAAATCACTTTATCAAATGACAATTACACAATATACACCCAGCTGGTGTAATATTAAAATTCAATTGAAATACAAATTAAAATACAGTTTAAAACACCTCATAGAGGTTTATTAGTGTCCTAGCTATAGTATCCTATTTCACCATATAATAATTATATCAGTGCTTGGCTCTTGCACTTTATCTAAATGTTACTTAACCACTTGCCTGGCATGGTCGTTTCTGATGCGACCAGTCACAAACTCCCACTAGGCGGCTGCTGAAAGACAATTTTTCATTAGTTGCCTATATCAGAGGGACCTCCCAGTCCCCCTGCACCCACGGCCCGCATCCTGTCTGTCCCGGTCACTGCTGGCTACAGGCCTAGACCAAGGTCTGTTGGAGGGGCCCAGTGGGGGCCCGGGTCCTGCTGCTCCCCTTCCCCATGGCAGACAGCAGGCAGGCAGGGAGAGAGGCTGACTGCTTCAGCAGTCTCTCTCCCCTAATGCTGCACACACCGCTGTGTGCTGGGCTATTGTGAGAGTCAGTAGCCAGCCTCTCTCCTATGTACTGTGGGGAGGCAATCACACCTGCCCCCCCCCCACCTTCCCACAGCCCACCAAGTCTAAACATAGCCCCCCCCCCCCTCACAGGTGTGCGTGCCCGCTTTGCGGACACACATTTTTTTTGTTGATTTTGTAAGGAGGTGTCTGGTCACACCACCCCCATTGCCCATGGCCCTCCCATTATCAAGGCCCTGAAGAGTTGTTGGCACCCCTGCCCCTGATGTGTCGAAAGTCCTTCTTTTGCTGCATTAATACATCTTACTGTTCAGTAAGTTACTGGATTTACCCAATTACTTACTTCTGTGCTTGCTACAGCATGTCATTAGAAATTAAAAGTTATTTTGCTTTTGGCAAAGTATTACCATTCATTATGTATTCAGCATCTGGATTCTTGTTGCATCCTTTATACATCATCTTATATATATATTAATTTGTTTTGCAATCCCAGACTATTGTCCACATCTTTATATTCTTCAAATCATTGAACGTCTACAAAAACATGACTCTTACTTACAGTTAATAGAGAAATGTTGCATATAGCCGTCTACTCATGTCTTTTTTCTAATTCATGAGTCACCATAATTTGACAAAAACATGTTTACAAGCTTATATTCTGCATCAAGATAACTAATGGTAAGTGCTGCAGGTCTTTTACATATTTAGGAACAAAATAACACTAAAATTAAGTTAAATCATGCTTCATCAATGAAAGAAACTGTCATTCTCCTTATTTGGTAAATATCAGCATGATTTGATATCCTTTGATTAAGCTGTCATATAGCGAATCATCAGTGCATCGGTACAAAAAGTACCCACACATCCCTCTTAAATGTCATCTTAAAATATATGACATTCCATTTAATGACTGAATAGTTTTATAGATTTTCATGCCTACAAACAACTTATGTTAACTGCAAAAAACTATGTGCCAAATGTAATAGAATCAGAATCAGCTTTATTGGCCAGGTATACTTGCGTATACTAGGAATTTGTCTTTGGTTTGCTATATGACAGCCAGGTAGGTAACAGATAAGCAGGTGGGGGTCAAATAAAGTCATACAGATAGGTATACCATGGGGACACAAGTGAGTTACATGTACGTCTAATCAGACAATGTTCAAGAGTTCAGCAGGCGGACCGCTTGGGGAAAGAAACTTTTGAGGCTTCTGGTGGACCCGACGGGGATGGCCCTATAACGCCTGCCTGAAGGAAGCAAGTTAAACATGCTGTGGTCGGGGAGTAACTGGTCCTTTACTAACTTTGTTGCCTGCTTTTTAACTCTGGACAGGTACAGGTTCTGGACTGAGGGAAGGTCGGCCCTGATGATCTTCTCTGAGGTTCTGACCACCTTTTGGAGCCTGCATCTGTCCCTCGCGCTGGCGGAGCCGTACCATACCAGTATCGAGGAGCACAGTACCGACTCCACAATCGCAGAGTAGAAGAGGAGCAGAAGCTTCTGTGGGATGTTTAACTTCCTTAGTTGCCTGAGGAAGAACAACCTCTGCTGTGCTTTCCCAACAGTGGCATCAGTGTTGGACCCCCATTTAAAGTCCCGGGAGATTGTGGACTGTAGGAACTTGAAGGAGTCCACTAGCGATACCACACTGTCAGCAGTCGTAAGCGGAGGTGCACTAGCTGACTTCTTCCTGAAATCCACTATTATCTCAACAGTTTTGAGGGGGGTTGAGCTCAAGGTTGTTGTGGCTGCACCACTGGGCCAACCAGTCTATTTCCCATCTATAGGCCGATTCATCCCCGTCCTTGATAAGGCCAACGGCGGTGGTGCACTTGGCAAATTTGATGATCTTTACTGATTGCGCCCTGAGGTGCAGTCATTTGTGTACAGGAAGAAGAGCAGGGGTGAGAGGACACAACCCTGAGGGGCCCCTGTACTAATGGACTGCGCTTGAGAGGTGAATTCCCCCGCCTTCACCACCTGTATCCTATCTGTCAGGAAGTCTACTATCGCAGAACAGGTAGTTTCTGGGACACCTAGACGAAGTAATTTGTGGTGGAGGATGGTGGGGATGATTGTATTGAAGGCCGAGCTGAAATCAACAAACAGGACCCTCACATAGGTACCAGGAATGTCTAGGTGCTGTAGAATGTAGTGCAGGTTGACAGCATCCTCGACACACCGGTTCGATCGATAGGCAAACTGCAGGGGGTCCAGTTGGGGGCCAGTCACAGTTTTCAACTGATTCAAAACCAGATGCTGGAACGTTTTCATGACCACAGACGTCAATGCTATCGGCCTGTAGTCGTTTAGGTTCGTGATAGAGGGTTTCTTGAGGACCGGGACGATAGTGGACCTTTTGAGGCAGGAATGGACTTTCTGTAGCTCCATTGATTTGTTGAAGATCTTGGTTAATATGAGGGCGAGCTGACCTGCACATGTTCTCAGGGCAGATGGTGACACTCCGTCAGGACCCGGCGCTTTCCTGGGTTTGGCCCTTTTGAACAGGGCCTCTACCTCTTCTTGGGTGACTTGCAGTGCCTGGAGTTGGCTGTCAGTGTTTGGGGCATCATAGAGGTGATTGTTTGGGTTGCAGGGGACTTCTTTTGTGAATTTACAATAAAAGTGGTTCAGCTCGTCTGCTAGGTGTTGGTGAATGTTGATGGGCTCTGAGAACCGCTTTTTTGCTAGCCTGATTTCTTTAGTCAGAGAGTTCCTTGTTCGGTTGTATCTGTCACCACTGCTATAGGTCTTCTCTTTGTCCCGACGAAGTTGCCTGAGCTGGGCGTTTAACCAGGGCTTGTTATTGTTGTAAATCTGGTAAGTCTTGGTAGGTACACACATGTCCTCACAGTAGCTGATGTAGGATGTGAAATGTCTGTCAGGTCGTTCAGGTCGGTTGCTGATGCTTCAAAGACACACCATTCCATGCAGTCGAAGCAGGACTGGAGCATCATCTTAGCTTTGTTGGTACATTTCTTAACAGTCTTGATGACAGGCTTAACCGCTCTCAGCTTCTGTGTATAGGTAGGGAGTAGGTGGACGAGGCAGTGGTCAGATAGGTCGAGTGCAGCATGCAGGATAGACCGGAAGGCAGACTTGAGGGTAGTGTAGCAGTTCCCTAGTTGGACATGTGACTTGTTGTTTGTACTTAGGTAGCTCCTTGGTCAGGTTAGTTCTGTTGAAGTCGCCCAGCACTATAAGCAGAGAGTCTGAGTGTTTTTGTTCTATGTCATATATGCATACGGCCAGGTGGTGCAGGGCTTCGTTCGTGCAGGAGATGGGGGTGTACACTCCCACAAGGACAATTGAGGCATATTCCCGGGGGAATAGATGGATTTGCAGTTGCTACTTAACATCTACAGGTGAGGGCTACATGATTTGCCTAGGATCGTGACATTGGTGCACCATCTGTCGTTGATGTAGTAGATGCCACCACCCTTAATTTTTCCTGAGAGAGCCTTAGAGTGATCGGCCCTGGAGAGACCAAAGCCCAACAGAGACATTGCGTTGTTCGCAATATGGTCATCCAGCCACGTCTCCGTAAAGCAGAGGATGGATGACCCTGTGATGCCTAACCCTGCGCTGCCCAGAAGGAGGGACAGTTCATCGAACTTGTTTGCCAGTGAGCGCACATTCGAGAGCAGGATCACAGGAAGTGCAGACTGGTGCCCTTGCCACCTCCACCTCACTAGGGCACCTGCGCGACAGCCTCTCCTCTGAGCCCAGGTCCTTCTACTAGAGCCGACCTGAGAGACTCCATCATTCTCTTTCTGGGGCCGGCAATCCACCCGCCAGTCACTGCTCGGGCAGCGGGGTGCCATGGCCGCTCAGTCCTCCACTTTGGCGTCCATGACATCTGCATCTGTGCCACACAGGGCAGTGAGGGCAACAAGGGCCGCTGATCTGCACGTCGATGGGCCCGACCGTGGGGTAAGCACCGCTGGAGCACTCCAACTTAGGAGGGCTTCCCTGCTGTATTTGGTCACCGGTGGGGTAGACAAGGGCAGGGGAGAACAAGGGGAAACAGGCTGAGCTGCAGCTACATAGGCTTGGCTGAACTGCATAGCTCCGAGGCAGCCATCTGCAGCGCCATATTGGATTGTAATCACTAAGGGAGCAGGATTATGAAAGCCCTGTAGGACACAGTAAGGGAAGAGCGGTGGATAGATCACATGACTGCGGCTGCCACAACAGTGTGAGACGGATAGCAGCTGCAGCCGCATGAAACACTAGACCACCAGAGCCCTTATTGATTTCTTTAAGGAGCCGGCCTGTGACACTCAGAAACAGAGCAGCCCGGGGGATATATGGCACCCTGCCTCCCTGCCTAGATCGCCACTGATAATTTCTAAGGAAAAACCAGGTTAGACAATTTAACATTGCTGTCTAAATTTGACTGCTAACTCAACGTAATCTCAGCACTTTCATAACACTATAATATTTGGCCCCATGGGGAAGATGTATAAAACTTTTTAAAGAGGACAACTGGAGAAAATGGCCATATCAGCCAATCTGATTATAACTAACATTCTACAGAATGTACTAGGCAACTTCTTCACCTGATCTCTTTAGGGGGGGGGGGGGTTTCATGTATCTCTACATATATACAGTATCTGTACCATTGCAACACAAACTTGCACAGTAACACTCTCCTCCTTTTATGTCTTACAAAAGTGTTGGTACCATTATGATAGATGTCTGAGTACTCTAATAGATTCTCTTGGCTGATGGCCATGGCATCTCTTTTGGTTAGATACCACTTCTGGGTGATGATGGTGTACATGGACTACCTGATCTTGGCACGATGCTTGGTCAATCTTGTAGACATTTGTCTACATCCAGACCAATATGGTATGGGTGGAATCTAGGCATTAGACTAAGTCAGAGCAATTATAGTAAACTCTGGTATTTAAACACTTAACTGGCAATTTTCAAAAACAGCTCAGAATTTTTTTTATGATTGAATTAGATCAAGAATTTATAATAAAAGCTTATCTAAAAGGGACTTTATATAAAAAAAATAGTTTGTAAAATATATTTTTTCCCCCAGACATCAGAACATTGGCCCTCATTCTGAGTTGTTCACTCGCTAGCTGCTTTTAGCAGCTTTACACACGCTAGGCTGCCGCCCTCTGGGAGTGTATCTTAGCATAGCAGAATTGCGAACGAAAAATTAGCAGAACTGCTAATAAATAATTCTTTGCAGTTTCTGAGTAGCTCCAGACCTACTCCTAGATTGCGATCAGCTCAGTCCGTTTAGTTCCTGCGTTCGGCCAGCCACTCCCCCATTTCTCCAGACACTCCCACGTTTTTCCCTGACACACCTGCGTTTTTTAGCACACTCCCGGAAAACGCTCAGTTACCACCCAGAAACGCCCCTTTCCTGTCAATCATTCACCGATCAGCAGTGCGACTGAAAAGCGCCGCAGAATCCACAGCAAATCTACGAAGTTTTTAGTTAAATAACTAAGCGCATGCGGCCTGCATGCCTTGCGCATGCGCATTTTGCAACAAATCGCAGCATAGCGAAAATCGGCAACGAGCGAACAACTCGGAATGACCCCTATAACCATCAGAACATCATGAACAATAGGAACATTGAGACAATTGTAACTTTGATTTCCCCAGTGGCCACCAGGTACACAATAGAGGGCTGGGGGTGGGGGGTTCGTTTACATTTGCCAGTTGGCTGCTCCTGCCACTGAGTAGGGAATTCCTGCTGTACTGACCAACCAGCAGTGATTGGTAGCATGGCAGACACTGGGAAAGGGTGCAGGGATGCAGAGGTACCGGGAGGTCCCTAAGTGATTTGCGACTGCAGGAAGATTATATTCCACCAGCTGGCCACTATATGTTTATGACTGGTTTCATTGTTTGCGATCAGTACAGATAATGCATAGTCTGGTATGGTCGCATGCAACCACACCAGGCATAGTAGTTAATATGGAGCAAAATTTAGGTTGTTATACTAATTTTTTAACAAAAATATGGGCCCACCTACCATGGCCAGGTAAGCTCAGAACTTGGGATGCCCCAGGCCAGCACAGCCCAACTGCCCCAAGACATCACACAAGTGAGAGGTAGCAGTTAAAGTGTTTAAAAGGTACATTAATAAGAAGAGGTACTGTAGCTGCATAAGTGCAATGTTCTGAGCTTGAACCTTAGGAATATTTAGGGATGTATCTGATGAGATTACCTAGCTGTGGTAGGTGAGCCCATTTATTATTCTACAAATTATAAGAACCCCAAATTGTTATGATTCACCTGCCACTAATTGTTTGGCAGGTGAATTACAAGGAGAGAATCACTACTGGAGGTACTGGCAGATACAATGTGACATAGAAATGGTTAACCAATGTTACACTGGGGAATACTGTAATAACTTGAGTGCGTTGTAGCAGAATTAAAGATTAGCAGAATATGGACTGTCCCTTTAATAATGGAATGTGCAGCACACTTACACTGATTATGGACAGCAGGTGAGAAATATAACAGCTAAGAGCCAGGACTTGATTACAGGACTAGAATGTATAACAATCACTGTTGCCGGAAATGAATGTCCACAGAAGTGCAGGAATACTAAGTATTTATTATAGCAGTGGTATAATGAGGTATGGCAGAGGAATCACAGTACAATCCAGGGTACAATGTCAGCTAAGAATAAATGGGTTTGCAGACTGAGAATTGCAGCAGAGTAATGAGACAGTTGAATAAAGAATCCGAGTATTATAATCCACGGAACTGATTGCAGGATTTGTATAACAAAGCAAAACAGCATGCAGGCACAGAGGAAGTCCATAGTACATGTAACACGAATAACGAATACTAGAGGATCCAGAGATCACAGTAAAAAGTCCATGATACTTAACTAAAGGGTTCTGGCATGAACATGAGCTGACAAGGATGATTGTGGCAGGATAACTTGAACAGGCAGACCAGACTTCTCGGTATGAACAGGAGCAAGAATGGAGACACCAGGCAATGCAGGTAGTTCTGGCTGGAAAGCAGAATAATATCACCGGCGTCTGAGAACTCAGCTAGCTGGCCTTTAACAGCCACACTAACCAATGAACAAGGCCAGGCTGGGAGTGTTCACTAGTAATTACAAACCCTGTGCACCTGCTGAGCTGCATGTACACAGAGCCAAGGAACAGAACACATATGGATCTGCTGACACCAGATAAATACTGAACAGGATCCTAACACAAATTTACTACATGTTAAATAGCAGAGTTTATTATAATTGTTCTGATAGCCAGTGTCCTTAGTGTTTAGTGTTTACAGTGTGCACCTGAATTTTTCCTTTTTTCTGTGTGTTTTCTCGGCATGGTAGGACTTCTAATGTTTATGATTAGGGTGTGCAGCCCCACCCACACACCTCCATATATTCTATATTGTGTACATGTATGTGCACTTGAAGACAGAAACTCCTTCAGCCAAGGCTAACACACCTCTCACCTGTCCATGGGTGTTTTAATTAGTATGAGTCCTTGCATTTGCAGTATACATATCAGAAAAAGCACTATGAAAGTTAAGTCCTGGATAAATATATAAAATATGTAAATATTAGGAATGGGATCGTGTCATGGGGCCCCTTGCATTGGTGTGATTGGACTGATTTGAGGCATCAATATTATAAAACTTATGTTACTTTTTAGCACTCTGTCTTTTTACTAATGCAACACATTTTAATACTTTAATTGCTACCTCTCACCTATGTAACACTTTTAGCATTTATGTTGCTACCTCTGATTAATGTAACTTTTTATCACTGCTACAGTACTTCTCACTTGTGTGATGCCTTGGCGTGGTTGGCATGTTCTGAGCTTGAACCTTAGGAATGTTAGAGACCCACCCAGGCCCAGCGACAGGGGGGGTCAAAGGGGGACAGTTATACCAGGCCCCGTGGTCCAGAGGGGCCCCGAGGCAGAGGGGCACAAAAAACGGGTGCCAGAGCTTACTGTGATACTTATTTACATAGTCCGATCCCCCGCTAATTAAGTAAAAAAAAATTACCTGATGCTCCATCCATTCTTCCCCCATCCTCCCCGCGTACTCTGTCACTTGGCCTGGTGCTGCGCTGCCATATAATACTGTGGACTTTGCGCCAGGCACACCAGCAGGGTAAAATCGCAAGCAACCTCTGCTCTCCTGGTGACCCCTTCTACCCCAACAAACCCCTCTTCAGCAACCCCGTCACCTTGGTCACTTGGTGGCGTGATAATGAATGACACCACCGGCACTGTGCCCAGCAGCCTCGGCGCCTCTCTACTGCATTATTCTCTGCCCCCTCTGCTGCAGAAGGAGATGACCTGGCTGGCTGCAAGCTGACGACTGTCTGGTACATTTAGTTTATTTAATTAAAATCCTAATTTTATATATATATATATTAGGGTATGGTTTCTTGTGAAAACATCAGACATCCTATATAATACACTATTTGATGGGATACACTGACTATATCATGTCTTCAACAAAATTGTAAACGGCATTTTTATTATATTCACCATTGGATTTTTATGTGATAATCTATGTTTACTAAAAGTATAATGTACATAGAGAATATGTGAATAAAATTTACTGTTTTTATCACTTTGCGGTCATAATCTGGAAAAATATTGTATGTACACAACATATCCAGCTCCCTTTTGACATTTTGTATCTGTATTCCTTTTCTGTACTCTATCTAACAGGGAGTACGTCATAAGGTTTGGAGCTTTCACGTAGCGCATAATTAGGTCTACACTTTTTCCATATATATATATATATATATATATATATATATATATATATATATATATATATATGTGTGTGTATATAATATATATATATATATATATATATATATATTTATTTCCAAAAGCAGTCGGCACTCAAACTTCCAAAGTCAAATTGCTTATGGTGCTCAGTCAAAGTTCAGCATATATGTCCAATAAAGAAAGGCACTCCAGAGACTTACATATAGTTGAAATCTGTATTAGGTTGAACGTTTTCGGGGATACAACCCCTTCCTCAGGACCACACCAGTACTGGTGTGGTCCTGAGGAAGGGGTTGTCTCACTGAAAACGTTCGACCTAATACATATTTCAACTATATGTAAATCTCTGGAGTGCCTTTCTTTATTGGACATATATATATCAATTTTCCTGGGTACAAGTTCAAGAGGGGGTGACAGGGGGGACCCGGAGGCAGGAGTGTACAGGGCCCCAAGATTTCTGTTGCCGGCCCTGGACCCACCTGATGAGGTCATCTGGCTGTGGTAGGTGGGATCATATTTTTGCACAAAAATGATGCTAAGAACCTCACTTTACTCCATGTTAAATAGCAGAGTTAATTATAGTTGTTCTGGTTGCCAGTGTTCTTAGTGTTTAGAGTGTGCACCTGCATGTTTCCTTTTTTTTCTATGCAGCTCAGAATAAACCCACTGTAAAAGCAGGGAAGGTATCTGTTCATTATGTAACCTCACACTGCTGCTGGTGTGTCTGGGAAATTCCAGCAAAGACAGTGGGTTTATTTTATTAGACCATTATATCACATCTCAAGAAGTGGTACTAGGTGGTACTCATCCCAGAACTAGTCTGTATATCATTTAATAACTTTTTCTTCCAGTGCACCAGTAGGTATAACCTCTCAACTGTTTCCACTAGTGAGCCTATAAATAGAGAGTTCATCATCAAACTTGGGGCTAAAAGTTTCTAGACTATTAACTTATCTTGTTTAAAAAATACTATCCTGCTTAAAACTGTACACATGGGCATAACTATAGTGGGTGCAGAGGATGCCATTGCTATGTGGCCAAGAGCCATAGCGTGCCCCAGACCTATGTCTTACAGCTGTCTACCAAGTTTATGTAGTTGCCTGTTAAGCCAATGGATCTGACCCATGGCCCGCCTCATCAGCCCTTAAATACAGATATGTCTACACTCATCTTTGTCGCATGGAAAACATGAGTCATCTGGCATGACCTGCATTCCTGAAGGCATGCAGGTTAACTGCATATGCACCCGTGACCTTTAAGGTCGCATGGTGTGTATGTTCCCGCACACAGTTTGCAGGCTGTCGCCCTAATAACAATCTCCATCAAGACTAGTAAGCATATGCGACCCGTTCGCAGGTCAGATGAGAGAAGACTTATTGTAGGTGTGTAGGTGAGGATCTCTGTCTCTCCCACCCACTAAAGCTAGTTTTTATTTGCAGTCCTGCGTTCACATAGTCACTGCCCAGAGGGGAGTGTATTTTTGCTTTGCAAGTGTGTGAACGCATGTGTAGCAGAGCTGTAAAAACTGATTTTGTGCAGTCTTTGAGTAGCCCAGTATATAACTCAACCACTGCGAATACTTCAGCCTGTCTGGGACCGGAATTGACGTCAGGAACCCTCCCTGCAAACGCATGGACACGCCTGCGTTTTTCCAAACCACTCCCAGAAAATGGTCATTTGACACCCACGAATGGCTTCTTCCTGTCAATCTCCTTGCGATCGCACATGCGAATGGCTCCTTCGCACAAACCCATCGCTGAGCAGCGATCCGCTTTGTACATGTGTGCTGCGCCTGTGCATTGCGGTGCATATGCATGTGCAGTTTAGACCTGATCACCCGCTGTACAAAAACACAGCCTAGTGATCAGGTCTGAATTAGGTCCCATGTGCACTGCAGGTGGGGCAGATATAACATGTGCAGAGAGAGTTAGATGTGTGTGGGCTATTTTGTTTCTGTGCAGGGTAAATACTGGCTGCTTTATTTTTACACTGTAATTTAGATTTCAGTTTAAACACACCACACCCAAATCTATCTCTCTCTGCACATGTTATATCTGCCCCCCTGCAGTGCACATGGTTTTGCCCAATTGATAACAAATTTGCTGTTCGATCAACTCTGAATTAGGACCATAGAAAGGATACTCCCATTGGCGTTTCTATAATAAGTGCAGTGTGTGCGGTGCACACGGGCCCCTGAGTCCCGGGGGGGCCCACACTGAACACACTGCACCCATTTCTCCTATACTTACCTTTCCAGAGTCCATCGCTGACCGTGTGTGCACCCCCTCCTCTCCCGTAGCTGTCGTGCCGCTGCTAGCACACTGACCACCAGAGACTGTGGCACAGTGCCAGAGTCTACAACACATGCGCAGGACTAAAAAAAAATGGCGTGGAGGCCAATTTTTGGAGTCCTGCGCATGCGCTGTAGACTCTGGCACTGTGCCAGAGTCTACAGCACTCAGAGCGCTAGCAGCAGCGCAACGGCTACAGGAGTGGAGGGGGCCCACACAAGGAGTCAGCACACGGGTCCCCTCCTCTCCAGAGATGCCCCTGGATACTCCTGTGGCTTTCCTTGTAGTGGGCTTGATAGAACATGGTGGCGAGGTGCTGTCAGAGAAAGGGACATTTGTAACAGATTCCACCGGTGGGAATGTGGTTGCAGGTGTAGGTGTCGGTGTTCGTACCTGGATTCTTCACCCGGGATCACTTCTTACACCGGATCAGCTGATGGAACCCTAGGCAGAGGAACAAGACACCCCAACCCCATCGGGCCCAAACACAGGTCACCACACGTTTGGACGGTGACAAAAAATGTATTTGTCTGGAACCACAAGAGAGGTTACCGCTTTAAGTTTAAACTTCGGGTAAAACGGTGGTAACAATTTTCACAATTACAGTATAAGAGTTAAATCAGCACACAGTAAACATTAGCCGTAGAGAATAACATTTAAATGACATTTACCGACATTTATCACCGATGACACTATAATGTCCCTGACACTCGGGGTTAGTTCTAACTAAGGCTGCTGTAATAGGGAAGATAGGGGGGTCATTCCGAGTTGATCGCTTGCTGCCGTTGTTCGCAGCGCAGCGATCAGGCTAAAAAATCTGCATTTCTGCGCATGCATATGGGCCGCAGTGCGCACGCACGACGTACTTTCACAAAAAACTATGTAGTTTCACACAAGGTCTAGAGACTCTTTTCAGTCGCACTGCTGATCGTTGAGTGATTGACAGGAAGTGGGTGTTTCTGGGTGGTAACTGACCGTTTTCGGGGAGTGTGTGAAAAAACGCAGGTGTGCCGGCTAAAAACGCAGGAGTGGCTGGGGAAACGGGAGAGTGGCTGAAACGGGAGAGTGGCAGGGCGTGTTGTTGACGTCAAAACAGGAACTACACAGACTGAAGTGATCGCAAGGAAGGAGTAGGTCTGCAGCTACTCTGAAACTACTTGAAAATATTTTGCCGCCGTTCTGCGATCCTTTCGGTCGGACTTCTGCTAAGGTACGATACACTCCCAGAGGGTGGCGGCTTAGCGTTTGCACTGCTACTAAAAGCAGCTACCGAGCGAACAATTCGGAATGAGGGCCATAGTCTTATCCTTATGGATTATACCCTATAGAACAGAGTTAGGCTTGCAATGGCAGTCTTTCAATCAGTCAGATAATTAGCTTTAGCATAGACTGTATATAAACTTAGAGTTCCTCACAAGCAAAGTCAGTTGTGCATAGTAAGAAAAGGTTACAGATCAAAGCAAGCGGATCAGTGAGAGTAAAAATGAAACAGGGAAATGCAGAAATGGTTTACAGGAATCCCTTGGCACTCAGGTCGCAGGCATTAGTTACAGTGCACACGATGAATTATTATAGGCAAATGTCTTTTGCAAAGCAAGCAGATAGAAATGGAAGGATGACAGGAGAAATACAGCTTCTCTTAATCCCTGCCCAAAATGAGATACTGTACTTTATCCTATTTGTTAGTCTGTACTGTCTAATGATCAGACAAACTTGCTCCTTCTTAACTGTCTCTCCCTTTCTACAGGCTGAATGCACAGAATTAATAACAACTTTCCCTCTCTCATTCCCTTGGAGCTGTGATATACAGTATTTGCAGTGAGAGGTGTAAGAAATCTAGAGGCTGACAGTCCCTGACAGAATAGGTGAGGAGTGTTGGGGTGAGGAGTGACCTGGATGCTGCTAACCTCCCTGATGTCCATCTCTTCTCTTAAAATCATGGTGACTTCACTTTACTCTGCTCGCCATTTGCCCCTCAGATCAGCGGGCAGCAGTATCGGAGTTGCTGGCTAACATCTATGTGCGGGCGGCAGCTTGGGGCTCCCCAGCGGATTACAGGTGCACGGTCTCCTCACAGTGGCTCTCCTTGCAGCAGTGCTCACCTCCCTACGATTACCTCAGCGGTAGCTCCGGCTCACCTTCAGTGCACTCACTCCCTCCTCATCGGCAGTGTGCGTCCCAGGCTCTCGTCACCTGTCAGCGGCTCTCCTCTCAGCGGCAGCTCCGTCTCCTCAGCGCACGACAGCTCTCTTCTCCTCCGCGGCGCTGTCAGCTCTTCTGCTCTGGCTTCTCCCCTTGCAGCGGCGGCTCCGTCTCCTCAGCGGTGGCTGGCTGGTCTCTTCAGTGGTGGCTGGTGGGTCTCTTCAGTGGTGGCTCTCTTTTTCTCTATCACCTCAGGACTCCTTCTCGCGCGCCCGCCTCCTTCGCACTCTCCTCAGCTGTCACTAATCCACGCTCTCCACTCCTTCCCACTCAGCTTTAGCCAATCACTGCTCCCTCTTCTCAGAGACTGGTAAGCTCCAGGGTTCTAGTGCCTACCAAGGTCGGCACTTGGGGATGCTGACATCACTGGGGTCCAATTAAAGGAGAAACACCAACCCTCCTTGGGGACACTAATTAGTCTGCTACTGAGGGGTTAGGCATAATAACCAGGGTGCTTCAATAATAGGGAATAAGCGCTACAGGCATATATATTTTCCCAGATGTCCATATATCAGGGACCCATTTCCAGAGTGTCACATATTCCTCCGCTTGAAGGATGCGTGTCCTCACGCAATATTGCCGGGAGCAACAATTTTGGGCAAATCTTTGGAAACTGTACACTCCAGTCTTTAGCGTGGCACAATTACAGGATGTATAAGCAACATATTTAAAGAGGTATCGACATTTATATAAATTTCCAGTGATAAATATATACAGACATATATACAGAAACATCAGATATTAAAACACATTATGTTAACACATTTCAATTGTGGTACCGGAGAGGTAGCATACCTCTGGTACTGCTTTAGGGCCTCTTATGAACAGGAGTAAGCACCCCGTCAGCCTGTTCGAACACAATACATAGCGTTTTGTCACATTCAATACATAACTCTTCCCTGGACTTTGGGGCTATTAGGCTCACGGAACTCGAGATCGAGCTATCCATGAATAGTAAGAGCTCAATGCGGTCCCGGAATGGAATGCCACCTGGGGTTCCCCGCCCCTCTGCCAAAGGTGAGTCTTTCTCTACAGCCAGGACTTCGATGGTGAAGAGTTTGACTTGGTCCCTTGAAACGGTACTTAAATGTCCGTCAGGTCTTTGGATTTGATTTGTATAAAGTCCATCAGGTGGAATCCTGACAATCTCATAGGGAATATCTTCCCACATGGCATCGAGTTTGCTTATATGTTGAGTTTTCTTTTTCCATACCTTATCTCTGACCTGTAGGGGCGTTGGCCGGGCATCAGCATTATAATTTTTCTCCTAGCGGTGATGTACCATTTCCATCCGATGCTCCACCAGTTACCTTGCCATCTCTATTCGATGCTGATGTTCTTGCACTCAGTCAGTCTGCATGATGGTCGGTTCATTCACTAGTGATGTCAGCTCGAGATCCTTTGGAAGTTTCCCCTGTCTTCCAAACATCAAATAAAACAGGGTGAATCCTGTGGAGCAATGTTCCGTGTTGTTATAGAGGTATGTCAGTTTGGATAAAAGATTAGGCCACTGAGCACGTCTCTCTGCCAATAGACTCCGGAGCATCCCAATGACGGTTTGGTTGGCTCTCTTGCATAAGCCATTTCCCTGCGGGTGGTAGGCAGTAGTTCGTAGCTTCTTACACCCATATAAAGCACAGAGGGGCAGATGTATGAAAGTGCGCTGTGGTTTCTGCTGACCACAGCGCACGTAAAGCATGCATTTAACACAACCCCCTAATTTATCAATGGCATTTTAATGCCGTGTGCTTCACCCGCTGCGCGCCCCCGCTGCTTACTGCTTCCCTGCAGTCACCAATGGCACACGAAGGGCAGAGGCAATGTATAATTGCCTCTGTAGTCACTTTACGCCTCCTAAAGCTGCTAGTCTGGATCGCCTCCCCCGGGCAGGCGATGTGTAGCTTAAGCATTGGTGGATGTTTTTCTTTCACTAAAAAACTTTAACGATAGAGGACAAACAGTGCCTCATACTGCCAGCGACGCATGTGCCGGCAGACGCCAGCGGCGCCAGCTAGAAGCAGGGGAGAAAGGCGCATGCGCACACACTGTGGCGCCAAGACCAGCCAAGCCGATGTGGAAGGTACGCTATCACTGGACAGGTAAGATAACGCCCTTCCACATCGGCGGTGGCCTCAATAATACATTGTGGCAGCGACAGCGGGTATATCACCACGATAATGTGGTGATACGCCCCTGGACATATAACATCTGTTAGGACATTTTTAATACATCTGCCCCAGAGTTCCTGGAATAACTGGGACTCAAGGTTCTAGGATTGCCTCATAATCTTTTCCACCAGGGCCAATCCGCGCCTTGCACCACACCACGTGCTCAGAATTGGGTCTAAGGATAATATGCTAATGATCGGTGATCCTTGCCTTTCCGACTTCTCCCCTCACATTAGTGAACCTCTTGTGCCCCTCAAACAACCGGACCATCTGGTGAAGAGTCTTCTGCTCCATCAGGGCAGCAAACCGCATTTCCAGTTTAAGTGCTTCCACTAATTCATCCGGGCAATTCTGCAGAATGTTCATTCCCAGGATGACCAGGGAAAGATGTTGGTTGTATGTAGTAGTAGTGACCAAACACACTTGTCATTCCAGGTTAGCTTTGCCAATAGCGAGATTAGCTTCCCGATAGCTGCAGAACTTGATTGGCTGTCCATCATTGGCCAATAAATGTAACCAAGTGCTAACTATCTCAGATTTTTCCCAGTGTTTCTGGAATTCTGCCAAATGGATCGTCGTCCCCTGTGAGCCTGTGTCCAAAAGAGCAGAAACTTCTACCCCATTAATTTGGATCTTCAGGTGGGGACACTCTCCAACAAATTGAGGACACCACCCTGGCTTTGATGGACCTATTGATGCATTTCCTCTCGAGGGTCGGTCCCTTGCCTCGGGGTTGAGTCATTTAAAGGACCATTAGAATATTGCAGTTCGATGTGACCACTTTGATTACATCGCCTACATACAGGTCTTCATGATGATCAAATTGGTCCATGGGGTGCCGCCCTGATTGTCGTGGCACCTCCCATCATGATCATCCTCTTCTAGCTTGGTCCCTACGCCAACCTTGGCACTTAGCTTCCGCTTGCTCCAGCCGTATCTCTTTCAGCTCCTTCATCATTTCATTAATGACACTGGTGAGGGCTCCAATTTGATCTTGACCAGCCTTTGATTGCTGACTGACGGTCCCTTTAAAGATAAAGGATTCAAACATTGGGCTTAGTTGAGACTCCCCAGGCACTGCACCCTTAGATGGTCCTAACACTGCTACGTATTCTCCATCTGTGTTTTGGTTTAGACCAAAGATGTCCATCATAGCCTCCTTAAACTTAAAGAAAGTGCAGAGAGGGTTCTGACACCTCCACATTCGCAACTGTGCTTTTGTCGCTTCTCCTCTTGCGCCTTCTATGAATAAATTAATCGTAGTCTCCTCTGTTTGTTCAGCTTCTCGAGTGTCTCTGGCCTGTAATGCCCATCTAGTTCTTGTAGCCCCAGGGCAAACTACCGAAGAGTTTCATTTGGTTGCTGCTTCCGAGCATATAGGCGCCCCTTTAATTCTGCAATGGTCTGTAGATTAAAGATACCAGCCAACTTATCCAAGATACCTTCGGCTGTGTTCCATTCTTCATCCGACCAAGTAATGCTGCCCCTTTGAGTTGTCCAATATCTACCTCCACTCTTTGTTCCTCATTAATGGGATAAAGCTTGAACATAGATCTTAATTTGTCCCTAAATTCTTTAAAAGGACTCGTGGCAATTGACCTAGTATCTCCCGAGTATATAGGAAGCCACGGGGTTCCAAAATAATAGGGCATTGAAATTGGTGCAGCCTGTGATGACGCCACTGGTGGTGACTGACTAGGCAATGCGGGTAACTTCCTTCTGACTGCAGTTGATGTGGTAATCTGAAGTTCCTGTGCTTTTGACATCCTGTATCCTGTTCGTGGATGCCAAGCTTGTAACTGATTCCACTTATTAGAACGGATCGGCTGATGGAACCCTAGGCAAAGGAACAAGGAACCCCAACCTCAGTGGGCCCAAACACAGGTCACCAAAGGTTTGGACGGTGACAAAGAATTTATTTGTCTGGAACCAGAAGAGTGGTTACTGCTGTAACTTTAAACTTTGGGTAAAAATTTGGTAACAATTTTCACAATTACAGTGTATGGGTTAAATTCAGCACACAGTAAACATTAGCCATAAAAAATAACATTTAAATGACATTTACCGGCAATTATCATCGGTGACACTATAATGTTCCTGACACTCGGGGTTAGTTCTAACTAAGGCTGCTGTAATAGGGAAGATAGTCTTCTTAGTACGGATTATACCCTATAGAACAGAGTTAGGCTTGCAATGGCAGTCTTTCAATCAGTCAGATAATTAGCTTTAGCATAGACTGTATATAAACTTAGAGTTCCTCACAAGCAAAGTCAGTTGTGCATAGTAAGAAAAGGTTACGGTTCAAAGCAAGCGGATTAGTGAGAGTAAAAATGCACACGATCAATTATTATAGGCAAATGTCTTTTGCAAAGCAAGCAGATAGATACAGCTCCTCTTAATCCCTGCCCAAAATGAGGTACTTTATCCTATTTGTTAGTCTGTGCTGACTAAGGATCAGACAAACTTGCTCCTTCTTTAATGTATCTCCCTTTCTACAGGCTGAATGCACAGAATTAATAACAACTTTCCCTCTCTCGTTCCCTTGGAGCTGTGATATACAGTATTTGCAGTGAGAGGTGTAAGAAATCTGGAGGCTGACAGTCCCTGACAGAAAAGGTGAGGAGGGTTGGGGTGAAGATGTAGTGGATGTTGCTAACCTCCCTGATGTCAGTCTCTTCTCTTAAAATCAGGGTGACCCCACTTTACTTTGCTCCTAACTAGTAATGAGTGGGTTCGGTTCCTCGGAAACCGAACCCCCCCGAACTTCACCCATTTTACATGGGTTCGAGGCATACTCGGATTCTCCCGTATGGCTCGGTTAACCTGAGCGCGCCCGAACGTCATCATCCCGCTGTCGGATTCTCGCGAGATTCGGATTCTATATAAGCAGCCGCGCGTCGCCGCCATTTTCACTCGTGCATTGGAAATGTTAGGGAGAGGATGTGGCTGGCGTCCTCTCTGTTTATTAATCTTGATGCAAAAATATTTGAGCTTATTCCTTAATTGTGGGGACTGGGAAGCAGCTGTATTATATAGGAGGAGTACAGTGCAGAGTTTTGCTGACAGTGACCACCAGTATACGTTGTCTGCCTGAAAAACACTCCATATCTGTGCTCAGTGTGCTGCATATATCTGTGCTCACACTGCTTAATTGTGGGGACTGGGGACCAACAGTATATTATATAGGAGGAGTACAGTGCAGATTTTTGCTGACCAGTGACCATCAGTATACGTTGTCTGCCTGAAAAACACTCCATATCTGTGCTCAGTGTGCTGCATATATCTGTGCTCACACTGCTTTTATTGTGGGGACTGGGGACCAGCAGTATTATATAGGAGGAGTACAGTGCAGAGTTTTGCTGACAGTGACCACCAGTATATATAGCAGTACGGTACGGAAGGCCACTGCTCTACCTACCTCTGTGTCGTCAAGTATACTATCCATCTAGATTCTATACCTGTGGTGCATTTTAGTTTTGCAGTTTGCTGACAGTGACCACCAGTATATATAGCAGTACGGTACGGAAGGCCATTGCTCTACCTACCTCTGTGTCGTCAAGTATACTATCCATCCATAACTGTGGTGCATTTCAGTTGTGCGCAGGATATATATTAGTAGGCCATTGCTATTGATACTGGCATATAATTCCACACATTAAAAAATGGAGAACAAAAATGTGGAGGTTAAAATAGGAAAAGATCAAGATCCACTTCCACCTCGTGCTGAAGCTGCTGCCACTAGTCATGGCCGAGACGATGAAATGCCATCAACGTCGTCTGCCAAGGCCGATGCCCAATGTCATAGTAGAGAGCATGTAAAATCCAAAAAACAAAAGTTCAGTAAAATGACCCAAAAATCAAAATTGAAAGCGTCTGATGAGAAGCGTAAACTTGCCAATATGCCATTTACGGCACGGAGTGGCAAGGAACGGCTGAGGCCCTGGCCTATGTACATGGCTAGTGGTTCAGATTCACATGAGGATGGAAGCACTCATCCTCTCACTAGAAAACTGCAATGCCACTCCTAGATGGGCCAGGTGTTTGTGTCGGCCACTTGTGTCGCTTAGCTTAGTCACACGGCGACCTTGGTGCGCCTCTTTTTTTCTTTGCATCATGTGCTGTTTGGGGACTATTTTTTGAAGTGCCATTCTGTCTGACACTGCAGTGCCACTCCTAGATGGGCCAGGTGTTTGTGTCGGCCACTTGGGTCGCTTAGCTTAGTCACACAGCTACCTCATTGCGCCTCTTTTTTTCTTTGCATCATGTGCTGTTTGAGGACTATTTTTTTTAAGTGCCATCCTGCCTGACACTGCAGTGCCACTCCTAGATGGGCCAGGTGTTTGTGTCCGCCACTTGTGTCGCTTAGCTTAGCCATCCAGCGACCTCAGTGCAAATTTTAGGACTAAAAATAATATTGTGAGGTGTGAGGTGTTCAGAATAGACTGAAAATGAGTGGAAATTATGGTTATTGAGGTTAATAACACTATGGGATCAAAATGACCCCCAAATTCTATGATTTAAGCTGTTTTTGAGGGTTTTTTTGTAAAAAAAACACCTGAATCCAAAACACACCCGAATACAACAAAAAATTTTCAGGGAGGTTTTGCCAAAACGCGTCCGAATCCAAAACACGGCCGCGGAACCGAATCCAAAACCAAAACACAAAACCCGAAAAATTTCCGGTGCACATCACTACTCCTAACTTGCCCCTCAGATCAGTGGGCAGCAGTACTGGAGTTGCTGGCTAAAATTTATGTGCGGGCGTCAGCTTAGGGCCCCCCAGCAGATTACTGGTGCACGGTCTCCTTACAAGGTCTTTCCTTGCAGCAGTGCTCACCTCCCTGCGGTTACCTCAGTGGCAGCTCCGGCTCACCTTCAGCGCACTCACTCCCTCCTGATCGGCAGTGTGCGGCCCCGGCTCTCGTCACCAGTCAGTGGCTCTCCTCTCAGCGACGGCTCTATCATCCTCAGCGCCCGACAGCTCTCTTCTCCGCGGTACTGTCAGCTCTTCCGCTCTGGCTTCTCCCCTTGCAGCGGTGGCTCCGTCTCCTCAGTGACGCTGTCAGCTCTTCCGCTCCAGCTTCTCCCTTTGCAGCGGCATCTCTGTCTCCTCAGCTGTGGCTGGCTGGTCTCTTCAGCGGCGGCTGGCGGGTCTCTTCAGCGGCGGCTCTCCTTTTCTCTCTCACCTCAGGACTCCTTCTCACGCGCGCGCCACCTTCCCGCTCTACTCAGCTGTCACCAATCCATGCTCTCCACTCCTTCCCGCTCAGCTTTAGCTAGTCACCACTCCCTCTTCTCAGAGACTGGTAAGCTCCAGGGTCCTAGTGCCTACCAAGTCCGGCACTTGTGGCTGCTGATGTCACCGGGGTCCAATTAAAGGAGAAACACCAACCCTCCTTGGGTACACTAATTAGTCAGCTACTGAGGGGTTAGGCATAATAATCAAGGGCTCCAATAATAGGGAATAAGCACTGCAGGCATATATATTTTCCCAGATGCCCATATATAAGTGACCCACTTCCAGAGGGTCACACATGTTGTAAGTAAACGTCTGTGGCTTTTCTTCCAGTAGGAGACCTCTCTTGCCATGGTGATTAGCTGCTGTCAGCCCAGCTACCATGTCTCTCCCTCGACCTTGGAGCTTGGACTGCGTGACTGGTTGCACACCCCTCAGTATCAGTATGGCCCTGGCCCATGCTCCAATTACTAAAATAATGCCTGTATAAAATGTCTACATTACAGAAAGTGTGTGAAAGAGACACACAGCACCCATATCTTCTGCACCGACAGCTCAGATACCAATCAGGTCATTCATTTTTTTTATTTGATTAAGCTCTCATTAGTAAGGCCATCTCTCTCCATCCGCCTCCATATCCTCTCCTACTCACCATGCTGTGTCTTTATACTTCTTCCATGTTCTTTATTGTACATTATTTATTTGTATTATTTTGTCTATTTGTATTATTTATTGTTCTGGATTTTCCAATATTGTGAACAGTGAAGCACTTTCATAAAGTGAAACTATTAACTACTTAGGGGTCTATTTACTAAGCCTTGGATGGAGGTAAAGTGTCTGGAGATAAAGTACCAGGCAATCGGCTCCTAACTGCTATGCCACAGGCTGGGTTTGAAAAATGACAGTTAGGAGCCAATTGACTGGTACTTTATCTCCAGCGACTTTATCTCCATCCAAGGCTTAGTAAATAGGCCCCATATGTGTGCTTCTATGTGCTAGGGCTACTGTGCTGACATGCTTTTTGGGTGTTTTTGGTAAGTTCACCTCCTCTTCCAAAAAGCACCTAGCACCACCTTGGGGCCCCTGTGGACTCAGGGCTTTGCCTCCATAGCCAAAGTAAGGAGGGGTCCCTGTTGCTAGGTGATCAGATCACAAGAGTGATAGTCAGACGCTCCATTGGCACAGCTCACTGACACTGAGCTTGCCGGTAGCTGGCCAATCAGCAGTAAAATACTGTGCAGGCTCAGTGTATAAGCTGCAGGGAAGGAGGTGATGGATGAGCATTGCATATGAGCTGAAGAGTCGGCACAGCTAAGTAAACAGAAAAATTAAACAGTCGCCACAGCAGTGTTTTTCCCCCCAAACTTGGTGGGGTTACAATAGGAGGGTCACCACTCACTATCATCTACTGGGGATCTGCAACTCGCTAGTTCTGCCACCAACATTGTTATAAGGCAAAGATTGCTATGTAGTTATTACATTATACACTAAATGATCTAGACACGTACAATTATAACACTGCTAGCACCCCAAGAGTAGTATTACTGTCCAGACATTAATTAGAGGCTCAAGGTCACTGTGCACAATCATTTGACGTTTCTGGATAATGGACGATATTAGCCAGAACTGGCATGCCGCCCATGTGTCACCCAAAGAAGTTTAGACGTGGCCTGAATTTATTATCAATGCACCCTAAGCTGCATATCCTCCTCTGCTAGTACTTACAGCTAAACCCCCTGCATAACATATGGACACAAAGATTAAAGCCAGAATGTTATGGGTGAGGATTAACAAGCCCAATTTAGAAAACAAATTGTGACATTTAATACATTTAAATTGTATACATACATGCAGTGTAATTGCTTCATGTTTGACTGCAATTACTGCATACTTATCACATTATTATTCAGATTGTACAATATGGTTTTAAGCAGTTGAAACCAAACATATATTAAATACATATATGACATCACTGCAACTTATAAGATGCATATGTTTAGAAAATCATATTATATTGCCCTTAGAAATTAAGTTATGGTGAATTAATTTAAAAATATTATAGCTTTAACCTATATGCAATTAACACTTACCCTCTAATGAGAAGCTTTACCGACCCAGCAGTACCATGCAATAAAGCCACAGTACTGGTCATTTTGTTTCAGTCTTAAATGCCTCCATATTTAAAGCTCCTGCAGAATTTCAAGGTTTAATTGTGTTTAGATGTATACATTTATATGCGATAATTTGTGGTTTGGCATGGTGTAGACACATTATTAATAGAGATGTGTACTAACCCCAGTGTTTTGGTTTTGGATCTGGATTAATAGTCACATTTTTGTGTTGCAAAACCACCCTCACTTGTTTTGGTTTTGGATCTGTATTTTGAAAACATTTGCTAAAAATATGGTCTGTTTTTGTTCCTCCAGTATTATTAACCTCAATAACATTAATTTCTAGTCAATTTTGACTACCTCACAGTTCATTATATTGTTCACAATATTGTTCAAAGGCTGTCTGGCTGGCTGGCTGGACCAAATAACAGACCAATGGCATAAGCACATGGCAGTTTAAAAGACTATAACATATCTAAAAAACATAGCCACACAGCAGTGGCAGACAAGATGGCAGTTTAATAAACTACTGTATATGTCCTCATTGAAAGAATACTTTTGAAAGAAGAGGCCCCAAGGCAGTACAGGGGGGTGGAGTATGTCTGGGGAAGGAAGGAAGGAAGGAAGGAAGGAAGGAAGGAAGGAAGGAAGGAAGGAAGGAAGGAAGGCAGGCTCATTCTTTAACCCTTGACAGGAATACTTGCCTATTAATCTTGCATTTCAACCACTGTCAGGAATCCTTGACTATTAACATTGCTCCTCAACCCTTGACATGAATTCTTGGCTGTTGTATTAACATTGTATTCTTTTACTGCTCATTAACGTGTTGCAAAATAGTAATGTGCTGTATTAGAGCAATAAAAAATATTTTTTGTCTATGCCAAAAAGACCTTCCCCGATGCTCCTTCTCCCCCCCCCCCCCTCCCCAAAGATGAAATTGTCTTTGGGATCTCACACCCACTATTGGGGGAGATTCCGAGTTGATCGCTATTGTTTTCGTTCGCACAACATATTCTCAAAATTGCGAACACATTGCACATTAGCGAATATCCGCCCCTACGCATTTTTGCTATTTCATACGCAGTATTCCGCAAAGTAGGCGTATGCCAAATGACATCACACTAATGCGAATCCATCGCATTACTACAAACGTCACCGTAAAAATACAAACTTCTCGTAGATTTAAACATTTTTCTCAACATTGCACACGCTTTTGCCGAAAAACGCACAGCAATGGGGTATTTTTTCAAGTTATATTACACATTTCAATTCAAACTCAACAAGCCTTCCTCAATTACGAATCCAATTAGTGTAATGAATGATTGTGGTCATGACCAATTAAGTCTTCAAAGAATACCTACAGAACACTTTGTAGGCATAATTGGCCATTACCATGTTTGTTTATAAATAAGTGAAATAGATGTGTAAACTGTGCCTGGGCTAATGTTAAATAGCATATTTTAGTGTGGAGGTGTAGTGTGTGAATATATGTGTTTACATGTTTTTCTAAACAATAAGCTCCTAACTGACATAATGTGTTTGTTTGTAAATAATAAGATTAATAATCGTAAGTTTGATGTGTGTTTTTTGTAAGGTAACCAATTTCTTATAGGCAATATGCTGTTCCTTTATTGCATTAAAAAACACAACAACCGCTTAACTGAAAAATATTTTTTTTTCTTTTTTAACATTATTTTATTTTATTTTTTAACATATAACAAAAAAAAGGGAAAATTTACCAAAATTTTTGTAGCCTTTCCACATCAGCCATCATGTCCTGCAAATTGGCCTTTAAGCTGCCAAGGATGCCAGGCAGGCTTGTGGGATCTCCAACTGCACCATCTGAAATGCAGAGCAAAAATAAAATTTAAAAAATTACTCACATTACCTATTACACAAGCAAGCCACAAAGCACACTTTAATGGCAAAGGGACTACATCATGGATGTTTGAATGTTAAAACTGTACCATACCAACACACAAGCATGCTCAGCAATGTTTGTTATTGTTAAATAAAAAAAATAAAACGTGTACCACACCATGATGTACATTTACTAAGATGGGAGTTCTGTTAAGATGGGACGTTGCCCATAGCAACCAATCAGATTACACATATCTTCTAGAAGGTGCTAATTAAATGAGAAGTTGAATCTGATTGGTTGCTATGGGCAACATTCCATCTGGAATTAAACTCCCATCTTAGTAAATGTAACCCCATGCTGGGATTAATTCGCATCTGGAGTGAAGCAGACTTGTTTTTTTTGGTATTGGCCCTGCATCATCACACTGCATATCAAAATCTTAAGAAGGACAACATATCCTAGCATGCCCACACTCCCTGAAAGCCTGCCTTACTACATAAGGTGAAACAGGTTTTTAATTTTTACAATAATCATTTTTTGAGTGTAACTTTCAAAACTCAAATCATTGTGTCCTTAGCCTGGCTAACAGACTCCTGCGAGTTTAATGTGCAAATATTGCATTAACCAGGCACTATTCTTACATTTTAACCACACTCAAATTTCCACTCAGGTCTAAATGTTTGCCAGATAATGTTTCACATACAAACCGTGTTGTATATGCAAACCTGTCCACATAAGCATTTAACCTTGTCAAAAGATTGGTCACAGTACAACAATGCAATTATTTTAACGTGTCTTTCAATACTATTTAACCATTTGTAAAAAATGTGTGTGAACTTACTTTTCTCTGCCACTTCACCACCTCCCTGAAGTTGTTCCGGGGCCTCTGTTGCCCATTCAGATGGGGGCGAAGGGGTTTGGCTGGGGGATGGCAAACGGATGGGGGTGGTTGGCTGCATGGGGGTTGGTGGCTGGATGGTGAAAGGAGTCAGGATGGGGGAAGGAGGGTCCATTTTGGAAAGAGGATGGAAGGGGGAGTCGGTTACAGAGGGTGTTTTGGAAAGATAGGGTGAGGGTGGTGGAGAGATGGTTTGGGACACAGAGGGGGAGGGGGGCAGAGAGGGGAATTGGGAATAGGAGGGGTATTGGGCCGAAGAGGGGGTTTGGGCGGGAGAGGGGGTTTTGGTAAGAGACGGGGATTGGGCTGGAGAGGGGGATTGGGCAGGAGAGGGGGAGTGGGCTGGAGAGGGGGAGGTGGCCGAAGTGGGGGATTGGGCTGAAGAGGGGGAGTGGGCTGGAGAGGGGAAGTGGGCTGGAGAGGGGGAGGTGGCCAGAGAGGGGGATTGGGCTGGAGAGGGGGATTGGGCTGGAGAGGGGGATTGGGCCGAAGAGGGGGATTGGGCTGATGAGGGGGATTGTGCCGGAGAGGGGGAGTGGGCTGGAGAGGGGGAGGTGGCCGGAGAGGAGGATTGGTCCGGAGAGGGGGATTGGGCCGAAGAGGGGGATTGGGCTGAAGAGGGGGATTGTGCCGGAGAGGGGGAGTGGGCTGGAGAGGGGGAGGTGGCCGTAGTGGGGGATTGGGCTGGAGAGGGGTAGCGGGCTGGAGAGGAGGATTGGGCTGGAGAGGGGGAGGTGGCCGGAGTGGGGGATTGGGCTGGAGAGGGGGATTGGGCTGGAGAGGGGGAGGTGGCCAGAGAGGGGGAGTGGGCTGGAGAGGGGGAGTGGTCCGGAGAGGGGGAGTGGGCCGGAGAAGGGTGTGCTCCTCTTCTTGCTACCCCTGCTCGTCGTTGGGCTTGCCCTAGAATGACATATGTCATAATTAGTTTATTAGGTTCTATTGATTTTAAAACATAATGTTCAACAAACATTGTTAGTGAGCATGTTAAATAGACATATCAAGTGATTAGGTCTAGACGCTAGCATGTGTACCAACTCAGTACCCCGACATCAGTTTCACAAACACTTTGCTACACAGTCAGTACTGCTTGCCAGAAGCACACACTGTGTCATGTTTGCTCTACAATAGTACATTGACAGTCTGCTAATTTACACACTATATAACTTATTAGTGCAAATATTCTCTGTTATGTAATGTAATGTGAAACTCACTCCGTCTTCTTCGTTTGTGGATTTGTTGGCGGATCTCCGCCAACAGGTCCGGCGTGCGCCTGCGGAGGTCACTCCAGCGCCTCTCCAGCTGGATGATGGTCCTCCTGCTCCTGGCGCGGGTTCGCAATAAGCGGCGGACCTCCGCGTAGGCCTCACGCTTTACCCTATTAGGGATAAAGGGCCCTGTGCGGACTACACGGCGGTCCATTACCGCGACAAGTAGGCGCAGCTCTTGTCGGCTGAAAGCAGCTGCGCGCATGGTGCCAATGGCGTTTTCCATATATGGACTTATATTTATAGTGTATGGTGGGATGTGATTGGTTGTAAATATATGGTGTCATCTAATAAACTTTATTGATGTGTGCATTACTGTGAAGGACAGTGGGTACAGTTCGCAATAGCGGAATTTTGCAGCTGCGGAAGAACAAAAAAAACCATACACTCACAATTACACTCACACATACTCACATACGCACACAAACACTCACTCAAAATCACACACTCACACACACTCACATACACATACACAAACACACAGTCACAATCACACTCACACACACTCACATATACACACACACACACACACACACACTTATAGAAAAGTAATTGTTACAATCTGTGTACTCACCACATTTGTCAATAACAATCAGCTGCACATAGTCACCAAGTTTACGACATTTAGGATCATATGTTGTGTAATTTGTAATGTAAACAGATGCATAAGCCAAAACCAAAAATAACAAACACACAAAAAAACAGTTATTAAACCAATTATCCAAAAAAACAAATAAATGAGACATTAATAAAAAATAAAGAAACAGACAACAAGATTGTTGCAAAATACATGATAAGGATAATATTTCTGATTTATCACATAAACAAAGAATAATATAGACTCACACACCAAAACAATTACACTATGAACTTTAGCAAGCTACCTAAATGACATCAGACCAAATTGAAAATACAAATACAGTGAATTTGGGAAAATGAGAATAAATAAGGTAAAAATCAAAATACCTGAAATAATCACGGACAATGCGTGCCCTTATTTCATTCCCCCGCCGGGACACACTCCCCCAGCGATTGTCCGGCCAACCCCTGGCTCCTCATAAGGCAATTCCTCTGTTTGAGGAAGCTCTACGCAACTCCTTACAGCGATGTTATGGAGGATAGCGCACAGGACCACCATTTTACTTACCATCTCCGGCGAATACATGATGTTGCCACCAGTGCGGTGGAGCACACGAAAGCGCCCTTTAATGACACCAATCGTGCGCTCCACCAGCTGTCTAGTGGCAGTAAGCGCGGAGTTAAATGCCGTCTGTGGTCCTGGCCTGGGTTTACTGTAAGGAGTCATGAGCTAGGGGGTGCAAGGATATCCACGGTCTCCTGTTTGATAAGATGAAAATAACAAAAGTATAATTGTAAATTTAATGAAAAAATAATAAAAATATGACTGTTCCAAACATTTAAACGAAAATACTCACCCAATAACCACATGTCTTGGCCTTCCATTGATCTTAATCTCTGCCATATCCCTGAATGTCTAATGACATGTGCATCATGGGAGTTCCCCGGGAACTTAGCATTCAGGAACAGGATCTGGAGGGATGGCCTACAAACAACCATTACATTCAGAGAATGAAACAGTTTCCTGTTTCTAAAAATTTCTTCATTATGTCTTGGTGCTACAATAGCTACATGTGTGCCATCCACAACCCCAATGAACTTTCCCTGCGACATGCCGACCAGATCTCCCACCACATGCTGATACGACCCAGTGGCAACAAAATGTAACACAGCAAGGAATTGTGTCAATGCTGGTATTGCTGTAGGATACCTAATGGATTGTTCTAGATCACTCTCTATTATGGAGAGAGTGTCTAGGATTAGATGAGGTGGCAGTCTGTATCTGCGCAACACAACATCATCAGGCATCCCAAAAAGAAGGACACGGGTACGGAAAATTGGTGGCCTAACACGCCTCCGTTGCCTTGGATGATGAGGAGCCAGTTGGGGTTGGAGGGCTTGCGCCGATTGGGGTGGGAGTGGTCCCGTTGGTTGTGGTGGTACTGCTTCCGCAGCAACATGAATTGACATCATCAACTTAAAATGAAAATAAGAATCATGTTTAAAACTTTACAACAACAAAAAAAAAACATTCTCATCCATAATCAAAATCAAAATGTATGTGTGTTAACTTACTGCTTGTGCGTACTCCATTTCAAGTTTTTAATACGGACCCAAAACATATAATTGGATTTAAAAAAAAATAATAATAATAATTAGCTCCAACATACTGTAGGTTAACAACAAAAAAACGAAATAATTAGAGATATCAACCCTAGCTATATAATTAATGCAACAATATATTGTCTCCAAAATAAGTATGACTAATGTAAATTAATAAAACAGAAAAATTATAAATAAAAACACTGAAAAAACATATCCATAAAAAACCGGGGGTCCTTTAGTAGCTAATACAGAAAAAATCAGCCCGACTTTGTCAAAAGTAAATGCTTTGTAAACAAACAAATAAGACACCTACAAGAGAGAGAAATGGCCAATAAGAAAACAGATACACACTTACAACAAACACACACCAGGACACACAGGGATTGGCCACTTACCTGCTCAACAAAAGTAGATGAAAATGTGGAGGCCCAAAACAAACAAAAAATGGCGACTTGCCAGGAAAAGATATGTGTTCTAAAGCAACACTGAGACACTTACAAAAGAGAGAAATGGCCTATAAGAAAACAGATACACACTTACAACAAACACACACCAGGACACACAGGGATTGGCCACTTACCTGCTCAACAATAGTAGATGAAAAATCAAAACAAAAATGGCCTACTTGGCTACAAAATAAATATGTGTACACACACCACTAATGACACACCTACAAGAGAGAGAAATGGACTATAAGAAATAAAGTATACACTCTCAACAATAGAACGGACACACTGTAAATTACAGCTCACAAAAATATTACATAGTACATAAGAATACATTTATAT
Organism: Pseudophryne corroboree; assembly: GCF_028390025.1. Lineage (NCBI taxonomy): Eukaryota > Metazoa > Chordata > Amphibia > Anura > Myobatrachidae > Pseudophryne > Pseudophryne corroboree. Next base: position 124,369,728 of record NC_086451.1, on the reverse strand, counting down.
GGCAAAAAATTAACCACCAAAATAGTAATACCCTGTTTAAAACACTACAAACGAACATTGCACACCCATACATACTTGCTTTGTTAATAGCCTAATTTAGTAATACAAACAAAAGTAAACTCGCATAAAATAAGCACTACGCAACACAACATTAAAACATTTGCTAACAAACAAATGCACATTTGTCTGCAATATACTGAAACAAAAACTCACTCTGCAAAGTTTGACCAAACACGACCACCTTCTCTGAAAAACCACAAACCTCCATCTGCCTTCATACACCCACTCACACAGGCTGCAATCCAGACTCTTAAATAGGCTGTACAATTACTGGAAGAATTAGCATAATTGACACCTGTGTGAATTACCGCACTGGACACTCAGCTATAAATAGCTACACACCTGTGCGAACACACATGCCACCAGCAACATGGCTACTCGTGAGCAGTTGGCAGCAGAGATGGACCGCGTGCACCAGCAGATGTCCGCTTTGACACATAGGCGCCTAGCGTTAAGGAAGCAGATGATGGAATCCGCAGGTGCTGATTCTGAAGTAGCGGGACCCAGTACTAGAGACATTCCATCTTCTGATACCCAGCAGTTAGGAGTGGATACCCTGCCAGACATACATACTGGGGGAACTGAGGGAGATTCTGCAATACCCTCACAAACACAAACTACACAAGCAGCTAGTGAAGAGGCTACTTCTAAGAAAAAAAAGGCAGCCCGCCTTCACTAAGAGGGAGTTACGTGTTTTGGTCACACAGGCCATGGCAAAAATACATCGAGGACCAAAAAACATGGGTGCTGCAACCAAAGATATAATCTGGAGGGACATCACTGATTCTGTTAATGAAGTCGGCTCAATAGTCAGAACATCACAGGAAGTTCGAAGACGGAAATTGTATATTGCCAGTCCATTTTCTGTGCCAAGTATTCTTAAAAAGTTAGTTAGATGTGATGTTGCCTATAGCAACCAAATGCATAACATGTGTACTATATATTAAAGCAGGTATTCATAATTTTTCTCTACCTTGCCCCTATTTTTCCCCACATATGTAGTTGTGCCGACTTCAAATCCCGCCTGAAGGGCAAGAGGTCTGTGGAGTGGAATGCCTCGAGGGCAACAGGGGGAGGTCCAGATGCCACTGTGGAGTACACAGAACTTGAGGAGATGGCGATGGACTGTGTCAGTTACGAGGAGGAGGTAGGGGTGTCTCATATGGACACGGACCTGCCTGAAATACTGATGGCACATGACTTGCCAGGTAAGTTTACACACATATTCCTAAACAACTAATTAAGTGGATCCAAAAGTCTCATGTTTAATTGTAAAACTCTTTTTCCACTCATTCTTCTATTTCCTTTGAACATAACACAGCACAGGTGGATGATCAGCTAGAGTCAGAGGAGGGTTATGTGGCTGAGGCTGAGGTGGAGGGACCTAGTGTCTCTGGCACTGTGGGACCACAAATCCCACCCATTCAGATTCCAACTGGACCCCCCACCCAACCCTCTGCTATCCCGGACATCCTGTCTCAAATAGCAAGGTATGGTTAGAGCCTGAATGCTTTTCAAGACAGGATGATCCGGGAGGTTAGCCAGATACCTGTCCGGCTCAATGAGCACAGAACCAGTGTGGAGCAAGGTTTAGCTCAACTCTGCCAAGGTCTGGCAGAGATCAGGCAGGGCCAAGAGCAACTCGCCTCCTCCTTCAAAGACATAGCAAAATCCATCTTGCAAGGGCTCCAGGACATCGCTGTCTCCCTTGCCCACAGTGGCAGAGAGCCAGCCACATCTGCTCCCTCCCCTCCCTCTGCCCAGGAAGAACATCCCACTGGGCAGGGCCCTCGAAGGTTGCCTTGCAGACCGAGCCATGAAGAACTTCATCAGGCGGGAAAAAAGAAGAGAAAGTGATGTCTCTCCAGATGGGCAGCACCCATGTTTTTCATGTTGCCTCAATGTATTTCTCTAACGTCCTAGTGGATGCTGGGGACTCCGTAAGGACCATGGGGAATAGACGGGCTCCGCAGGAGACTGGGCACTCTAAAGAAAGATTCAGTACTATCTGGTGTGCACTGGCTCCTCCCTCTATACCCCTCCTCCAGACCTCAGTTAGAATCTGTGCCCGGCCAGAGCTGGGTGTTCCTAGTGGGCTCTCCTGAGCTTGCTAGAAAAGAAAGTATTTTGTCAGTTTTTTTATTTTCAGAGAGCTTCTGCTGGCAACAGACTCTCTGCTACGTGGGACTGAGGGGAGAGAAGCAAACCTACTCACTGCAGCTAAGTTGCGCTTTTTAGGCTACTGGACACCATTAGCTCCAGAGGGATCGAACACAGGTACCTAACCTTGATCGTCCGTTCCCGGAGCCGCGCCGCCGTCCCCCTCGCAGAGCCAGAAGTACAGAAGCAGCAGAAGCAAGAAGACATCAAAATCGGCGGCAGAAGACTCCTGTCTTCACTTAAGGTAACGCACAGCACTGCAGCTGTGCGCCATTGCTCCCGCAGCACACCCACACACTTTGGTCACTGTAGGGTGCAGGGCGCAGGGGGGGGGGGGCGCCCTGGGCAGCAATTAAGATACCTGATGGCAAAAGTATACATATATACAGTCAGGCACTGTATATATGTGCGAGCCCCCGCCATTTTTACACATGAGAAGCGGGACAGAAGCCCGCCGCTGAGGGGGCGGGGCCTTCTTCCTCAGCACACAAGCGCCATTTTCTCTTCACAGCTCCGCTGGAAGGACGCTCCCCAAGCTCTCCCCTGCAGTATACAGGTGCAATAGAGGTAAAAAAGAGAGGGGGGGGGGCACATAAATTTAGGCGCAGATATATATATATATATATATATATATATATAAAAACAGCAGCTACTGGGTAAACACTAAGGTACAGTGTAATCCCTGGGTTATATAGCGCTGGGGTGTGTGCTGGCATACTCTCTCTCTGTCTCCCCAAAAGCCTTTGTGGGGTCCTGTCCTCAGTCAGAGCGTTCCCTGTATGTGTGCGGTGTGTCGGTACGCCTGTGTCGACATGTTTGATGAGGAAGGATACGTGGAGGCAGAACAAGTGCAAATAGATGTGGTGTCGCCCCCGACGGGGCCGACACCTGATTGGATGGATATGTGGAAGGTGTTAAATGATAATGTAAGCTCCTTACATAACAGATTGGATAAAGCTGTAGCCTTGGGACAGTCGGGGTCTCTACCCATGCCTGCTCCCACAGCGCAGAGGCTGTCAGGGTCTCAAAAGCGCCCAATATCCCAGTTAGTTGACACAGATGTCGACACAGAATCTGATTCCAGTGTCGATGACGATGATGCAAAGTTGCAGCCTAAAATGACTAAAGCAATCCGCTACATGATTGTGGCAATGAAGGATGTGTTACACATTTCTGAGGAAAATCCTGTCCCTGACAAGAGGATTTATATGTATGGGGAGAAAAAGCATGAAGTGGCTTTTCCCCCGTCACATGAATTGAAAGTCTATTTACACACTTTCTGGTACGCTGCTGAGGCCAGCAATTGCTTCGGCCTGGATGTGTAGAGTGGTAGCAGCATGAACGGATACTCTGTCTGACGAGTTAGATACCCTGGACAGGGACTCTGTTCTAATGACCCTGGCACATATCAAGGACGCGGTCCTATATATGCGGGATGCCCAGAGGGACATTTGCCTGCTGGGCTCTAGAGTAAACGCAATGTCCATTTCTGCCAGAAGTGTCTTATGGACTCGACAATGGACAGGGGATACCGACTCTAAAAAACACATGGAGGTTTTACCTTATAAGGGTGAGGAATTGTTTGGGGACAGTCTCTCAGACCTAGTTTCCACAGCTACGGCTGGGAAGTCAAATTTCTTGCCTTATGTCCCGCCACAGCCTAAGAAAGCACTGTATTACCAAATGCAGTCCTTTCGTTCGCAAAAGAGCAAGAAAGTCAGAGGTGCATCCTTTCTTGCCAGAGGCAGGGGTAGAGGAAAGAGGCTGCACCACGCAGCTAGTTCCCAGGAACAAAAGTCCTCCCCGGCTTCCACTAAATCCACCGCATGACGCTGGGGCTCCACAGGCGGAGCCAGGAGCCGTGGGGGCGCGTCTCCGACATTTCAGCCACCAGTGGGTTCGCTCACGGGTGAATCCTTGGGCTATACAAGTTGTGTCTCAGGGATACAAACTGGAATTCGAGGTGACGCCCCCTCACCGTTACCTAAAATCGGCATTGCCAGCGTCCCCCATGGAAAGGGAGGTAGTGCTGGCAGCAATTCACAAGTTATACCTCCAGCAGGTGGTTGTAAAGGTTCCTCTCCTTCAATAGGGAAGGGGTTACTATTACACTATGTTTGTAGTACCGAAACCGGACGGTTCGGTCAGACCCATCTTGAATTTAAAATCCCTGAACATTTATCTGAAGAAATTCAAGTTCAAAATGGAATCGCTCAGAGCGGTCATTGCAAGCCTGGAAGAGGGGGATTTTATGGTGTCTCTGGACATCAAGGATGCTTACCTGCATGTCCCCATTTATCCACCTCATCAGGAGTACCTCAGATTTGTGGTACAGGACTGTCATTACCAATTCCAGACGTTGCCGTTTGGGCTCTCCACGGCACCGAGAATATTTACCAAGGAAATGGCGGAAATGATGGTGCTCCTGAGAAAGCAAGGAGTCACAATTATCCCATACTTGGACGATCTCCTCATAAAGGCGAGGTCCAGAGAGCAGTTGCTGATCAGCATAGCACACTCTCAGGAAGTGTTGCAACAGCACGGCTGGATTCTGAATATCCCAAAATCGCAGCTGATTCCTACGACGCGTCTGCCCTTTCTGGGCATGATTCTGGACACAGACCAGAAGAAGGTGTTTCTCCCGGCGGAGAAGGCTCAGGAGCTCGTGACTCTAGTCAGAGACCTCTTAAAACCAAAACAGGTGTCGGTGCATCACTGCACGCGAGTCCTGGGAAAGATGGTGGCATCATACGAAGCCATTCCCTTCGGCAGGTTCCATGTGAGGATCTTTCAGTGGGATCTGTTGGACAAGTGGTCCGGATCGCATCTTCAGATGCATCGGCTGACCACCCTGTCCCCCAGGGCCAGGTTGTCTCTTCTGTGGTGGCTGCAGAGTGCTCACCTTCTCGAGGGCCGCAGGTTCGGCATACAGGACTGGGTCCTGGTGACCACGGATGCGAGCCTCCGAGGATGGGGGGAAGTCACTCAGGGAAGAAACTTCCAAGGGTTGTGGTCAAGTCAGGAGGCTTGTCTGCACATAAATATCCTGGAACTAAGGGCCATATACAACGCCCTGAGTCAAGCGGAGCCTCTGCTTCGCAACCAACCGGTGCTGATTCAGTCAGACAACATCACCGCAGTGGCTCATGTAAACCGCCAGGGCGGCACAAGAAGCAGAGTGGCGATGGCGGAAGCCACCAGGATTCTTCGTTGGGCGGAGAATCACGTGCATGCACTGTCAGCAGTGTTCATTCCGGGAGTGGACAACTGGGAAGCAGACTTCCTCAGCATTCACGACCTCCACCCGGGAGAGTGGGGACTTCATCAAGAAGTCTTCACGCAGATTGCAAGTCGGTGGGAACTGCCACAGGTGGACATGATGGCGTCCCGCCTCAACAAAAAGCTAAAAAGGTATTGCGCCAGGTCAAGGGACCCTCAGGCGATAGCTGTGGACGCACTGGTAACACCGTGGGTGTTCCAGTCGGTCTATGTGTTTCCTCCTCTTCCTCTCATACCCAAGGTACTGAGAATCGTAAGGAAAAGAAGAGTGAAAACAATACTCATTGTTCCGGACTGGCCAACAAGGACTTGGTACCCGGAACTGCAAGAGATGCTCACAGAGGAACCATGGCCTCTGCCTCTCAGACAGGACCTGTTGCAACAGGGGCCCTGTCTGTTCCAAGACTTACCGCGGCTGCGTTTGACGGCATGGCGGTTGAACGCCGAATCCTAGCAGAAAAGGGCATTCTGGATGAAGTTATTCCTATGCTGATAAAGGCTAGGAAGGACGTGACAGCAAAGCATTATCACCGTATATGGCGAAAATATGTTGCTTGGTGTGAGGCCAGGAAGGCCCCTACAGAGGAATTCCAGCTGGGTCGATTCCTGCACTTCCTACAGTCAGGTGTGACTATGGACCTAAAATTAGGGTCCATAAAGGTCCAGATTTCGGCCCTATCCATCTTCTTTCAAAAAGAACTGGCTTCACTGCATGAGGTTCAGACGTTTGTTAAGGGAGTGCTGCATATTCAGCCCCCTTTTGTGCCACCAGTGGCACCTTGGGATCTTAACGTGGTGTTGGATTTCCTGAAATCTCACTGGTTTGAGCCACTTAAGACCGTGGGACTAAAGTATCTCACGTGGAAAGTGGTCATGCTGTTGGCTTTAGCTTCAGCTAGGCGTGTGTCAGAATTGGCGGCTTTGTCATGTAAAAGCCCCTATCTTGTTTTCCATATGGACAGGGCAGAATTGCGGACTCGTCCGCAGTTTCTGCCAAAGGTGGTGTCATCTTTTCATTTGAACCAACCTATTGTGGTGCCTGCGGCTACTCGTGACTTGGAGGACTCCAAGTTGCTGGACGTAGTCCGGGCTTTGAAGATTTATGTAACCAGAATGGCTGGAGTCTGGAAGACTGACTCGCTGTTTATCCTGTATGCATCCAAAAAGCTGGGTGCTCCTGCTTCAAAGCAAACTATTGCTCACTGGATCTGTAACACGATTCAGCAGGCTCATTCTGCGGCGGGATTGCCGCAGCCGAATTCAGTGAAAGCCCATTCCACAAGGAAAGTGGGCTCTTCTTGGGCGGCTGCCCGAGGGGTCTCGGCATAACAGCTTTGCCGAGCTGCTACTTGGTCGGGTTCAAACACTTTTGTAAAATTCTACAGGTTTAATACCCTGGCTGAGGAGGACCTTGTGTTTGCCCATTCGGTGCTGCAGAGTCATCCGCACTCTCCCGCCCGTTTGGGAGCTTTGGTATAATCCCCATGGTCCTTACGGAGTCCCCAGCATCCACTAGGACGTTAGAGAAAATAAGAATTTACTCACCGGTAATTCTATTTCTCGTAGTCCGTAGTGGATGCTGGGCGCCCGTCCCAAGTGCGGACTTTCTGCGATACGTGTATATAGTTATTGCTTAACAAAGGGTTATGGTTATGTAGCATCGGTTGAGTGATGCTCAGTTGTTGTTCATACTGTTAACTGGGTAAGTTTATCACAAGTTGTTCAGTGTGATTGGTGTGGCTGGTATGAGTCTTACCCTGGATTCCAGAATCCTTTCCTTGTAATGTCAGCTCTTCCGGGCACAGTTTCCTTAACTGAGGTCTGGAGGAGGGGCATAGAGGGAGGAGCCAGTGCACACCAGATAGTACTGAATCTTTCTTTAGAGTGCCCAGTCTCCTGCGGAGCCCGTCTATTCCCCATGGTCCTTACGGAGTCCCCAGCATCCACTACGGACTACGAGAAATAGAATTACCGGTGAGTAAATTCTTATTTTTTTTGTGTTGGCTTGTGTGGCCAGAATGGAGAACTCCCTCAAAGTGAAAGGATCTATTTCTGTTTCTGTATATTGTAGCCTGTGAGTTTTTTTCCTTTACACCAGAGCCATCTTCCTCTTCCTACCGTGCTGTGTATTGTTGTGTTTGTGTGTTGGTTCCAGAATCTAACTCAGTTCCCCTAAAAATTATGTCTGGCTGGGTGTTCACAACATATAATTTTTTTTCTTTAAAATTCAAATTTTGTCAGAAGATGGTGTTTCCCTAGTACTGGGTTCTGCTATGTGATTTGTGTCAGTGGCATCTGCTTGCTGCTATGTTCATCTTTGTCTGTGATGCTCACCTGTAGCCATGTTGTTTTGCCCAATGAATATATTTTTTGAGTAAAAAAATATTGAAATTATTTTTGTTTGTGTACTTTATTAAAGTTAATGCATTATGTACAATTTAGCCCAATAAAGTTTAGCATGGCATATAGACATTTGTGGAACAAGGGAACAATCCGAATATTCATACAAACATTGCATCTTTCAAAATGCAACAGGTATGCCTTGCACAACACTTTACTGGCCATATAAAAATAGTATTTACAAATAGGTTCTTGGGTTACTAGGGGCAACATGACATAATATCAAACATTGACAGATATTCCCACCAAAGTTAAACATTTATAAAAAAACAAACAAAAAAAAGTGTAGGCTGCATTATGTTGCTCATGATATTTGTTATGTGCAAAGGAATATTTTTATGTCGTTTAGATTTTGCTGATGTAGTTTTTAAGTTTGGTTATTTCCACTTGTTTGCATTTGGTAGTATTTATGTCAAAATTAAAACATGCATTTAACATCAATGTTTAGTTAATAACTAAAACAAATCATGCCTTATTTGGCAGCGTGTCAGATTTATAGCTGCTAACAACAGAAATGTAATGTGTCCACACAATTGCTGTTTGCAGTATTTCAGAAGAGCAGTGTTTGGAAAGTAATTGGACAACAGATGAATGGAATTTCTAATTAACTGCTAATTATTGCAGACACACTTGTAACAGTACTTCGCAAATGCAGAGTAACTGCAGACCTACTCCTATGCTGCGTTAAGATAGCGAACATTTGTTGTGTTCATTTTACCATCGGGAACGCATTTCTGCTCAAAACACGCCTACTGCTGGTTGCATGCTCCCACACTAGCCGCCCACTTTCACGCCCATTTTGTTAGATAGCGAAGCCGAGCCTCTGTCACGCCTTCGTCACTCCCTGTTTTCGGTAGTGTAGTAAGAGAAAAAATTCTGTTAGTCATTTTGCACAAGCGTCGTATCGCTGCCTTTGCGCACGCGCAGTTCAGCAGTCGCGCATGTGCAGTTTGCGGATTTCCGCCATTTGCGATGCGATGAACTGCTGCGAACAACTCGGAATGAGGGCCATTGTTGGGTATTAAAAATGTCATGCTCAGTTTAACAAACCAAGCACTTCAGTGACAGGGTTTGCCACCTTTGTGATTGAAGTGATTGGTTTGGGCCTCCACAAACCAATTTTTTTGTAATGACTACCTCTGATCATTAATGAGGAGGTTTATGATGAGGGTGTTGGTGGTGGAGATTGAATGGGCTGATCCAAACTGCTGATAGTTATTATTTTACAAATTGTTAAATTTTATAAAAAATCTACTACCTTTGGCCTCACAAATGGAACAGATTCCTTCACAAATGTTTTTTAGGATTTGTGTAAAAATAATCCCACACCCAAGAGGTGACCTTTTTGATTTTGTGCCCAGGCATCACATTGGATTTCTTTTTATCATGGGCAAGAACTGCTGCCACTGATGGCTGACTTATACAAATAACATTATCAAAATCCTCATTAACATCAAACATCCCCCTCATTCTGTTCCACACTAACATCCTCAATATATATCATGTCACCATCTTTACTTGTACTGCTCATCCCAAAATTTGCAAAAATAGCGGAAGAAGTCTGCTCTATCAGTACAATATCAGAAATGTCAAACTCACACATAGCTAACATGGACAGCCCTAGACACTCCTCAGTAATTTGTGATCACATAGATTGCTATTCTTCTGTGGGGAGGGTTTGGGGGGCACTAATTTCTGTTTTAAAGGCGACACCTCTTTTCTTTACCATTGTGAGATACATTATTTTGATTTTAGGTTCCCTTTCTAAAACTTTCTGCCACCTGGCAGCAGCCACAGCACTAGTACTGATTGTCTGCTCCTGCTCTTCTATCGACTGATCTATATCGACTGACAGCACTATTAATAAGTAAAGGTGGCATCTACTGAACATTCATTTTTAACAGTGCTTGTACCTGTTCTGAATATACTGCAGTAACCAAGGGTTATGATTACTGAACATTATTTGTACAGTAGCTGAGTAACATCACACATTTTTTTCTTTCACAATGCAGTAATGAACGGGTAGTATCTACTAAACACTATTTAAATACAGTGCCTGAACAATAAAATACACTTTTTTTTATAATGATGATCTTCCTAACACTGACACAGTCACAGAGCTGTAGCTCACAGACCTTCATTGAGGTCACTGGGTCTGAGGGTAACAGAGTATCCCACTGCTCTTAATTACAGTCACTCTTAATTATTAACAATCACAGTAGCTCTTAATCACACTGCAGCCCACAGCTCTTCACTGATGACTCGGAGGGGGAAATTTTCTAAAGGTCAGTTTTGGCAGATTTGAATTTATATTTGTGAAAAAGACGCAATTTTGCTAATCGCTAATTAATTATGGATTAATTTGCATAAAAGTCACATGTCAAATGTGACTTCATACTACAAATCACGGAAAATTTCCCATCAGTGCAAACATCAACAAAATAACATTGGTAACATTGGAAATAGAGATGAGTGCGTTCGGTTTCCTGAGAACCGAACCCTACTGGACTACACTACCCGAGCCCGGGTCCGAGCCCAACTCAGGTTTTTCCTGCCTGACTAGGAAACCAGAACGAAGCAAAACATCATCATCCCGCTGTTGGATTCTAGCGGTTTTGGATTCCATATAAGGAGCCGCGCGTCGTCACCATTTTCACTTTGGAATTGGAGAGTGTAGTAAGAGGACGTGTCTCCGTCCTCAGTGTCTGTGCGGGAGGGAAAGTGGGGTAGCGATTCCAGTGCTGTCTTGTGCTGCTCAGTCCAGTGTAGTGTCTTATGCTGCATCAGTCCAGTCAGAGTGGTGGTGTCCTCTGCTGCCATATGTCCAGTGTAGCTGTATAAGTCCAGTCCAGTGGTGAGTTGTGCTGCATCAGTCCAGTTGTGGTGTCCCTGTACTGCTGTTTAAGTCCAGTGGTACTGCCGTATAAGTCCAGTGATAATACCGTATATGTCCAGTAATACTGCAGTATAAGTACAGTGATAATGCCGTATAAATCCAGTGAAGTGGTACTGCCGTATAAATCCAGTCCAGTGATACTGCCGTATATGTCCAGTGGTGCTGCCATATAATTCCAATGATACTGCCGTATATGTCCTGTGGTACTGCCGTATAAATCCAGTGGTAATGCCGTATAAATCCAGTCCAGTGATACTGCCGTATAAGTCCAGTGATACTACCGTATATATCCAGTGGTTCTGCTGTATAAATCCAGTCCAGTGATACTGTCATATATGTCCAGTGATACTGCCATATAGTTCCAGTGATACTGCCGTATATGTCCAGTGGTACTGTCGTATAAATTCATTGCACCTGGCGTATAAATCCAGTCCAGTGATATTGCCGTATAAATCCAGTGATACTGCCGTATATATCCAGTGGTTGTGCCGTATAAGTCCAGTGATACTGCTGTGGAAATCCAGTGATACTGCCGTATAAGTCCAGTGATACTGCTGTATAAATCCAGTGATACTGCCCTATATGTCCAGTGGGACTGCCGTATAAGTCCAATGATACTGCAGTATAAGTCCAGTGATACTGCTGTATATGTCCAGTGGTACTGCCGTATAAATCCATTGGTACTGGCATATAAGTCCAGTCCAGTGGTACTGCCGTATAAGTCCAGTCCAGTGGTGCTGCCATATAAGTTCAGTGGTGCCGTCCTGTACTGTATATTATTTATTCCAAATAAAGGGGTTATTAATATTTAATACAAATAATTTTTACAGGGTTTGCCCTGTGTGGTGTAGAAGTACGCTCTCCTATGCTGCATTTTGTTATATAACTCCAGAAAAAAAATGGAGAACAAAAATTTGGAAAATAAAATAGGGAAAGATCGAGAACCACGTCGTCCTCCTACTGCTGCTGCTGCCACTGCTGCTGTTGTTGCTGCTGAGAGTCGATCGTCATCCCAGAGGGGAATCCGGAAGACCACTTGTACTACTTCAACTAAGCAAATTACTGTCCAACAGTCCTTTGCGAAGAAAATGAAATATGACAGCAGTCATCCTTTTGCAAAGCGGATAACTGAGGCCTTGACAGCTATGTTGGTATTAGACATGCATCCGGTATCCACCATTACTGCAGTGGGACTGCAGTGCCAACCCTAGATGGGCCAGTTGTTTGTGCCACACACTTGTGTCACCTAGCTTAGTCATACAGCTACCTCATTGCACCTCTTTTACTTCTTTGCATGATGTGCTGATTGAGGCCTAATTTTTAAATCTGCCATCCTGTCTGACACTGCAGTACCACTCCTAGATGGGCCAGGTGTTTGTGCCTTACAACTGTGTCGCTTAGCTTAGTCATACAGCTACCTCATTACTCCTCTTTTACTTCTTTGCATGATGTACTGCTTGGGGACAAGTTTTTTTTTAAGTGCAATCATGTCTGCCACTGCAATGCCACTCCTAGATGGGCCAGGTATTTCTGCCGCACACTTGTGTCGCTTAGCTTAGTCATACAGCAACCTCATTGCACCTCTTTTACTTCTTTGCATGATGTGCTCTTTTGGGACTAGTCTTTTTTAAGTGCCATCCTGTCTGCCACTCCTAGATGGGCCAGGTGTTTGTGCCGCACACTTGTGTCACTTAGTTTTGCCATCCAGCTATCTCATTGCACCTCTTTTTCTTATTTTCAGCATGTGCTGTTTGGGGACTATTTTTTAAATCTGCCATCCTGTCTGACACTACAGTGCCACTGCTAGATGGGCCAGGTGTTTGTGCCGCACACTTGTGTCCCTTAGTTTAGCCATTAAGCTACCCCATTGCACCACTTTTTCTTCTTTGCATCATGTGCTGTTTGGTGGACTTTTTTTTAAATCTGCCATCCTGTCTGACACTGCAGTGCCACTCAAAGATGGGCCAGGTGTTTGTGCCGCACACTTGTGTCACTTATCTTAGTCATACAGCTACCTCATTGCACCTCTTTTACTTCTTTGCATGATGTGCTGTTTGGGGACAAGTTTTTTTAAGTGCCATCCTGTCTGCCACTGCAGTGCCACTCAAAGATGGGCCGGGTGTTTGTGCCGCACACTTGTGTCGCTTAGCTTAGTCATACAGCTACCTCATTGCACTTCTTTTACATCTTTGCATGATGTGCTGTTTGGGGACTAGTTTTTTTTTACCATCAATAATTTTTTATTATTTCCAACAAAAAAAGGGTAGGGTACAGAAATAAAGAGGGGGGGGGGGTTGATAAACATTTATAATGGGGGAAACATCCATAATAACAGAATTGCAGTGCATCTAAGTTGAATATGATATCTGCATATATGTTCACGAACATATATGAGCACAAAGAGATCAAAGTATTTATGAACTGGGGCCAAGGAGTCATCCGGTTCATTCAAAGGGAACAGGTTGGGACCAGGACTAGAAGTGGTCAGTAAGGATTGGGACTGGACTCTACTTATTCCATACTCCTGCCATAATGACCAAGCTGGTAAGTTTGCAGGGGGGTGAAGCGACATTGCCACAAACTGCGTTTCCATCTCACAATGGAATTCAAATTTTTTAATAACCTTTGAGATATGTGGCAATGTAGTCTGTTTCCAATTTTGCGCCAGAGCTGCTTTTGCCACAATAAGAATGTGACCCAATACATATTTGTGTCGGGAGGATAGGGTATCCGGCATCAAATTAAGCAACGCCATAGTAGGGGAGGGGCTTAGAGACATATGGAGGACATAATTAATTAAATCAAATACAGCCGCCCAAAAGGAGACCAGTAGGGGACAGGACCAAAAAATTTGAAATATATCGCCTACTTCCCCACATTGCCACCAACAAAATTTTGAGCATGAGGGCCAGAACATATGGAGTCTATCCGGGGTGAGATATAGTCTGTTCAATAACTTTATGTGCATCTCAGTGTGGTTGAGACACTTAGACATATTATGTGAACACATATAAACGTTGCTCCATTGGGAATCTGACAGTCCGAGGCCCAAATCCTCCTCCCACTTAATTTGTGGCTTGACTTTAGGGTTGGGCAATAAAGCTATGAGAGTGCTGTACCAAAAGGATATTTCGCCCTTAGAGTCAGTCACATTCAGCCTGGCGTAAACCCGATGAGTATACGTATTAACATCTCTGGTGACAACAGGAAGCGAGCTCCACCAATGACTAATTTGGTAATAACTCAGTCGTGAGGAGTCAGGTAAGGAAAACATAGATTGCAGGGTGGGGAAAGGTAGCATTACTGAACTGTCTAATAGATCACTCAATGTGGAGAGGTCATAAATATGCCATCGAGATATATTCAAATTCAGAATTAGTTTCATAAGGGCACAAAGAGAAATGGATGTAAAGGTGGGTGGTGTAGCAGTCAGTTTTGCCACTAATTTGTCCCATGTTCGCAGTGATGCACGAGTAGAGGGAAGTGTTAGTAAAGGAGATGGTCTAAGACTCTTAGGGGTATGTAATATATCCCCCAACGGGTATGCTGTACATGCTTCTCTCTCCAGACAAGCCCATCCCAGTTCTGATCCCGCAACCCCAAACATCCTTACATGTGCCAATATACAGTTACACGCCTCATGGTAAAGTGTAAGATCTGGCATCGCCAGTCCTCCTAAATTCTTGGGTAAAACCATCCGTGAGCGAGCATTCTTAGGGGCCTGTGATGCCCATATATATTTTACCATAATGGCCGAAAATTTATCAAGGTACCGGTTAGGAAAGGAGTAGGGTATTGGGGGTCATTCCGAGTTGTTAGCTCGTTGCCAATTTTCGCAACGGAGCGATTAAGGCAAAAATGCGCATGCGCATGGTTCACATTGCGCATGCGGTTTGTATTTTAGCTCAAAACTTAGTAGATTTACTCACGTCCGAATGAAGATTTTTCATCGTTGAAGTGATCGGAATGTGATTGACAGGAAGTGGGTGTTTCTGGGCGGAAACTGGCCGTTTTCTGGGAGTGTGCGGAAAAACGCAGGCATGTCAGGGAAAAATGTAGGAGTGTCTGGAGAAACGGGGGATTGGCTGGGCGAACGCTGGGTGTGTGTGTGACGTCAAACCGGGAACGAAATGGGCTGAGCTGATTGCACTGTAGGAGTAAGTCTCGAGCTACTCAGAAACTGCTAAAAATTTTCTATTCGCAATTCTGCTAATCTTTCGTTCGCTATTCTGCTAAGCTAAGATACACTCCCAGAGGGCGGTGGCTTAGCGTGTGCAATGCTGCTAAAAGCAGCTAGCGAGCGAACAACTCGGAATCACCCCCATTGTACAGAAGAGGTACATCAGTTTGGGAAGGAGGAACATCTTGAACGCAGCTAGACGTCCAAGCCAAGATATATAGTGCCCAAGATCTGGTTAAAAGTGTGAAGGAGGCGAGAAGGGGTTTAAGGTTGTGCTCCAATACTGTCTCTATATTAGGGGACATGGAAACACCTAAGTAATTGAGGGACGAAGTTTGCCAGTTATAGGGATATTTTAATTGAAGGGTAGCACGAAAATCAGAGAGATTAATTGGCAGGGCATCCGTTTTTGATGTATTAAGCTTGTAGTAAGAGGCTCTACTATAATCATCCAATAAAGAGTGTAAGTGGGGAAGGGACTTTATGGGGTCGGTAACAAATAGTAGGACATCATCAGCGAAGAGGCACAATTTATGCGACTGTGTCCCAAGAGAAACACCAGGGAACAAGGGGCTGAGACGGATTTTCGCAGCAAGAGGTTATATTGCTAGCAAAAAGATTAGCGCGGACAGGGGGCAGCCCTGTATTGTGCCGTTAGTAATGGGAAATACACCTGATAGGAAGCCATTACTAAACACTCGAGCCGAGGGGCAATTGTATAATGCAAACATGGAGGTGAAAATCCAACCGCTAAAACCAAAGTTGGATAGGACTGATCTCATATATGGCCAACTTAACTGATCAAACGCCTTCTCCGCATCCAAGGATAGCAGGAGGAGACCCCGATCAGACGGCAAAGAGTCGAGGATATTAAAGACTCTGCGGGTGTTGTCCGATGCTTGCCTTCCCGGTACAAACCCTACTTGGTCCTGGTGGATCAAGGTAGGCAAGAAAAGCTTCACTCGAGCGGCAATAATCTGGGCAAATAATTTAATTTCTCCATTCAATAACGCTATAGGGTGGTAATTTTGGCAGGAAGAGAGGTCCTTCCCCGGCTTAGGCAACGTCACCACTTGTGCCTCCAGCATCTCCCCAGGGGGTCGCCTGTCTCAGTCATGTCATTAAAAACGTTGGTCAATGTAGGTGTCAATAGCCCTTTGTATATTTTATAAAAATCGTTTATGAAACCATCTGGTCCCGGTGCTTTACTGGAGAGCATTGACTTGATCACCTCATCAACTTCATCAGAGGTCCAGGGAGCACTCAAGAGCTCTACCTGGGCCTCCGACAAAGAAGGAATACTCAGAGAACCTAAAACGCTATCAATGGATGATGCAGTAGGTTGTTGGATGGTGGGGTCTGATGAGAGATTATATAGTTGGGCGTAGTAATGGGCAAATTGGTTTGAGATATCCAATGGATTAGAGATTTTTAAACCGGAGGGGGAGAGTAAAAATTTAATTTTATTCCGAGCCTGTTGGGATCGTAATCTTCGGGCCAGTAACCTGCCCGGTCTATTTCCCGCTATAGAGAATCTCTTGCGTAATCTATTCAGAGCTTGTTGTGTTCGGGCCATTAGTAGTTTTTGCAGTTGGCCCCGTACAACGGCAAGCTCCTTTCGAATGGACAGAGATGGGGTCTGTTTGTTTATTGATTTTCTAAACACTTCAATTTAGCTTCTAAATCGCTCTGTAATTTTGCTGATTGGCGTTTCAGCAATTCCCTTCTTAGATAGCTGCTCCCCTAACCACTGCTTTTAAGGCAAACCAGTGATTACATGTTGACGTGTCTGAAGGGGAATTAGATAATTGATAACCTGATATACTGTCCTTGATCATTTTCTTAGATATTTGATTGGAGAGCAAGTGGGGGGATAGTCACCAAGGGTGGGGGGGTAGGTACTGTTTATTCAGATCCCACCGGCAAAGTATCGGGGCATGGTCTGACCACGTTATGGGGAGAATGTCCACTGAGCGAATGTGCTGTAGAGTCCATTTGTCACAGAAAGTAATATCAATACGTGAATAAGAATTATGTACAGGCGAATAGAAGGTGTAATCACTTGCTGAAGGGTTCTGGACTCTCCATGTGTCGTACAAGTCAAACTCGTTCACATACGCTCTAAACCCAGTGGAAGATGGAGAGGGGGGGGGGCGGACCCAATGGCACACCCCTCGCGGATCCTTCTAAGGTTGGATCCAATACTAGGTTGAAATCTCCCGTAACTATCAAGGAACCTTTACGAAGCGCCTGAATTTTGGTAAATAATTTACGCAAAAAGGGAAGCTGGTTGGCGTTAGGGGCATACACCGATACTAATGTCACCAGTTTATCAGCCAGTAGGCCTTGCACAATCAAATATCTGCCATTTTTATCAGACGCTTGCACTTGCAACACAAAGGGTGTCCTTGCACTAATCAGAATCGCCACCCCATTACGTCTAAATGGACCATTTGCAAAAAAACTTTGGGGATATCTCTGGTCACCAAAGACCGGGGGCTTCAAGGATGAAAAGTGGGTTTCCTGCACCGCTACAATGTCTACTTTCTGTTTAAAAAAATATGTAAGGGCCAATCTCCTCTTATTAGGGGAATTTAACCCTTTAACATTTAACGACAGTG
This sequence comes from Pseudophryne corroboree, assembly GCF_028390025.1. NCBI lineage: Eukaryota > Metazoa > Chordata > Amphibia > Anura > Myobatrachidae > Pseudophryne > Pseudophryne corroboree. Next base: position 124,352,132 of record NC_086451.1, on the reverse strand, counting down.
GGATAATTCCAAGTTGATCGCAGCAGGAATTTTGTTAGCAGTTGGGCAAAACCATGTGCACTGCAGGGGGGGCAGATATAACATGTGCAGAGAGAGTTAGATTTGGGTGGGGTGTGTTCAAACTGAAATCTAAATTGCAGTATAAAAATAAAGCAGCCAGTATTTACCCTGCACAGAAACAAAATAACCCACCCGAATCTAACTCTCCTCTGCAAATGTTATATCTGTCCCCCCTGCAGTGCACATGGTTTTGCCCAATTGCTAACAAACTTTCTGCTGCGATCAACTCAGAATTACCCCCAGTTTCCGGACCATGACTTACATAAGTGAAATGCATGTTACAGTCCTCACCAGCCGCACAGTGAACCATCAGCCAAATACCCTATCAAATATCAGATGTTTCCCAGATATAAAAAACAGACAAAATGGAAAAATGTGGAAAACATTACATGGGTATAAGCAAAAATAAAGTGTAGGTAAAGGGGGGAAAAACCAAGAAGGCCCTGTACATTGGGCCTGCATAGCTACTGCAAGGGGAGAACAAGTGCAGTAGTGTAACAAGAGGGGGGAGTCGCGGCCTATCGCCACCACTCATGTCGCTCATCTGCAAATTATCAAGACAGTTCCGAATTAACGCACTTGGGACATTTGATGCACTGTACTAACATGAAACAAAACCCAAACAGTAATGCAACAAAACAGGTAGGCAAAAAGAGAACATAGAAACTCAACACATAATTCGCAATGGCGTACAAGAAATTACTGCGTACATGGATAGTTCATCATATAACACAGATTTCCAAGGAATAGTCCCAAGTGAAAGGTAAAGTCCTGAATAGAAAGCAACAGGTACCCCGTTGCATTCATGATACTGCAGCCAGCAAAAGGTACCTAGAGAGTCAAGCAGTGGACCACTCAGCCCGGACTTTAGTAGGATTGCCAGGACCTTGGGACTGTTTAACGGAAATGTCCTAGTCCGACAACAGCTTGACCCCGGCGTCCAGAGAGGCTACTGCATAAGAGGATCCGTTGTAAGTGATGATCAGCTTTACTGGGAAACCCTATCTGTAGGGTATGTCGTTAGCACGGAGGGCCGCCGTTATCGGGGCTAGGTTCCTTCTTTTCGCCATCGTCACAGCCGAAAAATCTGGGAAGATTTGGAGCCCTCCAGGGACATCAGAATCTTCTACTGTCCTCGCCGCTCTGAGAATCTTTTCCTTAGTGGGGAAGAAATGGAAGCGTAGAAGAGTGTCTCTAGGGAGATCAGTAGATATCGTGCGTGGTCGAGGCAAACGGTGTATACGATCGATGAGCAAATCTCGAGTTTCAGCACCCGGCAACAGCTTACTGAAGATGGCCATGGTATAGCCTTCTAATTCAGAGTTAGCTACCGATTTTGACATTCTGGAATGCCTCTTATTTTAATGTTATTCCATCAGGAAGGGTCCTCCATAACCGCCATTTTGTCTCTTAGCGCGTCCAGGTCGGCCCTCTGCTGGTCATGTGCAGTGATGAGATCGTTGTGGGATGACACAAGTTTCTCTAACTTATGCTCCAAATGATCCGTACGGTTTCCAACCTCGACCAGGTCTGTCTTTACTTCCCTGATTGCCGCTGTAAGATCGACGGCCAAATCAGATTTAAATGCCGACAGGATCTGACATAGGGATTTCACCGTCAAGGACGCCTCAGAGTCCACATCTATGCCAGCAATCGACATGGTGCTCAGTGGTTTACTTGATTTCAGTGGGGCTGAGGCAGTAGCAGGGCATTCACCCCGAGAGGACGAAGGGGCCAAAGGTGATTTCTGTATAGAAAAAGACAGTCTAGGTGGCAGTGCCCCTTTTACCTTTTTAGGGGGCATAATAGAGGAGAACAGAGGCTGTTGTAAAAGACCAGGGTATACTAAGCGGCAGGTAGTTGTATCCAGGAGACCCGCCACATAAGCCCAAGATGCGGAACACAGAGGACCGTCAGGCGTCGGTCACAAGAAACATGAGGGGTGGAGGAGGACGGGAGTCACATCAGAAACTCACTGCAGCATCCCTCTAAGCTGCTTGTCACAGATGACACAGACCTGGCTGTAACTGCTGCAGGAAATGAGACACCCTGCATCTGAGAATGGCCCTGCAAGCTGTGGGGCCCTGTATTATGCCCTGAAGGGTTCCAGACACGGGCCTGCCAGCGCTTGATACCTCCCAGGGCAGCTGGTAATGAGGAGGAAAGCAGCCCCAGCATCAGCAGGGGCCTTCAAGAAGGCCGCCGCGGCTCCCAGGTGCCAGATCCGCCACTGTTCTCCCCTGTGTGCACCGAGCCAGGCTAGATATTCCGCCTTGTGCTCAGTGCCTAGGAGTCTGAAGGGGAGGCGGGAGGCGTTCGTGGCCGCGTTCATCCAATACGCGACCTTCACACGTCCCGGAGCTGAAGTCCCGGGTGCGGCGCGCAATCGAGCCCCCGGCTTCCGTTCCCGGCTTGGCCGCAACCTGCAGGGACGTACAGAGATGTTCCGCGGCTTCTCGTGTTTGGTTCGGGGGGCCCCAGGGAGGTCCAGGAGGAGCAATGGGGCGTCAGCAAAGGGTCTGGGCACATACAAGGGGGCAAATATGAGACGCCAGTGGGGGCACAGTGTAAGGGCGTCCGTTCTCCTCGTAGGCCATGCCCCCCTCGGGACTAGTTTTTTTTAAGTGCCATCCTGTCTGCCACTCCTAGATGGGCAAGGTGTTTGTGCTGCACACTTGTGTCACTTAGTTTAGCCATCCAGCTACCTCATTGCACCTCTTTTTCTTCTTTGCATCATGTGCTGTTTGGAGCCAATTTTTTAAAACTGCCATCATGTCTGACACTGCAGTGCCACGCATAGATGGTCCAGGTGTTTGTGCCGCACACTTGTGTCACTTAGTTTAGCCACTCAGCTACCACATTGCACCTTTATCTTCTTTGCATCATGTGCTGTTTGGGGCCTATTTTTTAAATCCGCCATCCTGTCTGACACTGCAGTGCCAATCCTAGATGGGCCAGGTGTTTGTGCCGCACACTTGTGTCGCTTACCTTAGTCATACAGCTATCTCATTGCACCTCTTTTACTTCTTTGCATGATGTGCTGTTTGGGGACAAGTTTTTTTTAAATCTGCCATCCTGTGTGCCACTGCAGTGCCACTCAAAGATGGTCCGGGTGTTTGTGCAGCATACTTGTGTCACTTAGCTTAGTCATACAGCTACCTCATTGCACCTCTTTTACTTCTTTGCATGATGTGCTGTTTGGGGACTAGTTTTTTTAAGTGCTATCCTGTCTGCCACTACAGTGCCACTCATAGATGGGCCATATGTTTGTGCTGCACACTTGTGTCACTTAGTTTAGCCATCCAGCTACCTCATTGCACCTTTTTTTCTTCTTTGCATCATGTGCTGTTTGGGGACTAGTTTTTAAATCTGCCATCCTGTCTGACACTGCAGTGCCGCTCAAAGATGGGCCAGGTGTTTGTGCCGTACACTTTTGTCGCTTACCTTAGTCATACAGCTATCTCATTGCACCTCTTTTACTTCTTTGCATGATGTGCTGTTTGGGGACAAGTTTTTTTTAAATCTGCCATCCTGTGTGCCACTGCAGTGCCACTCAAAGATGGGCCAGGTGTTTGTGCAGCATACTTGTGTCACTTAGCTTAGTCATACAGCTACCTCATTGCACCACTTTTACTTCTTTGCATGATGTGCTGTTTGGGGACTAGTTTTTTTTAAGTGCTATCCTGTCTGCCATTACAGTGCCACTCCTAGATGAGCCAGATGTTTGTGCTGCACACTTGTGTCACTTAGTTTAGCCATCCAGCTACCTCATTGCACCTTTTTTTTCTTTTTTGCATCGTGTGCTGTTTGGGGACTAGTTTTTAAATCTGCCATCCTGTCTGACACTGCAGTGTCGCTCAAAGATGGGCCAGGTGTTTGTGCCGCACACTTGTGTCGCTTACCTTAGTCATACAGCTATCTCATTGCACCTCTTTTACTTCTTTGTATGATGTGCTGTTTGGGGACGAGTTTTTTTAAGTGCCATTCTGTCTGCCACTGCAGTGCCACTCAAAGATGGGCCAGGTGTTTGTGCCGCACACTTGTGTCGCATTGCTTAGTCATATAGCTACCTCATTGCACCTCTTTTACTTCTTTGCATGATGTGCTGTTTGGGGACTAGTTTTTTTAAGTGTCATCCTGTCTGCCACTACAGTGCCACACCTAGATGGGCCAGGTGTTTGTGCTGCACACTTATGTGACTTAGTTTAGCCATCCAGCAACCTCATTGCACCTCTTTTTCTTCTTTGCATCATGTGCTGTTTGGGGACTATTTTTCAAAACTGCCATCGTGTCTAACACTGCAGTGCCACACCTAGATGGTCCAAGTGTTTGTGCCGCACACTTGTGTTGCTTAGTTTAGCCACTCAGCTACCACATTGCACCTCTTTTTCTTCTTTGCATCATGTGCTATTTGGGGCCTATTTTTTAAATCTGCCTTCCTGTCTGACACTGCAGTGCCACTCCTAGATGGGCCAGGTGTTTGTGCCACACACTTGTGTTGCTTAACTTAGTCATACAGCCACCTCGGTGCAAACTTTTGGCTTAAAAACAATGTGTGAGGTGTTCAGAATAGACTGGAAATGATTGGAAATTAATTATTGAGGTTAATAATACCGTAGGATCAAAATTACCCCCAATTTCTGTGATTTTAGCTGTTTTAATGTTTTGTTTTGATTCAAAAATCATCCAGATCCAAAACCCGAAAGGGTGGTTTTGGCAAAACCAATCCAGATCCGAAACATGAGCGGGGGGATCCAGAACCAAAACCAAAACACAAAAAGTGCCCGCCGCACATCTCTAATTGGAAACCACAAGTTCACTATAAATTGCGTATGTCAAATTGCTCCACTTTACCCCAAAATCGTCACAAAGATGCCCCTCAATGCACTACTACCACCAAAAAATTTAAATAATTTGTGAAATACTTTGTAATTAACACTAAACCAATCAGAATGCTAATAAAAGCCCACAGACTCAAGCCTTGATGTAGGCAGTGATTTCATGTGGTCTGCACCAGCTGACTAAAAAGGGCTCAGGAGCAAGAAACAGAGCAGAGGAACCAGCAGATAGAGGTGCCACAGAACCTATGTAGACCTAGGTTCTTCCGTTAGTAGTTGAACCTTAATGCATTGTCTGATGATGAGGTCATACAGATGTTCCACCTCAATGCACCTGTATGACCTTGAGCCAGACACTGCACAGTCATGATCCTTATCAGGCCTACACAAATTGATGGCTGTTCTTCACTTTTTTGCTACTGGGAGCTTTCAGTCTGTCACGGGGAGGGTGGTAGGGATCTCGCAACAAACCTTCTTATGCTACCTGAGCCATGTTCTTGCCACAATCAAGACCCTCTTCAGTACATTTATCTGTTCCCTAGCCAGAAGTCACAGTGAAATGGTGTCAGGTTAGCTTTTTATAATATTGCAGGCATGCCAAATGTCCTGGATGCTAAAGACTGCATGCACATTGATCTGAGACCACCTAGGGCAAGAGCACATGTGTTCTTAAATTGCCACCACACAAATTCCACAAATGTGCATGTTGTTCGTGATGCAAACCAAAGACTTATGAGCATTGTGGTCAGCTATCCTGGATCATGTTATGATTCCTTTATCCTCATGCAGTCATCCCTGTGTGCAAAGTCTTAGGCAGGACAAATGCTGGAGGGATGGCTGACTGGTAAGTACTCTGGTTACTTCCACAGTTCCCACCTAGAAATGTGGTCATGTTAACTTTCACAAAATTTTTATTTTTATGACTTATAGGGGATTTAGGATATGAATGTTTCTCCTGGCTTCTGACTCACTTCAATGTCACTTCTTGAAAGTCCTGCAGAGTGCAAGTATAATGATGCTCATAAGTACATATATGTGATAGAACGTACATTTGGGCTTTTAAAATCTAGGTTCCATTGTCTTGATAGATTGGGAGGGACTAAGGTGTATAGTATTGATAAGATATGTAGCTTTGTGTGCTGTTGTTGCATGTTGCCAGATTATGCAATGCACAGAGAGCAAACAGGACTATTGTTTTCATCTGGCGTCTCTGTGAATACACAGCGTGGGGGGCAGGTTAGGTCATCAGTGATAGCCAACTACTTCACAGTAAGTATTTCTCACTACAATGCTGTCTCAAAAGAAACTAAAACTGTGCTTCCTAAAAATGATCAATGTACTCAGTATCCCATGCAAAGTATGTAGTTCCACCTGAAATATGTATCCAGTACTTGATTAGACCATAACATTACCCATGTTCAGGGGCGGATTGGGAACAAAAAGCGGCCCTGGAAAAATTTGTACTAGTGGCCCCACATGGGCAGCACCAGAGGTGTAAGGTCTAGCCATGGGCCATGGCAGCAGTCCCCTCCCCCCACGACTTTCCAGATAGTGGGCATGTCCACCATCAAGGGGGAAGGTAAAAAGAAATAAAATTAAATATTATGAGCACATTATATGATACACCTTCAGAATTTAGGAAACTATATAATTCTTTAGAAAGATATATTTTCTTGCTTATTACGCCAATCATATCCCAATCACTATTCACTCAGTCTTATATGTCAGCCAAGCAGGCAGACAGAGCATACACTAGATCATCTGCAATCACAGGCTAGGTGGCAAAGTCATTTTCATATATGCAAATTATTTTGCATCTTATTCATTATGTCTATAAAAAGGACCACATGTCCTCAAACAAAACAGGCCCCACGGGTGCGTCGGCCCACCAGGAATCTTCTCTGTAAACCATATGGCCAATCCGCCTCTGCCCATGTTACTTAGAGAGAAAGTATATGAATGTATTTGTCCCATACACTTTCAGTGATGTCAATGTATCTGTATTTACACATTTGTAACCCATGTAAAGTACACTAAATCAAACTACAATTATTTTAAAGTGCGTAATGTTTTCAATAAACTAATTGCATTTAGTTTTCTCACTCATATAAAATTATATGGAAACAAAAAACTAATTTATAACAGTTTTCATTTGTTCATCACGACCGTATTATGTTACTCAAAACACATTAAAGGGGTGTTTATAAAATTAAGGCACAATTTGGTCTTAGACACAAATACAAATAACTGTGGTGGGTACTACCCATAAAAACTAGAATGAAACAGAAATATGCCCAGCTCAATAAATCAACCAAGAATTTTCAGCAAAAAATAAATTTAAAATACACAAATATTTACAAAATAAAGTAAGAAATATGCAACAATCAGCCCAATATAGCCTTAAATGCTTCAAACGTAACATAATATTACAAATAATGCTTTACAGTATATGCAGCATTGCATTTACATTGCTTTTAAACACAAGAACAATTGTAATTATCTATGTGACTCACTCACTGACGCATCACTAATTATTTTGCTTCCCGATATGTTAGGAAGCTGAAATTGAACATAGGTATTCTTCAGGTGGGAAATAGGAAAACTATGTAATTAGAATTTAATAAACCTCCCCAAAGGGGATGAAAAGAGGGTTGACATAATGACGCCATTACCAATGCGTGGCTTGCGTTGTGTGAACGATAACGCCCAAATGGACAATCGGATCAAAATTTGAATTGCACCTCCAGTGTGTAGAATTGAATAAGCTACAAAAATGATCTTGTCATTTTTTACTGTATCTGCTAAGGGTGCTTCTCGGGTAACGCCAAGAACCATATATTGATATTTACTTACATTAAGACATCTCAAATTTACAGCTTTATAGATTTACCAAATTTTTAACATTCATTTATATCTACAACTGTGAAAATCAGAAACTTCCATGTGAAGAATGAGTAGCACAGCTCGTTTATAACAAACTAAAAAAAGTAGACAATTTTAACTGCTCTTGTTTAATCACACAAATTGAAGTTAAAGGTTTTTTAAAAGCAAGCACAATAATGTAATTCATAGAAATTGTTATCAATGTCTCCTTTTAGGTGGACAGATAGCAGAGGATGAGGAGTAGCAAGGACCAGTTCCACCACCTCGAGTACGGGCCCCACGCCTGGGTGGAATCGATACAGGTGAGGGATGGACATTACTACTGGCGCAACTTGATGCCTCAGTGAGGCGACCAACATATTGTTGTGCTAATATTGTAAAAATGTAAATACATCTACCTAAGTAGTTTATTTTGGTTTTCAAAGAGATTAATGAAATTTTGCTGAAAAACCATATTTGAAGTTGTTTGTGTCTCTAATATTCTGGATATTACAGCAGTACTCTCTGTCAAATTGGTGTTTTTAGCTGGCTGACATTTTGATCTAGAATACATACCAGGGCCGTCTTTTCATATAGGCTCAATGGGCCCTTGCCCAAGGGCCCCAAGAGTGTAAGGGCCCTAGGCTGTGTCGAAGTAAAAAAATAAATTACATAAAGAGAACATACAAACTACATAGATTTAAGTCGCTATACTTGCAAAAACGCGCAGCGAGCACAGCAAAATATGGTAACACACGCATTTACACGGACATGCCACAGAGATGAATTCTACACTTATTTCATGCAGTACATAATTATAATAATATCAAGCGCCAGGCATCATGATGATTTAAAATTACCTAATGAATTAATGTCATGAATGTGTATTATTTGAACGGAACCAGATACACCTGTCATGTTTACTATTAAAACAAGCAGATTGGTGAGTAGATTAATTTGTATTTGTTAGTAAGTTGTAGAACATTGCAGCGGATAATTATGATTGAATGTATAAAAGCTAAAATCACTTTTATTTGAACAATAGAAGTTCCAAACAGGAAACTCAGGCCAGCCCCTTTGGACGTCCCCAAGGGCTGAGCATGTTCAGCACATACAAAGAAACTAGTGACTCAATCATGAATGAGAGAGAGACCCCTCCCCCAGAACTATTTAACACATTTTGCTGGTCACACAGGAAGGTAGTTCCTGTTTTTTTGGTCTCAGAGTTACTTGCTTTTTGGTCTTAGAGGAAGATGGAGGTCTTGCATGATTTTACAGAGAGAGAGGGAGAGTCATATGGAGGGACAAATTTATATGGGAAAGATATGGTAATTGTATCGCTGGCATGTAACTGAAATTGTATGTAATTGTATGTAATTGTATGTTTTAACTGCCTACTGTGTGAGTGTAACAATGTAACTATAGGTATACTGTACTTTGCAATATATATTGAATCCATATCCTTTTTTAATACCAAATATATACTTCAATGAGCTTTGGAACTCAGATAATGTGTGGGTGTATTGTTTTCTCTTACGGGATACAGTGTTTTGCGATGTACAGCGCACTTTTATCGTATATGGTAATAAGAGGTGCAGGCATTTACAATATATATTAGAGCGGGCATTTTAAATATTTGTGAGAAATCAATTTGGCATTCTTAGATGGGGCTCGTACGGGATATCAGGGTCTTAATGATGCACTGTAAATTACAAATGTGGCTGTAATTGACCGGCTCCAATGGACGCATTGAGAAGCTGATGAAAATAACATTCACGTTAATGTATTTTTGTGTTATCAGTAAGCCAATGATATGAAATTCAAGGGACAATGCGTTTTTCATAATATTTAAGATGCTAAAATGTATTTTTATTGTTGCAAAACAAGGTTCAAATAAGTCATATTGTGTTTGATTCAGATTGGATTGTTTATCTGTTAAGTAGGTTTAAAAGTACATTTAAAAGTTGCTGCATAGCCTTGATATAGTTTTTATTTTTAACTCAGGCCTAAAATAACTTCAGGTGCTTGTATGATGTGTGATTTCTTTGTGACAAAGGAAGCCGCATGGTCAATCCTCCATTTTGGACTAACCACATGGCCTGTCCACCATTTTGTGTAACCCTCATGGATGTGGAAGGGGGAGGAGCAGCAGCCATTTTGGGAAGGTCATTTTTCTAAATGGCTGATTTTCACTGATCAAAATAATCAGCTTTCCTTGGTCACATCAATCACCAATTATGAGTTACCAATGCATTTATTTAACCCATGCCATAGTCAATTCCAAATAGTTTCAGCTGGGCCTAGTGAGAGTTAAGAGATGAATACTTAGTGTAAGAATTACACACAGATAAAAAAAAGTTTTTTTTTCTTTTACCTCTAGGATTCAGTTAACTCTGCTTGCTAGTTTAGGATATACATTGAAATGTTAATTAACCTGTCCCACTACCCTCTTGAACAGGCATATGAACCTCTGTTGATATGCAAATTAGAGACTTTAAAAGAAATGCATTCATTCAGTAGGTGTGTACTGTGTGGGGGTTCTATGAGAGTCAAGTGATATATATTATATAAATATATATTATATATAATATTATTATAATTATGTGTATATTTATATCAGTGTATGTTCTGCAAGATAGCTATCCAATCTGAATCATATCATTTAAATTATTGATTATAGCTAGAGTCATTATAGATCTGTGTGAAATAGGATACATTTGTTGCTCTATAGGTAAATTTATAGGTAAATTTGAAATAACAGTATTTTAAGGAAGTAAGCATAAAAACACAAACGCAGTTCTGCATAAAAGTTTATGCAGAACAAGTTGTGTCTAGTGGGCAATAGTAATTAGTATTGTTCACATTTATAGAGCTGTGGGATTTATTGCGGACGCAGGGTTTTGTACACGTGTCTCGGACAACGTAAAGGACTGCGCACGCAGCGTAAGAGACATGCACGGTCGCATGTTTGCGCAAAGTGCGTAAGAATGCGGGCGCTGAGTACAAATTATACAATAGTGTCGTTTAGTTCAAAGGTGGGATAGTAGACATTTAATACAAATACAACTATCAGATTTCAAAAGCAGGTTACTCTAAATTTAGTTTAAAAACTGTATTGCCTCTGGGGTAAAGCTGCCTATCTGAATGAATTTAAATTTTCTGTACAGAAAAACAAAGTATACCTGAGTGAGTAAACGTAGGAGTGAGTGAAATTCGAACCCCGGGAAATCAGGATCCCGTCGTTTGGTACATCAAGTGAGTGGAGACTTGGTGGCGTGAGGCGGCTGACTCACGTTAGTATAAGATTGAAATACGCAAATTTTGAGGTGATTTGTAGAGGAGCGTGATAGTGCATTGTATTGCGAAGTATTGAAGTTAAAAGGATTATGTATTACGCTCCAGACTGAGGGTCGCAGTTGGTACATCGACCCGTGGTCGTATGGCAGATAGGTAACAAGTACCTATATGCTGTGCGATTGGACCGCGCATTTGTGGGTGCGATATATATAGCGCAACTGGATACCCCTTTTCGAGCTTTTGCGTAAAATCGCGGTACCATTAGCGCTGTATAGAGCATACGCAAGTGTGATTTGTGTATAAGGTTATAGGGAGTTTTCGCTGGTCTCTCTCAGGAAAATCTCCAGCGGTGTATATTCATTGGAATAGGTAAGTCACTCCTAAACACTTCCAGTGAATAGAAATCAGATAGGGGCCTCGCTGGGTACGCGGTGTTCATTATTGGAGTGAGTCGTGGTACTTAGTGGAGAAGGAGTGGGTGAAAGCGCTCTAAGAACTTTCACCGTCTATTCGTATTGTGCATTGGGGATTGCGTAAAAGGAAAAAGTATGCGATGGGATCCAATTGCACAAGCGGTGGACGTCTTGTAGCCAGGGTTGAGGTTGAAGAGCCACGGCCCAGGGGGTCAGCGAAGTTTAAAGGAAAAAGTATTATGTGTGGGAAATATGGTCCACACGCTGAAGACTTTTTGTCTGAATGGGAATGTATGACTGACAAAGATAGGGTACCATTCCCTAAGGTGAGCAGCTTTGAACCAGAGGTATTGCAGAACTTAAGGATAAGAATATGTCTGATAAAATCCTGAAAACAAAGGGTCAGACATACAAATTGTTTAAACCTGTGACAGCAAGAGGGGTTGGTGAGTTTGATCCTAAGGTATTGCAGGTGGTATGTTTAGCCAAAGTCATATAAGACAAGAATGGAAATATAAGAACTGTTTGAACTTGTAGCAACAATAAATAAGTAGGAAGAAAAAAAAATCGAATGCAAGTACACCACCTTATGTAGATGTGGAAGCAGTTACGGCTAGCATACAAACTATAGAAAATAATAAAAATATGAAAAATATGACTGTAACCTATATATGTACTAATGAATGTTGAAGTTTTATTTAGGAGGAGAAGGTGACCTGATCGTTTTCAGCCATTTCTCATGTACCCAGAGGAGTATCCAACCGGTAAAAGAAGAGCAGTAGCCTGTGGGGGAAGTGGCTGAGACCAGTGGAACAGGTAAGTATGGTATCATTCGTGTACATATATAGTAAAACCAAAAAAATAAAACAAAAAAAATCAAGAAAGTAACGTCAGAAATGGAGAAAAACCTGTCCGCACATTAGTATTTGCCAGTAGGAAAGCGGACAGAGACAAGGTAACCCCAGGGTATTTCTTTCAGTTACCATATAAGAAGTATGCATTCCTAGTAATGCCCCTAGTAAATATGAGCTTGGAAATGTTTGTTGGACCACGTACAGACCCTTAATACGGGATGAGAAGGATTGAATGAAATACTTTGCGGGGGGCGTGGCTTAGCTGTTGAAGAGAACAGTCGTGCTGCCCTGGGGCTCCAGCTTAATAATATATAGAAAACCCTTTTCATAGCCCCCATCATCATCCCTTCCCACCTTAATTATAACCTTACTACCCTCCACCCTCCTAGGACCACACTGGGGAGACTCCGCGGAATCGGGGAGTGACTTTGTGCGCTCCTGCGGGTTGCGGCCCTCTCCCCAGATTGAAGCCGGGGCCTTGATTAGCTGGTGTATCCGGCCTGTACTTCCGGGACGGAGCAGGACTGGTCACAGCGTGTTAAGCTGCCTTGAGACGCGCCCGAGACCCAGTGGAGCATTCCCCAGCCCTCCATCTCAAACTACCTGCTGCCGGGGACTTTCGGGACTCGAGGCGCTGACATCCGGGGACCCGTACAGCGGTGATCAGCGGGAGCGCGGCCGCCGCCTCAAGAATCCCCAGGACCCGGTGGAGCATCTCCCGGCGTCTGGTCTCCACTGACTTGCTTCTGGAGCCGCTCGGGACCCGCGACGCTGACGTCCGGAGACCAGTGCGGCGGTGAGTGAGAGGAGTGCGGCCGCTGTCTGACGGGTGCCCGTCTTGCTGCGGCTTTCCCCACTGCCGGGGACGGGGGGGACGAGACACAGCTTCCCTCACCTGGTGCGCTCTCATTAACTAATTACTGCTGGTCCCAGAGCTGACAGGCCCACACTGAGGTGCACTATTGCAACATAGCTATTAAGCTCTACTGCAGCTCTGGATTCAAGACACGCACCTCACAGCCTCTGTGAAACTCCTTGCCCTCGGTGACCACAACGCTGCTAGCCCGGGACACCCCATATGCTGGGACCCCCCTTCACGGGATAAAAATGAATGCTCAGACCCCCCTACCCTGTTGCTTAACCTTAATAATCATTAAAAAGGCACAAGAGGACAATATTACCTTCCCCACCCGACGGCTATATCACGTTCTCACGGACACACTGGTGGGACGCGATGGGCCATTACTCGTGACCCCCCGTCGCTGCTGCAAATCATCGGATGACCGGTGAAGGCCCCTGTTGCCGCCTCCTTACACCCACCTGATACTTACCTTATACTCCGTGGTCACCCACGGCCCGAGGCACTGGGCCGCTCCACATCATTTCACCATAATTCTCTACTAATGATGGCCCATGCTCTAAGAGGCGCTCCATGGCGCTCACGATGCCTATCCTAAACTAGCTTATCCTGCGGTCTCCCAGCGCTTGAGGGTCAGCTGCTGTTCTAACCGAGTCCTCCCTTGAGGTTATTTTCTGGATACACCTGAGATTTCCGATGTGAAGTTGATTTTCTTGGTATTTACTTCCCCGCCTTTCCCGCTATATTATGTCGCAAAAAAATCGTAAATCAAATGCGGTTAACAAACCCAGCATCCTCTGTGCATGGGAAAAAGCAGGAACTACGTCTCGTAACTCATCAATTGCAGACCGAATGTCGGATTCGGAGGATGCTCCATCGCCGAGAGCTCACCTCACCACCCAAGACGTCGTCTCTATCGTTACCAAAACTATTCAAACCGAAATGAGGTCGGCACTTGCAGAATTTAGAAAAGATCTGACCGACCTGGGTACACGTACTGATTCGTTGGAACGTAAAATGGACGAGGTGTGTCAGTACCAAGCCGTACTTGAACAGGAGCTAACTGACCTCCGCACCGATGTCGACGTACACAAGGATCATCTAGAGGATTTAGACAACCGGAATAGGAGAAATAATGCCAGGATCCGCAATATTCCTGAGGGTGTTACTCTGGAAGCCCTACCAGGTTTTCTAGAGGGCCTGTTTCTGAATTTACTCCCCGGTACTCCAAAAGACCTGCTCCTTTTGGATAGGGCGCACAGAGCGCTCCGTCCTCGGCCGCCTCCGACCCAACCACCCCGAGATGTCATTCTTCGTTTCCACTATTACAAGACCAAGGAAAAGCTCATGTTGGCCGCTCGGGAACGCCAAACCGTAGATTACTCTGGCACTCAACTGCAAATATTTCAAGACTTAGCTCCCTCTACACTTAGAAAATGCCGAGACCTTGCTGTGATTACCAAAGTTCTCCGTACAAATTCAATTAAGTACAAATGGGGTTTCCCATTTCAACTTCAAGTAACCAAGGATGGGTCCCATCACTCCATTAAAACCCCTACTCAAGGCTATGACCTTCTCAAGACTCTTGGCATTTTCGATACCTTACCCGACGAACTCAGGAATCAGCTCTCCTCCACGCCATCGTTGAGGCCGGCAGCACCGACTCCCGATTGGTCCACCAAATGAAGGAGTTCATTGATATCTACAGATACGTAACTACGTTTGGCTGATTACGGGACATTTCCCTCTCTCCCTTTTATTCCCCCCCCCTTTTTTTTTTTTTTTCTCTCTTCCCCCTCCTTCTCCCTGACACTCTACACACACTGCTCGGGCTGATTTATGGACTCTCTGATATATGAAACTTTTGGGTGATGGCCCTGACTGGACCCATTGAATTGATGTTTATTGTGCCTTGAATTGGTAAGGCTGATATGGTTCTCATTAGCGTGGGCCCACTTCGGGCCTTATATCCGATACTATTGCTACTCCTAAATGTAACCCGGTCCCTGCTGTAACTTACTATAGTCATTCATTGAATGTTATGATGTGATACTGTTTGCTCTCCCCAATGAGTTTATTAAAAGCTTGTGTTTTTTTTTTCTCTCTCTCTCCCTCTCTCCCTTTCCTCATCCCGTATCTAATGACTATCACAGTAGTTGTTTAGTTATATATTTGCCTAGTTACGTCAGGATGTCAAATCTCGTTTCTTATGTCTTGACCTGTTTATGCCTGTGCCCACGCGCTTGACCGCAGGATACCTTTGTTATTTTTATTATATACGTTCTTGTCTTCTATCCACAGTTCTCTTATATTGCCACTACCCCCCACACCGAAGGGGCTGCCTGATTGGCACTACCCCTTACTCTTTTGGGCCCCACCCGCTTTTAGGAATGGGCCTGTCTTTTGAGTTCCCTTTTGCTCATATTCTATACTATTCTTCTCTGTCCTTTCACTTTTACTATGTCTGGCCACGTCAATGGTTGCTCACTCTATCATACATGAGTCATTATTACCCACCATGACCTTGAAATTGTTATCCATAAATGTCAATGGCCTTAACTCCCCGACTAAGCGTTCCATGGCGTTCCATTTTTTTGCTCGGCATAAGACGGATATAATATTTCTTCAGGAAACCCACTTTAAAGACCCCCACCCTTCCATAAACAGTAAAAAATACCCTCATACCTATCATTCTACTATGTCAGCCAAGCGTCGGGGTACTGCGATTATGCTCCACCGGGATCTCCCTATGATCATTCATGATTCTTTTCATGATGATAATGGTAGATTTATAATCCTCACAGGTTCCCTCAATCAACACCCTATCACCTTGGCCTCCATATATGCCCCAAACATGCAGCAGGGTTCCTTCTTTGGGACCTTCTCTGACCAGCTCTCTAAATTCTCAAATTCCAAAATTATAATTGCCGGGGATTGTAATGTTGCCCTTGACCCTCACCTTGATAGATCTCACCCCAGCACGGGGTCATCCTCTACCACGAAGCTCTCTAAGCTTCTGCGGAATTGTATCTCCTCACATGACTTGTACGATAGCTGGAGGACTCTATATCCCTCTGCCCGAGGTTACACGCATTATTCGCCCCCACACGACCTTTACACCCGCATCGACTATATTTTTGTTGATCGTGATTCCACCCAGAGCCTCCGAGGGGCACAAATAATTCCCACTACATGGTCAGACCATTATGCTCTCACTTTAGATATTGCTATCCCTCATACACGCTCGCTCCCTCGGACATGGCGTTTAAACGAGTCTCTTCTTCTTAAGCCCTCTAACATTGTTGAAATTGACGCCATGACTCGTACCTATTTTACCGACAATAACTCTCCAGATGTTTCCCCTGCGGTATTATGGGAGGCACACAGCCACGTTACGGGGCCTCCTCATTAATCTTGCTTCAACTCACAAAAAAATAGAGTCTAAACGTATTCTTGATTTGGAAACAGAACTGACTTCCCTGATCCTTCGCCACCAACGCTTCCCCAAAAAACGGCTTTATACTAAGATTCTCTCACTTAAGGGACAGCTATCGCAAATCCTCACAAAAAAGACAGTTAATTCACTTTTATGGATCCGTCAGAAATTTTATGAAAAGTCAGACAGGGCGGACACCATGCTGGCCCGCCGTCTCCGGGCAAAGAGGACGCAAAACCGCATACTTGCCTTGAACTGCTCTGACGGATCCGTGACCTATGACCCCACGGTTATGGCCTCACAATTTCACGATTACTATGAATCACTCTACAACTTGTCCTCACCTACCAATATTGATCCTCTTCATATAACCAACATGCAACGCTACCTCGCCACCTGTCGCCTGCCAAAACTCTCCGCTTCAGACCTAGAAATACTTAATGCCCCTATCTCCAACGAGGAAGTTCTGATTACAATAGCTCAATTACGCCGCTCGGCCGCCCCGGGTCCTGATGGCTATACCGCCATCTATTATAAAAAGTTTGCGCAATCTCTTCTTCCCATGCTTCACTCATTATTCAATTCTTTACTGGACCTGGGCTCACTAGATGCGGCCACCACCAGGGCTAATATTATCGTTATACCTAAGCCTGAACGCGACCCGCTAGATATGAAAAATTATAGACCTATCTCGTTGCTGAATACGGACCTCAAATTATTCGCTAAAATTCTGGCGAACAGGTTAGCCCTATTCCTGTCGGTTTTAGTACATCCTGATCAAGTCGGTTTCATTCCTAACCGACAAGCAGCGGACAACACTCGCAGACTTATCGATCTTATGCACCTCTCTCAACGGGAGTCCCTTCCGACCCTGGTGGTGGCTTTGGACGCGGAAAAAGCCTTTGATAGAGTGGCATGGCCCTTTATCCAACAAACCCTGAAAAATATAGGTCTACACGGCGCTTTTTATAATGCCGTTACTGCACTTTATCACAACCCTTCTGCCTCCGTTCTCATCAACGGTCTTTCTTCCCTTTCTTTTGCTATTAAGAATGGCACCCGGCAGGGCTGCCCACTCTCCCCTTTGCTATTTGCACTGATGATGGAGCCTCTGGCAGCCAAAATTAGACTGAACGCTAACATCTCGGGCATAGCGGTAGGGAATCACGAATTCAAGATAGCGTTATATGCTGACGACATCATTCTAACTTTAACCGACCCACTTATATCTTTACAGCATCTGTTTGAGGAGATTCAAACTTATAGTCACCTGTCTAATTACAAACTCAACGCTGAGAAAACAGAGATTCTGGATATACACGTGTCTCCCCGGGATTTACGCCTCCTACACTCTTCTTACCAGTTTAAATGGCAACCCATCAAACTTAAGTATCTCGGTATATACTTAACTAAGTCTTACGCATCACTATATGCAGCTAACTTTCCACGTCTATTTGCGTCTATACGCACTGATCTAGTTGGATGGAATAAACTCTTTATTTCTTGGTTGGGGCGTATAACAGCTGTCAAAATGAACATACTTCCACGACTGCTATATCTTTGGCAAACCCTCCCAATCCACATACCAACTAAAATATTGAAGAATATGCAGAGGGATCTGTCTATCTTCATCTGGGCTGGAAAGAAGCCCAGAGTTAAGATACGACTACTCCAGCAACATCGTACCTCAGGGAGCCTTGGTTTGCCAGATTTGATTAATTATTATCGGGCTACACACTTAGCCTCCTGTGTCCTCTGGCACTCGCCTCCTGAACAGAGACTATGGACGCTTTTGGAAGCTCATGCGATAAATATGTATTCATCATCAACCCTGCTATGGTGCAAGCACTGTTCCCGCCCAGCCTCGTCTCTCTTACTACCAACTATGCGATTTACTCTGTCGGTCTGGGATCATTGCACCCGCTTTTATCGTCTTCGTTCCTATAATCCGCTACTGACTCCACTTTGGGATAATGTTGAGTTCCCTCCAGGTACTAACCACCTTGCTTTTAGACACTGGACCTCACACAACGTCCTTTTCTTGATCGATCTGGCCCCTCTCTCTTCGTTCCCCTTGTTTGCGGACTTACAATCACGCTTTTCTCTTCCCCACTCGACCTTCTATCAATTTCTGCAAATCCGCCACTTTTATTCTACTTCTTGTAAACCGGCTCATCCCACAACCAAAACGGCATTCGAATCTCTATGTTGTGGTCAACGCTCTACAAAAGGTTTATTAGCCTCTGTCTACCAAATTTTACTTTCACACAATGTCCCTGCGAAAGAGGCCCATGAATTAGCATGGGAACGAGATATAGGGGAGGTGTTGACTATTGAGGAATGGGCTGACATTAGACAAGAAATTGCGAAAAGCTCCTTATCAGTTCGTATCAAGGAAAACTCATATAAAATCTACTATCGATGGTACCTAGTCCCATCTAGACTACAGGCAATTTATCCTTCCTGTTCTGATAGATGTTGGAGACTTTGTGGGCGGAGGGGAACCATGCTGCATGTTTGGTGGTCCTGTGGAATTGTACGCCGATACTGGCGTCAGATTCATAAACTAATACTGGAAATCACGGGTGTGAGTATTCCTGATTCACCATATTACTCTCTACTTCTACGCACTGTTCCGGACACATCGAGCCATCTCACAAGATTAATTAAACACATTTTAAATACGGCCAAATGCTTAATTGCAGCGAATTGGAAATCCACCTCCCCTCCTGCTATTTCCGCCACTATTAATGCTATATGGACCACATACAAACTAGAACGCATTACCGCTGCCCTTCATGACACATCAGTTACTTTTATACATACTTGGACACCATGGACAATGCACTTTAATGCTAAACCCCCATTGACAACCATCTGACCCATTAAATATATAGAGGACAAAACACAATGCTGTGACCAACCTTGACTGGCTGACACTTTCGCCCTCCTCCTCCCATTTCCCTTTCTCTCTTGTTCTGGCTTCTTCTTCTTTCTCATTTCGACTTGTTATTCCTATAACTATATTGTCGTTATATTTCTTTTTATCGTTATCTTATGACTCGGATCACTAGGAACAAGGCTGTTATTATAACTTGCTGATGTCTCAGTGTTATTTGCTTTCTGTACCGATCCGTATGTTATGCTTACTGTTTACGCAATTGTTTTTCTCATTATAAAAACCAATAAAACATATTTAAAAAAAAAAAAAAAAAAGAAATACTTTGCATGACCTAGAAGTTTGTTAAACTTTTTTTTGTTTTTGTCTTTTGCAGAAATAGAAAACTCTCCATCTGGATAAGACCACTGGTAAACACTAATTCGGCAAATGGGAGGTGGCTGTCTCTGTGCAAATGGACGGGCTCAATAATGCATTGAGTGTCAGGGTGCAGACTTCTTTGCAAAATTGGAAAGGGGTCATAGTAGCTAATCTTGATTAGTGTGCTATTGAACATCACCAGAATAGTGCTACGCGCAGAGAACAACAGGTGGAGAGGATGAGGACGGTAAGTATACTGGCACATACAGGAAAGACCCATCAGTCCAAACCCCAGATCCCTAATGGACAATAATATGTTACACTTGTAGGAAGGAAGGGCATTTTGCCAGAGATTGTAGGAGTAGAAGGATACATAGTCAATATAGATCCCCTAGACAGAAAACACAAGCCACATTATTAAACACATAGACGGGACCAAGGGACATATAGTAAGGAATCATAAGCCATATAGAAAACACAGATTCGGTTAATGGGAAGAACAGAATAAATGCAACTTACTAATGTTACATTTCGCTGTTCTAGATGCATGTCCATCACAGGTAGAGAAAATTAACTCACAGATACCGGGTTCCCTATGAACTTAGAATGGACAGGACACTGGATTGATGGCTGGGATAGTCCCAGTAGAGATAAGACACACAGAATTTTTTTTTTTAAAGGGGAATAGACCAAGTAGAGAATCACTTCCCCGTAGTGCCCAATCCAGTTGTCAAATTTTTATAAAATCTTCTCCACCTCTACAAACTCATCTGTCACCAACCTCTATTCTGTTTCTCTACAGTTTCCTCTTCATCTTTTGCGTTCACACAGGGTGGTACAATACATGGACCCAAGTACAGTTCAAACTCCACATGCCTAGGTCCTTCAGAGTTCTGCCCAAACCCAGTATATCTCAACAGCACGATGACACCAGTATTACTGCTGTGTGCCTTATCATGCACAAAGGGTGGAGAATGGGAATACTGGTGAAGAGAAATTTTGTATAGACACTGATATGCCTGTTGGTGAATGGCAAACCTGACATTTTCTTTTTCATTTTCTTCTTCTTTCTCTCCTCTAGAGATGTTTCTTTTTTCTTTTTTCTTTTTTGAGTTATGCTCATGGTACTCCACATTGCAAACACACGATAGTTAAATTAAGATACAAAAATTTGTGTTCCCTGCAGGAAGAGGCAGTCTGGAGGACAAAGGGGTATGGCCAGGAGTCCTCAGGACTGTGGGCAGGTGGACACGGTAAGCCAGTAGCCCCCAGAGCATACCTTCCAAGTCTAGCTGAGGTGGCACACGGTCTGACTCAACTAGGCAAAGAGGGTAGGTGCAGGCTGATGAGAGCCTACTGGTGTGTGCCAGGATTCTATTCTCATGCAGGTAAGAGAGCAATGACCTGTCTTACTTGCTTGAGGAAGAATATTGGTAAAGCAATACCGACAGAGCCATCCCATATCCCTCCTGCAGACGGATCTTTGCAGGAAATACAAATCGACTTCGTACAGTTAACATCTCTAAGGAATTATTGTTATGTATTGGTGTGCACTGATGTTTTCTCAAACTGGGTAGAGGCATTTCCTGCCGCCATGGATGCTGCTGTGTTTACCGCAAACAAAAATTGCTCATAAATTTGTGTGTAGATAATGGTACCCCTAGAAGTAGGAGCAAAGCTTGAAATTGTACTATTGTGATCATAGATACTGCCACTAGTATTATGTAGCTTCGGAACCACTCCCAGATCTTCACTCGACGAATCACCCTCTTCGAAATGTGTTTTTGTTTTGGTATTTGTGTCTTTTTTTTGGGTTGTTTTTGGAAGACAACCTCATGTCATGATTGATCCGCACAATGATCAGAAATACACCAATGAGGTGACAGTACAGTACCTTGTTGAGATGAGCCAGCATTTGAGAACTTGACAAAAGAACTTGAAACTGTTGATTGCTGGTATGCCAAATACTAACTGTATTGATTATGAACCAAGAGACTGTGTGATTGCCCTTACGCTCAGGTTGCCTAATAGACAGGTGGGAAGGACCATACCAAGATTTGTTGATAGCACTAAAGGTCGCCGAAAGAAAGACTTGGGTCCACTCGTCCCACTGCAAGAAGGTCGCTGACCCAGAGAGAACTCGTGACAAAGTAGTTTATTGCTCACATTCATCGAGTTTGTGTGTTTGAAGTGAACTGTGTGT
Source organism: Pseudophryne corroboree (assembly GCF_028390025.1). Classification (NCBI taxonomy): domain Eukaryota; kingdom Metazoa; phylum Chordata; class Amphibia; order Anura; family Myobatrachidae; genus Pseudophryne; species Pseudophryne corroboree. The sequence continues at coordinate 124,330,051 of NC_086451.1, read as the reverse complement.
TCCAAGTGAACTGTGTGTTCAAAGAGCAAGGTGGAGAGCAAAGTGAACTGTGTGTTCCAAGTGAACTGTGTATTCAAAGAGCAAGGCAAAGAGATCGCAAAACTATTACCAGAGACTCTGTTCCGTGAAGACTGAGAGGCGGCACTGTTGGACACTACCTGAGCGTACTAAAGGACTGCAGAAAGACCAGTCATTGTAATTAATTTGTTATGAACAAGAGTTGTTTTGTTCTATTTCTCTTTTCTCTCTTTCCTGCTGACAAACATTTTCTTTCAGGATATTCTATTTTTGCGAGGTTTTTTTATGAGAAGTCGAGTGTGGGACTGGAACTGGTTCTGTAGGAAGGAGTGATTTCCTTATAGGATCCCAGGATTAGCCGATCAGTTTGTTAAAATCAGAGAAAGGTAAAAGTTCTAGTAGTTATGGAGTTCAGAGGTAATCAGGAACAGCCAGACAATGGCTATTCACACATTGCAGATAAAGAGCTCATTAATATATGTGGAAGAAAGGTTTATGAGTGGCTCTCCCCGAACTCCGAAGGTTTATGTTATTTAGGAAGGACACTACTTATAACCCTTGTTCAATGATTAAACAGACCTAGCTTACGTTCCAGAAATGGAAACAATGTTCAGAAAATGATAGGAATATGTAGATCATGAAAATTTTATATGTCACTGTCACGATTTGTTTGTGTCTTCTTCACCTACCCAGCAGAACCTCAATTGAATCCAAACATCAGTGTACAAAGATGTAGGTACATGTATGTGTGAAATGTTCGTTGCAAATCAGACATTATAGGCCAAAGCACTGTCCCAGCATACTCTATAGGTTGAATGTTGTCCCACACCCAACCAGTGGTCCCGTGACCACCGAATGCATATAGAGGATGTCTCGTCCTCCTCCCTGTCTTCCCCAAATATAGTCAAGCGTCTGATTTGCGAAATGCATACATACTTGTGTCTAGGTCACCGATTATGGTATGAAATATTTTTTCTTATGTTAATAATTGATGGCAGTTATTGTTTACTGCCAAAGGTTGGACTGTCGAAGTTAAAAAAAAATTACATAAAGAGAACATACAAACTACACACATTTAAGTCGCTATACTTGCAAATACGCGCAGCGAGCACAGCCATATATGGTAACACACGCATTTACACGGACATGCCACAGAGATGGATTCTACACTTATTTCATGCAGTACATAATTATAATAATATCAAGCGCCAGACATCATGATGATTTAAAATTACCTAATGAATTAATGTCATGAATGTGTATTATTTGAACAGAACCAGATACACCTGTCATGTTTACTATTAAAACAAGCAGATTGGTGTTTAGATTAATTTGTACTTGTTATTAAGTTGTAGGACATTGCAGCGGATAATTATGATTGAATGTATAAAAGCTAAAATCACTTTTATTTGAACAATGTAAGTTCCAAACAGGAAACTCAGGCCAGCCCCTTTGGACGTCCCCAAAGGCTGAGCATGTTCAGCACATACAAAGAAACTAGGGACTCAATCATGAATGAGAGAAAGACCCCTCCCCCAGAAACTAGTTAACACATTTTGCTGGTCACACAGGAAGGTAGTTCCTGTTTTTTTTGGTCTCAGAGTTACTTGATTTTTGGTCTTAGAGGAAGATGGAGGTCTTGCATGATTTTACAGAGAGAGAGAGAGTCATATGGAGGGACAAATTTATATGAGAAAGATATGGTAATTGTATCGCTGGCATGTAACTGAAATTGTATGTAATTGTATGTAATTGTATGTTTTAACTGCCTACTGTGTGAGTGTAACAATGTAACTATAGGTATACTGTACTTTGTAATATATATTGAATCCATATACTTTTTTAATAGTAAATATATACTTCAATGAGCTTTGGAACTCAGATAATGTGTGGGTGTATTGTTTTCTCTTACGGGATACAGTGTTTTGCGATGTACAACGCACTTTTATCGTATATGGTAATAAGAGGTGCAGGCATTTACAATATATATTAGAGCGGGCATTTAAAATATTTGTGAGAAATCAATTTGGCATTGTTAGCTGATAGCCGAGAGTCCCCTCTTTCCAGGAGTGCGGTGGTGCTGCGTGTGGGGGAGGGGTGGGTGCAGGGGAGCTGCGGGTGTTGGAGAGGGTCCGGAGCCACCGCGGGTGCTGGAGGAGATGTGTGGGGGTGCCGCGGATGGGTCCCGGAGGTACTGCGAGTGGGGAAGGGGCGGGTAATGCTTCTCCTCCTGGAAGCAGCTAAGATGCTGTCCTCCCTTTGGCAGTGGCTCTCCCGGAGACTTGCACTGCAGCCAAGCAGCCAGTCACTATTGTTAGCACCGGTGTCCCAATGCGCCGCATTACAGAGAAGAAGATGCACCCAATAAACTACAGCTCCCAGAAGCCCTAAAGGCCGGAATGCTCCTGCGCTGAGGGCTGCTAGTAGCTGTGGTTTATTTAGTGTGTCTACTTCCCTGTAATGCGGCATGTATGGACACCGGCGCTAACAATAGTGACTGGCTGGCAGAACTGACTGACTGGCTGAATCAATGTAAAAGGTGAGATTGCTGTGCAGTGTCAGTGACACTGCACACCCACTGCACTGCACAGCACTGGCACCTTTTACATTGATTCAGCGTCCAGACATTACCCTTCGCGATATCACCCACTCTATCCATTACATTAGCCATTTCGGGGCTTCCAGGCTGGCCGCCCAGGTGGTGTGTTGCGTAGAGATGAGCGCCTGAAATTTTTCGGGTTTTGTGTTTTGGTTTTGGGTTCGGTTCCGCGGCCGTGTTTTGGGTTCGAACGCGTTTTGGCAAAACCTCACCGAATTTTTTTTGTCGGATTCGGGTGTGTTTTGGATTCGGGTGTTTTTTTCAAAAAACACTAAAAAACAGCTTAAATCATAGAATTTGGGGGTCATTTTGATCCCAAAGTATTATTAACCTCAAAAACCATAATTTACACTCATTTTCAGTCTATTCTGAATACCTCACACCTCACAATATTATTTTTAGTCCTAAAATTTGCACCGAGGTCGCTGTGTGAGTAAGATAAGCGACCCTAGTGGCCGACACAAACACCGGGCCCATCTAGGAGTGGCACTGCAGTGTCACGCAGGATGTCCCTTCCAAAAAACCCTCCCCAAACAGCACATGACGCAAAGAAAAAAAGAGGCGCAATGAGGTAGCTGTGTGAGTAAGATTAGCGACCCTAGTGGCCGACACAAACACCGGGCCCATCTAGGAGTGGCACTGCAGTGTCACGCAGGATGGCCCTTCCAAAAAACCCTCCCCAAACAGCACATGACGCAAAGAAAAAAAGAGGCGCAATGAGGTAGCTGTGTGAGTAAGATTAGCGACCCTAGTGGCCGACACAAACACCGGGCCCATCTAGGAGTGGCACTGCAGTGTCACGCAGGATGTCCCTTCCAAAAAACCCTCCCCAAACAGCACATGACGCAAAGAAAAAAAGAGGCGCAATGAGGTAGCTGTGTGAGTAAGATTAGCGACCCTAGTGGCTGACACAAACACCGGGCCCATCTAGGAGTGGCACTGCAGTGTCACGCAGGATGTCCCTTCCAAAAAACCCTCCCCAAACAGCACATGACGCAAAGAAAAAAAGAGGCGCAATGAGGTAGCTGACTGTGTGAGTAAGATTAGCGACCCTAGTGGCCGACACAAACACCGGGCCCATCTAGGAGTGGCACTGCAGTGTCACGCAGGATGTCCCTTCCAAAAAACCCTCCCCAATCAGCACATGATGCAAAGAAAAAGAAAAGAAAAAAGAGGTGCAAGATGGAATTGTCCTTGGGCCCTCCCACCCACCCTTATGTTGTATAAACAAAACAGGACATGCACACTTTAACCAACCCATCATTTCAGTGACAGGGTCTGCCACACGACTGTGACTGATATGACGGGTTGGTTTGGACCCCCCCCAAAAAAGAAGCAATTAATCTCTCCTTGCACAAACTGGCTCTACAGAGGCAAGATGTCCACCTCATCTTCACCCTCCGATATATCACCGTGTACATCCCCCTCCTCACAGATTATCAATTCGTCCCCACTGGAATCCACCATCTCAGCTCCCTGTGTACTTTGTGGAGGCAATTGCTGCTGGTCAATGTCTCCGCGGAGGAATTGATTATAATTCATTTTAATGAACATCATCTTCTCCACATTTTCTGGATGTAACCTCGTACGCCGATTGCTGACAAGGTGAGCGGCGGCACTAAACACTCTTTCGGAGTACACACTTGTGGGAGGGCAACTTAGGTAGAATAAAGCCAGTTTGTGCAAGGGCCTCCAAATTGCCTCTTTTTCCTGCCAGTATAAGTACGGACTGTGTGACGTGCCTACTTGGATGCGGTCACTCATATAATCCTCCACCATTCTATCAATGTTGAGAGAATCATATGCAGTGACAGTAGACGACATGTCCGTAATCGTTGTCAGGTCCATCAGTCCGGACCAGATGTCAGCATCAGCAGTCGCTCCAGACTGCCCTGCATCACCGCCAGCGGGTGGGCTCGGAATTCTGAGCCTTTTCCTCGCACCCCCAGTTGCGGGAGAATGTGAAGGAGGAGATGTTGACAGGTCGCGTTCCGCTTGACTTGACAATTTTGTCACCAGCAGGTCTTTCAACCCCAGCAGACTTGTGTCTGCCGGAAAGAGAGATCCAAGGTAGGCTTTAAATCTAGGATCGAGCACGGTGGCCAAAATGTAGTGCTCTGATTTCAACAGATTGACCACCCGTGAATCCTTGTTAAGCGAATTAAGGGCTGCATCCACAAGTCCCACATGCCTAGCGGAATCGCTCCCTTTTAGCTCCTTCTTCAATGCCTCCAGCTTCTTCTGCAAAAGCCTGATGAGGGGAATGACCTGACTCAGGCTGGCAGTGTCTGAACTGACTTCACGTGTGGCAAGTTCAAAGGGCATCAGAACCTTGCACAACGTTGAAATCATTCTCCACTGCACTTGAGACAGGTGCATTCCACCTCCTATATCGTGCTCAATTGTATAGGCTTGAATGTCCTTTTGCTGCTCCTCCAACCTCTGAAGCATATAGAGGGTTGAATTCCACCTCGTTACCACTTCTTGCTTCAGATGATGGCAGGGCAGGTTCAGTAGTTTTTGGTGGTGCTCCAGTCTTCTGTACGTGGTGCCTGTACGCCGAAAGTGTCCCGCAATTTTTCTGGCCACCGACAGCATCTCTTGCACGCCCCTGTCGTTTTTTAAAAAATTCTGCACCACCAAATTCAAGGTATGTGCAAAACATGGGACGTGCTGGAATTTGCCCATATTTAATGCACACACAATATTGCTGGCGTTGTCCGATGCCACAAATCCACAGGAGAGTCCAATTGGGGTAAGCCATTCCGCGATGATCTTCCTCAGTTGCCGTAAGAGGTTTTCAGCTGTGTGCGTATTCTGGAAAGCGGTGATACAAAGCGTAGCCTGCCTAGGAAAGAGTTGGCGTTTGCGAGATGCTGCTACTGGTGCCGCCGCTGCTGTTCTTGCGGCGGGAGTCCATACATCTACCCAGTGGGCTGTCACAGTCATATAGTCCTGACCCTGCCCTGCTCCACTTGTCCACATGTCCGTGGTTAAGTGGACATTGGGTACAACTGCATTTTTTAGGACACTGGTGAGTCTTTTTCTGACGTCCGTGTACATTCTCGGTATCGCCTGCCTAGAGAAGTGGAACCTAGATGGTATTTGGTAACGGGGGCACACTGCCTCAATAAATTGTCTAGTTCCCTGTGAACTAACGGCGGATACCGGACGCACGTCTAACACCAACATAGTTGTCAAGGCCTCAGTTATCCGCTTTGCAGTAGGATGACTGCTGTGATATTTCATCTTCCTCGCAAAGGACTGTTGAACAGTCAATTGCTTACTGGAAGTAGTACAAGTGGGCTTACGACTTCCCCTCTGGGATGACCATCGACTCCCAGCGGCAACAACAGCAGCGCCAGCAGCAGTAGGCGTTACACGCAAGGATGCATCGGAGGAATCCCAGGCAGGAGAGGACTCGTCAGAATTGCCAGTGACATGGCCTGCAGGACTATTGGCATTCCTGGGGAAGGAGGAAATTGACACTGAGGGAGTTGGTGGGGTGGTTTGCGTGAGCTTGGTTACAAGAGGAAGGGATTTACTGGTCAGTGGACTGCTTCCGCTGTCACCCAAAGTTTTTGAACTTGTCACTGACTTATTATGAATGCGCTGCAGGTGACGTATAAGGGAGGATGTTCCGAGGTGGTTAACATCCTTATCCCTACTTATTACAGCTTGACAAAGGGAACACACGGCTTGACACCTGTTGTCCGCATTTCTGGTGAAATACCTCCACACCGAAGAGCTGATTTTTTTGGTATTTTCACCTGGCATGTCAACGGCCATATTCCTCCCACGGACAACAGGTGTCTCCCCGGGTGCCTGACTTAAACAAACCACCTCACCATCAGAATCCTCCTGGTCAATTTCCTCCCCAGCGCCAGCAACACCCATATCCTCCTCATCCTGGTGTACTTCAACACTGACATCTTCAATCTGACTATCAGGAACTGGACTGCGGGTGCTCCTTCCAGCACTTGCAGGGGGCGTGCAAATGGTGGAAGGCGCATGCTCTTCACGTCCAGTGTTGGGAAGGTCAGGCATCGCAACCGACACAATTGGACTCTCCTTGTGGATTTGGGATTTCGAAGAATGCACAGTTCTTTGCTGTGCTGCTTTTGCCAGCTTGAGTCTTTTCATTTTTCTAGCGAGAGGCTGAGTGCTTCCATCCTCATGTGAAGCTGAACCACTAGCCATGAACATAGGCCAGGGCCTCAGCCGTTCCTTGCCACTCCGTGTGGTAAATGGCATATTGGCAAGTTTACGCTTCTCCTCCGACAATTTTATTTTAGGTTTTGGAGTCCTTTTTTTACTGATATTTGGTGTTTTGGATTTGACATGCTCTGTACTATGACATTGGGCATCGGCCTTGGCAGACGACGTTGCTGGCATTTCATCGTCTCGGTCATGACTAGTGGCAGCAGCTTCAGCACGAGGTGGAAGTGGATCTTGATCTTTCCCTAATTTTGGAACCTCAACATTTTTGTTCTCCATATTTTAATAGGCACAACTAAAAGGCACCTCAGGTAAACAATGGAGATGGATGGATTGGATACTAGTATACAATTATGGACGGGCTGCCGAGTGCCGACACAGAGGTAGCCACAGCTGTGAACTACCGCACTGTACTGTGTCTGCTGCTAATATATAGACTGGTTGATAAAGAGATAGTATACTCGTAACTAGTATGTATGTATAAAGAAAGAAAAAAAACCACGGTTAGGTGGTATATACAATTATGGACGGGCTGCCGAGTGCCGACACAGAGGTAGCCACAGCCGTGAACTACCGCACTGTACTGTGTCTGCTGCTAATATATAGACTGGTTGATAAAGAGATAGTATACTCGTAACTAGTATGTATGTATAAAGAAAGAAAAAAAAAACCACGGTTAGGTGGCATATACAATTATGGACGGGCTGCCGAGTGCCGACACAGAGGTAGCCACAGCCGTGAACTACCGCACTGTACTGTGTCTGCTGCTAATATAGACTGGTTGATAAAGAGATAGTATACTCGTAACTAGTATGTATGTATAAAGAAAGAAAAAAAAACCACGGTTAGGTGGTATATACAATTATGGACGGGCTGCCGAGTGCCGACACAGAGGTAGCCACAGCCGTGAACTACCGCACTGTACTGTGTCTGCTGCTAATATAGACTGGTTGATAAAGAGATAGTATACTCGTAACTAGTATGACTATAAAGAAAGAAAAAAAAACCACGGTTAGGTGGTATATACAATTATGAACGGGCTGCCGAGTGCCGACACAGAGGTAGCCACAGCCGTGAACTACCGCACTGTACTGTGTCTGCTGCTAATATATAGACTGGTTGATAAAGAGATAGTATACTCGTAACTAGTATGTATGTATAAAGAAAGAAAAAAAAACCACGGTTAGGTGGTATATACAATTATGGACGGGCTGCCGAGTGCCGACACAGAGGTAGCCACAGCCGTGAACTACCGCACTGTACTGTGTCTGCTGCTAATATAGACTGGTTGATAAAGAGATAGTATACTCGTAACTAGTATGTATGTATAAAGAAAGAAAAAAAAACCACGGTTAGGTGGTATATACAATTATGGACGGGCTGCCGAGTGCCGACACAGAGGTAGCCACAGCCGTGAACTACCGCACTGTACTGTGTCTGCTGCTAATATAGACTGGTTGATAAAGAGATAGTATACTCGTAACTAGTATGTATGTATAAAGAAAGAAAAAAAACCACGGTTAGGTGGTATATACAATTATGGACGGGCTGCCGAGTGCCGACACAGAGGTAGCCACAGCCGTGAACTACCGCACTGTACTGTGTCTGCTGCTAATATAGACTGGTTGATAAAGAGATAGTATACTACTAATATTATATATACTGGTGGTCAGGTCACTGGTCACTAGTCACACTGGCAGTGGCACTCCTGCAGCAAAAGTGTGCACTGTTTAATTTTAATATAATATTATGTACTCCTGGCTCCTGCTATAACCTATAACTGGCACTGCAGTAGTGCTCCCCAGTCTCCCCCACAATTATAAGCTGTGTGAGCTGAGCAGTCAGACAGATATATAATATATATAGATGATGCAGCACACTGGCCTGAGCCTGAGCAGTGCACACAGATATGGTATGTGACTGACTGAGTCACTGTGTGTATCGCTTTTTTCAGGCAGAGAACGGATATATTAAATAAACTGCACTGTGTGTCTGGTGGTCACTCACTATATAATATATTATGTACTCCTGGCTCCTGCTATAACCTATAACTGGCACTGCAGTAGTGCTCCCCAGTCTCCCCCACAATTATAAGCTGTGTGAGCTGAGCAGTCAGACAGATATATATATAATATTATATATAGATAATAGATGATGCAGCACACTGGCCTGAGCCTGAGCAGTGCACACAGATATGGTATGTGACTGAGTCACTGTGTGCTGTGTATCGCTTTTTTCAGGCAGAGAACGGATTATAAAGTAAACTGCACTGTCCTCACTAGTAAACTCTCTCCACTCAGTCTCTACACTTCTACAGTAACAGTACTCCTCCTAGTCAGCTCCAGTAAATCTCTCTCAGTCTCTTATAATCTAAATGGAGAGGACGCCAGCCACGTCCTCTCCCTATCAATCTCAATGCACGTGTGAAAATGGCGGCGACGCGCGGCTCCTTATATAGAATCCGAGTCTCGCGATAGAATCCGAGCCTCGCGAGAATCCGACAGCGTCATGATGACGTTCGGGCGCGCTCGGGTTAACCGAGCAAGGCGGGAAGATCCGAGTCGCTCGGACCCGTGAAAAAAAACATGAAGTTCTGGCGGGTTCGGATTCAGAGAAACCGAACCCGCTCATCTCTAGTGTTGCGGAGTCAGGGCCTCTGGGGATCTAGGCGCGGCTGTGGTGGGGAGGCACTTCTGTGACATCACATGCAGAGGAGACTCCGGGACTCAGAGAGTATGCGGCGCAGGGACGGCTATGAAAGCCTTCCACTGCGCCGCTTTCATACATATGTATGCCGATGGCCGCAGCAGCTTTTGTTCCACGTGCGCCGTGGCTAGGGAGTGGGGTTTGTTGATGCCGGAGGGTGCAGGCAGACTGGCATCAAGACATAGGGGGTCATTCAGACCTTAAATTTAGCACAGCTACGATCACTTACACTGACATGCGGGGGACGCCCGCCCTGCATGTCAGGCCGCCCCCCACCCCCCGACACAAGTATAAAAGCATTGCACAGCGGCGATGCTTTTATACTTGAAAAGTAACTCCCAGCCAGCGCAGCTCCTGCGGTTGGCCGGGAGTTACTCTTCGCTGGCCAGGTTGCAGCGGCTGTGTGTGACGTCACACAGCCGCTGCAACCCGCCCACCTCACGGTCCTGCCACGCCTGTGTTGGCCGGACCGCACCCATAAAATGGCGGTCAAACACCACCGTGCTGCCCCTTCCCGCCCAGCGACCGCCTCTGCCTGTCAATAAGGCAGAGGTTATCACTAGGCAATGACAGCGTCGGCTGTCAGCCATGTGCCGGCGCACTGTGGCACCGGCGCATGTGCATTTCTGACCTGATTGCTGCACCGCGATGAACTGCAGCGAGCGATCAGGTCAGAATGACCCCCATAGGACACTGCAGTAAAAGGTGTTTTTTTTCCCCTATCTACAGCACAGAGACTTGCTGCAGATGCAGCGGCATACCCTCCAAGTGTACCTTTTTGGCAGGTACAGTACCTTTTTTTATGGTCTGTAGCGATTTTATGCTCTCCAAACTTCCATTGAAAGTATAGGAAAAGGGGCGTGGCCACGCCACTGTACCCGTGGCCACGACCCCTTTTTGAATTTGTATCGATTTTTATGTGTAAATTGTTGAAGAGTATGTTGCTGCAGATGCAGTGGGTCTATTTTGGGGTGTGGAGCTGGAGCGGCAGCTCCCTCAGCCCCACTGTTAATCCTGCTCTGGGAACACACAGCAGCCAAAAGGCAGAGCCTCCCATTGGATGTAACTTGTGTGTGAGGGTGTTTCTCATCCAATCAGCTGCGGACTGGGTGTGATAGACCTGCTGCTAACCCAATGAGAGCTCCTAGCCACGCCCAGCGTTATCCACACAGTCACAGAGTGACAGATCTGGGCAATTATATAGGAGATACTGGCAAACAAGTACATTACATGATCAACATTTCAGGGCATCCGCACCGTCATTAGGACCAATGCATTGTATGTGGTTCTGACGACATTGCGGATGCACCGAAACATTGATCGTGGAATATACTTATTTGCCAGCAGGAACTCTCTGAGTGCTGTTTGTTGGAGTTATACAGATGTAGCCAGCCTCGTCCATATCGCGGATGCAATTTGGTGCGCCTAACTGCAACTATTCGCACCAAGCGCTGAGTTAATGTATTCTCTACGACCATGCACATGCATATGCACGCATGCAGCCATTCATGGGCACACATGGTGTGACTACTTTGGCGCGAGGCTGGCTACATCTGTCTTATAATTACGCACTGGGGCAAGCTGTCATTGATATTGTGAGTGCCGGCAGTTCTTCTGGATGAATATACATATATATATATATATATATATATATATATATATATATATAAAAATATTATAGACACATACATTTATATATAATATACAGATTAGGTCTAATCATAGGCTGTACGCTGAGAGGAAGAGACGCTGAACCGGAAACCGTAAGTGACGGAGCGCGCGCACACAGGGATGGAGCGGATGAAACGGTCTCACCAGCTGCATAGTGCAGGAGCCACGATCCGTGACGTGATCCGAGGGGAGCCAGCCAGGAGGCCAGCAGTCAGGGGGCCAGCAACCAGGGGGAAGCCAGCAGCGGGTGGGATCCACAGCTGGTGGGAGCCAGCAGCCGGTGGGAGCCAGCACCCTGACGAGCGGAGGGGAGAGGAGCAGAGGGAAGGGAAGCTGATCCAGGCAGCCGCAGAAGCAGCAGCAGCCTGACCCACTACCTGCCTACACTACAGCATCTGAACACAGATTAGAGGAGCAGATAAGTATCAACTTTTCCTTAATCACTTGTCTCCTTGTCCATTACTGTATTTTTTGTACTTAATTCCCTGTGTCCATTACTGTATTTTAATTATATTTTAATTGTACTTAATTAAAATTTTTGAGTTTTTCCCTTATTTATTGTCCTTTATAGTTCCTCATATATTTGTATTTTTTTGTACTTAATTCCCTGTGTCCATTACTGTATTTTAATTGTATTTATTTGAACTTAATTTATATATTTTGTGTGTGTGTCCCCTTATGTATTGTCTTTTATAGTTCCTTACATATTTGTCTCCATATATAGATTGTCCCGCTCTTTTTTTGAAGGTAATAGGGAGCTAGCACTAATTAAAAATGGGTGGGGCCGCGTTTGAGAATCTCACTCAGTGCGTGTCGTGCATGATGTATGCACACCTGGAACAACAGTCTGAGTGTGAATACATCTGTACGAGATGTGAGCAAATGGCTGCCCTGGAAGCCCAGGTAACTGATCTAGAGCAGACCGTTACACGACTGAGGGATATTCACAATATTGAGCAAAGTTTAAATAGAACGGTGGCGGTGTTGCAGGGGCGATCACTGGCAGACGAGGATGATCAGGTAGAAAGCGGGGTCACAGTTAGAATGAAGAGGGGGAGGGGGAGACAGGACAAAGATTCTGAGGATGGCAGTGAGGAAATGACGGGAACGGAGGTGATTGTTCCCTCGAGCAACCGGAGGAGCGGTCCCTCCGGTACAGAAAAGAAAAAAGATAGTGAGGTACCTAGTCAGATTGTGGTGGGGGATTCTATTATCAGGAGGACAGACAGGGCAATCTGCTACCGGGACCGCGATCGCTGTACAGTCTGTTGTCTCCCGGGTGCTTGGGTACGGCACATCGCAGACCAGGTAGACAGATTGTTGGGAGTGGCTGGTAAAGACCCGGCGGTCTTGGTGCATGTTGGCACCAATGACAAAGTGGTAGGTGGGATGTCCTTAAGAAAGACGATAGGGAATTAGGCAAGAAACTTAAGGCAAGGACATCTAGGGTAATATTCTACTAAATATTACCAGTTCCACGCGCCAGCCCAGGGAGGCAGAGGGAGATTAGGGAGGTAAATGTGTGGTATAGAGACTGGTGTAGGAAGGAGGAGTTTTTGTTCTTGGAACACTGGGCGGACTTATCAGTCAGGCGCCATCTTTTTTATCGCGATGGATTGCACCTGAATGAGAATGGGGCTGCGGTGCTGGGGGGCAGGATGGTTAGAAGGTTGGAGGAGCTTTTAACCTAGAATACCTGGGTGGAGGGGTGTAGTACGGCTGACCGGCGGTCTCCTGACCGCCGGTCAGCTTACAGACGCCGGGATCCTGGCAGCACACCGACGCCGGGATCCCGGCGGGGAGGGGCGAGTGCAGCAAGCCCCTTGCGGGCTCGCTGTGCTCGCCACGCTGCACTCGCCACGCTGCGCTCGCCACGCTGCGGGCTCGGTGGCGACTGGTCGCCACGGGTTCTATTCCCACTCTATGGGTGTCGTGGACACCCACGAGTGGAAATAGTCCCTGTTGGTCGGCATGCCGACCATCGGGACAGTGACCCGTCGGGCTGGTGGAGGAGGTCATGTGACTGTCGGTCAGCTGACCGGCGGTCACATGAATACCACCCGGGTGGAGAGTTTAGCTAGAAGCTATGGGCAGGATAGTTAGAAGGTTGGAGGAGCTTTTAACCTAGAATACCTTGGTGGAGGGGTGTAGTACGGCTGACCGGCGGTCTCCTGACCGCCGGTCAGCTTACTGACGCCGGGATCCTGGCAGCACACCGACGCCGGGATCCCGGCGGGGAGGGGCGAGTGCAGCAAGCCCCTTGCGGGCTCGGTGGCGACCTGCGGTCGCCACGGGTTCTATTCCCACTCTATGGGTGTCGTGGACCCCCACGAGTGGAAATAGTCCCTGTTGGTCGGCATGCCGACCATCGGGACAGTGACCCGTCGGGCTGGTGGAGGAGGTCATGTGACTGTCGGTCAGCTGACCGGCGGTCACATGAATACCACCCGGGTGGAGAGTTTAGCTAGAAGCTATGGGTCAATCAGCAAGAAAAGCAAGGATAAGGGTAGTGAACAAATTGGGAGTGGAGAAGGGGGGAGCAAAAGACCAGCCGGCAAGGACAAGGGTAGTTGCATGGGTATTGTCACTGGAAATACAGACACAAGTATTGCCCAAGGATTTCCCAATTCATTACCTAAAGACAATTGTGGCCCAACAATACGGTATATAGAAAATGATGCCCATAGCATAAGGGAAGATACTATCATCAGGGGGGGCTTAGTAAGTCCTAATAGATCAAATAGGGATATTAGTGAAAGAGGCTGTACTAGGTATGATGGGGGGGATAGGGAGGGAGGAGAATAACAATCGGTAAGGTTGATTATAGAAAGGCGCTGGAAAATATAGATAAGTCACCACTAAAACAAACAGACAGATGCTAAGCTAAATTGTATGCTTTCAAATGCAAGAAGCCTATCTGGTAAAATGGGGGTATTGGAATGGCTTGTATCACAGTCTCAGCATGATATTATATGTATTATGGAAACATGGTGGGACGACTCTCAATACTGGGTTGCGAATTTGGAGGAATATTCTCTTTTCAGGAGGGACAGGGTTACCAAAAGGGGAGGAGGGGTATGTCTCTTTGTTAAACCATCTCTAAAACCAATCTTAATAGATGGTGTTTACGAGGAGGCTGGAGATAACGTGGAGTCGTTATGGGTTGAGATCACAAGTAGGGGCATTGAAGCAAAGAAACTAGTCATTGGCACGTGCTACAAGCCACCGGATATCAGCGTTCATGACGAGGAACAACTTTTGCAACAAATTGAAAGTGCTGCAGGAATGGGGGACATCCTAGTATTTAGCTGATTTTAACTAACCGGATATAAATTGGAGTAACGATTCATGTGTAAAAAAAAAAGGGGCAGCAGGTTCTTAAATACATTAAAGGATCAATACTTGACTCAATTAGTCGAGGACCCAACTAGAGGTAAAACTATTCTGGACCTATTTATTACCAATAATGTGGACATTATATCAAACACTAAAATTGGGGAGACCTTGGGAAACAGTGATCACTATATGATCACATTCGACATCAGTTTAAAGAAACATAGCTATATGGTAGCGACCAAAACATTTAACTTTAAAAAGGCTAACTTCAGTATGCTGAGACGGGCACTAAACAACACTGACTGGGAAGTTTTATTTCAAGGCAAAGACACTTCGGAAATGTGGGATGCTTTAAAATGGTTGCTTGAAAGCAATATTCACAACTTCATTCCCATGAGCAATAAACACAGGAGTACTAAGCACAAACCAATGTGGCTCAATAAGGAGGTCAAGGAAGCAATGGCTAATAAGAGGCATGCTTTCAAAACATTTAAATCTAATGGAGATGAGGATTAGTTCCGATATTGCAAGGAATTGCAATAAAAGATGCAAAAAAGTAATAAGAGCAGCTAAAATTGTAAACGAAAAGCAAATCGCTATAGAGAGTAAAACCAATCCTAAAAAGTTTTATAAATAGATAAACAGCAAAAGGTTAAAGAAGGAGAACATAGGCCCATTAAAAGATGAATTGGGAGCTTTGATAAATGATGACAAATTAAAAGCAGAAATATTGAACAACTTTTTTCCTAAGTATTCACCAGGGAGGACGAGCCGGTGACAGTAGTGCATAGCGGCAGGGAAGGTAATGACTCGTGGCTTGAGGCTTGTTTAAGTGTGGAATGTAGTCCTGGAGAGACTAAGCAAGGTACAGTAAATATTAACAAATAACCAGGCTCAGACGGATTTCATCTGAGGGTTATTAGGGAGCTTAGGTCACAGCTAGCAAAAGCCCTATACTTGATTTTCCATAGTTCAATTAGATCAGGCATGGTACCAAAGGATTGGCGCATAGCTGAGGTAGTGCCTTTATTTAAAAAAGGATCCAGAAATCATCCGGGTAACTACAGACCGATTAGTTGAACCTCTATGGTGGGTAAAATATTGGAAGGCATTTTGAGGGGTAGCATAGAGGAGCACCTACAGGCTGCTAAGTTTATTAGCAAAAGTCAGCATGGGTTTGTAAGGGACAGATCATGTCAAACCAACTTAATTAGCTTCTACGAGGAAGTGAGCAAGAATCTAGATCAGGGAAAAGCAGTGGACGTGGTGTATATAGATTTTGCTAAAGCCTTCAATACAGTGCCTCATATGAGACTGATCAACAAATTAAGGGAACTTGGCCTAGGATATACTATTTGTAGATGGATAAGTAATTGGCTGGATAACAGAGTACAATGAGTAGTGGTCAATGGGATGCTCTCCAGAAGGCACAAGTAGTCAGCGGAATACCACTTGGCCCACTGCTGTTCACTATATTTTTCAATGATCTAGGAATAGGCCTGGAAAGCACAGTGTCAATCTTTGCAGATGATACTAAACTGTGTAGGGTAATTAATTCAAAAGGCGATGTGGAGTCTCTACAGAATGACTTATTTAAACTTCAAACCTGGGCATCTAAATGGAGAATGAGTTTCAATATAGAAAAATACAAAGTTATGCATTTTGGGACAAAAAACACACTTGCATCCTATACTCTAGATGGCGAAAATATAGGGGTAACTGTGGTGGTAAAAGATTTGGGGGTGTTCATAGACAATAGGCTTAATAACAGCACACATTGTCAAAATTCCGCAAAGAATGCAAGTATAGTGCTTGCATGCATTAAACGGGGCATTGAGACAAGGGACGAGGATGTAATACTGCCACTGTACAAATCATTGGTACGTCCGCACCTGGAAAATTGTGTTCAGTTCTGGGCACCGTATTATAAAAAAGATATTGGGGCACTAGAAAGAGTTCAAAGAAGAGCTACTAAATTGATTAAAGGGTTAGAAACACTGGAGTACGAGGAAAGGCTTACTAGGTTAAATATGTATACACTAGAAAAGAGGCGACTAAGAGGAGGCATTATTAATATCTACTAATATGTAAAGGGTCATTACAAGGAGCTAGCAGCGGATTTGTTTATTAAAAGAACTCTGTATAGGACACGTGGGCACTCAATGAGGCTAGAGGAGAGAAAATTCCATACACATCATAGGAAAGGGTTCTTCACGGTAAGGGCAATTAAGATTTGGAAATCCCTGCCGGAGAAGGTTAAAATGGCAGACTCTGTAAATGCATTTAAAAACGGATTGGACAAATGTCTAGCTGGAAAATGTATCTAGGGCTATATCAGTTAACATATTGACATTAAATTATATGGGAGTGGTAAGATTCATAGCTGTCAATTGGTACTAAACCATTACTCCAGCAGGCGCATTATAATATGAACATCTTAACACTAAATACAGGTTGAAATCGATGGGCATGTTGCCTCTTTTCAACCTCACTGACTAGGTAACTATGTAACTACTATAGTTTGCATTATTAAAAAAAAATAATAATATATATATATATATATATATATATATACACGCACATACACATATATTATATATACTGTTATATAAAGCATGTAGCTAAAGCTATATGTAGATACATATACACACATACTGTATATACATGTATTTAACAGTGCCTCAGTATGCCACGTCAGTCTGATACCTCACCTCAGTCTGGAGGATATCAGATGATATGCTGCTGCCGCTAGACTACCTTCAAGGAACAGTTTCTTAGGGGATCTAGGCACTATCCTGCTTTGAGTGCCCTGCCCTGGGCTGTATTTTGGAGTTTGGGTCCCGTAGTGGCACCTTTTTTATGTCGGGGCTGGCCCCAGGTCAGCTAGCTAGCACTGTCTTAAAGAAATTTTGGAGTGCCCCCTGCTAGGGTCAGGCTACGGGGGCAGGAGGTTTAGGTTTAGACTGCGGGGAGGGGGGTTAGGTTTAGGCACCCCCGGGGAGGGTTAGGGTTAGGCTGCGGGGAGGGAGGGTTAGGGGGATTAGGGTTAACTTCCTTTTCCCAAAGGTATCAGGATTCCGAGCATCGGGATGCAGCAGTCTGTATTTTGATATCATATGTATTCCCACTACTCCACTGTATAGCAATACCCCTATTCCTCCCAGATATCATTAATATACACTAGTGATGAGCGGGTTCGGTTCCTCGGAATCCGAACCCCCCCGAACTTCAGCCTTTTTACACGGGTCCGAGGCAGGTTCGAACCTTCCCGCCTTGCTCGGCTAACCCGAGCGCGCCCGAACGTCATCATCCCGCTGTCGGATTCTCGCGAGGCTCGAATTCTATCGCGAGACTTGGATTCTATATAAGGAGCCGCGCGTCGCCGCCATTTTCACACGTGCATTGAGATTGATAGGGAGAGGACGTGGCTGGTGTCCTCTCCGTTTATAGAGAAGAGAGTAGAGAGTTAGAGACACTATTTAGTATTTACTAATTTTGGGGAGCATATTAGGACTGGAGTACTACTACTTGCTGATAGTGTGACCATTGATCACCAGTTTAATTAATCCGTTCTCTGCCTGAAAAAAAACGATACACAGTGTGACACAGTCACATACCATATCTGTGCTCAGCCTCAGTGTGCTGCATCATCATATGTAATACTGTATATCTGACTGTGCTGAGTGCTCACTGCTCACACAGCTTAATTGTGGGGGAGACTGGGGAGCAGTTAGAGCAGGAGTACATAAATAATATATTTTAAGTACAGTGCACACTTTTGCTGCCAGAGTGCCACACTGCCAGTGTGACTGACCAGTGACCACACTGACCACCAGTATATTGTGATTGTCTGCTTAGGACGGAGTACTACTTGCTGATAGTGTGACCAGTGACCAGTGACCACCACCAGTTTAATTAATCAGTTCTATGCCTGAAAAAAAAACGATACACAGTGTGACACAGTCACATACCATATCTGTGCTCAGCCCAGTGTGCTGCATCATATGTAATACTGTATATCATTATCTGACTGTGCTGAGTGCTCACTGCTCACACAGCTTAATTGTGGGGGAGACTGGGGAGCAGTTATAGCAGGAGTACATATTTTAAGTACAGTGCACACTTTTGCTGCCAGAGTGCCACTGCCAGTGTGACTGACCAGTGACCACTGACCACCAGTATATTGTGATTGTCTGCTGACCACCAGTATATTGTGATTGTCTGCCTGAAAAAGTTAAACACTCGTCGTGTGGTGTTTTTATAAACGCATTCTGCAGACAGTGTCCAGCAGGTCCGTCATTACATAATATATATCTGTCCGGCTGCAGTACTAGTGTGATATATATATATATATTTTAATTTTATCTCATTATCATCCAGTCTATATTAGCAGCAGACACAGTACGGTAGTCCACGGCTGTAGCTACCTCTGTGTCTGCAGTCGCTCATCCATCCATAATTGTATACCACCTACCCGTGGTTTTTTTTTCTATCTTCTTGATACTAGTAGCTTACTTTAGGAGTCTGCAGTGCTGACAGATAGTGTCCAGCAGGTCCGTCATTACATAATATATACCTGTCCGGCTGCAGTACTAGTGTGATATATATATATATTTTAATTTTATCTCATTATCATCCAGTCTATATTAGCAGCAGACACAGTACGGTAGTCCACGGCTGTAGCTACCTCTGTGTCGGCAGTCGCTCGTCCATCCATAATTGTATACCACCTACCCGTGGTTTTTTTTTCTATCTTCTTGATACTAGTAGCTTACTTTAGGAGTCTGCAGTGCTGACAGACAGTGTCCAGCAGGTCCGTCATTACATAATATATATACCTGTCCGGCTGCAGTACTAGTGAGATATATATATATATTTTAATTTTATCTCATTATCATCCAGTCTATATTAGCAGCAGACACAGTACGGTAGTCCACGGCTGTAGCTACCTCTGTGTCGGCAGTCGCTCGTCCATCCATAATTGTATACCACCTACCCGTGGTTTTTTTTCTATCTTCTTGATACTAGTAGCTTACTTTAGGAGTCTGCAGTGCTGACAGACAGTGTCCAGCAGATCCGTCATTACATAATATATACCTGTCCGGCTGCAGTACTAGTGTGATATATATATATATTTTAATTTTATCTCATTATCATCCAGTCTATATTAGCAGCAGACACAGTACGGTAGTCCACGGCTGTAGCTACCTCTGTGTCGGCAGTCGCTCGTCCATCCATAATTGTATACCACCTACCCGTGGTTTTTTTTTCTATCTTCTTGATACTAGTAGCTTACTTTATGAGTCTGCAGTGCTGACAGACAGTGTCCAGCAGGTCCGTCATTACATAATATATATACCTGTCCGGCTGCAGTACTAGTGTGATATATATATATATTTTTTATTTTTATCTCATTATCATCCAGTCTATATTAGCAGCAGACACAGTACGGTAGTCCACGGCTGTAGCTACCTCTGTGTCGGCAGTCGCTCGTCCATCCATAATTGTATACCACCTACCCGTGGTTTTTTTTTCTATCTTCTTGATACTAGTAGCTTACTTTAGGAGTCTGCAGTGCTGACAGACAGTGTCCAGCAGGTCCGTCATTACATAATATATATACCTGTCCGGCTGCAGTACTAGTGTGATATATATATATATTTTAATTTTATCTCATTATCATCCAGTCTATATTAGCAGCAGACACAGTACGGTAGTCCACGGCTGTAGCTACCTCTGTGTCGGCAGTCGCTCGTCCATCCATAATTGTATACCACCTACCCGTGTTTTTTTTTCTATCTTCTTGAAACTAGTAGCTTACTTTAGGAGTCTGCAGTGCTGACAGACAGTGTCCAGCAGGTCCGTCATTACATAATATATATACCTGTCCGGCAGCAGTACTAGTGTGATATATATATATATTTTAATTTTATCTCATTATCATCCAGTCTATATTAGCAGCAGACACAGTACGGTAGTCCACGGCTGTAGCTACCTCAGTGTCGGCAGTCGCTCGTCCATCCATAATTGTATACCACCTACCCGTGTTTTTTTTTTCTATCTTCTTGATACTAGTAGCTTACTTTAGGAGTCTGCAGTGCTGACAGACAGTGTCCAGCAGGTCCGTCATTACATAATATATATACCTGTCCGGCTGCAGTACTAGTGTGATATATATATATATATTTTAATTTTATCTCATTATCATCCAGTCTATATTAGCAGCAGACACAGTACGGTAGTCCACGGCTGTAGCTACCTCTGTGTCGGCAGTCGCTCGTCCATCCATAAGTATACTAGTATCCATCCATCTCCATTGTTTACCTGAGGTGCCTTTTAGTTGTGCCTATTAAAATATGGAGAACAAAAATGTTGAGGTTCCAAAAATAGGGAAAGATCAGGATCGACTTCCACCTCGTGCTGAAGCTGCTGCCACTAGTCATGGCCGAGACGATGAAATTCCATCAACGTCGTCTGCCAAGGCCGATGCCCAATGTCATAGTACAGAGCATGTAAAATCCAAAACACCAAATATCAGTAAAAAAAGGACTCAAAAATCTAAAATAAAATTGTCGGAGGAGAAGCGTAAACTTGCCAATATGCCATTTACCACACGGAGTGGCAAGGAACGGCTGAGGCCCTGGCCTATGTTCATGGCTAGTGGTTCAGCTTCACATGAGGATGGAAGCACTCAGCCTCTCGCTAGAAAAATGAAAAGACTCAAGCTGGCAAAAGCACAGCAAAGAACTGTGCGTTCTTCGAAATCCCAAATCCACAAGGAGAGTCCAATTGTGTCGGTTGCGATGCCTGACCTTCCCAACACTGGACGTGAAGAGCATGCGCCTTCCACCATTTGCACGCCCCCTGCAAGTGCTGGAAGGAGCACCCGCAGTCCAGTTCCTGATAGTCAGATTGAAGATGTCAGTGTTGAAGTACACCAGGATGAGGAGGATATGGGTGTTGCTGGCGCTGGGGAGGAAATTGACAAGGAGGATTCTGATGGTGAGGTGGTTTGTTTAAGTCAGGCACCCGGGGAGACACCTGTTGTCCATGGGAGGAATAGGGCCATTGACATGCCTGGTGAAAATACCAAAAAAAATCAGCTCTTCGGTGTGGAAGTATTTCAACAGAAATGCGGACAACATTTGTCAAGCCGTGTGTTGCCTTTGTCAAGCTGTAATAAGTAGGGGTAAGGACGTTAACCACCTCGGAACATCCTCCCTTATACGTCACCTGCAGCGCATTCATAATAAGTCAGTGACAAGTTCAAAAACTTTGGGCGACAGCGGAAGCAGTCCACTGACCAGTAAATCCCTTCCTCTTGTAACCAAGCTCACGCAAACCACCCCACCAACTCCCTCAGTGTCAATTTCCTCCTTCCCCAGGAATGCAAATAGTCCTGCAGGCCATGTCACTGGCAATTCTGATGAGTCCTCTCCTGCCTGGGATTCCTCCGATGCATCCTTGCGTGTAACGCCTACTGCTGCTGGCGCTGCTGTTGTTGCTGCTGGGAGTCGATGGTCATCCCAGAGGGGAAGTCGTAAGACCACTTTCACTACTTCCACCAAGCAATTGACTGTCCAACAGTCCTTTGCGAGGAAGATGAAATATCACAGCAGTCATCCTGCTGCAAAGCAGATAACTGAGGCCTTGGCATCCTGGGTGGTGAGAAACGTGGTTCCGGTATCCATCATTACTGCAGAGCCAACTAGAGACTTGTTGGAGGTACTGTGTCCCCGGTACCAAATACCATCTAGGTTCCATTTCTCTAGGCAGGCGATACCGAAAATGTACACAGACCTCAGAAAAAGAGTCACCAGTGTCCTAAAAAATGCAGCTGTACCCAATGTCCACTTAACCAGGGACATGTGGACAAGTGGAGCAGGGCAGGGTCAGGACTAAATGACTGTGACAGCCCACTGGGTAGATGTATGGACTCCCGCCGCAAGAACAGCAGCGGCGGCACCAGTAGCATGTCACGATCCGGGTATCTGGACGCCATTTCTTACCTATCAGATGCCTCCTAAGGCTGGCTCAGCGCTCCAGGACCGGATCCCATCTATTATCCTGATGTGCACATTCCCGCATCCTCTCCTGTCTCTCTGGACGCAGTCACAGTAACGCCTTATACATCTGGCATGGCGTCTCCCGCGGCCTCCGCCGCCGTCCCTGAGCTTCTGCATTCAGAGTGGCGATTACGTCAGCCGCGGCCTCCGCTGTGTCCGCGTGGTCGGATGTGCATCTGTCAGCCTGGCGTCTCCTGTCTCCGGTGGCTGGCGCCGCCATTACTGTTTTCCAGACCACATGGATTACAATCCAAACTTCCCTCCAAGTGTCTGCATGGGCGCAGCCATCTTGGATTCTGTCAGCTGATCATTCCTACCAATCCGTTGTCAGTATTATTAATTTGCATAATTGCCTAGCCAATGCCTTCCTTGCTGCAGGTATAAATAGGTTGTGCCTGAGCAAGGAAGGCGTCAGTGCTTTGGTTGTCAAACCTAGTTCCAGTTTGTCTCTCTTCTGTGAATGTCTTCCAGGTTCCAGCTCCTGTCTCCAGACTTCTGCTATAGAGACCAGCACCAGCATTCCATCTGCGGTGTAGCCTGACTCTCCGATCCATTCTGGACTCACCTGTTTCCAGCTACAACATCACCTGCTTCCAGCTCAGCTTCCAGCAGTGTACAGCTTCTCTTAAAGGGCCGGTGTCCTTTCTGCAGTTTACCACTCTCCACCGGTATTATTATTTCTCCGCTCTCAAATTCTACATTTCATCTACATTGCATCGCTCTCAAGCTTTATTTATTATTTAACTGGTTCCAGCCAGTATCCACTCCGTGCCAACACCTGTCTGGTTCTAACCAGTACCCACAGCAGCATTTTATCTACAGCAGTCCAGCTTTCCCTGGAACACCAGCTGGTACGACCCTGGGCTTTCCTCATTGCTACAGTTGAGCCTGGTAAGGACTTTCCAACTTGCAGATAATAAGAACTGTCTCATACCACCAGAGCTCTGTGGCCCCTGCCATCCTGTAGTACCCAGGAACTGTATTAATATTTCTCTGCTGATTTTTATGTTACTTTTTAATGCTACTGTGATGCATGGAGTTTGTCATAAATAAATATCATTGACTTTTACTCAAGTTGTCGTGGTCACGCCTTCGGGCGGTTTCTCTTCATGTTACTTACATGTCCAGGGGTCTGATACAACCTCCCAGGTTCCGGTACATCTCAGCCCCTACAACTGAGGCTGCCTTCCGTCAGCTCAGGCCCTCAGTTGTGACAGTAAGCACTGACCAAATGAATCCAGCCGGAGACCAGGATCAAGCGGCCAGGCCGATGCAAGAACTGGCAGCCCGACTTGAACATCAGGAGGCTGCACAGGGCCACATCATCCGCTGTCTCCAGGATTTCTCTACTCGGCTGGATGGGATTCAGACAACTCTCCGTGGATCAGGCGCATCTGGGGCGTCAACCACAGTGACTCCAACTATAACCCCACCCACCTTACCCGTTTCTGCTCCACGTCTTCATCTTCCAACGCCAGCAAAATTTGACGGATCTCCAAGATTCTGCAGGGGATTTCTCAACCAGTGTGAGATTCAGTTTGAGCTACAACCTGGCAATTTTCCCAGTGACCGTACAAAAATTGCCTACATCATCTCACTTCTCAGTGGCTCAGCCCTTGACTGGGCATCACCATTATGGGAGAGGTCCGACACCCTGCTATCTTCTTACACTGCATTCGTGTCAACATTCAGGCGCATCTTCGACGAGCCAGGCCGGGTAACTTCAGCTTCGTCTGAGATTCTCAGTTTACGCCAGGGATCACATACTGTAGGACAATATCTTATACAGTTCCAGATCCTGGCATCTGAACTGGCATGGAACGACGAGGCCCTGTATGCTGCATTCTGGCATGGTTTATCCGAGCGTATTAAAGATGAGTTAGCTACCAGAGACTTACCCTCCAAGTTAGATGAGCTAATCTCACTTTGTACAAAAGTTGACTTACGTTTCAGAGAGAGAGCAACTGAGCGTGGAAGATCATCTGCTCCAAAATCTTCTGCTCCTCCTCCTCGCCAACTGTCACCAACTAAAGATGAACCCATGCAAATTGGCCGTTCCCGTTTAACTCCTGCTGAGCGCCGAAGACGTCTCTCTGTCTGTATTGTGCAGCCCCGTCTCACACTATTCATGCCTGTCCCAAACGTCCGGGAAACTTCAAATCCTAGCTCGCCAAGGAGAGGGCCGGCTAGGAGTAATGATCTCCTCTCCATCTCCTCAAGATTGTAATCTCCCAGTCTCGCTTCAAGTTGCTCAACGTTATCAGAACGTCATTGCCCTCCTGGATTCCGGAGCAGCTGGGAACTTTATTACCGAAGCCTATGTTAAATGGTGGTCCCTACCCACCGAGAGACTTCCTTCCTCCTTTTCCTTAACTGCCGTGGATGGCAGTAAAATTTTTGATACAGTTATTGCTCTAAGGACTCTACCAGTTCGTCTGAGAGTGGGAGTTCTTCATTCCGAACTTATTTCACTTTTAGTGATTCCAAGAGCCACACATCCTGTGGTCCTGGGCCTTCCATGGCTCCGTCTTCACAATCCTACAATTGATTGGACGACTACGCAAATCCTGGCATGGGGTCCCTCCTGTGCTGAGACATGTTTGTTTAAAGTGTTGCCTGTCTGTTCTTCCTCCCCCAGGTCGTCTGATGTTCCACCTCCTCCATATCAAGATTTCACGGATGTGTTCAGTAAAGCTTCTGCTGATATCCTTCCTCCTCATAGAGAATGGGACTGCCCGATTGATCTCGTTCCAGGGAAGGTTCCACCTCGAGGCCGAACTTATCCGTTGTCTCTGCCCGAGACGCATTCTATGGAGGAATACATTAAAGAGAACCTAGCAAAGGGGTTCATTCGACCTTCTTCTCCAGCAGGCGCAGGCTTCTTTTTTGTAAAAAAGAAAGATGGTGGTCTGCGGCCGTGCATCAACTACAGAGGTTTGAACGACATTACCATCAAGAACCGCTATCCTTTACCCCTGATTACTGAGCTCTTTGACAGAGTTAGCGGAGCTACCATCTTTACAAAGCTGGACTTGAGAGGTGCATACAATCTCATCCGGATCCGTGAGGGTGACGAGTGGAAGACCGCATTTAACACCCGTGACGGACATTATGAGTACCTCGTCATGCCCTTCGGATTGAGCAATGCTCCAGCTGTCTTCCAGCATTTCGTCAATGAGATCTTCAGAGACATTCTATACCGTCATGTCGTGGTCTATCTAGATGATATCCTCATTTTTGCCAACAATTTAGAGGAACATCGTTTTTGGGTAAAGGAGGTTCTGTCCCGTCTCCGTGTCAATCATCTCTATTGCAAATTAGAGAAATGCGTCTTTGAAGTCAAGTCCATTCCGTTTCTAGGGTACATTGTGTCCGGTTCCGGACTAGAGATGGATCCTGAGAAACTACAAGCAATCCAGAATTGGCCGGTACCCTTAACCCTCAAAGGGGTCCAGAGGTTCTTAGGGTTCGCCAATTATTACCGAAAGTTTATACGAGACTTTTCCACCATTGTGGCGCCTATTACTGCTTTCACCAAGAAGGGTGCTAACCCGTCCAAGTGGTCTGAAGAAGCCATGCAAGCTTTTCATCTTTTAAAACAGAGGTTCATCTCTGCGCCTGTCCTGAAACAGCCTGACATCGACTCTCCTTTCATCCTAGAGGTGGATGCCTCCTCCGTTGGAGTAGGAGCGGTGTTATCTCAGAGGGCTAAAGATGGCCATTTACATCCTTGCAGTTTCTTCTCACGGAAGTTCTCCCCAGCGGAGCGCAACTATGCCATTGGCGACCAGGAGTTGCTAGCCATCAAGCTCGCTCTAGAGGAGTGGAGATATCTGTTGGAGGGAGCTTCTCATTCAATCACCATCCTTACAGACCACAAGAACCTTCTATATCTGAAAGGCGCACAATGTCTCAACCCTCGTCAGGCCAGATGGGCACTTTTCTTTTCCAGGTTCGACTTTAAACTCCAGTTCTGTCCGGGCTCTCAGAATCGCAAGGCCGATGCCCTTTCCCGCTCATGGGAGCAAGAAAATGAGTCAGAGTCTTCAGACAAGCATCCTATTATAAGTCCGTTGGCATTCTCCACGGTAGGGATGGACTCTACGCCCCCATCAGGGAAAAGTTTTGTGAAGCCGACACTAAGGAAGAAGCTCATGCATTGGGCCCATGCTTCCCGCTTTGCCGGACATACAGGTATCCAAAAAACCCTGGAGTTTATCTCTAGGTCCTATTGGTGGCCAACTCTGAAAAAGGACGTTTTGGAGTTTATTGCATCTTGCCCAAAGTGTGCTCAACATAAAGTATCCCGCCAGTCGCCTGCGGGGCAACTGGTTCCACTATCTGTTCCCCTTCGACCATGGACCCATTTGTCGATGGATTTTATTACAGATTTGCCCATGTGCAACAAGTTTAATACCATCTGGGTGGTAGTTGACCGGTTCACCAAGATGGCACACTTCATTCCTCTCACCGGTCTTCCGTCAGCTTCCAAGTTGGCTCAAGTATTCATACAAGAGATCTTTCGACTCCACGGTCTTCCAGAAGAAATTATCTCAGATCGAGGAGTTCAATTCACAGCCAAATTCTGGCGAAGTTTATGTCAAGCCCTCCAAGTCAAGCTAAAGTTTTCCACGGCTTACCATCCTCAGACCAATGGTCAAACTGAGAGGGTGAATCAGGACTTGGAGTCCTTCCTCCGCATCTATGTATCCTCCTCTCAAGATGACTGGGTTCAATTACTTCCCTGGGCCGAGTTCTGTCATAACAACCAGTATCATTCTTCATCTTCTTCAACACCATTCTTCACCAACTTTGGATTCCACCCTAAAGTCCCTGAGTTCCAACCGCTTCCAGCAACTTCTGTTCCCGCAGTGGATATCACCTTGCATCAGTTTGCCAATATCTGGAAGAACGTACGATCAGCTCTGCTCAAGGCATCGTTCAGGTACAAGAAGTTTGCGGATAAGAAGCGTCGAGCAGTTCCTGCTCTCAAGGTGGGTGATCGGGTATGGTTATCCACGAAGAATTTGAGGTTAAGAGTTCCCAGTATGAAGTTTGCACCTCGCTACATCGGTCCTTTTAAAATTGATCAAGTCATCAATCCTGTTGCTTACAGACTCCAGTTGCCTCCCTTCTTAAAGATACCCAGGACATTCCATGTTTCCCTGTTGAAACCGCTAATCTTGAATCGGTTTCATTCCTCACTTCCTCCAACTCCGAAAGTCCAAACTCAACGAGGCGTTGAGTATGAAGTAGCCAAGATCCTGGATTCACGTCACCGTTACGGTCAACTTCAGTATCTTATTGACTGGAAGGGTTATGGCCCTGAGGAACGTTCATGGACCAATGCTTCTGATGTCCATGCTCCTGCCTTGGTCCGGAGATTCCATTCCAAGTTTCCTCAAAAGCCAAAGAAGTGTCCTGGGGCCACTCCTAAAGGAGGGGGTGCTGTCACGATCCGGGTATCTGGACGCCATTTCTTACCTATCAGATGCCTCCTAAGGCTGGCTCAGCGCTCCAGGACCGGATCCCATCTATTATCCTGATGTGCACATTCCCGCATCCTCTCCTGTCTCTCTGGACGCAGTCACAGTAACGCCTTATACATCTGGCATGGCGTCTCCCGCGGCCTCCGCCGCCGTCCCTGAGCTTCTGCATTCAGAGTGGCGATTACGTCAGCCGCGGCCTCCGCTGTGTCCGCGTGGTCGGATGTGCATCTGTCAGCCTGGCGTCTCCTGTCTCCGGTGGCTGGCGCCGCCATTACTGTTTTCCAGACCACATGGATTACAATCCAAACTTCCCTCCAAGTGTCTGCATGGGCGCAGCCATCTTGGATTCTGTCAGCTGATCATTCCTACCAATCCGTTGTCAGTATTATTAATTTGCATAATTGCCTAGCCAATGCCTTCCTTGCTGCAGGTATAAATAGGTTGTGCCTGAGCAAGGAAGGCGTCAGTGCTTTGGTTGTCAAACCTAGTTCCAGTTTGTCTCTCTTCTGTGAATGTCTTCCAGGTTCCAGCTCCTGTCTCCAGACTTCTGCTATAGAGACCCGCACCAGCATTCCATCTGCGGTGTAGCCTGACTCTCCGATCCATTCTGGACTCACCTGTTTCCAGCTACAACATCACCTGCTTCCAGCTCAGCTTCCAGCAGTGTACAGCTTCTCTTAAAGGGCCGGTGTCCTTTCTGCAGTTTACCACTCTCCACCGGTATTATTATTTCTCCGCTCTCAAATTCTACATTTCATCTACATTGCATCGCTCTCAAGCTTTATTTATTATTTAACTGGTTCCAGCCAGTATCCACTCCGTGCCAACACCTGTCTGGTTCTAACCAGTACCCACAGCAGCATTTTATCTACAGCAGTCCAGCTTTCCCTGGAACACCAGCTGGTACGACCCTGGGCTTTCCTCATTGCTACAGTTGAGCCTGGTAAGGACTTTCCAACTTGCAGATAATAAGAACTGTCTCATACCACCAGAGCTCTGTGGCCCCTGCCATCCTGTAGTACCCAGGAACTGTATTAATATTTCTCTGCTGATTTTTATGTTACTTT
This sequence comes from Pseudophryne corroboree, assembly GCF_028390025.1. Taxonomy (NCBI): domain Eukaryota; kingdom Metazoa; phylum Chordata; class Amphibia; order Anura; family Myobatrachidae; genus Pseudophryne; species Pseudophryne corroboree. Next base: position 124,300,881 of record NC_086451.1, on the reverse strand, counting down.
TTAATGCTACTGTGATGCATGGAGTTTGTCATAAATAAATATCATTGACTTTTACTCAAGTTGTCGTGGTCACGCCTTCGGGCGGTTTCTCTTCATGTTACTTACATGTCCAGGGGTCTGATACAACCTCCCAGGTTCCGGTATATCTCAGCCCCTACAACTGAGGCTGCCTTCCGTCAGCTCAGGCCCTCAGTTGTGACATAGCAGCATCTCGCAAACGCCAACTCTTTCCTAGGCAGGCTACGCTTTGTATCACCGGTTTCCAGAATACGCACACAGCTGAAAACCTCTTACGGCAACTGAGGAAGATCATCGCGGAATGGCTTACCCCAATTGGACTCTCCTGTGGATTTGTGGCATCGGACAACGCCAGCAATATTGTGTGTGCATTAAATATGGGCAAATTCCAGCACGTCCCATGTTTTGCACATACCTTGAATTTGGTGGTGCAGAATTATTTAAAAAATGAGAGGGGCGTGCAAGAGATGCTGTCGGTGGCCAGAAGAATTGTGGGACACTTTCGGCGTACAGGCACCACGTACAGAAGACTGGAGCACCACCAAAAACTACTGAACCTGCCCTGCCATCATCTGAAGCAAGAAGTGGTAACGAGGTGGAATTCAACCCTCTATATGCTTCAGAGGTTGGAGGAGCAGCAAAAGGCCATTCAAGCCTATACAATTGAGCACGATATAGGAGGTGGAATGCACCTGTCTCAAGCGCAGTGGAGAATGATTTCAACGTTGTGCAAGGTTCTGATGCCCTTTGAACTTGCCACACGTGAAGTCAGTTCAGACACTGCCAGCCTGAGTCAGGTCATTCCCCTCATCAGGCTTTTGCAGAAGAAGCTGGAGACATTGAAGGAGGAGCTAACACGGAGCGATTCCGCTAGGCATGTGGGACTTGTGGATGGAGCCCTTAATTCGCTTAACAAGGATTCACGGGTGGTCAATCTGTTGAAATCAGAGCACTACATTTTGGCCACCGTGCTCGATCCTAGATTTAAAACCTACCTTGGATCTCTCTTTCCGGCAGACACAAGTCTGCTGGGGTTCAAAGACCTGCTGGTGAGAAAATTGTCAAGTCAAGCAGAACGCGACCTGTCAACATCTCCTCCTTCACATTCTCCCGCAACTGGGGGTGCGAGGAAAAGGCTCAGAATTCCGAGCCCACCCGCTGGCGGTGATGCAGGGCAGTCTGGAGCGACTGCTGATGCTGACATCTGGTCCGGACTGAAGGACCTGCCAACGATTACGGACATGTCGTCTACTGGCACTGCATATGATTCTCTCCCCATTGAAAGAATGGTGGAGGATTATATGAGTGACCGCATCCAAGTAGGCACGTCAGACAGTCCGTACTTATACTGGCAGGAAAAAGAGGCAAATTGGAGGCCCTTGCACAAACTGGCTTTATTCTACCTAAGTTGCCCTCCCACAAGTGTGTACTCCGAAAGAGTGTTTAGTGCCGCCGCTCACCTTGTTATCAATCGGCGTACGAGGTTACTTCCAGAAAATGTGGAGAAGATGATGTTCATTAAAATGAATTATAATCAATTCCTCCGTGGAGACATTGACCAGCAGCAATTGCCTCCACAAAGTACACAGGGAGCTGAGATGGTGGATTCCAGTGGGGACGAATTGGTAATCTGTGAGGAGGGGGATGTACACGGTGATATATCGGAGGATGATGATGAGGTGGACATCTTGCCTCTGTAGAGCCAGTTTGTGCAAGGAGAGATTAATTGCTTCTTTTTTGGTGGGGGTCCAAACCAACCCGTCATTTCAGTCACAGTCGTGTGGCAGACCCTGTCACTGAAATGATGGGTTGGTTAAAGTGTGCATGTCCTGTTTATACAACATAAGGGTGGGTGGGAGGGCCCAAGGACAATTCCATCTTGCACCTCTTTTTTCTTTCATTTTTCTTTGCGTCATGTGCTGTTTGGGGAGTGTTTTTTGGAAGGGCCATCCTGCGTGACACTGCAGTGCCACTCCTAGATGGGCCAGGTGTTTGTGTCGGCCACTAGGGTCGCTTAGCTTACTCACACAGCTACCTCATTGCGCCTCTTTTTTTCTTTGCGTCATGTGCTGTTTGGGGAGTGTTTTTTGGAAGGGCCATCCTGCGTGACACTGCAGTGCCACTCCTAGATGGGCCAGGTGTTTGTGTCGGCCACTAGGGTCGCTTAGCTTACTCACACAGCTACCTCATTGCGCCTCTTTTTTTCTTTGCGTCATGTGCTGTTTGGGGAGTGTTTTTTGGAAGGGCCATCCTGCGTGACACTGCAGTGCCACTCCTAGATGGGCCAGGTGTTTGTGTCGGCCACTAGGGTCGCTTAGCTTACTCACACAGCTACCTCATTGCGCCTCTTTTTTTCTTTGCGTCGTGTGCTGTTTGGGGAGTGTTTTTTGGAAGGGCCATCCTGCGTGACACTGCAGTGCCACTCCTAGATGGGCCAGGTGTTTGTGTCGGCCACTAGGGTCGCTTAGCTTACTCACTCAGCTACCTCATTGCGCCTCTTTTTTTCTTTGCGTCATGTGCTGTTTGGGGAGTGTTTTTTGGAAGGGCCATCCTGCTTGACACTGCAGTGCCACTCCTAGATGGGCCAGGTGTTTGTGTCGGCCACTAGGGTCGCTTAGCTTACTCACACAGCTACCTCATTGCGCCTCTTTTTTTCTTTGCGTCATGTGCTGTTTGGGGAGTGTTTTTTGGAAGGGCCATCCTGCGTGACACTGCAGTGCCACTCCTAGATGGGCCAGGTGTTTGTGTCGGCCACTAGGGTCGCTTAGCTTACTCACACAGCTACCTCATTGCGCCTCTTTTTTTCTTTGCGTCATGTGCTGTTTGGGGAGTGTTTTTTGGAAGGGCCATCCTGCGTGACACTGCAGTGCCACTCCTAGATGGGCCAGGTGTTTGTGTCGGCCACTTGGGTCGCTTAGCTTAGTCATCCAGCGACCTCGGTGCAAATTTTAGGACTAAAAATAATATTGTGAGGTGTGAGGTGTTCAGAATAGACTGAAAATGAGTGGAAATTATGGTTTTTGAGGTTAATAATACTTTGGGATCAAAATGACCCCCAAATTCTATGATTTAAGCTGTTTTTTAGGGTTTTTTGAAAAAAACACCCGAATCCAAAACACACCCGAATCCGACAAAAAAAATTCGGTGAGGTTTTGCCAAAACGCGGTCGAACCCAAAACACGGCCGCGGAACCGAACCCAAAACCAAAACACAAAACCCGAAAAATTTCAAGTGCACATCTCTAATATACACACCATAACTTAAATACACCCCATCCCTCATAATGATCCACCTCGCAGATAACGTTTAAACACATCAACCCTCAGGTAACATTAATACACCCCCATCACAATAATACATCCCACATCCCTCAAATCATATTAATAAATGCCCACCCCATATAATACATCCCAACCCTCTTCACATTTATACACTCCCACACCACACAATAATGTGCCCCACTTAATACACCCCACAGATAACATTTATACACCCCCACAATAATGTACCCCACAGATAACATTTATACACCCCTACAATAATATACCCCACAGATAACATTTATACACCCCTACAATAATATACCCCACAGATAACATTTATACACCCCCACAATAATACACACCACAGATAACATTTATACACCCCAAAAATAATACATCCCACAGATAACATTTATACACCCCCACAATAATACACCCCACAGATAACATTTATAACCCCCCACAATACTACACCCCACATATATCACCCTCCACCCTCCACAATAATACACCCCACAGATAACATTCACACCCCCACCCACAATAATATACCCCCAGATAACATTTAAACCCCACCCCCTGGATAACATTAATACACCCCCACAATACACACCACAGATATAATTTATACACCACCCCATACCCTCCAACTGTACCTTTTTGGCAGGTACCGATTTTTGGCTCTCCAAACTTCCATTGAAAGTATAGGAAAAGGGATGTGGCCACACACCCTTTTCCAATTTGTACCGATTTTTATGTGTACAATGTTGGAGGGTATGCACCACCCACAATAATACAACCCCCTACACAATCAATAATAAACAACACAGGATAAAATGTTTACACTTCTCTAACTTTACTAAACCACTACCTAACCCCACGTACAGATTGCTTCTGTACACCCTCACCCCACTCCCAGTGCCGTAACTAGGCATTTTAGCGCTGTGTGCAAGAAACGGCATTGATGCCCCCCTATGCAAGATAGGGGCAGTGCGCCGTAGGCACGTGAAAAATATATAGGGGCGTGGCTTCATGGGGAAGGGGTGTGGCCACAAAATAATACCAATTCATACTACGGTGCACAGTAGTCTCCATTATTTAAATTACACCGCACAGTAGCGCCACTACACCAGGTAGAGCCCCCTTTTACACATTACGGCAGACAGTCCCCCTTTTTACACATTACGGCAGACAGTCCCCCTTTTTACACATTACGGCAGACAGTCCCCCTTTTTACACATTACGGCAGACAGCGTCCCCTTTTTACACATTACGGCAGACAGCATCCGCTTTTTACACATTACAGCAGACGGAGTCCCCTTGTTACACATTACGGCAGAGTACCCTTTTTACACATTACGCCAGACAGCGTGCCCTTTTTGCACATTACAGCAGACAGCGTCCCCCTTTTTACACATTACGGCAGACAGCATCCCCCTTTTTACACATTATGGCAGACGGCATCCCCCTTTTTACACATTACGGCAGCCAGTCCCCCTTTTTACACATTGCAGCAGACAGAATAGATAGAGAGATATGGGCCCTACACATTTGTCGATCCGCCGCCGAGCTGCCCAACGGCGGATACGGCCGCCAGGTGACCCGGCGGCGGGGCAGTGAAGGGGGAGTGAAGTTTCTTTACTCCCCCCTTCACCCGGATCCATAGCAGTGTGGGCCAATATGGACGAGATCGTCCATATTGGCCAGCATACACAAGTGACGGGGCACCAGCGATGAACGAACATCCTTCATCGCTGGTGCCTCCACTCTGAAAGATATAAATGGTATCTCGTTCATTAATGAACGAGATACCATTTATCGTTCATATCTTTCAGTATTATCGCCCAGTGTGTAGAGCCCAGTAGATAGATAGATAGATACCATCTCTCCCCACTGGTTAAGGCAGACAGGCACCTCGGTGCAGGCTTCATGCAGCAGATCCCGTGCAGGGGAAAAGGAGGAGGAGGGAGAGGGACTGGAGCCGATGCAGCGCAGTGTAATTGATGGTGGCGCCGCTGCAGATGTCCCTTTCCTTCCGCATTGGCTGGCCGACGCCGCTGTGAATGCTGGACTGAAGGAAGCGCATCCCAGCATTCACAGCAGTGCCGGGCAGCCAATGCTGAAGGAGAGGGACTGCTGCAGTGGTGCCACTACCAATTATATAGCGCTGCTGCAGCTCCAGTCCCCCTCCCTTCTCCTCCTACCCTGCCTCTGGAGCTGCTCCTTTCCTCTTCTCCAGCGCGGAGCACACAGCACAGCACAGGCGGCTTGTAATGAGTCAATTTTACTCATTACAAACCGCTGGCCGTTGCGCCCTCAGGGTGACTGTGCTGTGTGCCAGGAACACCTGGCACACACGTAGTTGTGGCTCTGCCCACTCCAGTTACATACATACCACCATTTTTCAAAAAGTCTATCTTTAGCTTGGTGCCTCTTCTGAGTGTGCAGGTGCAACAGAGGAAGAGAGGCCTCCTCACAGCACGTCATTGGTGGCTGCCAGCCCGGGGGCAGGGACCAGCCACCGGGAAGCACACACAGTTCCAGTGAGGCTGGCAGGGAGCTGGCTTTTGTGGCAGGGGGTGACACCTGTGTGATCAGTCCCTGAAGCTGCCTTTAACAGGGCGGGGGAGGGATTCAGGCAGCAGAGAGCACTAGTTCTTATTGTGGCTGTGGCACTGCCTCTGGCCACCTGAGGTCAGCACCTGTCATTGGTCACAATGGCGGTGGCCACAGAGTGCCCCCTATGGGATGGCACCCAATGCGGCTGCTCAGCTGGAGCAGCCCTCAAGCCGGCCCTGCACACGCCGTCGCATCACCTGGCACGGAGGAAGCGCTGCTGAGACTCACTATGTTTGCAGTGAGGGGAAGGCAGGTAAAGCCTTATACTGTCTCTGTCAGCTGCGCTATTTAATCCACCAGCACCGCGGCCGCAAGAAGGGGTCCTAGAGTATTGAGGGTGGATGCCTGCCTAGGAGGCTGCAGTAGAAGAAAATTTAATTTCCTGTCTACTGCAGAACATAGATCTGCAGTGCTGTGGGCCTATTTTAGAGGGTGGGCCTGGAGCTGCAGCTTCATCAGCCCCATCGTTAATCCGGTCCTGCCTGCTCCAGGTCCACACGCCTGGGATGTGGTTTTATAGATTTGTCTAAGGTATGCTCTGGCTCCTGAACTCTGACCACAAGTCTCCAGTACCTCCTGAAAGTTTTGTATCCCATTGAAAACTAAGAAATCTATTTCTAGGAACTGGAGATATCTACAGTTAAGCAAGCTTCCCTCCCACCGGAAAATGATAAATGTTAGGCCTACTCTACTACCCACCCCTCCCTGAATAGTAAACAGCCCCTACCACCCTGGAAGTCATGTACCAGGGCCCCTTCATTCAGCCCAATGCCCTCTTCTAAAATTTAGTGTTCTCTGTCCTGCCCCATCTGTGCAGTTAAGGAGTAATTAGCAGAAATTACTGCTCCAGTTCCTACAGTACATGCTGGCGAAAGATAGAACACCCCTACCGCCCACAGGACATCAAAGCTGCCGCTGATAGCACCCCTGCTACTGGAGAATGGGTAGGGCCCCCAGTGCATTGCTTTGCCCAGGGGCCTACACTGCTCTTAAGATAGCCCTGTTACAAACATTATTATGGAATGAAACCATTTATAAAAGGAAGTCAGAGCCAGCATCAGCACCTGCTTGTCTTGTTGCCTACTGTAGGTCTGAGCTCTGGTGGTGTGGCAGGATACAAATGTAATGTGCATGTCTCATCCTCTCCTGTTTCCAGATGGTCCATTCTTGGTGAATGCTGCTCATTACTATGTGAGGCTAAAGAAAAACATGAGGTTAGTATAAGTGATTGTTTAAAATACAAAAGGATGGGGCGTGGCCAAGTGGGCTGTGGAGGAAGACGTGCCGCCGCTGTGCTCCGGAACTCGGCTCCCTTTAACATCCTGGGAGCGGAGACACAGCGGCCCTCGGCACCCTGCCCGCATTCCACTCAGGCCAGCCAGGTCCGAGACGCCCGGTGGTGGTCGCGCGGGGCCGGAGGACGCTGCCATCGGCTCCCGCAAGATGCGGCCTACCCAGCCGGCGGAAGCCGTGGCCTGGATTTCGGAGGACGGCGCTGAGGCTGTCATCACGCGCGCCGGACGGCACGAGGTGGCACACAGTGACGCTCCGGGACCAAGAGGGGCCTCCATATGCTGCTCACACCTGGCAAATAAAGGGGTTCTCGGCTGAGTCCCCTCACAAGACGCTCTTCCAAGCACAAATTATTATACAGGATATCCCCACAGCTACAGATCCAACCATACTTACTACTGGGGAGAATGCTGGACAGGGGAGGAGGTGGATAGGGGCTCCTGTATATTCCCCTCACCTCTGGCAGCTGTTGGCAGGCCAGGCTGTATGAGGTCTCAGGTCCGGGTGGGAGAATTTAAGCCTGTCTTATTTACCGCAAAACGTAGGGGGGTCTTAATACTATTTAGGAAACACCTGCCATACACAATCACTGATACATGGATAGATCCAGATGGTCATTTTCTTTTTATCAAGTTGTCACTTCTAGACTCTAAGCATACATTGGCCGCACTCTACGCGCCGACGGGCGCAACAAAACCATTTCTTTACTACTATATACTCCAAATTACAAGACTGGGCGGAGGGAGAATTGCTGATAGGCGGTGATTTCAACTGTGTTCTCTCCGGGAGACTGGATCGTTCCTCTGGTCAGGGGGTGGGGGGAGAGGTCTCTTCATTGTCTTTTTTAAGAGATTCCTTGCAGTTGTGTGATCCATGGAGATGCCAACATCCAGTTTCGCGGGAATATACTTTTTATTCTCACCCTCACCACACTTCCTCCCACACTGATTTTTGGTTACTTTCCAATACTCTTTACCATAGAGTGGTGGATACTGCTATAGGCCCCATTGCTATTTCCGACCATGCCCCGGTTTGGGTGACCCTGTCTATTAAAGATCCCCTGCTTACTTCCTACAATTGGAGGTTCCCGGCCTACCTGTGGCCAGGAAATGGAAAAGACTTTATAAAATTATCGAGGACCATAGTAAGCTATTGACGGCAGCTTACGATGCTATGTTACGGTCAGACTCAGCAAGTTCTCGCCAGAGTTACATAGATGCCAAACACTCTTATGATACATTGTGTACGGAGTGGGCTCAATTTACTCATGATATACAACGGAGTAAATATTATTATGGGTGCAATAAATCAGGGATACTGCTTGCCAATTTAGTGTGATCACATAACGCCCCCTCCCGTATTTTGCAAATAGACCCTCCACATGGATCTACGGTTACTGATCCGTCAGAGATATCTAATCATTTTAGAGATTATTACCGGCTGTTATATGCCTCTCCACCTGACTCTCCATGCGAAGGAGATCAATTCCTCACTAGGGCAGGACTGCCTGTACTTACGGAAGAGGAAAGAGATTCCCTGACTGCACCTGTAACCGATGTAGAATTATCCTTTTTAATTAAATCATTGACCAAAGGTAAATCCCCAGGCCTGGATGGCTTTGGGGCAGAATATTATCAACTCCTCTTAAATCGTATATTGCCCCACATGGTTACTTTATTTAATTCATTGCTTTCTGGAGAACAACCCCCATTACATTTTACTGAGGCGAGGATCGTAGTTTTTCTTCCAAAACCAGGCAAAGACCCTGCGCAGGTTTAATCCTATAGACCTATTTCTCTTTTAAATCAGGATCTAAAACTCTTTACTAAATTATTGGCGCAGCGTGTGCAGAGTTTTCTCCCTAGGATATTGCACCCTACTCAAAATGGTTTTGTTAAAGGCAGAACTTCGGTCCATAATGTCCGTATGTTGGTGGCGGTACTACACTGTTGTCACCAATTGCGCAACAAAGAAGCCATTATTGTTAGTTGTGACGCTGACAAGGCTTTTGATAGGGTTTCCTGGTCGCATATTTCACGTATACTCCATGCTCAACAATTTGGCCCGACCTTTATTGGTATCTTTAACATGCTATATTCCAATCCGATGGCACATCTGACTATTAATGGCCTGAATTCGTCACCTTTCACGCTTTATAGGGGCACATGCCAAGGTTGTCCACTTTCGCCATTACTGTTTAATTTGGCACTTGACCCATTGATTCGTGTATTTTGCAGGGAGAGTACGTGGTAGGGTTTTACATTGGGCACTTCAGAAATTAAAGTGTCTGCCTTTGCTGACGACCTACTTTTATACTTTAGTAATCCACGACAGGCCCTTCCTTCCTTGCAGCATATTTTGGCAGATTTTCAATTGATATCTGGCTTTACTATTAATATTTTTCAAAGACAGAGGCTTTGGCGTTACATGCCATGGCTAAAACTGGATGGGGTGATTCCTTCCCCTTTCGCTGGGCCCAGGATTATCTTTTGTATTTAGGCCTTCGCTTTCCAAGTGATCCAGCGGCTTTATACATGGTTAATTACACCCACTATGTCACTCAAATGCTGGCTGATTTTGAAAAATGGAGACACCTGCCGTTGTCCTATATTGGAAGATGTCATTTGTTTAAAATGGTTTCTTTTCATAGGTTTCCATATCCAGTCCAGATGCTGCCGTACTTACTGAATTAAACTGATGTTACAAATATCAATAGAGCCCTATCTAAATTTATATGGGCAGGTAAACGCCCTCGCATTTCCCTTTTTAGACTACAGCAGCCAGTGTCCTTAGGTGGGAGCAACCTACCAAATGTGCAGGATTATGCGCTGGCTTCTAATTTGAGGTATGCTCTGGATTGGATAGGGGAGTCCTCTGCCTTTGTTAATTTGGACATAGAATGAGGCTTTCTTGTCCGGGGCTCCTTGACCTCCATTTTACACACACACCCCCACTTTCCCTCCCTATGGAGATTAAGTGCAACCCATTGCTAGGCTCTCCATGTATGGCTTGGCGCATAGTTCGTAGATGATTAGGACTGTCCTTTACTAGTACGATATTTTCACCATTTTTGCATAATACTGGTTTTCAACAGGGTGACCCTCCTGCGACTTTTGAGGCTTGGCGTCTCCATGGACTCCGACTGGCATGTCATTTGATAGATGATACTCTCTCCGCGACCCACACCCTGGAGAGACTCAGAAAGCTATTTCCTGGCGTCCAGATTCCCATGTTTGCGTATTTTCAGGCACGTAGCTTTGTAAATCGATTATTATCTGAATTGTCCCACTCGAACCTTTCACGATTATTTGACATCCTCATAAAAACTCGGTTAGGTACCCAATTTCCCACCTCTTTACTATATGAACAGATTAGAAAAAATATAGATCTTACTACTTTATCGACTGGTATGGCTAGGTGGCGTGACTTCTCCCCAGACCTCTCCTTGCAAACTATTGTTACGGCCTCGGCCAAATTGAATAAACAATTGCTCTCGTCCTAGTTTACTGAGATGCAATTCAAAATTCTTCATAGAGCTTACTACACTCCAAAACTAAGGTTATTAACTGGAGTAGCGACAGACTCCAATTGCTTTAAATGTTGCTTACCCGACGCTGACATTCTTCACTGTCTCTAGTCTTGTCCCATGATTCAAACTTTTTGGACCGCTGTCCAAAGTTATATTAACAATGTTCTTCACATTCCATTCACAGTAACGATGCCTTGGGCATTCTGGAACCATTACTCTCAATCTGTATCACCACACCATACTAAAGGCACAATACTTTTGCTTGCAAAGGTAGCGGCGGTAACCAAAAAAAATATGTTGTCCCAATGGATACACCCTACCCCCATTACTCTTTCTCTTATGCTACCCAGGTTATCATATGTTTATAGGATGGAGTGGGTAGACTGTTCTTTAGATTTAGAATCTCGCTCGCAGTCATTCTTTGATATATGGCTACCTTATGTGTGCACACTGTCAGTGGAAGAAAGAGATTTTCTTAGGGATGTGGTACGTCTCACCTCTTGGTATAACCTATATTTACTAGAGATGGGCTCCCCGCCTTTCTAAAGGGAAACTCCTGGAAGGAAACTGAATAGGTTTAAGACATACGAACCAGCGCAGTCTGATCGCTCCATCTTGTTACGTATCCATTCTTGTAATATACGAAATGTATTTGAAAGATTTTGTATGATGATGCTCAATACACATATATATTCTTATGTTGATCTCTCTTCCCCTGAATGGTTTCCTCATTTTCCTAAGGAGCTTAACAATCTTTGTCTGATATCCCTTTGCCACCCTGTCGTGTAACTGTAACTGTATAACAGATTTACTAATTGTGCTTTCTGGATCAAAACAAAACAACAAAGAAGGAAAATATAATAATAATAATAATAATAATAATAATATGCAGTTGTTTTGTTATTTGACTCAAGTGGAAACCAGTGACGTGCGGTAAGGTCAATGGCTGGGGAGGCACTGGCTTCTCCAATACATCCCCAGCAGCAAAAGAATACAAACCTCAGTTCACTTTTTAGGAACAGCAGATACATTAGAATACATGGGGGGTGGGCTGGTACTGCATATTGTGTATATACTGTGATTACTGGACAGACCCCAAAGTACCCAGAAAGCAGCCAGAGCTGGCTCCAGGCCTACTAGTACCCTGAGCGGGATCTTTTGAAGTGCCCTCCCCTTTCGATAATGTGCGCTCGCTCCTAGGAAAGTGGATGGGGCCTTACAACTATATATTGTGTAATCAAATTACAAATATATATACCGTATTATAACCCCCCTACAAACACAATTGGCATCCTTACTCATAATGCCCACAGTAGTGCTCCTTACAACTAATGCCCCCAGTACAGTGCCAGATAAATGTAATGCACCCAGTATAAGCCAGTTACATGTAATGCCCCAGTATAGTGGCAGTTACACATAATGCCCCAGTATAGTGCCAGATACACGTAATGCACCAGTATAGTGCTAAATACACGTAATGTCCCAGTTTAATGCCATTTATACTTAATGTCCCAGTATAGTGCCAAATACACGTAATGACCAAAATATAGTGCAAATGCCATGTAATGCCGCAGTATAGTGCCAGTTACACTTAATGCCTCCTGTAGTGTCAGTTACACTTAATGTCCCCTGTATTGCCAGTTACACTTAATGCCTCCTGTAGTACCAGTTACACTTAATGCCTCCTGTAGTGACAGTTATATCTAATGCCTCCTGTAGTGCCAGTTACACTTAATGCCTCCTCTAGAGCCAGTTACACTTAATGCCTCCTGTAGTGCCAGTTACACTTAATGCCCCATGTAGTGCCAGCTACACATAATTCCCCTTGTAGTATCAGTTACGCATAATTCCCCTTGTAGAGTAAGTTACACATAATTCCCATTGTTGTGCCAGTTACACATAATCCCCCTTGTAGTGTCAGTTACACATAATTCCCCTTGTAGTGTCAGTTACACATAATTTGCCTTGTAGTGTCAGTTACACATAATTTTCCCCTTGTAGTGTGTTACACATAATTCCCCTTGTAGTGCCAGTTACACTTAACGCCCCCTGTAGTGCCAGTTACAAGTAATGCAACCACAATACTGCCACTTTCCTTCCTAGCCCCTCTCACCTGTGGCCTGTGTGCAGTGCAGCCAGCGGGAGAGTGCAGCAGGCGGCAGTGTTGCTGAGGCTGCTTCCTGAGAGGAGGAGGAGAGCACCGGCCGCCGTCCCAGCTCCAGGCTTACCACCGCCTCCGGGTCCACCGCCACTGATTGCTGTTGCACTTAACTCTCCGGCCTCCCCAGCACTGCCAGCTGTGGGGTAACGATGAGTACCGGGCACAGGCAGCTCCTGTCAGGAAGGCTCACATCACCACCAGGAGTCAGGGGGAATGAAGAGAGGGGAGCCTTGTTCCGCCGCTTCATATGGGTGATTGGACCAGCGGATCCAGCACTGGATCTGCTGTCCAATCACATGTGACTAGCTGATAGGGGCGTGCTTTGTTGTGGGCTAAAAGCCCATCCCTTTCAATGAGGCACATGTATATGTGCCACTTTCACTGCTTTTTCCAATGGGCTTTTACAGCCCAGTGCTTGGCCCCGCCCACTCGCTCTATCCTCGTTACCGTTGTCAACGGGAAGCACTTGCTATCAGTGACTCCCAAACTAATTTAATGTCATAAATTGATTAGAATAGTATAAAGAAGATACTTATGACAGAATATGTGTCATAAGTATCTTCTGTGTATTATTGTTATCATTAATGACAGGGGAGGCACTGCCTCCCCTGACTGCTTGTCCCTGGTGGAAACACAATGAAGTTTGATGGTTTATTCTTCATTCAAAAAACAGACACTTGTGGAGTTGGTCATCTCAATCATGTAGCTCAATACAGGCATTTTTCTTGAAGACTGTCTGAAAAACATTATGTGATGATTTACCTCTAAGATAATGAAATCCACTGTGCAAATTAGGAAAGTAATTAGTGTACGTTTGTCAAATCAAAGTGCCATAAAAACATTTTTTTCTGAAAGAGAACATTCTAAGCCTTTTCATTCTTCTCAGTAGGTACTCACCAACTGGTTGCCCACATGCAGATGTTTTTGGACCTTCCACTTAGTGCTCCTCCCCACTCATCACTAAAGAAGGCAGCGGCAGACGTCTGCCAGATGGGCCTTTAAAAAAATGTATCCAGTTTAATAGAAAAGAAGATATATTTTTTGAAAGTAAGAAAAACACAATCCTGCAAATGTACTAACCTGGCTGATGGCAAAGCTGCATTTGGGTTGGCTGGGTCACTTTGGTCTTCCAAACCTTAATGCACATTTGAATAAATAAATGTACATCGTCCCAACCATTACCAGACCAAACAAGAAACCTTACTTTGTATTTGTTATGCACACCAGTGCCAGCAGGAATGTACTGGTGTCTGAACAGTGAGGGATGCAAAACAAATGAACTCACAGACAGACTGGGGAATATGACATTACATACACAGAAGGGTAACAAAATAAACACAAAGTGAACAGAGAAGCCCAAAGGCTAAGAAACTGGGTGTCTCCCTAATATTAGGAATGCTCAGATGGAAAGAAGCAAGATGTAGTGATTTAATACGTAGAGAACCCGAAATGCTGTTGCTAAGGGCAACAGCAAAACCCTAAAGGGTTACCAACGGGTGTGGCAGTAAACTCCTTGGTCAGAGATGGAATAATAGACACAAGGAGAGTCTCCACAATCCTAGTCCTCACTTGCAGTGCACTGGTTCAGCTTACTGCCACTAAACTGACACCTGAACACCTTGCACAGTGAGAAAGGATTTTGGCAGGCAAGTCTGAGAATACAGCCGCAAACTTGCTAGGTTCACAGAGTAGCAAAAGAACCCCAGCAGGTTAAACGACTGACTCCAGTCTTACTGCTAGGTCTGGATTGGCAGAGTGTAATACCAAATCCCAAGGCCTATTTGCAGTAAGCAACAAACAAATACAAAGTTTACACAGTACTAGCTAGCTTTCAGGAACTGACTAACCAACAAAGATTCAGCAGCATCTGCCTAACCTGAGAAGAGGGTTTATATAGCAGGTGCTGTCCACGCCCCACTCAGACCTCACAGACTGTGAGCACAAAAACCAGCACCGGATCCCCTGCCGTGCACAGAGCCTGTAACCACTGCACAACAAAAGACCCGAACCGGAGTATCAGCTACGCTCAGGTTACTCCGCTAGCACTTGTCTCCCAGTTGCCATGACGACGTGGCAGCACAGAGCAGGAGACCCTAACAGTACCCCCCCTCTGACGAGGGGTCAAAGAACCCCTACCACCGGGTTTATCGGGGAACTGCGAGAAGAAAGAGCGTAACAGTCTGGGGGCATGAAGATCACAACTGCGCACCCACGACCGCTCCTCCGGGCCAAACCCCTTCCAGTGCACCAAAAATGACAGCCGACCCCGAACCATCTTGGAGTCAAGAATCCTTTCAACAACAAACTCCCTCTGGCCACGTATCAGAAGAGGGGAAGGTATTCCACTGGAAGAAGGATTACTAATCGCCCGTTTTAAAAGGGAACAATGAAATGTTTTATTGATACCCAAAGAACGGGGTAGATCTAACTGAAATGCCACCGGATTGATAACCCTAGTGATCTTATAAGGACCGATGAACTGGGGGCCTAACTTATGAGATGGCTGTCTCAACTTCAAATTCTTGGTAGACAACCAGACGAAGTCCCCTAATTTGAAGCTGCAGGGTCCTTTCCGCTTATCAAAAACCCTTTTGGTCACTAATGACACAGACACAAGGGCTTTCTTCACTTTCCTCCAAATACCTCTAAGGACCGAAACCACAGAGGAACCACCAGGCGTGGAGTCCAGGGGGTCAAAAGAATTGGCCTTAGGATGATGCCCATACACACAAAGGAAGGGAGAGATCCCTGTAGCAGAGTGAGCCGCGTTGTTATAGGCAAACTCCGCCATGGACAGATGAGCAACCCAGTCAGTCTGACACTTGGAGACATAACACCTGAGGAACTGCTCCAAGGACTGTTTCACCCTTTCAGTCTGCCCATTAGACTGCGGATGGTAGCCTGACGACAAGCTGACAGAAATCTGGAGATCGGAACAAAATGCCCTCCAGAATTTGGCCACAAACTGGGATCCGCGGTCAGAGACCACATCAAGTGGCAACCCGTGGAGGCGCACAACATGCAGCATAAATAATTCAGACAGGCGTCTGGCCGATGGCAGCCCAACCAATGGAACGAAGTGCACCATCTTCGAAAACCTGTCAACGACAACCCAGATGGCTGTCATCCCCGAGGATTTGGGCAAGTCCACCACAAAATCCATTGAAATGTGGGTCCATGGCTTAGATGGAATAGAGAGTGGATGTAATGGGCCAACAGGAACCCCTCTAGGAGTCTTATTTCGGGCACAGATGTCACATGCCCGAACCCACTGATCCACATCCCTAGCCACCGAGGGCCACCACACCGCCCTAGATAGCAACTCCCGAGTTCTGGCAATACCCGGGTGACCTGCCGACTTCTTGGCATGGAATTCCAGGAACACTCGCTGTCTTAACCTAGGAGGCACAAACAAAAGACCTACCGGAAGGTCTGGAGGAGCCTGCTCCTGTGCTCTAAGGACTAATGACAAGAGGTCCTGGGTAATGCCCACTTTAATACATGATGGGGACACAATGGGCAATGGCTCATCGGTGGTCTCCTGGATTGGAGCAAAACTCAGCGAGAGCGCATCAGCCTTGATGTTTTTTGACCCAGGGCGATATGTTATCAAAAAATTAAAGCGAGCAAGAAACAAAGCCCATCGTGCCTGCCTGGCATTGAGGCGCTTCGCTGACTCTAAATATGCCAAATTCTTATGGTCGGTGAGAATTGAGACCACAAACTTAGCCCCCTCAAGCCAGTGTCTCCACTCCTCGAGTGCATACTTAATAGCCAACAATTCCCGGTTACCCACGTCATAATTCATCTCGGCAGGCGAAAATTTACGGGAAAAGTAAGCACAGGGATGAAGGCGATTATCAGACACCCCCATCTGAGAGAGCACTGCCCCAATACCCATCTCAGAGGCATCCACCTCCACCACAAAAGGACGCTCTGGATCTGGGTGTCGCAGCACCTTGGCCAAGACAAATGCCCTTTTGAGACGGGCAAAAGCCGCTTTGGCCTCACAAGACCAGTGAGCAACATCCGCCCCTTTCTTAGTGAGTGCCACCAAGGGCGCCACTATAGACGAAAATCCAGCGATAAATCATCTATAAAAATTCGCAAAGCCCAGAAAAGGCTGAAGCGCCTTCAAACTAGTGGGCTGCACCCAATCCAGGACTGCCTGTACCTTGGAACCCTCCATTTGGAAACCTTCTGGGGAGATAATATATCCTAGAAATGCAATTTGCTGAACTTCAAATTCGCACTTCTCCAGCTTCGCCCCAAGCCGGTGGTCTCTGAGTTTCTGGAGGACTAATCTTACATGCTTCCGATGTTCCTCCAGGGAATGGGAGAAGATTAGGATGTCATCTAAGTATACAACTAAGAATCTATCCAAATATTCCCTGAGCACATCGTTCATGAAGTCCTGGAAGACTGCCGGGGCATTACAGAGCCCAAAAGGCATCACCAAATATTCATAATGCCCTGAGTGGGTATTAAAGGCAGTCTTCCATTCATCCCCCTATCTTATTCGGATTAGATTGTACGCACAACGTAGGTCAATCTTAGAAAAAATGGTGGCAGTACGAAGCTGGTCAAACAAGACCGAAATGAGAGGCAGTGGGTATGAGTTTTTAATCGTGATACGGTTCAATTCCCTGAAGTCGATGCAGGGTCGCAACGAACCGTCCTTTTTACCCACGAAGAAGAACCCCGACCCAACTGGAGACTGTGAAGGTCTGATAAATCCCTTAGCCAAGTTCTCCTGAATGTACTCTGCCATAGCCTGAGTCTCAGGACGTGATAGGGAGTACAACCTGCTCTTGGGAAGCTTAGCATTCGGCAACAAATCAATGGCACAGTCATAGGGGTGATGGGGAGGTAGTACCTCTGCAACTCTTTTGGAGAACACGTCCGCAAAATCTGCATAACATCCTGGTAATCCTGGCAAACTTAGCTGCGAAAGCCTGACTGGAAGGCTCAAGCAACTCCTGAAACAATCAGTACCCCAACTAAGAATCTCCCCAGAGACCCAGTCAAATTGAGGATTGTGGGCACTTAACCAGGGTAACCCCAACACCAATGGGGCAAAAGTACAGACAGTCACATAAAAGGACAATTTTTCAGAGTGTGTGGCTCCAATAAACAAAGAAATCTGGCTAGTGCAAGAGGTAATTTTACCCTGGGATAATGGTTCCCCGTTTAACCCACAAATCTCAATTTCCGATGCCAAGGGTACTAAGGGAACAGAGTGTTTCAGGGCAAATTGGCGGTCCATAAAAACCCCGTCGGCCCCACTGTCCACAAAGGCCTCAGTCTTGACAGTTTGACCGAGGATCTTCAAGGTCACCGGAATGATAAAAGTCTTCTTGGGAAATTCCGACTTCTGACCTGACAGGATATTTCCCATCACCCTCAGGCCCTGAAGTTTTCCGGCTTTTCTGGGCATGATACTACCACATGACCTTTATTCCCACAGTACAAACATAACCCCTGCTGTCTCCTCCGCGTCTTCTCACGCGAGGAGAGGCGGGTAGCCCCAATCTGCATAGGCTCCTCGGAAAATTCCTCAGAGTCTGAGGTTCCCTTGGGAAAGAAGGAAACCTCGGTCTCCCTTTCAAGCCTGCGCTCTCTCAGCCGTCTATCCACCCGAATGGATAACTGCATGAGCTGATCCAAGCTATCAGGCAAGGGATATTGTACCAGTTGGTCTTTTAACTGGTTAGAAAGACCTCTTCGGTACTGGTGTCTCAGAGCTGGGTCATTCCACTGGGTATCATGGGCCAATCTCCGAAACTCCATAAAATAAACCTCAACTGGCCTTCGCCCTTGCTTAAGGATCGAAATCTGAGCCTCGGCTGAGGCCGTCTTGTCAGGGTCATCATACAACTTGCCCAGTGCCGTAAAAAAAAACATCAACACTTTTAAGCGATGGACAGTCAGGCTGCAACCCATATGCCCAGACCTGTGGGTCTCCTTGTAGCAGGGAAATCACTATGCCCACCCGCTGAATCTCCGACCCAGAAGACTGAGGCCTAAGCTGGAAATATAGCTTGCAGCTCTCCTTGAAACAAAAGAACTGCGAGCGATCTCCAGAAAAACGATCCGGGAGATTTACTTTCGGCTCCTTAACCCCTGAAGGTACTGCTGCTGTGGGAGCTCCGCCAGCGGCCTGCGAGGTGTGCATTTTAATGACAAATCATTAAATTGTCGAGTCAGGACCTGCACCTGATCGACCACCTGTTGCAAAGTATTTTGAGGGGTATGCTCCATATTCCCACAACATTTCAACAGGAGTACTAGGCTGCTGAATATGTTATGCACACCAGTGCCAGCAGGAATGTACTGGTGTCTGAACGGTGAGGGATGCAAAACAAATGAACTCACAGACAGACTGGGGAATATGACATTACATACACAGAAGGTGATAGGGTAACAAAATAAACACAAAGTGAACAGAGAAGCCCAAAGGCTAAGAAACTGGGTGTCTCCCTAATATTAGGAATGCTCAGATGGAAAGAAGCAAGATGTAGTGATTTAATACGTAGAGATCCCGAAATGCTGTTGCTAAGGGCAACAGCAAAACCCTAAAGGGTTACCAACGGGTGTGGCAGTAAACTCCTTGGTCAGAGATGGAATAATAGACACAATGAGAGTCTCCACAATCCTAGTCCTCACTTGCAGTGCACTGGTTCAGTTTACTGCCACTAAACTGACACCTGAACACCTTGCACAGTGAGAAAGGATTTTGGCAGGCAAGTCTGAGAATACAGCCGCAAACTTGCTAGGTTCACAGAGTAGTAAAAGAACCCCAGCAGGTTAAACGACTGACTCCAGTCTTACTGCTAGGTCTGGATTGGCAGAGTGTAATACCAAATCCCAAGGCCTATTTGCAGTAAGCAACAAACAAATACAAAGTTTACACAGTACTAGCTAGCTTTCAGGAACTGACTAACCAACAAAGATTCAGCAGCATCTGCCTAACCTGAGAAGAGGGTTTACATAGCAGGTGCTGTCCACGCCCCACTCAGACCTCACAAACTGTGAGCACAAAAACCAGCACCGGATCCCCTGCCGTGCACAGAGCCTGTAACCACTGCACAGCAAAAGACCCGAACCGGAGTATCAGCTACACTCAGGTTACTCCGCTAGCACTTGTCTCCCGGTTGCCATGACGACGTGGCAGCACAGAGCAGGAGACCCTAACAGTATTGGACTGATATAAAACATCTGAAGCACTTTTTGGCCATCTCCAGAGTGCGCTTCGATGAGCCAGAGCAGTTCAACTCCATCTTGAACTGGTGCCACAGAGCAGACTTCCTTTGCCTACTGGACCTGGAGGAGTAGCGACTATGGAGGTAGACATAATAGCCCATGACTACATTGACCAGGATCACATTCGCCTCATGTGTAAAGTGCACAATGTGCAAACTCTGTTTCTTGCCCACAGTTACAGACACCTCATTATCATCATCCTCATCTTCCTCATCCCACTCTGTGTTAGCCACAGGCTGCTGCACACATGGCCATAACTAGGGGGGCAGGCGACCTGGGTGTCGGATTGGAGGGCACACCGAGAACCCCTAACACCCTCTCCATATGCAGCAACGGTAGCTTAGAGCCATCGGAGCTTAAACTCCAGACTCTACTAGCTGACGCATTTCTGTGATGAAACTGAAAATAAACTACAGCTCCCAGCAGCCCTCAGGAGCTGTAGTTTACTTTCAATTTCCTCTCTGCAGTGTGCTGTGCACGGCAGAGCAGGAAGTCTCTCTCTCCCTCTTCTGTAGTTGGCGTGGGAAGCTGTAGTTGCCGCCAGTCCTTCCCCCTTATACTTCCTCCCCAACAGCCCGGCCTGTGAGTGGGATCGATCCCCTGGGGTCCTACTGCACACCTCCTCATGGAAGTGCGACTTCCTGTCCCAGCTGTGCAGTAACCAGTGTATCTCTCTGTGTAGCCGCCAAGGAGGCACCTGCCGCCAACAGGAAAGCCGGAGAGCCGTGCGGGAGGAGGCAGATCCTGCAGAATGGGAGGTATGGGTGCACCTACCACACACACACATGCAGGTCCCTGCTAGCCTCACAAAGAGGGAGGGGGTAGCTGCTGTCCTCTATGTGGCCGGGCGCTGCTGCCAGCCAACCTACCCACCCTCTATGACTGACCACTGAGGGCATACTCCAGAAACCTGTCCTCCCTGCCCTGGGACTCCCCTGACACTGCTTTATTTACAAGCTAGCACCTCCAATAGTTCTGTGCTCATGACTCAGGGTTCATACCTGTGCCCCTCCCACAGGTTGCTTATGATATGTGCAAATGCTACATGTGGGCTATGTACTGGGCAGGCTGGTTAATGCAGAGGGTGCCAGGGGTACATGAGATCACAATTATTGCTTATTAGCCAGCAATGTCTGTTGCCTGATGTGGTTTTTACTAGAGATGAGCGCCTGAAATTTTTCGGGTTTTGTGTTTTGGTTTTGGGTTCGGTTCCGCGGCCGTGTTTTGGGTTCGAACGCGTTTTGGCAAAACCTCACCGAATTATTTTTGTCGGATTCGGGTGTGTTTTGGATTCGGGTGTTTTTTTCCAAAAACACTAAAAAACAGCTTAAATCATAGAATTTGGGGGTCATTTTGATCCCAAAGTATTATTAACCTCAAAAACCATAATTTACACTCATTTTCAGTCTATTCTGAATACCTCACACCTCACAATATTATTTTTAGTCCTAAAATTTGCACCGAGGTCGCTGTGTGAGTAAGATAAGCGACCCTAGTGGCCGACACAAACACCGGGCCCATCTAGGAGTGGCACTGCAGTGTCACGCAGGATGTCCCTTCCAAAAAACCCTCCCCAAACAGCACATGACGCAAAGAAAAAAAGAGGCGCAATGAGGTAGCTGTGTGAGTAAGATTAGCGACCCTAGTGGCCGACACAAACACCGGGCCCATCTAGGAGTGGCACTGCAGTGTCACGCAGGATGGCCCTTCCAAAAAACCCTCCCCAAACAGCACATGACGCAAAGAAAAAAAGAGGCGCAATGAGGTAGCTGACTGTGTGAGTAAGATTAGCGACCCTAGTGGCCGACACAAACACCGGGCACATCTAGGAGTGGCACTGCAGTGTCACGCAGGATGTCCCTTCCAAAAAACCCTCCCCAAACAGCACATGACGCAAAGAAAAAAAGAGGCGCAATGAGGTAGCTGTGTGAGTAAGATTAGCGACCCTAGTGGCCGACACAAACACCGGGCACATCTAGGAGTGGCACTGCAGTGTCACGCAGGATGTCCCTTCCAAAAAACCCTCCCCAAACAGCACATGACGCAAAGAAAAAAAGAGGCGCAATGAGGTAGCTGTGTGAGTAAGATTAGCGACCCTAGTGGCCGACACAAACACCGGGCCCATCTAGGAGTGGCACTGCAGTGTCACGCAGGATGTCCCTTCCAAAAAACCCTCCCCAATCAGCACATGATGCAAAGAAAAAGAAAAGAAAAAAGAGGTGCAAGATGGAATTATCCTTGGGCCCTCCCACCCACCCTTATGTTGTATAAACAAAACAGGACATGCACACTTTAACCAACCCATCATTTCAGTGACAGGGTCTGCCACACGACTGTGACTGATATGACGGGTTGGTTTGGACCCCCCCCAAAAAAGAAGCAATTAATCTCTCCTTGCACAAACTGGCTCTACAGAGGCAAGATGTCCACCTCATCTTCACCCTCCGATATATCACCGTGTACATCCCCCTCCTCACAGATTATCAATTCGTCCCCACTGGAATCCACCATCTCAGCTCCCTGTGTACTTTGTGGAGGCAATTGCTGCTGGTCAATGTCTCCGCGGAGGAATTGATTATAATTCATTTTAATGAACATCATCTTCTCCACATTTTCTGGATGTAACCTCGTACGCCGATTGCTGACAAGGTGAGCGGCGGCACTAAACACTCTTTCGGAGTACACACTTGTGGGAGGGCAACTTAGGTAGAATAAAGCCAGTTTGTGCAAGGGCCTCCAAATTGCCTCTTTTTCCTGCCAGTATAAGTACGGACTGTGTGACGTGCCTACTTGGATGCGGTCACTCATATAATCCTCCACCATTCTATCAATGTTGAGAGAATCATATGCAGTGACAGTAGACGACATGTCCGTAATCGTTGTCAGGTCCTTCAGTCCGGACCAGATGTCAGCATCAGCAGTCGCTCCAGACTGCCCTGCATCACCGCCAGCGGGTGGGCTCGGAATTCTGAGCCTTTTCCTCGCACCCCCAGTTGCGGGAGAATGTGAAGGAGGAGATGTTGACAGGTCGCGTTCCGCTTGACTTGACAATTTTGTCACCAGCAGGTCTTTCAACCCCAGCAGACCTGTGTCTGCCGGAAAGAGAGATCCAAGGTAGGCTTTAAATCTAGGATCGAGCACGGTGGCCAAAATGTAGTGCTCTGATTTCAACAGATTGACCACCCGTGAATCCTTGTTAAGCGAATTAAGGGCTGCATCCACAAGTCCCACATGCCTAGCGGAATCGCTCCGTGTTAGCTCCTTCTTCAATGCCTCCAGCTTCTTCTGCAAAAGCCTGATGAGGGGAATGACCTGACTCAGGCTGGCAGTGTCTGAACTGACTTCACGTGTGGCAAGTTCAAAGGGCATCAGAACCTTGCACAACGTTGAAATCATTCTCCACTGCACTTGAGACAGGTGCATTCCATCTCCTATATCGTGCTCAATTGTATAGGCTTGAATGGCCTTTTGCTGCTCCTCCAACCTCTGAAGCATATAGAGGGTTGAATTCCACCTCGTTACCACTTCTTGCTTCAGATGATGGCAGGGCAGGTTCAGTAGTTTTTGGTGGTGCTCCAGTCTTCTGTACGTGGTGCCTGTACGCCGAAAGTGTCCCGCAATTTTTCTGGCCACCGACAGCATCTCTTGCACGCCCCTGTCGTTTTTTAAAAAATTCTGCACCACCAAATTCAAGGTATGTGCAAAACATGGGACGTGCTGGAATTTGCCCATATTTAATGCACACACAATATTGCTGGCGTTGTCCGATGCCACAAATCCACAGGAGAGTCCAATTGGGGTAAGCCATTCCGCGATGATCTTCCTCAGTTGCCGTAAGAGGTTTTCAGCTGTGTGCGTATTCTGGAAAGCGGTGATACAAAGCGTAGCCTGCCTAGGAAAGAGTTGGCGTTTGCGAGATGCTGCTACTGGTGCCGCCGCTGCTGTTCTTGCGGCGGGAGTCCATACATCTACCCAGTGGGCTGTCACAGTCATATAGTCCTGACCCTGCCCTGCTCCACTTGTCCACATGTCCGTGGTAAAGTGGACATTGGGTACAACTGCATTTTTTAGGACACTGGTGAGTCTTTTTCTGACGTCCGTGTACATTCTCGGTATCGCCTGCCTAGAGAAGTGGAACCTAGATGGTATTTGGTAACGGGGGCACACTGCCTCAATAAATTGTCTAGTTCCCTGTGAACTAACGGCGGATACCGGACGCACGTCTAACACCAACATAGTTGTCAAGGACTCAGTTATCCGCTTTGCAGTAGGATGACTGCTGTGATATTTCATCTTCCTCGCAAAGGACTGTTGAACAGTCAATTGCTTACTGGAAGTAGTACAAGTGGGCTTACGACTTCCCCTCTGGGATGACCATCGACTCCCAGCGGCAACAACAGCAGCGCCAGCAGCAGTAGGCGTTACACGCAAGGATGCATCGGAGGAATCCCAGGCAGGAGAGGACTCGTCAGACTTGCCAGTGACATGGCCTGCAGGACTATTGGCATTCCTGGGGAAGGAGGAAATTGACACTGAGGGAGTTGGTGGGGTGGTTTGCGTGAGCTTGGTTACAAGAGGAAGGGATTTACTGGTCAGTGGACTGCTTCCGCTGTCACCCAAAGTTTTTGAACTTGTCACTGACTTATTATGAATGCGCTGCAGGTGACGTATAAGGGAGGATGTTCCGAGGTGGTTAACGTCCTTACCCCTACTTATTACAGCTTGACAAAGGGAACACACGGCTTGACACCTGTTGTCCGCATTTCTGGTGAAATACCTCCACACCGAAGAGCTGATTTTTTTGGTATTTTCACCTGGCATGTCAACGGCCATATTCCTCCCACGGACAACAGGTGTCTCCCCGGGTGCCTGACTTAAACAAACCACCTCACCATCAGAATCCTCCTGGTAAATTTCCTCCCCAGCGCCAGCAACACCCATATCCTCCTCATCCTGGTGTACTTCAACACTGACATCTTCAATCTGACTATCAGGAACTGGACTGCGGGTGCTCCTTCCAGCACTTGCAGGGGGCATGCAAATAGTGGAAGGCGCATGCTCTTCACGTCCAGTGTTGGGAAGGTCAGGCATCGCAAACGACACAATTGGACTCTCCTTGTGGATTTGGGATTTCAAAGAACGCACAGTTCTTTGCGGTGCTTTTGCCAGCTTGAGTCTTTTCAGTTTTCTAGCGAGAGGCTGAGTGCTTCCATCCTCATGTGAAGCTGAACCACTAGCCATGAACATAGGCCAGGGCCTCAGCCGTTCCTTGCCACTCCGTGTGGTAAATGGCATATTGGCAAGTTTACGCTTCTCCTCCGACAATTTTATTTTAGGTTTTGGAGTCCTTTTTTTTTCTGATATTTGGTGTTTTGGATTTGACATGCTCTGTACTATGACATTGGGCATCGGCCTTGGCAGACGACGTTGCTGGCATTTCATCGTCTCGGCCATGACTAGTGGCAGCAGCTTCAGCACGAGGTGGAAGTGGATCTTGATCTTTCCCTAATTTTGGAACCTCAACTTTTTTGTTCTCCATATTTTATAGGCAGAACTAAAAGGCACCTCAGGTAAACAATGGAGATGGATGGATTGGATACTAGTATACAATTATGGACGGACTGCCACGGTTAGGTGGTATAAAAAAACCACGGTTAGGTGGTATATAATACAATTATGGATGGACGGACTGCCTGCCGAGTGCCGACACAGAGGTAGCCACAGCCGTGAACTACCGCACTGTACACTGGTTGATAAAGAGATAGTAGTATACTCGTAACAACTAGTATGACGACGGTATAAAGAATGAAAAAAAAACCACGGTTAGGTGGTATATATTATAATACAATTATGGTTGGACGGACTGCCTGCCGAGTGCCGACACAGAGGTAGCCACAGCCGTGAACTACCGCACTGTACACTGGTTGATAAAGAGATAGTAGTATACTCGTAACAACTAGTATGACGACGGTATAAAGAATGAAAAAAAAACCACGGTTAGGTGGTATATATTATAATACAATTATGGTTGGACGGACTGCCTGCCGAGTGCCGACACAGAGGTAGCCACAGCCGTGAACTACCGCACTGTACACTGGTTGATAAAGAGATAGTAGTATACTCGTAACAACTAGTATGACGACGGTATAAAGAATGAAAAAAAAACCACGGTTAGGTGGTATATATTATAATACAATTATGGATGGACGGACTGCCTGCCGAGTGCCGACACAGAGGTAGCCACAGCCGTGAACTACCGCACTGTACACTGGTTGATAAAGAGATAGTAGTATACTCGTAACAACTAGTATGACGACGGTATAAAGAATGAAAAAAAAACCACAGTTAGGTGGTATATATTATAATACAATTATGGTTGGACGGACTGCCTGCCGAGTGCCGACACAGAGGTAGCCACAGCCGTGAACTACCGCACTGTACACTGGTTGATAAAGAGATAGTAGTATACCCGTAACAACTAGTATGACGACGGTATAAAGAATGGAAAAAAAACCACGGTTAGGTGGTATATATTATAATACAATTATGGTTGGACGGACTGCCTGCCGAGTGCCGACACAGAGGTAGCCACAGCCGTGAACTACCGCACTGTACACTGGTTGATAAAGAGATAGTAGTATACTCGTAACAACTAGTATGACGACGGTATAAAGAATGAAAAAAAAACCACGGTTAGGTGGTATATATTATAATACAATTATGGTTGGACGGACTGCCTGCCGAGTGCCGACACAGAGGTAGCCACAGCCGTGAACTACCGCACTGTACACTGGTTGATAAAGAGATAGTAGTATACTCGTAACAACTAGTATGACGACGGTATAAAGAATGAAAAAAAAACCACGGTTAGGTGGTATATATTATAATACAATTATGGATGGACGGACTGCCTGCCGAGTGCCGACACAGAGGTAGCCACAGCCGTGAACTACCGCACTGTACACTGGTTGATAAAGAGATAGTAGTATACTCGTAACAACTAGTATGACGACGGTATAAAGAATGAAAAAAAAACCACGGTTAGGTGGTATATATTATAATACAATTATGGTTGGACGGACTGCCTGCCGAGTGCCGACACAGAGGTAGCCACAGCCGTGAACTACCGCACTGTACACTGGTTGATAAAGAGATAGTAGTATACTCGTAACAACTAGTATGACGACGGTATAAAGAATGAAAAAAAAACCACGGTTAGGTGGTATATAATACAATTATGGTTGGACGGACTGCCTGCCGAGTGCCGACACAGAGGTAGCCACAGCCGTGAACTACCGCACTGTACACTGGTTGATAAAGAGATAGTAGTATACTCGTAACAACTAGTATGACGACGGTATAAAGAATGAAAAAAAAACCACGGTTAGGTGGTATATATTATAATACAATTATGGTTGGACGGACTGCCTGCCGAGTGCCGACACAGAGGTAGCCACAGCCGTGAACTACCGCACTGTACACTGGTTGATAAAGAGATAGTAGTATACTCGTAACAACTAGTATGACGACGGTATAAAGAATGAAAAAAAAACCACGGTTAGGTGGTATATATTATAATACAATTATGGATGGACGGACTGCCTGCCGAGTGCCGACACAGAGGTAGCCACAGCCGTGAACTACCGCACTGTACACTGGTTGATAAAGAGATAGTAGTATACTCGTAACAACTAGTATGACGACGGTATAAAGAATGAAAAAAAAACCACGGTTAGGTGGTATATAATACAATTATGGTTGGACGGACTGCCTGCCGAGTGCCGACACAGAGGTAGCCACAGCCGTGAACTACCGCACTGTACACTGGTTGATAAAGAGATAGTAGTATACTCGTAACAACTAGTATGACGACGGTATAAAGAATGAAAAAAAAACCACGGTTAGGTGGTATATATTATAATACAATTATGGATGGACGGACTGCCTGCCGAGTGCCGACACAGAGGTAGCCACAGCCGTGAACTACCGCACTGTACTGTGTCTGCTGCTAATATAGACTGGTTGATAAAGAGATAGTATACAATACTACTAATATACTGGTGGTCAGGCACTGGTCACCACAAGTCACACTGGCAGTGGCACTCCTGCAGCAAAAGTGTGCACTGTTTAATTTTAATATAATATTATTTATCATGTACTCCTGGCTCCTGCTATAACAACCTGCAGTGCTCCCCAGTCTCCCCCACAATTATAAGCTTTATATACAATACATTGATGTGCAGCACACTGGGCTGAGCAGTGCACACAGACTGAGTCACTGTGTGACTGTGTATCGTTTTTTTCAGGCAGAGAACGGATATATTAAATAAAACAAACAACTGCACTGTCTCTGGTGGTCACTGGTCACTGTGGTCGTCAGTCACTAAACTCTGTCTGCACTCTCTTCTAATCTACAGTATCACAGCAATCTCTCTCTCTCTCTCTCTCTTCTAAATCTAATCTAAATGGAGAGGACGCCAGCCACGTCCTCTCCCTATCAATCTCAATGCACGTGTGAAAATGGCGGCGACGCGCGGCTCCTTATATAGAATCCGAGTCTCGCGAGAATCCGACAGCGTCATGATGACGTTCGGGCGCGCTCGGGTTAACCGAGCAAGGCGGGAAGATCCGAGTCGCTCGGACCCGTGAAAAAAAAAGTGAAGTTCGTGCGGGTTCGGATTCAAAGAAACCGAACCCGCTCATCTCTAGTTTTTACATAGATATTTTGTGTTCCCTGCCTGAGGGAGTTGTAATGGCCGACTCAGTTAACACCTTTAAGAATGGGTTAGATAATTTCCTAATGGATAAGGATATCCAGGGTTACGGGGCATAGTCACGCACTATGGTTATTATAAAAAAGAGGGGTAAAACGTAACGGCAGTCATCAACTTCAGTCAAAATTTTATACAAAATAATTGTGCATAGGAGACCACAAATAGGTTGAACTCGATGGACTATTGTCTTTTTTCAACCATAGATACTATGTTACTATGTTACAGTGCAATTGTCCATTGCTGTATCTTGCTGCTCTGTGTCAGTTCTAGTATCCTGAACAGTGCTCAATATCTGTGCTCAGTATCAGTGCTGCATTGTGGTGACCAGTATATAGTAGTATAGTACAGTAGTCCATTGCTGTATCTTGCTGCTCCGTGTCAGTTCTAGTATACTGAACGGGTGGTCTTCAGTATGCCGACTGTCGGGATCCAGGCGCACAGTATACCGGCACCAGAATCCCGACAGCCGGCATACCAACACTTTTTCTCCCTTGTGGGGGTCCATGACCCCCCTGGAGGGAGAATAAAATAGCGTGGAGCGCGTGGAGCATGCGTAGCGCGCCACCGTGCCGCAAGGGGCTCATTTGCGCTCGCCACGCTGTCGGTATATCGGTGGTCGGGCTCCCGGCGCCGGTATGCTGGTCACCGGGAACCCGGCCGCAGGCATACCATACTACACCCTCCTGAACAGTGCTCAATATCTGTGCTCAGTATCAGTACTGCATTGTGGTGACCAGTAAATAGTAGTATAGTACAGTAGTCCATTGCTGTATCTTGCTGCTCCGTGTCAGTTCTAGTATCCTGAATGGGTGGTCTTCAGTATGCCGACTGTCGGGATCCCGGCACACAGTATACCGGCGCCGGAATCCCGACAGCCGGCATACCGACATTTTTTCTCCCTCGTGTGGGTACCATACTACACCCTCCTGAACAGTGCTTAATATCTGTGCTCAGTATCAGTACTGCATTGTGGTGACCAGTATATAGTAGTATAGTACAGTAGTGCATTGCTGTATCTTGCTGCTCCATGTCAGTACTATCCTGAAAAATGCTCAATATCTGTGCTTAGTATCAGTGCTGCATTGTGGTGACCAGTATATAGTAGTACAGTACAGTAGTCCATTGCTGTATCTTGCTGCTCCGTGTCAGTTCTTGTATCCTCATCAGTGCTCAATATCTGTGCTCAGTATCAGTGCTGCATTGTGGTGACCAGTATATAATACTACAGTACAGTAGTCCAGTGCTGTTCTCGCTGCCCAGTGTCAGTTCTAGTATCCTCATCAATGCCCAGTATCACTACTCATTGTCTTGTGCTGCATTGTGGTGACTAAAAGTCCAGTGTCTTGTGCTGCATCTTGCTGCTGTAGGGTGCTGTGGTAGTGTCCTGTCACTGTGCATAGGTCATCATCATTCCAGTCACAGTGGTATCTGGTATCTATCTACTGGTATCTAATTCCAGACATTACTGCCGTCTAATTCCAGATACATTACTGGCATATAATTCCACACATTAAAAAATGGAGAACAAAAATGTGGAGGGTAAAATAGGGAAAGATCAAGATCCACTTCCACCTAGTGCTGAAGCTGCTGCCACTAGTCATGGCAGAGATGATTCAATGCCATCAACGTCGTCTGCCAAGGCCGATGCCCAATGTCATAGTAGAGAGCATGTAAAATCCAAAAAACAAAAGTTCAGTAAAATGACCCAAAAATCTAAATTAAAATCGTCTGAGGAGAAATGTAAACTTGCCAATATGCCATTTATGACACGGAGTGGCAAGGAACGGCTAAGGTCCTCTCCTATGTTCCTCGTGACTAGTGGGTCAGCTTCACATGAGGATGGAAGCACTCATCCTCCCGCTAGAAAAATGAAAAGAGT
This sequence comes from Pseudophryne corroboree, assembly GCF_028390025.1. Lineage (NCBI taxonomy): Eukaryota > Metazoa > Chordata > Amphibia > Anura > Myobatrachidae > Pseudophryne > Pseudophryne corroboree. The sequence continues at coordinate 124,270,082 of NC_086451.1, read as the reverse complement.
TAAGCTGGCAAAAGCTCAGCAAAGAACTGTGCGTTCTTCTAAATCACAAATCCCCAAGGAGAGTCCAATTGTGTCAGTTGCGATGCCTGACCTTCCCAACATTGGACGGGAAGAGGTGGCTCCTTCCACCATTTGCACGCCCCCTGCACGTGCTGGAAGTAACACCCACGGTCCAGTTCCTGATAGTCAAATTGAAGATGTCACTGTTGAAGTACACCAGGATGAGGATATGGGTGTTGCTGGCGCTGAGGAGGAAATTGAGAAGGAGGATTCTGATGGAGAGGTGGTTTGTTTAAGTCAGGCACCCGGGGAGACACCTGTTGTCCATGGGATGAATAAGGCCATTGACATGCCTGGTCAAAATACCAAAAAAATCACCTCTTCGGTGTGGAATTATTTCAACAGAAATGCGGACAACTGGTGTCAAGCCGTGTGTTGCCTTTGTCAAGCTGTAATAAGTAGGGGTAAGGATGTTAAACACCTAGGAACATCCTCCCTTATACGTCACCTGGAGCGCATTCATCAGAAGTCATTGACAAGTTCAAAAACTTTGGGTGACAGCGGATGCAGTCCACTGACAACTAAATCCCATCTTCCTCTTGTATCCAAGCTCCTGCAAACCACACCACCAACTCCCTCAGTGTCAATTTCCTCCTTAGACAGGAATGCAAATAGTCCTGAAGGCCATGTCACTGGCAAGTCTGAGGAGTCCTCTCCTAACTGGGATTCCTCCGATGGATCCTTGAGTGTAACGCCTACTGCTGCTGGCGCTGCTGTTGTTGCTGTTGGGAGTCGATCGTCATCCCAGAGGCAGGGCCGGATTAAGCCTTCAGGGGGCCCAGGGTACTAAAGACAGGGGGGCCCTCACCCTCTCATCAGCACTGCCCCCCCCCATATTTATTCCTACTGTGTGTGTACTCCTCCTCCCACAACAGCAATTTCCTGCTCCCACATACAGATCAGGATATATACTTTATTGGGGCCATAAGCAAGAAATCTGTTTGGAGCACCCCTCCCTCAACTGCATGCAATTATGCAATTTCACTCACACACTGCCCCCCATTGCCACACACACACACACACACACACACACAGCTCCATAGCTGACCACAAACACACACACACACACACACACACACACACACTGCCTTACTGACACGGACATCTCTTACTGACACAAGCACCTCTTAGTGACACAATTACGACACCCCTTACTGACACCAACACACTGACATAGACACACTAACTGACACACACACATCTCCTACTGACACAAACACACTTACTGACACATGCCTACCCAGACACCACTTACTGTACTGACAGATAGCCCTTATGGACACAGACATCATATTGGAAAATACATACCTGCTGACAAACATCCCTTACTGACACAGATACCTGTTACTGACATACACAATACAAATACACTTACTGACACACGCCCCTTACTGATACAGACATCCCTTACTAACCCACTTACTGACATATCACTTACTGACACCACTTATTGACCAAGACTCTCTTTACTGAAACACACACTTACCGACACCACTTATTGACACACACACTGACACAAACACACTTCATGACATGAATTCATACCCCACCCCCACTACTAAGACTGAAACACACACTACTACTCTGTGCAGCTGGTGGCTTGGCAATCACATCTCTTTGTAGCTTAACCTTTTGCACTTGTTATCAGCAGAAGCCGGTGGTCTCGCATCTGACTCGTCTCTCCTCTCCTCTTCTAGTCCGACTGACTCCGCGGTGTTCGTCTCTTCTCAGTGACGATGAGAGGAGGTGTGCCCCTGCAGGCCAGAGAGCTAATGCTGTAGCTCTGTAACTCTTCGTGCAGCTCAGCAGTTGTGTCTGAGGCAGAGCAGCTCAGCCGGGGGGCCCCTTGAGACAGGAGGGCCTGGGGTACATACCCTCCGTGACCCCCCCTTAATCCGGCTCTGTCCAGAGGGGAAGTCGGAAGACCACTTGTACTACATCCAGTAAGCAATTGACTGTCCAACAGTCCTTTGCGAGGAAGATGAAATATCACAGCAGTCATCCTGTTGCAAAGCGGATAACTCAGGCCTTGACAACTATTTGGTGTTAAACGTGCTTCCGGTATCCGCCGTTAGTTCACAGGGACTTAGAGAACTGCTTGAGGTAGTGTGTCCACGGTACCAAATACCATCTAGGTTCCACTTCTCTAGGCAGGAGATACCGAGAATGTACACAGACCTCAGAAAAAGAGTCACCAGTGTCCTAAAAAATGCAGTTGTACCCAATGTCCACTTAACCACGGACATGTGGACAAGTGGAGCAGGGCAGACTAAGGACTATATGACTGTGACAGCCCACTGGGTAGATGTATTGCCTCCAGCAGCAACAACAGCAGTGGCGGCACCAGTAGCAGCATCTCGCAAACGCCAACTTGTTCCTAGGCAAGCTACGCTTTGTATCACCGCTTTCCATAAGAGGCACACAGCTGACAACCTCTTACGGAAACTGAGGAACATCATCGCAGATTGGCTTACCCCAATTGGACTCTCCTGGGGATTTGTGACATCGGACAACGCCACCAATATTGTGCGTGCATTACATGTGGGCAAATTCCAGCACGTCCCATGTTTTGCACATACAATGAATTTGGTGATGCAGAATTTTAGAAAAAACGACAGGGGCGTGCAAGAGATGCTGTTCATTCAGCCACCGCGTGCCGAAGACTGGAGCACCAGCAAACACTCCTGAACATGCCCTGCCATCGGCAGGTGGTAACGAGGTGGAATTCAAACCTCTATATGCTTCAGAGGATGGAGGAGCAGCAAAAAGCCATTCAAGCCTATACATCTGCCTACGATATATGCAAAGGAGGGGGAATGCACCAGAATCAAGCGCAGTGGAGAATGATTTCAACGTTGTGCAAGGTTCTGCAACCCTTTGAACTTGCCACACGTGAAGTTAGTTCAGACACTGCCAGCCTGAATCAGGTCATTCCCCTCATCAGGCTTTTGCAGAAGCAGCTGGATAGATTGAAGGAGGAGCTAAAATGGAGCGATTCCGCTAGGCATATGGGACTTGTGGATGGAGCCCTTAATTCGCTTAACCATGATTCACGGGTGGTCAATCTGTTGAAATCAGAGCACTACATTTTGGCCACCGTGCTCGATCCTAGGTTTAAAGCCTACGTTGTATCTCTCTCTCTGGCAGACACAAGTCTGCAGATGTTCAAAGACCTGCTGGTGAGACAATTGTCAAGTCAAGCGGAATGTGACCTGCCAACAGCTCCTCCTTCATTTTCTCACGCCACTGGAGCTGCCACCCGCTGTCGGTGATGCAGGGCAGTCAGGAGCGATAGCTGACATCTGGTCTGGACTGAAGGACCTGCCAACGATTACTGACATGTTGTCTACTGTCACTGCATATGATTCTGTCACCATTGAAAGCATGTCAGACAGTCCGTACGTATACTGGCAGGAAAAAGAGGCAATTTGGAGGCCCTTGCACAAACTGGCTTTATTTTACCTAAGTTGCCCCCCCTCCAGTGTGTACTCCGAAAGAGTGTTTAGTGCAGCCGGTAACCTTGTCAGCGATCGGCGTAGGAATTTACTTCCAGAAAATGTGGAGAAGATGATGTTCATTAAAATTCATTATAATCAATTCCTCCGTGGAGACATTTACCAGCAATTGCCTCCAGAAAGTACACAGGGACCTGTGATGGTGGATTCCAGATTGAGTGCTTCTTTTTTGGTGGGGGCCCAAACCAACCAGTCATTTCAGCCACAGTCATATGGCAGACCCTGTCGATGAAATGATTGGTTTGTTAAAGTGTGCATGTCCTGTTTATACAACATAAGGGCATACCTCCCAACTGTCCCGATTTTCGCTGGACATTCCCATTTTTTGGGGACTGTCCCACTGTCCCACCCGCGGGCCACAGTTTCCCGTGGTGGGGGGGCAGTTGGGAGGCTCTGTCACCCGCTACCCTGCCTAGCAGAGCAACGGTGAATAGACGCTGTGCGCATGTGCACAGGGTCTGTTCAGTGCAGACAGAGGGAGAGAGGGCATGCCAGCAGCTCACAGACCACTGGGCATTAACCCTCAGTAATGAAAACCGGGGGCATGGCTCGAGATTGCGGCACTCCCACGAAGCCACGCCCCCTTTTGGAGGTCACACCCCTTTTTCCTGGCGGGCTGCGCCAAGGGTCCCTCTTTCCTCTGACACAAAGTTGGGAGGTATGTAAGTTTGGGTGGGAGGGCCCTAGGACAATTTCATCTTGCAACTTTTTTTTATTTTTCTTTGCATTATGTGCTGTTTGGGGACTATTTTTTTAAGTGCCATCCTGTCTGACACTGCAGTGCCACTCCTAGATGGGCAAGGTGTTTGTGCCGCCCACTTGGGTCACTTAGCTTAGTCATCCAGCGACCTCTGTGCAAATTTTAGGACTAAAAATAATATTGTGAGGTGTGAGGTGTTCAGAATAGACTGGAAATGAGTGGAAATTATGGTTATAATACTATAGGATCAAAATTACCCCCAAATTCTATGATTTAAGCTGTTTTTGAGGGGTTTTTGAAAAAAAACACCCGAATCCGACAAAAATTATTAAGGGAGGTTTTGCCAAAACGTGTCTGAATCCAAAACACGACCGCAGAACCGAATCCAAAACCAAAACACAAAACCCGAAAAATGCCCGCTGCACATCTCTAGTTCAGAGTGAGCTAAAACTTGTTTAACCACCTTCTGATGTTTAAACCTGTCCGGTTTCTTAGGGGCAGTGTCAGGCTCCGGTTCATCATTAACCTGAAGAATGAGCTTCTAACAAGTCCACCTGCGAAACAACTTCCCCATCAGAAGCATCAGGATCAGAATCTGTGGGGTCCATATAAACGCCATCCTCATCAGATGAGGTGTCTGGGACGTTGCTGGATTGTGAGAAAGTAATTGCCCGCTTAGAGGACCCCTTGATCTTAGGCGGGTGAGGGTTAGACTTTTGAGCAGTCAGTGATTGGTTCAATTGCAGTAACTGATTGGACAGTTGATCTGCCCATGGCGGGTTAACCGCGGGGACCATAAGCGGTTGCACCGGCACAGGAGGTCCCATAGGGGGCGTTAGTCTAGTTACCAGTGTATTCAATAGCGTGGAGAAGGTAGTCCAAGGTGGGTCATTTTGCACCCCCGTTGCTACAGTCCCACTGGGGGGTAAGGAACCCCCAGGACCTGAACCTCCAGCTGCTATGTTATCCTCAAATGTGTTTGCAGCATCAACACCACACAATGTGGGATCAGCCCCAGCTCCGTTGCCCTTTGTAGCTGACAAAATCAAAAGCTCAATGCAAGGCAACACAGTACAATATCAGCAGCACAATACCTGACAAGAACCCCCTGTGTAGTGTATCAGCACAAACAGGGAATTCAAGAGGTATACAGTGACTAAAAATCAAAGAGAAAAATACACACTGAGTATATCCTGTGAACTGCCTATATTATGATAAACCTAACACACTTAGCCCCCTCAGTTTATAGAATATAGGGATAGCAAGCTGAGTGAGATACACGAAATGGAGGTCACACAGCAGCTATATGCACACACACAGAGTCACAGTTTGTACAATGCAGAAATTATGACATGCAATAAAACTGCACTGGACTAGCAATACAGAGTAGTACTATGTATAGCTTTACACTTAATAGATATAATAATGCACAGTAAAGACTGGATGTATATCACAGGGTACTTGTACTAAATAACCCTGACTAAATGCACTTTTTCTTAACTAACACTGTCAGCAGACATGTAGGATACTTAAGTGTCCTGTAAAATGCACAGCGCTGACAGGCAGGCGGCTTTACAGAGGAGGATTTGCTAAAACAGTCCCAGGATCAGCTCTGCTTGCTATAATGGCGCCCAAACGCTGACAGGGAGTGAGGGAGAGAGAGATATGCAGCTCCAGGGCGGAAACATTTACTCTAAATGGCGCCCTGGGGCTGGGGGAGGGGCTACAGGTCAAAGCCTTATCCCGCTGCAGGACTTCACCACCGGGTACTGGGGGCTTAATAAAACGGTTTTTATGCCCATGCCCTGGTGGTCTAGTGGGGTCCCTGTACTACCACAGTGTCCACGCCAGCGCACGCGGCCCGCCTCTCACCGACTGCGCGGGATCGCGATTTACAGCGGGTCCCACCGAGGGGACCCCTTACCTCCTCCCTGAGTGCGGCCATGTGATCCGGGAGAGCAGCGGTCGTGTGTGACTAACTTGGAAGAAAACCAGAGCCTCTGCTGTAGGTACCCGGCAAACAGGGCGCGGGAGTGTTCAGCGCCGCTGGGGGAGATGATGGAGCTGCACCAGGAGATGTCTGACTGACATCTAACACAGTCAATGTCTCTGCTGCAGCCCTTGAAGTCTTCAATATTCTTTAAAAGCTCTCTCAGGGCTGCTAGAGCAGTCCCCCTGTTATGTGCCTGCTTACTGCATGGCACCAACTACAGAACTGAGCTCCTGTGCATGGAGGCGGGGTTATAGAGGAGGCGGCGCTAGGCATTCTGGGAACAGTCAAAGCTTTGAGCCTGTTGGTGCCTCGGATCAAAAACCTACTCTACACCCCAATGTAATTTCCTGTGGGGCCTAGTGTACCTCGCAGCAGAAAAATGTATATAAATCTATTGTTTGCACTGTTCTGTGTACTGTACCCCAGTACGCTGTGGCAATGTTTCATAGATGTGCTATAAACTACCGTGTGCTTGTGCCACTGCTCTGTCGCTTAGTAACCAGTCAGCTTCATGTAGCCTTTTGCCACTATTGGTAAAAATAAGATTTTAAACCTACCGGTAAATCTTTTTCTCCTAAGCCGTAGAGGATGTTGGGGACTCCGTAAGGACCATGGGGAAAGACGGGCTCCGCAGGAGACATGGGCACTAAAAAAGAACTTTAGGTATGGGTGTGCACTGGCTCCTCCCTCTATGCCCCTCCTCCAGACCTCAGTTGGAGAAACTGTGCCCAGAGGAGACGGACAGTACGAGGAAAGGATTTTTGTTAAACCAAGGGCAAGATTCATACCAGCCCACACCATTCACACCGTATAACTTGGGATATTCGAACCAGTTAACAGCATGAAACAAACACAGCATCAGTCAGAGACTGAACAAAACTGTAACATAACCCTTATGTAAGCAATAACTTTATACAAGTCTTGCAGAAGTAGTCCGCACTGGGACGGGCGCCCTGGATCCTCTACGGACTACGAGAAATAGATTTGCCGGTAGGTTTAAAATCTTATTTTCTCTTACATCCTAGAGGATGCTGGGGACTCCGTAAGGACCATGGGGATTATACCAAAGCTCCCAAATGGGCGGGAGAGTGCGGATGACTCTGCAGCACCGATTGAGCAAACATGAGGTCCTCCTCAGCCAGGGTATCAAACTTGTAAAACCTTGCAAAGGTGTTTGAACCCGACCAAGTAGCAGCTCGGCACAGCTGTAATGCTGAGACCCCCCGGGCAGCCGCCCAAGAAGAGCCCACCTTCCTAGTAGAGTGTGCCTTAACCAATTTTGGTAATGGCAATCCGGCCATAGAATGAGCCTGCTGAATTGTGTTACAGATCCAGCGGGCAATAGTCTGCTTAGAAGCAGGAGCACCAACCTTGTTGGCTGCATACAGGACAAACAGTGCCTCTGTTTTTCTGACCCGAGCCGTTCTGGCCACGTAAATTTTCAAAGCCCTGTGATAAAGCTAAATATTTATCTTATATAATACCCTTTATGAGGTCTAAGAACACTGTACGCTATCTACGTATGAAGTACCGTAAGGGTACGCTCGTTGCGTAACAATCGCTTAGCCGTAGTCGAGACGCTCAAGCGTCACGTTCGCTCACGGCAAAGAGATCACAGGCAGGCACGCTATTGGCTGCTGACTAACGTAATGATTCGCTATAGCGTAGCGGACGCTCGGGACCACGAGGAGATCACCAGCGGCGCTGACGCTAACAATGTTAAACCTTTGTATCTAAACCATAAACAGTGTAATATGCTGTAAAACCTTAGTGTATAAATAGAGTGTAAATGTAACACAGTGTAACCTTATTAACTCAAAAGCTGTATGAGCGTCACCGACGCTCTGAGAATACTTAACACTATAAGAAATACACAGATACCTGGGCTTAGGGTCCAACGCCTAATATATATATATTATGAATGATATACTTGCAAAAGAATTAATACAAATACAAATCATACACTACAATATAACATAGACTACCTAACACAGGAAATATAATACAATTACTATTTAAGAGAAAATAAGAGAGAAAGAGGAGAAGAGAGAGAGAGAGAGAAATTGGCCCACAATAACAAGAAGATCAATATAGTTGCGGAGAAAACTTACGCACAAGGGGAAACGATCGCATGCGCCTCGATATCCAGCTCCCGATTATCAGCAATGAGAACCGTTGAAGAGAGTGACCTGGATATGGTCGGCCTGCCTATTTATGCCCCACACACAATACAATTCAATGGTCCCTACAATCTCATTGTTCATTGGACACAGGAATTCGGCTTCGCATTATAACAAAAGGTCATAGGTTGATTCATACAGGTGGGCTGTGACTGCTTCCAACTGTTCAGGTGGGTGGGATACTGGGTTTCCCGCCGCATGACTAAATAAGAACAAATAATAGTAAATGGACATAAACTTCTTATGTCCATAACTATTCGCACAAGCGATTAATCCGCTCCAAACCAACACCGGAATATTGCTATTTAAATACTCTTCCGATGGGTACCAAACACCACTGTATGACCCCTGTTAGACCCTTCGTACAATACAAAGAGGGATCTCTCTGTTCAGGAACATGCTATGTTAACTAAACTTTCAGAATCTATCAAAGGGACCATGATCTACAAAATACATTATATAGTGAAAATATGTAACAATTGAGTCGCACGCTACGATCACATAAACTCTACCGTAAATACGCATACCGTGCGCCTGCGGGTGCCCGCGACTGTGAGTATGCGCACGTACGGGAGAGCGTACGCATGCGCAGCACGGACCTGTGTGAGGTGCAAATATGGTAGTGTGCATAGAGATATTTTTCTGACTTTGACAGTCCACCCTTTGGCAGTCAACAATAACTGCCACCTTCTAAAACATTTCAAAAAGAGAAAAATATATGTCAGGGGTTAATACATTTACATGGTTGGGTAGGGGAGGAGAGGAGAAGGTAGGAAAAGGGTATGACCTAGTGAGATAGCAGAAGCATGTGTGTATGAATCCGTGCTTGGGGGTCATGTATCATCGTGCCGTACGTGTTTTAAATCAAGCTTCGAGGTATTGCGAAGTATACATTTGAATTCCTTCTTATCCCGTGGTACGGGTCTGTGGATGGGCTGTCAAACTTTACCGAGTTCTTTTCGGCTTTGGTTGTAACAAAATGGGGGAGCACATTTTAGTTGATGATACATGAATGGGGGAGATATGTGATTGCTGATATCTGTGCCTGTATTCCCTATCGACTATGTGTGTCATTACCTGAGGGTTGTAGAAATGAAGAAAAGACATAATTACGGTAAATGCGGTGGTATTCTATGTCAGGTAAATGTACATTCGTCGATTGAGGTCTTGTTTGGTGTCTGTTGAATGCAGTCTTCTTTGTGCTTTTGCCCATAAGGTGCGAGCAAAAGCTGTCAATGTCCATAGATTTACAAAAGTGTTGGGCTAGCGTAATTTTTAAAATTTCTAGGGAAACTGGGGATCCATGGCATAGTTCATCAAAAATCTGTGTATCAGGTTGTCAAAACTTCTTCTTTAATCCCTCTGTTGTCTGTATATCGGCCCATCAAATTCCTCGTCCAAGTGGGTCTTTTTACCTTGGAGGAAACGGAAAAACAGGTGAAAGAAACGGACCGTAGAAATCGCATTTTCATCACATCATTGTTTCTACATTTGGGTCATAAATCAAGTCCATTGGAATTACAGTTTCCTCACTCCTTAAACTCATTACCCTAGTACGACGATTGCACCTCATTAAAGCCTGACCGCATCTAAATATCAAACCAATCGTTATGATAACACCTAAGATACATAGGAGAAACTTCCCAACATCCATTATGACTCCTTGAGCCCAGTCTCCTAAACCAGAGAACCAATTTTGCGGGTTCAACCATGACACCCAACCAGTCAGCTCATTACCTACAGCAGCAAGAGTGAGATTGTGTCTCCTGCGAAATTCCCACTTCAGTTGGAGAATATCGTCCATCTTTTGGTCTATGACCTCGACCGGGTCCTCGGTGCTATTCGTAATATATGTGCAACATTTCACGCCGTATTGTGTTGCCAGTGTGACACAATATCCGCCTGTCACTGCTGTGAGGTAATTAAGAACCATTCTATGCTGTACCAGTTCTGTTTTATAAGCCTGAAGTTCTCTTCCAGTATACCTAAACGTGTCATCATACATTTCAGTGATATTATCTAACAAATTGGCGAGCGCAGATATGTATTTATAATTCAACACTCCTCTAGCGGTGCGAGTGATATCTAACGCGATTAGAAACTGAATCCCGGTGGATTCATGGATCATGTCAGAGGCCGGATGCTCTGTTCTTTCTATCAGGTGCCGTTTAACTACGTGCTCGTAATGGGTGTGAGTATAAGGAGTTTGGGCAACACGGTGTATGTCTTTCATTTTGTCATGTGATACAGTCATTACTTCAGGCAGTACTTTTCCAATATAACACACTCCTTCAGAGTTTGGGGCAAGCCACTTATACGCCTTTCTCCCGCATATGAAATATGCATCATCGGGGAGAACATATGGGACGGAGTAGGACATAACCATATTACACACCTTCCATGTGAAATCTCCTAACCCTAATTCTTCCATCTGCTTAGTACACGTATCAGGTTGTACGATATGTGCACAGTATCCTGGTGATACTTCTCCAACTCTCGTAATCCTATTTCCTAAGGTATACCTATACCGGAAAGATTTTCCTCTACTGGCTATGTGGCGTATAAGCTCTGTATCTGTAGGCATTCTATCTGTAGGCTCTATGTGAAAAGGTCATGGTTTGATTACTCCATGACACTTCCCAATTTCCCGGCTTTCGGGGATTGGAGATGTTAAAGCATAATAGGGACCTATCCACATGGTATTGGTGGAGCTTCAAACTAGGAGGGCTGGAGATATTAAACCTCCTGTCCACCGGTTTCCCACCACTTAACTCAAGTACCTCCCCTAACGTTAAAGGAAATGGTACTAGCCCTGATTTGCTATGACCTTGAGGTACTTGAGAGCATACCCAACAATCTGTTTTATTTAACACACTACCCACTAAGGAGTGATAGTCACTCAATGGATGCCAGTCCATATGGATATTAAAACTGGATTGGCATTTCTTTATGCACCCATCCTCAATGACATTGTTACAGAGCCGACAGATACAGTTATCTTCAGCTAACAATCCTTCACAATTCCTTCTATGGTCAATGCTATCGGATCGTTTTCTGATACTCGCCTTTGCTTGTTGATTATGTTGTTCTTGGAAAACTACGCCTCCATCTCTGTCATCAGAACCCATTCCAGAACCTCTCTCGACCTCCATGGTACTCTCGCCGGAACAGACTGCTCTGGTCAACATCATGGTCAACAGGAAAATCCGGATCACAGTCTCTTGGGGCAAGTCCATCTTGTAGGAGGAAACGGAGAAGAATGAGAAGGGGGAAAAAAATTAATTTGAGGGAGAGGGGATGGGAAGTTGGAGAAAAACAATAAAAGGGAACAGGGGATCGACAACTGCTTTTGGTCTTGTGATTTTCAATGCTCAGGTGCCGCCTCAATCCTCCTGGAACAGACACTCCAGTGATACAACCTCTACCGTCTGTTCCTTATCACGGGACCTCTCTGGATCAGCAACCATCTTACAGTGGGACGAATGAACCCAAGTCTCTCTCTCAGCAACCTTCAATGCTGTAGTGCTAGTCAATAAGACCTGGTATGGTCCTTCCCATCTGTCAATAAGGCAACCTGAGCGTAGAAAAATCCGTATCATTACATAATCCCCAGGTTCAATGTCATGACAATTACTATCTGGTAAATCAGGAATCACTAACTTCAGATTATCATTTTGATTCCTTAACTGTTTACTCATGTTAATCAAGTATTTTACAGTCACTTCATTGTTACACTTCAAATCATCCTGAGGGTTAATCATAACATGCGGTTGTCGACCAAACAAGATTTCAAAGGGAGACAGATTAAGAGGGGACCTGGGAGTGGTTCTGATGCTGTACAGTACAATGGGTAATGCTTCTGGCCATGTCAATCCTGTCTCTGCCATCACTTTACTCAGTTTATTTTTAATAGTGCTGTTCACTCTTTCCACTTTCGCACTCGCCTGTGGACGGTATGGAGTGTGCAGCTTGCTATCAATTCCCATCAATTTACACATTCCTTGGAAGACATCACCTGTAAAATGGGTACCCCTATCACTTTCGATAATTCTAGGGATACCATATCTACATACAAATTCCTGCACAATTTTCTTAGCAGTAAACATTGCGGTATTTGTGGCCGCTGGAAATGCTTCGACCCAATTTGAGAAAACATCTATACAAACAAGTACATATTTCAAATTTCGACAAGGGGGTAATTGAATAAAGTCAATCTGTATTACCTGGAAAGGGCCGCCTGCAGGTTGGATATGAGATGGTTCTGTAGGTATTGCCTTTCCAATGTTCTTTCTCAGACAGGTAAGGCATGACATTGCCCTTTTACTCGCATGAGATGAAAATCCTGGGGCACACCAATATGCTCTTACCAACTTGCACATCCCTTCCTTGCCCAGATGAGTCAGCCCGTGAGCTGCCTCAGCTAAACATGGAAGGTATGCTCTGGGGGCCACTGGTTTACCGTGTCCATCCGTCCAGAGTCCTGAGGACTCCTGACCATATCCTTTTGCCTTCCAGACTGCCTTTTCCTGTGTGGAACACAAATTTTGCATCTCACACAACTTCTGTGTGTTGATGGTATTAAATACCATCAGTTGTGTGGTGTCTGTCTGTCTGGGGGTAGCAGCTGCTAATTTAGCAGCTTCGTCTGCTCGGCTGTTACCAAGTGATACTGGGTCTTGGCTATATGTGTGTGCTTTACATTTGATAACAGCCACTCTGTCGGGTTCCTGTATCGCTGTTAGAAGCCTTTTTATGTGAGCTGCATGCGCTACCGGTGTACCAGCTGCCGTCATGAAATTTCTGAGGCGCCATAGGGCTCCGAAATCATGGACTACCCCGAATGCGTATCTAGAATCGGTGTAGATATTGGCTGATTTGCCCTTAGCCAATTCACATGCTCTGGTTAGGGCGACCAGTTCAGCAACCTGGGCTGAGTGAGGTGGGCCTAGCGGTTCCGCTTCTATGGTGCCTTGGTCATCTACGACTGCGTATCCAGTACACAAGTCTCCCGAGTCTGACTGTCTATGACAACTACCGTCCGTGTAGAACGTAAGTTCTACATCTTCCAGTGGGTTGTCACTGATGTCAGGCCTTGCGGTAAAATTTTGGGTCAAATATTCCATACAATCATGTGTGTCTTCCTTTGTATTAAATTCTCCTTCCCCACCACTCTCATCCTCCACCCTTTGTGCCTGTCCAGGCACACCTGGGAGATATGTTGCAGGATTTAATGCACTGCATCTCCTTATGGTGATGTTTACGGGGGCCATTAGTGCCAATTCCCATCTTGTAAACCGCGCTGATGAGACGTGTCTGGTTTGGGCAGAATTTAACAAGGCTGACACTGCATGTGGTGTATGAATTGTGAGGTTGTGACCTAGCACGACGTCTTCGCTTTTCGTTACTAGCAATGCTATCGCAGCAACGCTTCGCAAGCATGTGGGGAGGGATCGCGCTACCGTATCTAGCTGAGCGCTGTAATATGCTACTGGCCTGCTGGCATCACCGTGCTTTTGGGTTAGTACGCCTGCCGCGCAACCAGCACTTTCTGTTCCGTATAGTTCAAAGGGTTTCCCATAGTCTGGCATATTCAATGCTGGTGCCTGCGTTAGGCACTGTTTAAGTCTCTCGAATGCTGTCTCAGACTCGTCTGTATGCGAAATCCGATCAGGTTTGTTTGAGGAGACCATCTCCTGCAAGGGTAACGCTAGAATGGAAAACCCTGGGATCCAGTTACGGCAATACCCACACATTCCTAAAAATGTTCTGATCTGTTGCTGGGTTTGGGGCAGAGTCATGTCTCTAATTGCTTGAATTCTATCAGCGGTCAGGTGTCTCAGTCCTTGTGTTAGACAGTGTCCCAAATATTTTACCTTAGTTTGGCATAATTGCAACTTGTCTTTGGAAACCTTGTGTCCTGTGTCTGAAAGATGAAACAGGAGCTGTTTCGTATCCTTCAGGGATGCTTCCAATGAATCAGAACACAGTAGTAGATCATCCACGTACTGTATTAATACTGATCCACTCACTGGTTGGAAAGACTGTAAACAATCATGCAAAGCCTGAGAAAATATACTTGGGCTATCTATGAATCCTTGTGGTAATCGAGTCCATGTGTATTGGACTCCTCTGTATGTAAATGCAAACAAATATTGACTGTCAGGGTGCAGAGGTACCGAAAAGAAAGCGGAGCAGAGGTCAATAACAGTGAAAAATTTCGCAGTGGGAGGGATTTGCATTAGGATGACAGCTGGATTTGGCACTACGGGAAACTGACTCTCAACTATTTTGTTAATCCCCCTTAGATCCTGCACTAGCCGGTAACCCCTCCCCCCACTCTTTTTAACAGGGAAGATGGGACTATTGGCAGTGCTGGACGTTCTTACCAGAATGCCCTGTTGTAGCAAGTGCTCTATTACGGGATACACTCCTAATTCCACCTCTGGCTTCAGAGGGTACTGTGGGATTTTTGGAGCTATCCTACCATCTTTTACTTGTACAACTACCGGAGCTACGTTTGCCATTAATCCAGTGTCCTGTCCATCTTTAGTCCAAAGTGACTCTGGTATCTGAGATGTCATTTCTTCTACTTGGGAGGGAGTCCTATTTGTCATAATGGTATGTGACATTAATTTTGACGGGGAGTCTAACATGTCTCGCACTTCCTGAGCGTGATTCTCAGGTATGTCCAAGAATACACCTTCAGGAGTACAATAAATTACGCACCCCATTTTACACAGTAAGTCTCTTCCCAGGAGATTAGTCGGTGCCGATGCAGCCAGCAAAAAGGAATGCTTGGTATGTAAAGGCCCTACTGTAATCTCGGCTGGTTTGCTAACAGGGTAGTGCTGGACTACTCCCGTTACCCCTATGGCTGGAATTGTCTTACCAGTGGTTCTCATGCCCACTGTCGAATTTATCACTGATTTGGCCGCCCCTGTGTCTACAAGAAAGTTTAATGATTTACCAGCTACATTGATTGCAATTTCTGGTTCACTC
Organism: Pseudophryne corroboree; assembly: GCF_028390025.1. NCBI lineage: Eukaryota > Metazoa > Chordata > Amphibia > Anura > Myobatrachidae > Pseudophryne > Pseudophryne corroboree. The sequence goes on along the minus strand of NC_086451.1, from coordinate 124,254,635 downwards.
CCAAGACTTGCAATCAATTTTACTGGCTGCAGATTACAGGTATGGCCACACCCCTATTGGGTATGGTGACCTCCCTGAATCCCGCTGGCAGCAACTACTTGTGATGGAGTTAATTGGGAGCTACCAGAGGCTTGCCAGTCTCTGTTCGGGGGATATCTTTTTGTTTCCCCTGCATGTGGCTCATAACTCCGTTTCTGCGGACCCTGATCCCAATGTCGTGTGTCGTGTCGTTGTCTAGGGGGTTGGTATGAGTTTCGTGAATTCTTCACTCTACAATCTCGTGCCATGTGTCCCTGTTTATGACAAGAATAACAAGTAACCACATTTGACTTACCCACAGGGTTTGGTGATATAAACAAAGGCTGCCTTGTGGTCAGGGCCTGTATACTTACTGCCATTAACTTATCACCTTGTTGTTCCCTGTGTCTGGTGATGTTCCTATCGTGATCAATAGCAGCCTCTCTCAAAGTAGCCACAGACAGACCTCGCCAACATGGTTGTGTGGTCTGTACCCTAGTCTTCAATGACTCTTTTAAACCATCCATCAGTACCGATACTGCTACTTCTCGATGGTTTATGTTTGTTTTAATGTCCTCTATGCCTGTGTATTTTGCCATTTCTGATAATGCTCTGTGAAAATACTCTGCAGCTGTTTCTGACTCCTTCTGTTTAATGGAGAATATTTTGTTCCATTTAACTACGGCTGGGAAATACTCCTTTAACTGTAAACTTATTCTTTTTACATTGTCTTTGTTGTACACTTCTGTAAGAGGTACATCCTGATCTAATCCACAGTCAGCTAAAAATTGAGCTGCGTCGACATTGGAGGGTAAACATGCTCTCAGCAATATCTGCCAGTCTTTATTGTTGGGCTCTACAGTGTTACCTAGGTCTCTGATGTATTTTTGGCTGGCAACTAAGTCTTTTCTAGGGTCAGGGAATTCCGACACTATGGTCCTTAATTCCATTCGGGAAAATGGGCTGTACATGGCAATGTTCCTAACAGGAGTGACTCCTGAAGTGTCTGTTTTCCCATTTGGAACTACTATTACCTTAACAGGATTAACTCTAACAACCTCATTCTGTGTAGATTCTACAGGCTGTGGTGAAATAGTTTCAGCATAGTGTATGGTGCCGTACTTACCCGTTGATACGACCTCACCTATCCCTCCGCTAGGGGCCTTTGTTACTAATCTCGGGGGTGGAGCTGTGCCTACTGTGGTCTCTGCTATGGTGGCTGCTAGAGAGAGCGCTGAAATTGTTGCCGATTCATCCTCTTGATCACACTCCTGAGGAAAGTTCAAAACAGGGTACAACTTGCACGGGTTAATACTTGCATTGGTTAATTGGTTAACATTATCTTTAACATTTACACAGTTGCTAAGTGTTTGTTTGTTACACCTTAATGCGTCATTCTCTGCAACCTATTTCTCTCCTGATATGTATGGTGGCGGTGGGGCCGTGGTTATCAGTTTTCTGATCGAGCCAGATCCCGCCGCCTGAGCCAATCCTCTCTGTATGTCACCCTCCTGTTTCCACAACGGTAAATAATCATAATGCTTGATTCGTCTCTTGGCTGATTTAATGAGACATATCCTTCTCCTTAAATTCGTTAACACTTCTGTGCTGAAGCTACCTACTCTTGGGAATTTCTCCCCGTCATGTACCGTCATTCTCTCCCATTCATCACATAAAGCTTCTGTGTGACTTCCGTATTTCTCACACATTACGTACCTTGCCGACCCGACTGGTTGGTTCACTGAATCAACCCGAACCGAGGTTGATCACCCCCTACCTGAACAAGTGGCCCCCATAGTTCGAAGGTGTTGCTTTATTCAGCCAACCCTTACGCAAACCAAAATGTTCAAAATAGGCTGACGGTGGCGGTTTACCGAGTACCCCACTCACTCGCCCACGCCGACCAATACGACCTGATCACACTGATATAGTGCTGGCGTACTCGACCCAGGGCCCCTGCGACCTGAACCTCTATTTACTGGAACCTGCGAGGGTGATCCGAAGAACACTTACTCTTTCCAGTAACTATTGGTTGTTGGATAGTTCCTGAGTGAGCAGCGAACCTCCCTTAAAATAAAAAAAATTACACAAATCACGTTAGAATGTACAAATAGCGTTTATGACCTTCGTACACAAATAGTACCGGTCAGGTTTACTAATGTACACAATTACGTGCGGTACAATCGTTCAGCACATAAGCAACTAATCTTATGTACGGAGCGACCAGTGGAATCGAAAATTACGGCTGCGAATTCCTTCAGCCAGAGCTTGTATGGCCTATATGGGTGTTGCACCAACCCTTTCTTGGTGTTGTGCCTGTGGACTGTATAGCGGACTTCCTTGTCTGCTGTACCTAAACCTGCTGGTCTGCTATGACCTCCTGGTCTGTTACAGTATGACCTCCTGGTCTGCTACACTCTAATGCTCAAATTGTATGTTTTAACCAGGGATGCCTCCCTAGCCACCATGTACGTCACTTACACGCATGTACCTCACGAGAACTCGACTTTTCTTGTGGTTCAACCTCAAAAATTGTAAAAACAAACACTCACTCACCACATATACACTTTTGTTTCTCTTTCTATTTCTGCGCAGAAATTTCTCTTTAGACCAGATGTGTTACAAATTAGGAGAAGGATCTGTTAATTTAAATTTCGAATGTTAAAATAGATTTGCGCGATTTATCGCCTTGCGTTATTTACCGCGTTGCGCTATTTATCGCGTTGAAAAAAAAATTAACACTTGTGATTTGAGTTACGTGGGCGTACCCGTACGCTCCGTTGCGTAATATACGCTGCGTGCGTCGGCCCTTGGGTTGCGTACGCAAGTCTCAGTCCTTTGTTAGGGACACGTGTACGCAAAGCAAAGATCCACCGTAACACAATTTATACGTTTATCAATGTAGATGATCCTTTATCATCTACCGCGCACCACACTTACTTCGCCTTGTCTCTCAGGCACAGCTGTGTTTGTCTATACTTTAACTATATTACCTTTTTACTCTTAAACTATAAAATAGCGGCAAATCTCTCTTAGCACGTTTATCAATTATACAATAGCAAACAGGAGAGTGATATATGAAAATACACGAATGAAAAGAAATGCAGATATGCGTGCGTGTGTACGCAAGACAGAAAAATAAACAGTTTTAAAAGAGACTAGCGTGTTGTTCTTACCTCCGGTTCCCGGATTCCTTCAGCACCCTTTACTAAGAGAAGCAGACGCTTATCCAAACAGCACTACGAGGAATATGATCTCCCGCCCTTTGCTGCTGGATAATGTCTGCTGAAATTACCTAGTGCAGATATGTGAAGGACAGGACGAGCCCGCAATTGATAAAGCTAAATATTTATCTTATATAATACCCTTTATGAGGTCTAAGAACACTGTACGCTATCTACGTATGAAGTACCGTAAGGGTACGCTCGTTGCGTAACAATCGCTTAGCCGTAGTCGAGACGCTCAAGCGTCACGTTCGCTCACGGCCAAGAGATCACAGGCAGGCACGCTATTGGCTGCTGACTAACGTAATGATTCGCTATAGCGTAGCGGACGCTCGGGACCACGATGAGATCACCAGCGGCGCTGACGCTAACAATGTTAAACCTTTGTATCTAAACCATAAACAGTATAATATGCTGTAAAACCTTAGTGTATAAATAGAGTGTAAATGTAACACAGTGTAACCTTATTAACTCAAAAGCTGTATGAGCGTCACTGACGCTCTGAGAATACTTAACACTATAAGAAATACACAGATACCTGGGCTTAGGGTCCAACGCCTAATATATATATATTATGAATGATATACTTGCAAAAGAATTAATACAAATACAAATCATACACTACAATATAACATAGACTACCTAACCAGATAACTACACAGGAAATATAATACAATTACTATTTAAGAGAAAATAAGAGAGAAAGAGGAGAAGAGAGAGAGAGAGAGAAATTGGCCCACAATAACAAGAAGATCAATATAGTTGCAGAGAAAACTTACGCACAAGGGGAAACGATCGCATGCGCCTCGATATCCAGCTCCCGATTATCAGCAATGAGAATCGTTGAAGAGAGTGACCTGGATATGGTCGGCCTGCCTATTTATGCCCCACACACAATACAATTCAATGGTCCCTACAATCTCATTGTTCATTGGACACAGGAATTCGGCTTCGCATTATAACAAAAGGTCATAGGTTGATTCATACAGGTGGGCTGTGACTGCTTCCAACTGTTCAGGTGGGTGGGATACTGGGTTTCCCGCCGCATGACTAAATAAGAACAAATAATAGTAAATGGACATAAACTTCTTATGTCCATAACTATTCGCACGAGCGATTAATCCGCTCCAAACCAACACCGGAATATTGATATTTAAATACTCTTCCGATGGGTACCAAACACCACTGTATGACCCCTGTTAGACCCTTCGTACAATACAAAGAGGGATCTCTCTGTTCAGGAACATGCTATGTTAACTAAACTTTCAGAATCTATCAAAGGGACCATGATCTACAAAATACATTATATAGTGAAAATATGTAACAATTGAGTCGCACGCTACGATCACATAAACTCTACCGTAAATACGCATACCGTGCGCCTGCGGGTGCCCGCGACTGTGAGTATGCGCACGTACGGGAGAGCGTACGCACGCGCAGCACGGACCTGTGTGAGGTGCAAATATGGTAGTGTGCATAGAGATATTTTTCTGACTTTGACACCTGACTACATCAAGGGACTCGGAATCCTCCAAGTCTCGCATAGCCACAGGCACCACAATAGGTTGGTTCATATGAAAAGAGTAAAACCACCTTGGGAAAGAATTGAGGACGAGTCCGCAATTCTGCTCTATCCACATGGAAAACCAGATAGGGGCTTTTGTGAGACAAAGCCGCTAACTCCGACACTCGCCTAGCCGAAGCCAAGGCTAACAACTTAACCACTTTCCAAGTGAGATATTTTAATTCCACCGTTTTAAGCGGTACAAACCAGTGGGACTTAAGGAAACTCAACACCACGTTAAGGTCCCAAGGCGCCACCGGAGGTATTTATTTATTTATTTATTTATTAGCAGTTTCTTATATAGCGCAGCATATTCCGTTGCGCTTTACAATTAGAACAACAGTTATAGAACAAAACAGGGCAAAGACATACATAGCGCTAGGAAGGCCCTGCTCGCAAGCTTACAATCTAGAGGGAAATAGGTATTGATACACAAGGATAGATGCAACCTGTTACATAATTTTTCCCCAGATTGCTAGCTTCCTAGTGGGTTGTATGATATGATCACCCAGCAATGTTGGAAGACAAAATGTGAGGTTATGGGGACTGTGCAGAGGGAATGTAACTGGATAGGGAAGCATTGAAGGTTATAAGTGTGGGTCAGGAATTTGGTAGGCTTGTCTGAAGAGATGAGTTTTCAGGGAACGTTTAAAGGTTTGGAGACTAGTGGAGAGTCTTATTGTGCGTGGGAGGGCATTCCACAGAGTGGGTGAAGCCCGGGTAAAGTCCTGTAATTTTGAGTGGGAACAGGTAATACATCTGGATGAGAGACGCAGACCTTGTGCAGAGCGGAGGGGTCTGGTAGGGAGATATTTTGAGATGAGTGAGGAGATGTATGATGGTGCAGTTTGGGTAATAGCCTTGTATGTAAGTAAAAGTATTTTATATTTGACACGGTAGAATACCGGTAACCAATGGAGGGACTGACAGAGCGGATCAGCAGACGAAGAACGTCTGGCGAAGAAGATTAGCCTCGCAGCTGCATTTAAAATGGATTGAAGTGATGAGAGCCTATGTTTGGGAAGACCAGTAAGGAGACTATTACAATAATCAATGCGGGAGATGATGAGTGCATTGATCAGAGTTTTTGCAGTGTCTTGTGTAAGATAAGGGCGTATTTTGGATATGTTTTTAAGGTGCATGTAACATGATTTAGAGACATATTGAATGTGTGGAACAAACGACAGTTCAGAGTCAAGGATGACACCTAGGCAGCGAGCTTGTGGGGTAGGGTGGATAGTTGCATTGTCAACAGTTATGGCAATATCAGGTTGGTAACTACCCTTAGCTGGTGGGAAAATAATTAATTCTGTTTTGGAAATGTTGAGTTTGAGATGGCGAGATGACATCCAAGATGAAATGGCAGACAGGCATCCAGTGACACGAGCCAATACAGATGGTGATAAATCTGGGGAGGATAGGTAGATTTGAGTATCATCAGCGTACAAATGATACTGAAATCTGAAGGAGCTGATTAGTTTACCAAGAGAGGAGGTATAGATTGAGAAAAGCAGAGGACCTAAGACTGAGCCTTGCGGTACTCCAACTAATAGAGGTAGAGAAGAGGAGGTAGAATCAGAGAAGCGAACACTGAAAGATCGATTAGATAGGTAGGATGAGAACCAAGTAAGGGCTGTGTCCTGAAGACCTAGGGACTCTAGTGTTTGTATGAGAAGAGTGTGGTCAACAGTGTCAAAAGCAGCAGAGACATCTAGAAGAATAAGTAGTGTGTAATGGCCTTTTGATCTAGCAGTGACCAGATCATTCACTACTTTGGTCAGTGCCATCTCCGTGGAGTGTTGGGCACGAAAGCCTGACTGAAGTGGGTCCAGTAAGTTGTGGGAGTTAAGAAAGTGTGTAAGGCGAGTGTAGGCAAGTCTCTCAAGTAGCTTGGAGGGACTGGGTAGCTGAGAAATGGGACGGTAGTTAGAGAGTGTGTTTGGGTCAGAGTTGTGTTTTTTCAGAATGGGAGTAATCACTGCATGTTTAAACAGACATGGAAAGATGCCAGTAGAGAGAGAGAGATTACAGATTTTAGTTGAGGTTGGGATAAGCACAGGAGACAAACTTTTGCTGACCTGTGAGGGTATAGGATCAAGCGGCGAGGTAGTGGAGTAGGAGGATGAAAAGAGTGTTGATACTTCATCTTCACTTGTGGGATCAAATGAAGAGAGAGTGCCAGAGGGTTCAGAAAGGGATTTGAGCAGGTCACTGGCTGAGTTAGAGCATACCATTTCATCTCGGATTTTATCAATCTTATCCTTGAAGTAGGAAGCAAGTTCTTGTGCACTGATAGTAGCTAGTGGGGGAGGTAAAGGAGGGTTAAGAAGTGATTTAAATGTATTAAAAAGTCGTTTGGGGTTGGTGGCATGATAAGAGATAAGAGATTGGAAATATGTTTGTTTGGCAGTGTCCAGGGCCTGACGATAGGAGTGGTAGGTAGTCTTATATGTGAGAAAGTCACTTGGATTCTGAGATTTCCGCCACTGACGTTCTACCTTACGTGACAGTTTTTGTAGGTGTCTTGTTGATTTAGAGTGCCATGGTTGGCATCTAAGCCTACGTGGAGTGTGATGGGTAGCTGGAGCAACTTCATCAAGGGCACTCTCTAGGGTCTGGTGCAGGTGGGATACAGCAGTGTCAGGTGTGGTGAATGTAGAGATTGGTGAGAGACGTTGTTGCAGAGAAGTGGAAAGTTGTTGAAAATTTATATTGTTAGTATTTCTGCGTGTTAGAGGAGGCTTGCTTGGTTTTAGTGTCCTAGAATTTAAAGTAATAGAAGAGATTGTGAAGGTGATCAGGTTGTGATCAGTGAGAGGGAAAGGAGTGTTAATGAGTTGGGAAACTGAACAGAGCCTGGTGAACACAAGATCAAGGCAGTGGCCCTCCTGGTGAGTAGAGGAGTCGGACCATTGGGTTAGGCCAAGAGAGGAGGTTAGAGAGAGGAGTTTGGATGCATGAACAGATTGTGGACTGTCAAGAGCTATATTGAAATCGCCCATAATGATGGTGGAGATGTCAGAGGATAAGAAGTGTGGGAGCCAGGCAGAAAAATCTTCTAGAAATTGTTGTTTAGGTTGCACAGGAGGGCGATAGGTTGCTGCAACATGCAGAGAGAAGGGGGTGAAAATCCTGATAGAGTGAACTTCAAATGATGTGAATGCGAGTGATGGAACCTGAGGTAGAACAGTGTATGTGAAAAACTGTGAGAGTAAGATTCCAACCCCACCACCTTTACTATTATTAGTCCTAGATGTGTGTGTGAAGTGGAAACCACCGTGTGACAGTGCTGCAGGGGAGGCCGTGTCTGATTGTGTGAGCCGTGTTTCTGTTATAGCCAGCAGATTAAAGTTGTGAAATATGAAGAGGTCATGGATGGATGTTAATTTGTTGCAAACATAGCGTGCATTCAATAAGGCACATTTTAGTGACTTGGAGGAGGATGGGAGACACGTGATATTTATGAGGTTAGATGGATTTCTATGTTGTTTTGAGACAGCCGAGTGTGAGAGGGAAAGGTGGTTGGGGCCTGGATTTGGTGATATGTCACCAGCTATTAAAAGCAGAAGAGTGAGATAAATATTGGTGGATGTTTGCGAGTGTTTATTCTGGTGGCCAATTGTGGTTGTCAAAGTACTTGCAGAGAAGTAAGTATAAAGCTCATGAGTGGTTAGAAGAGGGGGGTGGAGAATAGAAGCTGTAATGTGCACAGAGGAGTGAGGCTGAATATGCAGCACTCCCTTCACAAAAGTCTGTACTTCTGGGAGAGAAGCTAATTCTTTCTGAAAGAAAATGGATAGGGCCGAAATCTGAACCTTAATGGAGCCTAATTTTAGGCCCAAAATCACTCCAGTTTGTAGGAAGTGAAGGAAACGTCCCAGATGGAATTCTTCCGTAAGAGCATTCCTGGCCTAATACCAAGAAACATACTTCCGCCATATACGGTGATAATGTTTAGCTGTCACGTCCTTTCTAACCTTTATCAGAGTAGGAATGACCTCATCCGGAATGCCCTTTTCCACTAGGATCTGGCGTTCAACCGCCATGCCGTCAAACGCAGCTGCGGTAAGTCTTGGAACAAACAGGGCCCATGTTGCAACAGGTCCTGTCTTAGAGGAAGAGGCCACGGATCTTCTGTGAGCATTTCCTGCAGATTCGGATACCAGGCTCTTTGCGGACAATCTGGAACAATGAGAATTGTCTGTACTCCTCTTTTTCTTATGATTCTCAACACCTTGGGGATGAGAGGAAGAGGAGGACACACATAGACCGACTGGAACACCCACGGTGTCACCAGGGCGTCCACTGCCACCGCCTGAGGGTCTCTTGACCTGGCGCAATACCTCTGTAGTTTCTTGTTGAGGCGGGACGCCATCATGTCTATTTGGGGCAGTCCCCACTGACTTGCAATCTGTGCGAAGACTTCCTGATGAAGTACACACTCTCCTGGATGTAGATCGTGTCTGCTGAGGAAGTCTGCTTCCCAGTTGTCCATGAACACTGCTGACAATGCGCTTACATGATTTTCCGCCCAGCGAAGAATCCTGGTGGCTTCCGTCATTGCTATTCTGCTCCTTGTGCCGCCTTGGTGGTGTACACGAGCCACTGCGGTGATGTTGTCTGACTGAATCAGAACCGGTAGATCGCGAAGCAAAGTCTCCGCTTGACGAAGGGCGTTGTATATGGCCCTCAGCTCCAGGACGTTGATGTGAAGACAAGTCTCCTGGCTTGACCAAAGACCTTGGAAGTTTCTTACCTGAGTGACTGCTCCCCAACCTTGAAGGCTCTCGTCCGTGGTGACCAGAATCCAATCCTGAATTCCTAACCTGCGACCCTCTAGAAGGTGAGCACTCTGCAGCCACCACAGGAGAGATACCCTGGCCCTGGAGAACAGGGCGATCAGCTAATGAATCTGTAGATGTGACCCGGACCACTTGTCCAGTAGGTCCCATTGGAAAGTCCTCGCATGGAACCTGCCGAAGGGAATGGCCTTGTAAGACGCCACCATCTTTCCCAGGACTCGAGTGCAGTGATGCACTGATGCCTGTTTTGGCTTCCATAAGTCCCTGACCAGAGTCATGAGTTCCTGGGCCTTTTCTATCGGAAGATAAACCCTTTTCTGGTCCGTATCCAGAATCATGCCTAAGAAGGTCAAACGAGTCGTAGGAACCAACTGTGACTTTGGGATATTGAGAATCCAGCCGTGATGCTGCAATACCTTCAGCGAAAGTGACACACTGTTCAGCAACTGCTCTCGTGATCTCGCTTTTATGAGGAGATCGTCCAAGTACGGGATAATTGTGGCACCCTGCTTGCGCAGGAGCACCATCATCTCCGCCATTACCTTGGTGAAAATCCTCGAGGCCGTGGAAAGCCCAAACGGCAACGTCTGAAATTGGTAATGACACTCCTGTACCGCAAATCTCAGGTACGCCTGATGAGGTGGATAAATGGAAACATGAAGGTATGCATCCTTTATGTCCAGGGATACCATAAAATCCCCCCCTTCTAGGCTGGCGATGATCGCTCTGAGCGATTCCATCTTGAACTTGAACCTTTTCAAGTATAGGTTCAAGGATTTTAAATTTAAAATGGGTCTGACCGAACCGTCCGGTTTCGGGACTACAAACAGGGTAGAGTAATACCCCTTCCCTTGTTGAAGCAGTGGAACTTTGACCACCACCTGTTGAAGACACAATTTGTGAATCGCATTTAGAACTATCTCCCTCTCGGGGGGAGAAGCTGGCAGGGCCGATTTGAAAAACCGGCGAGGAGGCACCTCTTCGAATTCCAGCTTGTACCCCTGGGAAACAATTTCTATTGCCCAGGGATCCACCTGTGAGTGAACCCAGATGTGGCTGAAAAGTCGAAGACGTGCCCCCACTGGGGCGGACTCCCTCAGCTGAGCCCCAGCATCATGCGGTGGATTTTGTAGAGGCCGGGGAGGACTTCTGCTCCTGGGAACTAGCTGTGGTAGGCAGCTTTTTCTCTTTGCCTTTACCTCTGGCAAGAAAGGACGCTCCTCGTACTCTCTTGTTTTTATTTGACCGAAAGGACTGCATCTGATAATGTGGCGATTTCTTAGGCTGTGATGGAATATAAGGCAAAAAATATGATTTACCTGCTGTAGCTGTGGAAACCAGGTCCGAGAGACCTTCCCCAAACAATTCCTCACCCCTGTAAGGTAAAACCTCCATATGCCTCTTTGAGTAGGCATCACCTGTCCATTTCCGGGTCCACAGGACTCGTCTAGCAGAAACTGCTATAGCGTTGACTCTAGAACCCAGTAGGCCAATGTCTCTTTGAGTATCTCTCATATATAAGACAGCATCTTTAATATGACCCAGGGTCAATAAAATGGTATCCTAATCCAGGGTATCAATGTCCGCCAATAAGGAATCTGCCCACGCTATTACCGCGCTACAATCCCAAGCCGACGCTATCGCCGGTCTGAGTAAGGTACCAGAATGCGTGTAAATGGACTTCAAGGTAGCCTCCTGCTTGCGATCAGCAGGATCCCTGAGGGTAGCTGTATCTTGGGATGGCAGCGCTACCTTTTTGGATAAGCGTGTCAACGCTTTGTCGACCCTTGTGGAGGATTCCCACCGTTTCCTGTCCTTAGCCGTGAAAGGATGCGCCATAAGAATCCTTTTGGGAACCTGCAGTTTTTTGTCTGGAGATTCCCAAGCCTAGTCAAATAACTCGTTTAGCTCATGAGACGGGGGAAAGGTTACCTCAGGTTTCTTTTCCTTATACATGTGTACCCTCGTGTCAGGGACAGGGGGTTCCTCTGTGATATGCAAAACATCTTTTATTGCAATAATCATATATTGAATACTTTTAGCCAATTTTGGTTGTAACTTTGCATCATCATAGTCGACACTGGAGTCAGAATCCGTGTCGGTAGCAGTGTCTACTATTTGGGATAGTGGGCGCTTTTGAGACCCTGAAGGTCCCTGTGACATAGGGCCAGGCAGGGCTTGACACCCTGTACATTCCATGGACTCAGCTTTGTCCAACCTTTTGTGCAATAAATTCACATTAGCACTTAAAACATTCCATATATCCAACCAGTCAGGTGTCGGTGTTGTCGACGGAGACACCACAGTCATTTGCTCCACCTCCTCCCTAGGAGAGCCTTCTACCTCAGACATGCCGACACACACGTACCGACACACCACACACTCAGGGAATCTGAAGACAGTTCCCCCGTAAGGCCCTTTGGAGAGACAGAGAGAGAGTATGCCAGCACACACCCAGCGCCAATGATCCAGGAAAAAAAACACAATATGTTTACCCAGATAGCGCTGTTTATCCTTATCTGCGCCAAATTATGTGCCCCCCCCTTCTTTAAAACCCTCTTTCACCGTGTAAGCAGGGGAGAGTCCGGGGAGCTTCCTCTCAGCGGTGTGCTGTAGAGAAAATGGCGCCGGTGAGTGCTGAGGAACAAGCTCCGCCCCCTCAGCGGCGGGCTTCGGTCCCGCTGAAAATTTAAAAAAACTGGCGGGGGATCTCTTCTATACAGTGCCCAGCCTGTATATATCGTTTAAAGCCAGATATGGAGGTACTTATTGCTACCCAGGGCGCCCCCCCTGCGCCCTGCACCCTTACAGTGCTTGCCTTGTGTGAGTTGTGTGGGAGCAATGGCGCGCAGCGTTACAGCTGAAAGTTACCTCAATGAAGAGCTGAAGTCTTCTGCCACCTCTGAAGTCTTCTTTCTTCACATACTCACCCGGCTTCTATCTTCCGGCTCTGCGAGAAGGACTGCGGCACGGCTCCGGGACGAACGGCAAGGGTGAGACCTGCGTTCCATTCCCTCTGGAGCTAATGGTGTCCAGTAGCTAAGAAACAGAGCCTAACGTTAAAGTAGGTCTGTTTCTCCCTCCTCATTCCCTCGATGCAGGGAGTTTGTTGCCAGTAGGCTCCCTGAAAATAAAAAAAACCTAACAAAATACTTTCTTTTCAGGAAACTCAGGAGAACTCCCTGTAATGCAGTTAAATGCACCCAGTCTCCTCTGGGCACAGTATTAAACTGAGGTCTGGAGGAGGGGCATAGAGGGAGGAGCCAGTGCACACCCATACCTAAAGTTCTTTTTTAGTGCCCATGTCTCCTGCGGAGCCCGTCTTTCCCCATGGTCCTTACGGAGTCCCCAGCATCCTCTAGGACGTAAGAGAAAAGAATATTGTGAGCTGTGAGGTGGTCCAAATTGACTGGAAATACTATGTACAGTATCTGGTCAATATACTTCCTGGGACCATACAAGTGAGTCACCAGGTCTTGTCTGTCTCTGGTTGCATCAAGCATGTTTTTTCTGCATGAAAATGTGTCTTATTCAGAGATGAACATGGATCACTGCATATGCAGCCAGATCTCTTTTATCTCCTCACATGCTGGGGCCCGCCCAGCATAGGGCAAGGCCACCCAGCAAGTGTGAGGCCACCTCCAGGTGCATCCGCAATCTATTTGCATTGGAACTAAGGTTGACACCTGGCTGTGCTGTCAGGCGGTCTGCAGCCATATTTTCTTCAGATTGGCTGCGTGTGATGTCTTGCAGCCACTCTGAAAACGTCCCAGCCCGCCCCCATTCAGAATGTCCAGCCCCCCAACAACACAACGCTGACCTTCCCGACGGCCGCCGCTTTCAATCACACTGCAACTGCATCCTTCCTGGATGTGGCTGCAATGTGTAAAATCGTGCATGCGCACAATGGATGCGGCCACTGCATGTGAATGTGCACCTGCATCCAGGTCTGAATAACTCCCTTAGGGGCAAATGTATTAACCTGGAGAAGGCATAAGGACGTGATAAACCAGTGATATGTGCAAGGTGATAAAGGCACCAGCCAATCAGCTCCATTATGTAAATTAACAGTTAGGATCTAATTGGCTGCTGCCTTTATCACCTTGCACATATCACTGGTTTATCACTTCCTTATGCCTTCTCCAGGTTAATACATCTGCCCCATAGTCACAATGGAATGGAACTGAGATGCACCAATACTGTATGTGACACTTGTATAACTGTGTGCGACTGAGTCTGCATACAAAGCACTACAGAACTTGTTGTGGAAAAAAGCTGCAGCCACTGCCTCATAGCACTTCATATACACAATTTTTTTTTTTCTGGGCAATTCAATTCCGTTTTTAGCTCCCAAAAAATTATCTATTTTTCGGGCGAAAACACTCTGGGGTATATTTACTAAGCTCCCGATTTTGATCGAGATGCCGTTTTTTCTTCAAAGTGTCATCTCGGTAATTTACTAAGCAAAAATCACGGCAGTGATGAGGGCATTCGTAATATTTTGGAAGTCCTAAGAAAAAATCACGAATCAATACACCATCGGTAAAATACGCCTGCAATTTGGTAGAAATCGTGAATTTACTAAAAAGTGCAAATCACAAACACTGCCGACAATAGCCAAACACTGCCGTGCTGAAATACAATTCGTGAAAAAGTGCTAAAAAAAAACAGACCTGCTTTTTTTTACCGTGATTGGATAGGCATGCACGGATCCATGAGATCCGTGCATGTTTTTCAGTGGGAAGGGATGGGAAATGTTTGAATTAGTTAAAAAAAAATGCGTGGGGTCCTCCATCCTAAGTCAAACCAGCCTCGGGCTCTTTGAGCCGGTCCTGGTTGCAAAAATATGGGAAAAAAATTGACAGGGGTTCCCCCATATTTAAGCAACCAGCACCGGGCTCTGCGCCTGGTCCTGGTTCCAAAAATACGGGGGACAAAAGCGTAGGAGTCCCCCGTATTTTTGAAACCAGCACCGGGCTCCACTAGCTGGACAGATAATGCCACAGCCGGGGGTCACTTTTATACAGCGCCCTGCGGCCGTGGCATTAAATACCCAACTAGTCACCCCTGGCCGGGGTACCCTGGAGGAGTGGGAACCCCTTAAATCAAGGGGTCCCCCCCTCCAGCCACCCAAGGGCCAGGGGTGAAGCCCGAGGCTGTCCCCCCCATCCAAGGGCTGCGGATGGGGGGCTGATAGCCTTTGTTGAAAGTGTTGAATATTGTTTTTAGTAGCAGTACTACAAGTCCCAGCAAGCCTCCCCCGCAAGCTGGTACTTGGAGAACCACAAGTACCAGCATGCGGCGGAAAACCGGGCCCGCTGGTACTTGTAGTACTACTACTAAAAAAATACCCCAATAAAGATATAAGACACACACCTTGAAAGTATAACTTTAATACATACATCCACACCACCATATACACATACTTACCTTATGTTCACACGAGGGTCGGTCCTCTTCTCCATGTAGAATCCATGGTGTGCCTGTTGAAAAAATTATACTCACAAAATCCAGGGTAGAAGGCTCTTCTGCTTGTAATCCATTTGTAATCCACGTACTTGTCAAAATAAAAAAACGGACACCCGACCTCGAACTGAAAGGGGCCCCATGTTTTCATGCTTACTGCATTTATGTCTCCCTGACCTTATTAGAGTCTCATCCTCCAGTAGTATATTTTGAGGGCCTTTATGTATTTCAGGAACCCTAACAGTTACTGATATTTGATTAACGTATTCCCTGTGGTTCATTTTCCCTGTTCTTTCATCTGCACAATCTCTATTTCCCACGCTCTGGTTCACTTTGCGTCACCTACTAGCACCATGAGCAAAAATAACACAGACGCTAAAAAGCGTGCAGGGGGTGATATTGCTCAGCATTTTTTGAAAAATGACAACTCCTCCTTGGCATCTGACCCACCCTCTTCCCGCTCATCTCAAAAGGATAAGGTGAACCACTTTCCTCCTACCCCTTCTACTAAAGAGGATGTACTGGCCCTGAGATCTCTCATCATGGACCTCAAGGAATCCCTGGAAAATAGATTGGACAAAGCTGTTTCCTCTATCCGATCAGATCTTTCCTCTCTATCCGCCAGAACCTCTAAAATAGAGGCTCATCAAGACTCACTCCACATGGTCCAGAATGAGACTCTCAGGGACCTAGATCACATTATCGAAGATGCAGTATAGCGGAATTCCGTACTAAAAATGAGGATTTAGAAAATCGGGAGAGGATAAATAATATCCAGATACGTAATATCCCTGAATCTATTTTACCGGGTGACCTAGACAATTACCTACACAAAGTGTTTGTCAGGAATCGTCTCACCACTGTCACATCTGTCCGTCGGTGCGGACACCGTCCGGGGTCCCTACGTTCTGCTGTCACCCGTCTCCCTGTCGCCAGATGTCATCCTAGGCCTGGGAACGCTCATGTTGTCAGCCGGCGTGTGAGCACGCCGCGTTCCCGCCGGGCTGCGGCATGGGCGCCGCCATGACAGTTCTTCCCAGTCTGAGTACGGCGGCCAATCCGGAGCTTGGCCGCACCCCCTCAAGCTACTCCAGCCAATGCCTGCACATGAAGGGGTATATCAGGAGCTGCAGGTTAAGCTTGAGGTTGTCCTGAACTTTGTGTCACTCCTGCGACCCATGTGTCTGGATCTGGTACCTGTTCCTCCGTGTTCCTGTTTGCCTGCCTATACCTCCATGTTCCTGGTTACCTACCTGTGACTCCGTGTTCCTGGTTATCTTCTTACAGCTCCGTGGAACTACAAGCCTCAGCAACACCTGCATTGTAACCAATGGTGGGAACTTTGTGGTCAGCGGTGAGGTTACTTTCGGTCTACCGCTGACCACAAAGTTCCCACCATTGATTACAATCGAGAGCATAGGCGCTACATTGTAACACTGCCGTGTGCCGCCTGTCAGACAGTACAGGAGCACACAGCCGATCAGGAGGGTGCCACAACGTGGCGCTCCCTGATTGGCTGAAGAAACCCTCTTAGACATAAGTCAGAGGGGGTTTCTGGCATTCGGGGAAAGGGGTTCCATGTGAAAACATGGGGCCCCTTTCAGTTCGAGGTCGGGTGTCCGTTTTTTTATTTTGACAAGTACGTGAATTACAAATGGATTACAAGCAGAAGAGCCTTCTACCCTGGATTTTGTGAGTATAATTTTTTCAACAGGTACACCATGGATTCTACATGGAGAAGAGGACCGACCCTCGTGTGAACATAAGGTAAGTATGTGTATATGGTGGTGTGGATGTATGTATTAAAGTTATACTTTCAAGGTGTGTGTCTTATGTCTTTATTGGGGTATTTTTTTAGTAGTAGTACTACTACAGGTACCAGCGGGCCCGGTTTTCCATCGCATGCTGGTACTTGTGTTTCTCCAAGTACCAGCTTGCGGGGGAGGCTTGCTGGGACTTGTAGTACTGCTACTAAAAACAATATTCAACACTTTCAACAAAGGCTATCAGCCCCCCATCCGCAGCCCTTGGATGGGGGGGACAGCCTCGGGCTTTACCCCTGGCCCTTGGGTGGCTGGAGGGGGGGACCCCTTGATTTAAGGGGTTCCCACTCCTCCAGGGTACCCCGGCCAGGGGTGACTAGTTGGGTATTTAATGCCATGGCCGCAGGGCGCTGTATAAAAGTGACCCCCGGCTGTGGCATTATCTGTCCAGCTAGTGGAGCCCGGTGCTGGTTTCAAAAATACGGGGGACCCCTACGCTTTTTGTCCCCCGTATTTTTGGAACCAGGACCAGGCACAGAGCCCGGTGCTGGTTGTTTAAATATGGGGGAACCCCTGTCAATTTTATTCCCATATTTTTGCAACCAGGACAGGCTCAAAGAGCCCGAGGCTGGTTTGGCTTAGGAGGGGGGACCCCACGCATTTTTTTTTAAAGTTTAAATATTTTTTTTTTTTACAAGGTGCACAATGAAGCCAAGCACAGATCTCTCAGATCCGGCCGAGATTCATTGTATTAAAGTCGGCAGTGTTTTACAAGTCACTCACGTAAAACACTGCCTAAAAAAACGAATGACATCGACATCGGAAAAACCGAAAATGCAGAATACGGCAGCTTAGTAAATTAGTCATAATAAATTCAAAAAGTTGCGTATTTACACTTTCGATGTCAACCGTGATTGAACTTTGACCTCAAACGGAAAATTACGAATGTTAGTAAATTTACCCCATAGAATCCGTGATAAGGGTTTTCATTTCCACAATCCTGAAAACAGGCTATGTTTTGCACATTTTTTTTCAGAGCCTGCGGAGGTCATGAAAAAAATAGCTGTGGCTTGGCTGACTTCGCGGCTACTTTGATAGTACCGGGGGATCAATTAGCCCATGGTAAATTGCCACAGCTAATTAAATTCCACTTACAGTCACACTTAGATATACAAGTGTCACATGTCAAATTAATCTACACGGTCTCCTGGTGCATCTTAGTCACATTACATTGTGTCAGTGGTAGATTTAACAACCGGATGCAGGACTCTAATCCTTCCAGGTAAAATCTTCCACCCAGCTCAGTGTCAGTGAAGCGTGCACTGACTTCACTGCGACTGGCAGTGACTTCCTATTGGAAGCCCTACCTCTCAGTCACAGCAGTGCCGTTTCTACCAGCAGGCAAGCCATACAATCACACGGGTCGCCCGCTGTTACACCTGCTGGCTGGTATTCTGCTCCCCCTCCTCACGCCCATATTACTGCTCAGGTGGCAGAGTTTTGCAAAATAATGTTGTTGCATCATGATGTAACAACTGTGTCATTTTGCTAATTCCCCCCCCCCCCAAGCAGAGTACTATGGGCAGGAGGAGGGGGAGCAGGATGGCAGTGCCTGTGCCAATGAGTATACCCCTCTGGCAATGAGCATTTCATGCCCCTGTCAATAAGCATGACTCCCATACCATGAAACCCCTGGCAATGAGCATTACACCCAGAGCATAAAAACCACTGGCAATGAGCATTATACACCCCTGGCAATGAGCATGACACCCAGAACCAGAGCATGAAACCCCTGGCAACAAGCATGGAACCCCTGGCAATGAGCAATACACACCCCAGGTAATGAGCATGACACCCAGAGACAGAACATTAAACCCCTGGCAATGAGCATGGAACCCAGAGCATGACACTCCTGGCAATGGGCATGGAAGCAGAGCTTGAAACCCTTGTCAACGAGCATGGAACCCAGAGCATGAAACCCCTGGCAACAATCAGGTAATTTAAAAGTATTTAGAAGCCTTACTGTAGGGCATGATGTATCATTGACATTGCGGTGTGTGGCATAAAATGGTGCAAGGGGCATTACTGTGTGGGGCTTAATATGGTGGATTTTGTTTTCTATCCTGTGGTGGCCGAGGTCTGTTGGTGAAGGGTAAAAACCTAGAGTGTAAAGTAATGTTTCTCTGTGAGACCAGGATCATTCTAGTGAGGCCACGCCCATTTTAGCAAGGTCACATTACCTCAACGTCGGCAGCTTTTTTTTTATGTCTATTGGGGGGAGGCGCATTTTACAATGTTTATTGTGGGGTGTGCATTTTATTTACTGTTCACACTGGGAGCCAAATTGTCTATAAACAGCCCTAAGTCACAGACATACAAGGCAGTCCCATCGGGTGGTGTTTCCTCCTTCTGATACTACCTGACTGGGCTGCAATAAGCAGAGAGTTGGCTTCCTGTAGAAAGCCACTCTGTGATTTGCGCAGCCCAATCTGGCTTCTATGGGCTGCAGTCAGTCAAGTCAAAAGTAGTTGGGGGTTTGCACAGTCGCACTGTGGCGTCTGCATGTGCACCGGTCCCTGCAACTGCCGCATCAATTGCTCAAGGGTGAAGACTTGGGCTACTGACTGTCTCCTCTCCTTTCTGGGCATCGGGTAGCGGCGGCCCCCTACCAACTGTAAGTAGAATTCACCAATGACTAAGATGCATTTTTGACTGAAAAGAGGTAAAAAAGACACTGCTCAAACAAAATAGTGCAGGACCAGGTGTGCTGAGAGGGGGATCAGTATGACTGGCCAATGGACGGGATGCCAGCGGACAATATACCGCCATCCCGTCCATCAAAATCCTGACAGCCCCCCAGGAAGCCCCCTAACTCTCACCTTTTCCCTACGCTAAACCTTCCCTTGTGGGTGCCTAACCCTATCCCCCCCGGGTGGTGCCTAAACCTAACCCTCCCTTTGCTGCTGTCTAAACCTAACCATCACCGCTTGGTACCTATCCCTAACTTCCCCTTCTATGTGCCTAACCCTAACCCTCCTGCCCAGGTGCCTAACCCTAACCTTTCTGGCACTGCAGCCTAACCCTAACCCCCCTTCTGCCTCTTAAACCTAACCTCTCGCTCCCTCCCCGTGGCAGGACGGCAGTGCGTCCCGCTCTCAGGATGATCAGGATGCCAGCTGTCAGTATTTTGACACCGGCATGCCGTTTGGTGTTGGTATAGTCACGCCAGGTTTCTGTCTTCCCTCAGGATCCCTGCATCGGTATATTGACCGCCGGGATCCGGTTTGTCGGAAAGCTAACTGCTTCCCCCGAGAGTGACTGTTTGGTGCCACTGCAGCAATAGTGTATGAGGATGCATCTGTACATTGGTAAATTTAGAACAGTTAACTACTACAGTATATAGTCTAAAAGAAGTAGTGACGTAGTAAGAGTTATATTTTAAAGGGTGTTGATCACTCTTAGTGATAAGTATAGTAAGGTGGGAGGTGTTTTTTAGAACTGGTGATGTTGCCCATAGCAACCAATCAGATTCAAGCAGCTAGATAAATGTTAAGTAGAATCTGCTTGGTTGCTATGAGCAACATCACCAGTTCTAAATAAAAAAAATCCCATTTTAGTAAATTTACCCCTTAGTTTTGTTTAGTCAATCTCTACCTAAACAAACTTCTCTCAAGGAAGACACCATCCACATTTGTCAGTTTTCCAGGAAGGCCTTTTTCCACAACGGTTGGTGTTCAGTATGCCGACTGACGGGATCCCGGCGCACAGTACACCGGTGCCGGAATCCCGAGAGCCGGCATACCGACACTTATTCTCCCTCATGGGGGTCCACGACCCCCCTGGAGGGAGAATAAAATAGCATGGCGTAGCGCACCACCGTGCCCGTAGCCTGGCGAGCGCAGCGAGCCCGCAAGGGGCTCACACTGTCGGTAAGCCGGCGGTCGGGCTTCCGGCGCCGGTATGCTGGTCGCCGGGAGCCCGACCGCCGGCATACCATACTGAACCCTCCACAACACCCATAGTTCTAGGGATGAGAAAAATAAATACAGGTAGACTTTCTTTTAAAGTTTTGACAAAGAAAATATAGAGTAAAAAAAGTGAGGAACATTATTTTTTCTACATTTTTACATGTTAATCAATAACTTGTTAATACTTTCATTATCTTTAGTACTGTTAAGGGACAAGGGGCCTAATTCAGATCTGATCACAGCAGCAAATTTGTTAGCAAGTGGGCAAAACCATGTGCACTGCAGGGGGGGCAGATATAACATGTGCAAAGAGAGTTAGATTTGGGTGGGTTATATTGTTTCTGTGCAGGGTAAATAATACTGGCTGCTTTATTTTTACACTGCAATATAGATTTCAGTTTGAACACACCCCACCCAAATCTAACTCTCTCTGCACATGTTATATATGACCCCCCTGCAGTGCACATGGTTTTGCCCATTTGCTAACAAATTTGCGGCTGTGATCAGGTCTGAGGGGTAATTCAGACCTGATCGCTAGGGTGCATTTTTTGCAACCCTGCGATCAGGTAGTCGCCGCCTATAGGGGGAGGGGGAAATCGCTGTGCAAGTGTGCGTTCGGATGTGTAGCAGAGCTGCATAAACTTATTTTGTGCAGTCTCTGTGCAGCCCAGGACTTACTCTTCCAGTGCGATGATCGGGGCCAGAGCTAACGTCAGAAACCCTCCCTCCAAACGCCTTGTCCCTCCTGCGTTTTTCCGGACACTCCTTGAAAATAGTCAGTTGTCACCCACAAACGTACTCTTCCTGTCAATCTCCTTGCGTTTGCCAGTGCGTTCGTAATTTTTGCACCATTCTGTCACTGACCGCCGCTCCCCATCGCTGCGGACCGTTGCGGCTGCGCATTGCGGTGCATACCCATGCACAGTTCAGGCCTGATCGCCCAATATTTGAAAACGCACAGCAACGATCAGGTCTGGATTAGCCCTTGAATTAGGCCCTAGGTATTTAGTGGAATGCAGAGCAGCACTGGGTTAATTAAATGACTCTCATTGTTTTTCAATAATTCATGTGAGAATGCTGACTTTACCTGTTTAAGGGTTAACATGAGTATCAGAATTAAGCATGTGCTTTATTCTGTATATACATAAAATACAATGCATTTTTTAATGTCTATCAGTACATCTTATATTTCCACATTATTCATTTGCAACCTAATTATATTTTATTTTTTACTGGTTAATGCTATTGAAATTTTCCATCTTGTTCTCCCTCCCTCGTATTTCTAAATTTACACTTTAATCCAGGATAATGTGGTTTTAAAAACTTGCTTGGGGTTGTAGAGAATATAAATCTGACTCTGTCTATTGGTTATGTAGAAGTATGAACTAGGCAGATGTTCCATAAGCCCAAAGACTTTAGCGTTTGGCTGAGAAACTGTAATTAGTTGCACTGCTAGCTATATCATTGACGTATGCTGTATTTGTTATTCCTTTTCTGAACCTCTGTGGGCTCATACTAGAATATCGGGTCACATGTTTATGTAAAACCACACACGGCCTGACACGGGGAAAAAAACGTCCTCTTCCTGGAATGTAGCAATTACGTCATCCACGGTTAATTTAAAACCCCAAATCTCCCTTTTTTCCTAGAAGGCTAAGATAACATGTCTACTCTGACTGCTGCTACGGCTTTGCTGGTGTGCAGAAAAAATTGTAACTTACATAGTATATATTTTTCATCATGCACATTATATGCACATATTTGATACCTTTGTATGATACATACGATAAGATGAGGATAGCTACAAACTGGAAAATTACTTGAAATTTTAGTTATGACTAGAATAGTTTGTATACAATAGCACAAAGATAATTATTATACTATATAAGATATAACAAAAAGTTAAATGGAAAAACGCAATCTGTCACTATACAGAGGAAAATCCTAAAGAATGAGTTTCATAAACAGTGAGTTCAATTACCTTTTTAAAATAAAAAAAATCACTAGGAAATCTACAAGAGAAATCATCATCAAAGTGAATCATGTTTTAAACCTCACTGATTTCTGCAGGGTTAATTCTTAAAACAGGAATATTGTTTGAAAACTAACTCTAGAAAATCCCTATAGAAATCTCCCCCCCAAAAAAAAAAAAAAAACACACTGGATTCAGCGTCTCAATTTTGCCTTGAAGTCAGAAAGTTGAGTGAGAAAATATTGTAGAAGAAAACATTAATGCATACTTAGAACTTATCATTTCAAAGGTCTATTCATTCCAATGTTTTTGTATGTATAACACAATGAAAACCCCATTGAAATAATGAGTCATTGTATTAATTGTGAAAGTTCTACTGATAAATAATGGAGCAGTATACCTGTCACAAATCCTCCAAAAACCACAGAGGTACACTACAGTAGAAAGCCTTTGCTGATTTTCATTATAATAGGAATGCCTGTGTGCAGGCTCCGGGATTACAATGGATAAAAGCCTAGTTAATAATATGATAATTTAATGCTCTAATACTATGGGGCAGATTTATCACAATCCACATACAGTATGAGGATGTGGATGTGTTGTGATAAATTTGTCCTAATTCGCAATGCATGTATCAATTATCGCATGCAGGAACAGAGCTTGCAAGAAAGCTCTGTCCCAGCTATGCCGCTTCGCAGACATACTGTATTGGGGTATTTTTCGTGAAAAATACCCCGAGTATATGCTGCATATGCGCCACTGCCAACATCAAAGCCACTGCTGCTGCTGGGACCCCCGTCCCTGTCACAACTACCCCCCAACGCTGCAACCCCCCACTGCTGCTCATACTCACTAACCCAGGGATCAGTGTACTTGCCAGTCCCAGGAGCCAGTGATCGGTGGTTCTGGAGGGCTGCCAGGCATCGGATCCTGTGTGCTGCTGTGACCCTTAGTGCTGTAAAGTAAACTGCTGCTTTGCAGCAACACTTTACTACACCAGGGGGGATGCGATGAGCGGCAGCCATCACCGGAGTACCGATCACCATCCCCTGGGTCTGGTAAGTATGATTTCACAGTGATCAGCTTGTGTTTCCTTCTGACACACATAGTTGATCACACTGGCCATGTCCCTGTAGTGGGCACAGAAAGCTGTTCAGGAGGAAGGATATCGCAGTGAGCCCTGTGATTAGGCAATCTGAAGATAACGTTATCATCACAGGGCTCACTGCAGTGTTTTTTTTACATTTTTCTTTTAGTCATTTCAGTCAATCACAATTCCCATTATAAGTAGGGGAAATGGATCTGGTTACTAAAAAAAATTAGAATTAAAGGGGTTGGGGGCAAAAACTGCTCTAAAAGCCATTTAATACATTCAGGTAATACTAAAATAATGAGAAAAGCCGTTTCACATTATTTTAGTAAAAAAAAGTTAATAAATCTGCCCCTATAAGTGCTGTGGAAGGAGCTGTTTTTAAAATATGCAAGTTTGCATATTGAGCCAGGGAAACCATGGGGATGGTAACAACAGGGATTCAGACAAACCTTGATGTGGCTTCTGTACAGTGCAGACCAATCTAGAAATCACTTTGTTTGTGTGTTTAGGAAATTATTGGGTGTCCAGAAGGAAAGCAGTATTTATATCTGCATCGTGCATAAAAATCTGCTTCATTTAGCCAACCTCTCTGTGTCATACAGAATATTTTGGTCTGCTAACATTATTTTCCTGCATAAATCATCACAGTCTGCCTTCGATATGGAAATTGCTATTTGATATGCCATCATATTAATAGGTAAATTCTTTTAGAAAGTTCAGCAGAATTGGAGTTTATTTTACAGATTTTTTGGGCCAAACAGCAATATTTGTTTTTTTCACCAAATAAATCTGTAGAAATATCGAAATCTGTCAATCAACAATGTTTGCTAAAATAATTTCCACTGCTGTTCACTTCACCTTAGTAGTACTCACAGGAATAGCATTGAGCCATGGCCCCTGAAACAAGAGCGTGCTCTGGCAACTTCTCCCTTAAGTTTGCCCAGGGAGTAGTCACAGCCAGCATGTGGGGGCAAGGTGAAGGGAAAAAACCCAGCTGCATCAGTGTCAGGC
This sequence comes from Pseudophryne corroboree, assembly GCF_028390025.1. Lineage (NCBI taxonomy): Eukaryota > Metazoa > Chordata > Amphibia > Anura > Myobatrachidae > Pseudophryne > Pseudophryne corroboree. The sequence goes on along the minus strand of NC_086451.1, from coordinate 124,229,754 downwards.
TTCAGTACGGGGGACTTGTGCCTGGGAGAAGCAAGAGGGATGGAGGCAGATGGGGATCAGGGAGCACGAAGGGGTATTGTGGCAGTCGGGTTGTCAAAGCCATTTGAGAAGCTAGAACAAGCATGGTACCCAATGAGAGCAGATTAAATCTTCACTTAATGACATACAGTATAAATGTAATAACCGCTTCATTATGTTATTACTAATTACATCTTTTAAACAACCTAGTAACTTAAACTAAATTAACCGTAACTTACAAATATGAAATAATGAGACAAACACCAAAACAGCTTGGCTAAAAGAAATCAATGATGTTTCCATTAAGATCAAGGCCTTCATCACCTGTAGCACCAATAACGTTGTCTACCTGGTGGAGTGCACATGTGGCCTTTCATACATAGGGGGTCATTCCGAGTTGTTAGCTCGGTAAAAATCTTCGCATCGCAGCGATTTTCCGCTTAATGCGCATGCGCAATGTCCGCACTGCGACTGCGCCAAGTAAATTTGCTATGCTGTTAGGATTTTTACTCACGGCTTTTTCTTCGTTCTGGCGATCGTAATGTGATTGACAGGAAATGGGTGTTACTGGGCGGAAACAGGCCGTTTTATGGGCGTGTGGGAAAAAACGCTACCGTTTTCGGAAAAAACGCAGGAGTGGCCGGAGAAATGGGGGAGTGTCTGGGCGAACGCTGGGTGTGTTTGTGACGTCAAACCAGGAACGACAAGCAGTGAAATGATCGCAGATGCTGAGTAAGTCTGGAGCTACTCAGAAACTGCTACGAGGTGTGTAATCGCAATATTGCGAATACATCGTTAGCAATTTTAAGATGCTAAGATTCACTCCCAGTAGGCGGCGGCTTAGCATGAGCAAATCTGCTAAAATCCGCTTGCGAGCGAACAACTCGGAATGACCCCCATAGGACGAACCACCAGGCCTCTAAAAGTCAGGATCACTGAACACCTAAGAAATATTAAAAAAGGATTACCAACACATCACCCCTCAAATCATTTCAAAACAGAACACAATTGTTCAGTTAATCACATAAAAAAATTCATTGGTTTGAAACACATCAAAGCCAATTGGAAGGAAAGGAATGTGGAAAAGAAACTTCCCTGCACAGAAATGCGCACAATATATCAATTAAAAACTCTCAACCCTGGAGGTCTTAACCAGGATTTCGAACTTTACCCTCAGTCAGGCGCAGCTGGCCTGACAAGCGCCACAAAGCGGTTCTCGCTCCCCTCTCCACCCCTATCTCTAGGTGCTGTTCGAAACCTCCCCTAGTCAGTTTTCCCGTTGCCTGTGTGGAGTGCAGTAGTGACCCTCCTGGCCTCTCAGGCACACTGCGCCCAAACTCTTCCGACATTGGAAGGTTCATATTTCCTTTTTATTTTCATCACAATTGTTTATTTTGCTCATTTTATGAATGAGAAATACAAAGGCTGTGGATATTTTGCAGATGTTGAATTATGAATGCCATAAATGTCACAAAACGATCTGCCTGCTCCATGCAAATATGGTCTGCTAACCATGCACTTCACTCTGCCAATGTATCTCTGCTGAACTTTCCAACAGTGATTCCGAGTGAGACTGACTCTACTGTGCATATATTTCTAGTTTTGTTCATAATTTTAATGTTCATTTGATTTTGTTGTCATGAAAACTGAAGGAAATGTCGTGGCGGGTCTTAAATTTCAGTATTTTTTGTTTTACTTGCTTTGAGGTTAATAAATGAGTTTTTTTTAATCAGATTTCGAATATTCTCTCTTTGGGGGTAATTCTGAGTTGATCGCAGCAGGAACTTTGTTAGCAGTTGAGCAAAACCATGTCCACTGCAAGGAGGCAGATATAACATGTGCAGAGAGAGTTAGATTTGGGTGGGTTATTTTGTTTCTGTGCACGGTAAATACTGGCTGCTTTATTTTTACACTGCAGATTAGATTGCAGATTGAACACACCCCACCCAAATCTAACTCTCTCTGCACATGTTATATCTGCCTCCTTGCAGTGGACATGGTTTTGCTCAACTGCTAACAAAGTTCCTGCTGCGATCAACTCAGAATTACCCACTTTGGCCCTCATTCCGAGTTGTTCGCTCGGTAAAAATCTTCGCATCGCAACGATTTTCCGCTTAATGCGCATGCGCAATGTTCGCACTGCGACTGCGCCAAGTAAATTTGCTATGCACTTAGGAATTTTACTCACGGCTTTTTCATCGTTCTGGCGATCGTAATGTGATTGACAGGAAATGGGTGTTACTGGGCGGAAACAGGCCGTTTTATGGGCGTGTGGGAAAAAACGCTACCGTTTCCGGAAAAAACGCAGGAGTGGCCGGAGAAACGGAGGAGTGTCTGGGCGAACGCTGGGTGTGTTTGTGACGTCAAACCAGGAACGACAAGCACTGAACTGATCGCAGATGCCGAGTAAGTCTGAAGCTACTCAGAAACTGCTACGAGGTGTGTAATCACAATATTGCGAATACATCGTTCGCATTTTTAAGATGCTAAGATTCACTCCCAGTAGGCGGCGGCTTAGCGTGAGCAACTCTGCTAAAATCGCTTTGCGAGCGAACAACTCGGAATGACCTCCTTTGTACGTTTCTAATGAAGGTAACTGATCACTTTAAAAATGTTAAAATTGAGTTTATTAGGTGCTAATGACGATTTTCTGCGCCTGAACACGGGAGTCCCAGAGGTGTGCCTGATGGAGGGTTAAGTGGTTCCTATGATTTCTTTCACTTTATTAATAATTCTTTAACTTTATCATCATTCTTTTCATTACAATCAGGAGAACGTTTATCTGTATAAACCCTATTCGTTACCGTAAATGTTCCAATTATGAATTCTCTCCCTCCTCCGTATGCAGTGGTCGAAGTGGGGCGGTATACGGCGGTATGGCATACCGCCACTTCTTCCACTGACCTGGAAATGAAAGTGCAGCAGGAGGCGAGGTAAGTGGCCATCCTGCTGCACATTGTGCTCCCGCCCTGCTTGACCAGCGGCTGTGTAGAGCGCTGTACTAGCTCACAGCTGCTTACTGCCGCTAGCCGCCCACCACCCGCCGCTCACTGCTGCCAGCAGCCCACTGCTCACCGGCGCCGCCAGCCACCCGCCGCCGTCAGCCACCAGCCGCTCACCTGCATCAAATGGCAGTCAGAGGGACCTCACCGCACCAAAGGCCTTCTTATCACCGCCGCTGCCCATGGGTTCCTCCGCCGACCACAGTCAGGTAATGTTCCCCTGCTGTCATCCTCTCTCCCTGTCGTTACTGTCCCTGTCCCTACTGTCACTCTCTCTCCCTGCTGTCACTGTCGTCACTCTCTCTCTCCCTGTCGTCACTCTCTCTCTCCCTGCTGTCACTGTCATCACTCTCTCTCTCCCTGGCGTTACTCTCTCTCCCTGGCGTTACTCTCTCTCCCTGTTGTCACTCTCTCTCTCCCTGTCCCTGCTGTCACTCTGGCTGTCCCTGCTGTCACAATTTCAGCTCATTCAGTGTGCTATAATGTGAATTTCGGCTCATTCAGTGTGCTATAATGTGAATTTCTGCTCATTCAGTGTGCTATAATGTGAATTTCGGCTCATTCAGTGTGCTATAATGTGAATTTCGGCTTATTCAGTGTGCTATAATGTGAATTTCGGCTCGTACCGTGTGCTATAATGTGAATTTCGGCTCATTCAGCATGCTATAATGTGAATTTCGGCTCATTCAGTGTGCTATAATGTGAATTTCGGCTTATTCAGTGTGCTACAATGTGGATTTCGGCTCATTCAGTGTGCTATAATGTGAATTTCGGCTCATTCAGTGTGCTATAATGTGAATTTTGGCTCATCAAGTGTGCTATAAAGTGAATTTCGGCTCATTCAGTGTGCTGTAATGTGAATTTTGTCTCGTACCGTGTGCTATAATGTGATTTTTGGCTCGTACCATGTGCTATAATGTGAATTTCAGCTCATATCATGTGCTATAAGGTGAAAGGGGCACCGGTACTAGATAGTATAAGGGACTCTACTACACTGGACACGCCCCCTTTTGGGTGACTATGCCCCCTTTTCTGGAGCATAATTGCGACCTTGACTTTTCCATACCCCCACTTAAAAATTTCCACTTCGACCACTGTCCATATGTATCTAAAGTGCATCTCTTCACTATAGATTACTATCTGAAAATGATCTTTTTTCATTCTATCATTATTTTGGAATCAGGAGAATAATACATTTTTCTAAGTTTATTTGTCATTCCAAACGTTTTAATTTTTTTCCCTTCCATCCGTATGTACCTAAAGTGCATTTCTTTATTATAGGTATTCATGTGAAAATAGAAGCATATTACTCCGGATGAACATATCTGAAACTATATGCTAAATTTCGGGTGACAAGAAGCACACTATTCTAGAATAACTTCCTGTTATGATGATTGGTCACCTTGGCAATTGACAACTAGCATCTCAAACCTCGTTGCCATAGCGGTGCCAGACACTTCCGACAACAGCCGTTTACTCATTAATGGAGACTACATCCCCCAGAAACCATAGCTGTTTATGCCAACTTCTGGCAGCAGGGAGCAGCACCTACTTTACCGCTAAACACTTCCAGTCACAGCCGTGTATACCTATTTCAATTAGACTACATTTCCCAGAAATCTCAGGGATTTTTGGCAACTTCCGGGAGCGGTGAACAGTGTCCACCAGAGAAAACTACATTTCCTATGATGCCTATTGGTCACTTTTGTGAGAGGCGTTTTTTCAATGAACCTTAACAGGGGACAGTTCACCGATTGCTGAAATATTCTATTTTAATTCCCCATTCCTTATTTACATCCTAATCTGATTTTTAGAGGGATTAACCACCTTATATGACTTTTATTAACTTTTGGATAGCTTTCTGTTTTTACAGGAACAGGAAGTGATGTCGGTTTTACAGGAACAGGAAGTCATGTCATTTTTACAGGAACAGGAAGTTATGTCATTTTTACAGGAACAGGAAGTGATGTCGTAATCACTAAACAGTCACTAGCAATAAATTGCTCATCAGGACACCGAGCACCAGCCTTGATAAAGCGTTTTTAACTCGAAATGCATTGGATGGAAAACCCCATGGCTGCTGTGAAATTACTCTGCTCATCTGGAGGAAGCTATGACCCCTATGCTTTTTTGATTAACCATTTTAGAAACCGGTCCTTTTTTGAGTTGAATATAGATTGGGTCATTGCTGTTCTACGGACAGGGTGGAATCTCATGCAACCAACGTGTTACATTTTTAAGAAAGGAAAATTACTGTGTTTATTTATTGTTGGCATCTTATTAAATTGCTGTATATTTTAACTTCACCACCCACTGATGTCTCTATGAGCGGAAAAAGATGCCTTGATGTGATTGAAACATTTCACTTAATCCGTGAGTACCGGTACGCATTTCCTGCTGCACAAAATCCTGCTGATACCTTTATAAGAACATGCCATCTTCTTTCTATGTGAGTTAGGTGCGCATTTGAGGACATCCTTATTGCAGAGTACATCTAACCTAGGATTTACCACGTCCTCATGTCACTATTTAGAAATCTTGATAGGTCCATTTACATCGCACCCTGTGCAAATTGAGGTGCACGCCCAAGATTACCCCAAATCAACAAGCCAGCCTGTTAAATTAATTTAATCTCATTTCCAAAAAAATGGTTTGAAAATACGATGGAGACAGGAAAAGGGCTGTCCAAATAGAACGTTCAAGCACTACCACTAAAAGGACTGCAGTTTGTTTGCAGGTCCCAGCACACACAAATTGTTATCCTAAGATAGGTTTACTTATGTCAATTTGGGCTAATTGATCATCACCTACTGACCTACCTTATCTCCTGATATTTCATTACATGTCACATGCCGAGGAAATTTTCCATAACCGTTGACGAGCCAAGATCAAGAACAAAACATCACCACTCATCATTTGCCGGAAGTATTCTTTCCAGTCCATTTATTTCACCTTCACTCTTTCTATAATAATTTTCATCACCAGTTACATCTCAGCACCAACTTGCACTCCCAATTTCACTCAATGGGGGATATTCAATTGTTTGAAAAGTCAGTTGGGTGTCTGTTTTTTCCTATCTAATAGACAGGAAAAAACAGACACCCAACCGACTTTTCAAACAATAAACATTTGAATTCCCCCCTATCTATTAGCTTGGCTAACAGGTTACAGATTTTTTTTCAATTATTAATTAACCTGAGAAAAGGTGGCTAGGAGGCACTGCAATCTCAATTCTTACCTTACCAGATGTAAAAAACCTTAGGGGATGTGACCAGATGCACCTTAGTGCCTGTGCCAAGTGATTACAGACTTGTTTGATCTCACTGGACATGGACCAATAGAGGATTCTCTCTCACCATCAGTAACCGCCTGTTACTGACTCCACCCACTGTGCAGTGGGTGGATATTTTGCTGCCACCACCAGGCTCTTACCATAAGCATCTGGAATGGCTGATTTCCACTCAGACTCCTACTATTGCCACCTGATACCACTTACTGCTGTGTATGTATGGGCACACTGCCGCTACACCGCCTGATTGGTGTCCCTCAATGCTTTCTTGTGCCTGAGAAATCCACTGAGATGCAGTGCACTCCTACCATGCTGCGCCTTTACTAAATTGAGAAAGTCAGAGACAAAAACAAAGTTTTGGGTGGGAGGGTATTACTCCAAATGAACCAAGGGTCTGTCCGCATGAACAACACCTACTTAAATACCGATAAGTAAAAAAAACACTTGCTAAGCCCCAATTGGCTCAAAATAATGATAGATACCACAATAAGAACATTTTGATCAGCCTAGTACTGTAGCAAATGCTGTCACACTCAGCCAATCAGCAAAAAAACAGGCATCTTATATATCCACAATCTTAGTTTCCGAGCTGATGAAGCATGTTAGAAGTAGAAGCCTCAGCCAGCATTACTTCATACCCTTCTGAATCACTGTATGCATACACAAGCTGATGATAAGGATTAAACAGTCTGGACCATAGGGAGTAATTCTAGTGTAAATTTCCAATAAGCTACCGGACAATATACCAAGTAAATAAGTTTTTAGTCAGCAGGGCTGAGTTCCCTATTGTTATGATTCCAGCACTCTGGTCTGAGAAGATCTTATTGCAAGGACCGGAGCACTGGAACGTAATGCTGGGAAAGGGGAATGGAAAGGTAATAGCCCCTGGCGCCCTATCTCCGTTGTCTCGCCCGTGCTGTCAGTACACTCTTGCGAGACTATGGTTGCTTGAGCCCATGGCAGCCGCGTTTGAAGGGCGGATTACGTCTGCCCAACTTCGATGCCCCCTCAGGTCTTAATGAGAAACAAAGAGTGTACCGAGACAGGGTGATAACAAGGGCCCCTCTTACTGAAACAACTAAAGCCAGGGGCTACTAACTAGCCTAAAACTAAATGTATGTGCAGCTTGCCGCCAAAGGAAAAGAACAACAAAGGAAATGCTGACCACACGCCCACACAATACTTTTGTGTACCGGCGGTGACAGCATAAGCAGAACCCTCTGCAAAACACCAGTGACAGAAATAATAATAGAATACAGCGGCCTAGGCCGACGGACGCGGCAGAGCCGCTACTCACGGAACCGGTACGAATACTGGCAAATGGACAGGAACTCCCAATGCTGCTGACACAGATTCTTAGAACTGGAGGACAGGCAGAATCCCAAACGAAAAGACCGGTGGACACCAAGAAGCCAGAAACTTGACCAGGCACAGGCAAAGGCACTGGACCTCAGGACAGGAACGCCTCACGGCAGGACACGGGATCAGACATAGGAATCGACACAGGGACTGACTCAGGAATCGACACAGGAAGCTCAGGATCTAGCAGGAACCAAGCTCAGAACTCAAGCAGACCGGATACCCAGAAATATCACCAGCATCTGTGAATTGCAGTCAGCCAGCATATAACAGAGAGGCCTAATTAATAATCTCATGCAGCTGCCCTGTTGCATGACTCCAAACTGACAAGATGCAATTAGCAGCCAGGTGAGGCTGAACACATGGGAACAAGCTGCAATTACACAGACTCACCAGCGGCAGCAGACAAGAGTATTCTAAAACAGAGCAACAGGAAATCTTGGCATGCAAGACAACTTTATAAACATAAAATAGGAATGAACCACTACCTGTGGTTCATAACAGTATCCCCTCCTTAAGGGTGAGCTCCGAGCACCCCATGACACCCACGGGGAACATGAACAGAAGTATAACATAAAATACATAACCAAAATGCAAAAATGGAAATGAGCCACAGCCGTGGCTCATAACATTACCCCCCCCCCTTGAGGAGGGGTCAAAGGACCCCAAAATACAGACTATCCAAAACAAGGGATACACAAAAAAAAAAAAAACTGACACACTGGTCTAACAGACATGAAAACAGAAACAAGCTGCAACCACAGCTTGTAACAGTGCCCTCCCCCTGACGGTGGCCACTGGACACAAGATAAGGAAAAAAAAAATCTTTTTTTTTTTTTTTTTTAATATCAAGGCAAGAGTCAAAAATTATTTCTTTTTCTTCTTCTTCTTTTTACAAAGCTCTTTAGGTCTGACCAAGGTAATTCCCCAAACATTGTCTGAACTGATGGTACCACCCAGCAAGGCTGCGTTCAAATCAGAGACAGGTTTCTTACCCTTGGGAGCTGAACTTTCTGGCAAAGTACTATTATTAGAAGAAGAAGAAGTCAGAAAAGCACATCCTGCAGTCAAAACAACGGGCTGGGACTCTTGTGCCGAGTTTACAGTATTTGGTGGACTCTCAGCAGACAAGAGGGGTGATTTAGAGGAACCTGAACCAATTTCTTTGGAACCATATCTTTTAATAATTGCATCACTGAATGCTGGGGGATCCTGAAGAATGGGATCTTCAGCTTTCATTAGGCTGGTCGCCCACTCAAAAGGCTCTCCTCTAAAAGAATAAATCAGATAAAGCACAAGGTTCTCTGAAGTGATGCCCAGAAATGGTCTAGACAACATAATAATGTAATAGTGTTTGTAAAGTGCCAGAAATTGGGCTAAGTCCCCATCAAAGATTATGGATGTTGAGATATCAGAGTCAGGATCTGTTTCCTTCCCATCTGACTGACTGGAGTGCTTTGCTAGGACCTGGTCACTATTGACCTTACTCGAGGCTGAGACTCTCTGAACCACACCCGGGGCAGGGACTTTCTGAACCCCACCCGGGGCAGTGACTTTCTGAACCCCACCCAGGGCAGTGACTTTCTGAACCCCACCCGGGGCAGTGGCCTCCGGGTACCCCGCTGGGGCAGTGGCCTCCGGGAACCCCGCTGGGGCAGTGGCCTCCGGGAACCCCGCTGGGGTCAGCACCTCGGATTCTTTTACTGGGACCGAGCCGTCGGCCTCCCCCACTGGGACCGAGCCATCAGCCTCCCTCTCTGAGTCGATAATTATTGAAACTTCTCCCGGGACTATGACTTCCGGGACTTTTGCTGAAGCTATAACCTTCAGCACCTCCACTAATGCTACGCCTCTTAAGTTCTTTCCTGGGGAAGCGACCTCTAGACCCTTCTTAGAGGTTGCGTCTCTCGAGACCCCACTTGGGGATATTACTTCAAAGATCCCTTCTGGGGTTTTGCTACTCGAGTTCCCTTCTAGAACTATGGTTTCAGATACCCTTTCTGGGGTTGCGCTCTTCAAGTCCCTACCTGGAGTAACAGCTTCTGAGACCCCTTCTGGTATGGAAACCTGAGCTAAAATATTTGATGTCCCTCTATAAGCTAGAGCATCGGGTACCGCTCCAGCACTCTGGGCATCGGGTACTGCTCCAGCACTCTGGGCATCGGGTACCGCTCCAGCACTCTGGGCATCAGGTACCGCACCAAGATCCTGAGCATCGGGCACCTCTCCAGGACCCTGGGCAACGGGCACCACTCCAGGACCCTGGGCAACAGGCACCACTCCAGGACCCTGGGCAACGGGCACCACTCCAGGACCCTGGGCAACGGGCACCACTCCAGGAACCTGGGCAACGGGCACCACTCCAGGAACCTGGGCAACGGGCACCACTCCAGGAACCTGGGCAACGGGCACCACTCCAGGAACCTGGGCATCGGGTACCACTCCAGGACCCTGGGCATCGGGCACCACTCCAGGACCCTGGGCATCGGGCACCACTCCAGGACCCTGGGCATCGGGCACCACTCCAGGACCCTGGGCATCGGGCACCACTCCAGGACCCTGGGCATCGGGCACCACTCCAGGGGCTTGCAACTCTGCTTCAACAGGAACCTCAAGAGAGGAGAGAAACATTCTCTTTTGATTCCTAAATCTATAATGGGGCTCCCTTGCCCAAGGACCCCAATTATAGGACAGAGAGCTTTTTAGTGTGGGTTGTGTGACAAGTACCTCTGCCACAGTAGAGACAGGAGTAGGTCTTGTATCCTGACTCAACTTGGCCAGAGGGCAAGACTCGTCACCACACTTTGGCTTGCGCAACTCACAGGTCTGCAGATAGTGGCCTAAACCCCCACAATATAGGCATAAGTTTAAGTTTCTGCGACACAGACGCTCCTCTTCTGAGAGCCTGGGCCGCAGAAAACTTTTAAACCTTTTCTCTTCAATTAAACCAGAGGTTTCTCTTGTCACCATACTGTGAACAAGAGTCTCTTTAGAGATAGATGTACTCTCAACGACTTCTGGCAAGATAAGCAAGATTTTAGTCAGAAGGTTTTGCAGTTGCTTTAGGGATTGCTGCAAAACTTCTAGTCGCTCTGGTCTCAAAGCACTGAAAACAGAGTTCAGGGCTGCGAGAGATGCCTACAGGGCTTGCATAGTAGACATAGGAGGATTTAAAACTAGACAAGACAAGACAAGGCAAGACTAGACAAGGCACGACTAGACAAGGCAGGGCTAGACAAGGCAGGACTAGACAAGGCAGGACTAGACAAGGCAGGACTAAATTTTGCTAAACAAAACAAGACTTTTTTTTTTTTAAACACCGGACTGGATTCTAACACCAGACTGGATTCTAAACACCGGACTGGATTCTAAACACCGGACTGGATTCTAAACACTGAATTCTAGACAGGATTGGATTCTAAACACCGGATTGGATTCTGCACACTGAATTCTAGACAAGACTGGATTCTAAACACCGGATTGGATTCTGCACACTGAATTCTAGACAGGACTGGATTCTAGACTAGACACTGGACTGGGCCAAAAAAGAAAAAAAAGTTTTATTTCTTTTTTGTGGTATGGCTGGTGATAATGTTATGATTCCAGCACTCTGGTCTGAGGAGATCTTATTGCAAGGACCGGAGCACTGGAACGTAATGCTGGGAAAGGGGAATGGAAAGGGAATAGCCCCTGGCGCCCTATCTCCGTTGTCTCGCCCGTGCTGTCAGTACACTCTTGCGAGACTATGGTTGCTTGAGCCCATGGCAGCCGCGTTTGAAGGGCGGATTACGTCTGCCCAACTTCGATGCCCCCTCAGGTCTTAATGAGAGACAAAGAGTGTACCGAGACAGGGTGATAACAAGGGCCCCTCTTACTGAAACAACCAAAGCCAGGGGCTACTAACTAGCCTAAAACTAAATGTATGTGCAGCTTGCCGCCAAAGGAAAAGAACAACAAAGGAAATGCTGACCACACGCCCACACAATACTTTTGTGTACCGGCGGTGACAGCATAAGCAGAACCCTCTGCAAAACACCAGTGACAGAAATAATAATGGAATACAGCGGCCTAGGCCGACGGACGCGGCAGAGCCGCTACTCACGGAACCGGTACGAATACTGGCAAACGGACAGGAACTCCCAATGCTGCTGACACAGACTCTTAGAACTGGAGGACAGGCAGAATCCCAAACGAAAAGACCGGTGGACACCAAGAAGCCAGAAACTTGACCAGGCACAGGCAAAGGCACTGGACCTCAGGACAGGAACGCCTCACGGCAGGACACGGGATCAGACATAGGAATCGACACAGGGAGCTCAGGATCTAGCAGGAACCAAGCTCAGAACTCAAGCAGACCGGATACCCAGAAATATCACCAGCACCTGTGAATTGCAGTCAGCCAGCATATAACAGAGAGGCCTAATTAATAATCTCATGCAGCTGCCCTGTTGCATGACTCCAAACTGACAAGATGCAATTAGCAGCCAGGTGAGGCTGAACACATGGGAACAAGCTGCAATTACACAGACTCACCAGCGGCAGCAGACAAGAGTATTCTAAAACAGAGCAACAGGAAATCATGGCATGCAAGACAACTTTATAAACATAAAATAGGAATGAACCACTACCTGTGGTTCATAACAGTATCCCCTCCTTAAGGGTGAGCTCCGAGCACCCCATGACACCCACGGGGAACATGAACAGAAGTATAACATTAAATACATAACCAAAATGCAAAAATGGAAATGAGCCACAGCCGTGGCTCATAACACCTATAAGTGTTGCAGCTAATAGAGTCAAAGAGCTTCAAAATGTGTTGTTGAGTTGGAGCGTCTAGGATGTTAATAAAAGGAGCCCACTTTCTGTAGAAAAGGAATACATTGTGTTCTGAATCAGGCATAGTAAACTGGTGATCAAAATATAACGTTTTAGTAACTAAAGTATTAAGATGTTCGAGTCTGGGAGAAGTTTTAAGGATCCAGTGTGTTAGGATTAACTTCTTTGCCAATTTAAGCAGTACATATAATAGTGGAATAATATGAGTTCTGTCTGGTAGTATATCCCATCTAGAGACCTGGAGCCCTAGGAGTGCAGCTGGATCCATAGGAATATGTAAAGAAAAAGAAGTGTTTAAGAACCACCTAACCTTATGCCACAATTTTTGAATTCTAGGACATCTCCAGAAATTGTGTATCAGTAGTGCATTAGGCACTCTACACTTTGGGCAATGTCCAGATTCAGATGGGACATAATGCTTCCATTGTCCCTGAGAGATATATGCTCTATGCAAAAATTTTCTATGTATTTCTTGTAACTGGGAAGAGTGGAGAGTCTTTAAAGCTATGAGGCAAGGGGCTCGCTAAGTTGAGGACCAATCTACTTCCCAAGCTTTATATATCTACTTTACTTGGAAGGAGTCTCCAATATAACCACTAAGTTTTGTAAGGCAACTTTTTTAACCCAGAGTGAAGGAATAATAGGGGGTCTGAAACACCTTCTAATTTAGGAGGAGAGGGTAGAAATTGAATGTAACTGCAGATACATGTAGAATTCTGACTAAAGTACAACATACATCTCCATCAAGTTCTCAAAGGAGAGTAGCACTCCACCAGGATCTAATACATCTCTAATATCACTTATTCCTTTGCTTCGCCATTGCAAGAACTTTACGTTTTCTAAAGCCAGAGTGAAACCAGGGTTTCCACAAAAAGGGGATATAAGCAGAATAAAGAGGGTTACGATTTAAACTTTTACTCAAAGCCCTCCATGCTAAATACATTTACCAAAATAAAGCATTACCTTTACACCTAGGTTGAAGGAGGTGATTAGGCGTGTGAAGTAGCGCTTTCAAATCATATGGGTGGAATAGGGCTTGTTCCAGCTGAAAATTTGTATACAGCCAAGTCTCGCAGATCCAGTCAGAGATATATCTAAAGGCTACTGCTCTAGAGAATACAAGTAAATCCGGAACTGCCATACCCCCATCTTTGCGCTGTAGCTTGAGTTTAGCTAAAGAAATTCAGGGCTTCTTATTATTCTATAAAAACCTAGTAAAGAGACGATCACAGAGTAACAAGTCTGTTCTAGTGAGTTTCAGGGGTAACATTTTGAGTGCATAGGAAAGTTTAGGGAAAATAATGCTTTTTAAAACAGTTACTCTTTCGAGTAGGGATAAAAGAAGATTTGTCCAGGATGACAAAAGTTGGGACATTTTTTGCAATTGATGGTGAGTAATTTTCAGCATAAAGTCGGGAAAGTTTGGCCAGGATATAAACCTCCAGATACTTTAGCTTTGATGTATTAAGTTGAAATTGAGATAAAGTGGGAGAGGAAGTCATTGAACAAGCTAGAGGTGTCAAAGGAAGGAGCTCAGATTTAGAGGTATTCTCTTACAAATTGCGAAATAGTGGACATAATTGCAGGAATGGAGGTCTCAGGGTACAAGACGAAAATGAACATACTGTATTGTCTGCAAATAGCCCCACTTTCAGTTCCTAATCACGTACTTGATTCCTGAGAAAGATAGAAGCTGCCTCAACGCTACTGCCAGCAGATCAATCGCAATGTCAAATAGTAAGGGCGACAGAGGACAACCCTGTTTAGTGCCTTTTTGTAACAACACTGGATCAGAAAGATAGCCATTGCACAGTATTCCAGAGCTAGATATTGAATACAAAGCTTGCAGTGTGCCAATCAGACCCACCGGGAACCCAAACCTCTCCAGCGTAGTATATAAATGGTCCCAGGTTACAAGATCAAAGGCTTTTTCAGCACCTACAGGCAGGACAAACTGTGGATCAGGGCTCCCAGTAGCCTCCAACCAGCACACTGCAACAAGTACCTTATGTATATTCCCCACTGAATGTCTGCCAGAAATAAATCCTGTTTGGTCCGGGTGGATCATGGAGGGGAGGAAAGTTTTTAATATGTCAGCAACAATTTTAGTAAATAACTTGTAATCCACATTAAGAAGCAAAATGGTTCTATACGAACCAGGGAGATGTGGATCTCTTCCTTGGGAATAAGACGAATCAAAGCATTTTTAAAATAAGTGGGTATTGCATGCGTACATAAAATAATATTAAAAACTTTTGTCAAAGGAGTACTTAGTTTGGCTGACAAAATTTTGTAGTATTACCCAGACAAACCATCTGGGACAGGGGTTTTTAAGGATTTAAGTTGTTTAATGGCATTTTCTACCTCCAAGGTGGATATAGGGGAACAGTTTTTTTCTAAAGACAGTAGAAGCCCCGTAGGAAGAGACATTTTTTCCCAAAAGGCAAATTTGACATCTTCCTCTATCAAAGGTGTATCGTAGATACCAGAATAGAAGTTTGCAAGACCTGACCTATGTCTTTAGACTTCACAGCTAAGGAACCATCTGGGCGTTGTAGTGCCTGAATCATGGATTCCGAGATAGAGCCCTTTTAAAGATTAGAAAGAAGCTGTTCCTGTCTTGTTCCTGAAATGATAGAATCTATGATTCTTATGAAAAGTGTGTCTCTCCACCATGCTAGCATCGACTGCATCAAATCTAGTTTTAGCTTCCAGATAGTGTTTCCTGGCTAGAGGGGAGTGATGTTGTTGAAATTTTTGATACATATCTGTCAAGTGTTGTTGGGAATGCTTATAGCTTGTAGAAAACTGTTTCTTCCTGTGGGAAACATGTTCAATAATCCTACCACGACTCACAGCTTTGGAGGTTTGCCAAAATAGGAGTGGGTCATCAAGGGCCATCTGAGCATTATCTAGGCAGAGCTCCTCCCAGAGCTCACCCCGCTTAATTTTTAAAATCTAAGGATGAAGCAAAACCAGTGGGGAATCTTAAAGGAGCTAACATCTAACGTGGAAAAACTAGTCCAAACCAAAGAGTGGTCAGAGAGTGACATGGGTTCTATATGGACTTCAGTAACATTAGCGAGGAAGGAGTCTGATAAAAGAAGAAAGTCTATCCTGGAGAGAGTACCAGAGGTAGCAGAAAGGCAGGTTTACTCCCTATCTGTAGGGTGGAAAAATCTCCATACATCTGTTAATATTAGCTATTGCGTTAAATAGGGTATACCAACTTTAGGAGGGGAGCGTGTTTGAGAATTGGAATCTAGAAATTTGGATACTATTACATTGAAGTCTCCTCCCACTGTCAATGGGAAAGAGGCCAAGGGATATAACTTGGATAGAATCATATTAAAAAAGTTTTCTAAATACGAATTAGGATCATAGACTGTACATAGGACATACGTTATATAACAAATATTGACATCTAATATAAGGAATCTGCCATCAGGATCAATTATGGAAGAAGTAATCTCTATCTGTAAATTATGTTTAGCTACAATCAGAACACCTCTTGCTTTGGAGGAGAACGGAGCATCAGCAATCAATTTCCAACCCAGCATGCCCAATTTTTGTGCCTCTGAGGAGAGGAGGTGTGTTTCTTGGATAAACACCAAGTCCAACCTGAGCTTGTTTAAATACATTAGAAGCTGCTTCCTTTTAATTGGAAAATGAACTCCACCATCATTCCATGACCCGACTTTAAGGGAAGCCATATTTAGTAATTTCAATAGTTTCGCCCTTTGAACAATGGGTTTGTTACTGCAACCTGTAAACAATATCTGTAAAAATCCTGGTTGAGAAAAGAACAACAAAGGAAAGACACACTAGGGAAATATGGGGAGGATGTAGGGGGGGTCACAAAAACAAACATAAAAATTAGCAACAAAACTTATAGAGTCCTTGGAAGGACTCCCCAAGCAACATTTAAACATAACTTCATGGTAACAAAATATTTGGTCTACAGCAGGGCATACAGAGTAGGGAGTGAGTTCCTCCTGGCCACAACCGTCGACCAAATAACTAATGTTTCAAACAATTATTGTCACAATCCGCTTAATAACTGAGACAGGAAGTACAGTTTCGGAAACAAATATAGAACGATAGAGAGTTATACACATTGCATGAAAGCCTTATATCCATAAAGAAGAAATTTAAAGTGAAAACACATACTGTATACATCACCTACGCCTCCAGAATGATAACGTGGAGGCTGTAAATAACAACAAATTTGAATTGAACTTTTAATTCCTGAGAGGATTTTAATCCAGCTGTTTAAGAGATTTTAGGACTACAAAATTAGCCAGAGTCTCTGTCTCATGGAGCCTCATCAGCGAGAATAGCTTCCGCATCTGCAGGTGTAGTAAAATCTTTGAAGGAATTCCCCTTGAAAATCCTCAGATGAGTGGGGTATAGAAGGGCACATTTCCTATTGCCCTGTGCAAGTTTAGAGTAGACCGGAGAGAATGCCTTGTGGAGTCTAGTGAGTTCTGGAGAATAATCCTGGAATATCAGGATTGGATTCCTCCCATATAAAATCTTTCTTCCTTCTAGAAGCTGTCCAGATAGACTCCTTATGTAGGAAATTCAGGCATCTGAAAAGTACCACGCTAGGTCTGGAGGATGATGAAGGAGAGCGGGCTGGGCCTGTTCTATGTGCCCTCTCTATCACTAGAGCTAAACATACATCTTGTATGTCTAGCAACTCTGAGAGCGTGTGACGTAGGAAGTGGTAGAGAGCAGGACAGCAAACAGATTCTGGAAGCCCAATGAACCTTAAATTATGTCTTCTCAATCTATTCTCGAGGTCGTCGAGTTTTGCCCATACCTGTGTGTCAGATTTTTTAATCTTATCTGCAGTTTCCTTAAGGGCCACTATATCCTGAAAATTTTAACCCACAGTGTGTTCCACTTGTAAAATTCTCTTTGCAAGTTAACATTGAATTTTAATGTCAGTGACAGCCTGCTGCAAAGCAACAGCATGAGCTTGTGCTTGTTCCTGCAGGAGAGGCTGTACTGTCTTGCTTTAACGACATCCCCATATGACAGGTGTGCACCCCCAGAGATATTATATGCCCTTTCAATAACAGGTCCTTTTTCAGGGCGTTTATGTACCTGTGCCTCTGTTTGCTGTGCAGGAGCCGAAATGCCAGCGTCTTGTGAAGCAGCAGCGGCCATTTTGGCAGCAGGGACATGCTCCGTGTTTTTAGTGCGGGGGGCTTCCCAGGCATTACAGTGGCTAAATACAGCTCCATATACAGGGAGCAGGCTCCTGGGAGGCTGAGGCAGTGGGCAGGGAGTGATAGAGATGCCCCTTTGGGCGATATGTGGCGATGTGCAGCCACAGACACCGGAGCTGAGGAGGAGAGTCACTATTCCATGTGCAGCCAGAAGTCACACGTCACACGCTGCTCAAGAAATTGCACTTGTCACTTTGTTGCAGTTATATGGATGAACTGCCGCTCATACGTGATCAGTACGAGATACCGCCGGACGGTATCTGCAGGTGGGGCAGCTATAACATGTACAGTGAGAGTTAGATTTGGGTGGGGTGTGTTCAGACTGAAATCTAAATTGCAGTGTAAAAATAAAGCATCCAGTATTTACTCTGCACAGAAACAAAATAACCCACCCAAATCTGACTCTCTCTGCACATGTTATATCTGACACACCAGCAATGCGCATGGTTTTGCCCAACTGCTAACAAATTTGCTGCTATGATCAGGTCTGAATTAGGCCATATACAGTATACAGTGTGACAGGCACAGTATTTAACACGCATTAATATATAACATAACATGTGGAGTACAAATTATAGAGTAAAACAGCATCTTGACGGTGCTTAGACATTGGCCATGTAAGTCAGTGGTAATTACTATCCTAGACATGTTACACCCCTGTACCAGTGCTGCACATTAGGTTTTGGAAAGCTAAAGCAAGAGGACCTGCCTCTGCCACCACCTCCCAAGCCCATGACAACAATCACAGTGGTAACAAATAACATATTGGAAATTTCCTCCTGCACAGAACATTTAATAGACAGTAAATTGTGACATAATCTCCTACTACAATATACTGTTCCTGTACATTACTCTTGTTAGTTCATTGTACAATTTAGTCTTCTACCTCCAGTATAGTCTTAGGCATACTTGTCACTACATTGCAATAAGGTCACATATCTGGTTTTGCTGGGTACTGTGCTTTACATTTGCAGATATACAGTAGAATCTGAATCAGAAGTTCTTGCATCTCGCCTCAATGCAGAGATTCGATTCCATTCCATTCCATTCCAATGTACTCATTTTCACTTGTATGGAGATTCCTCATACCCATGCTTACCCATCTTATTTTAATATGGGAGTGGCTCTCTAAATTATGTTATGTACCTCAACTAATGTCCAGAACACAGCGAGAGACAGGGATCACCCTCTTATTGCAACAGGTTCAAGGCTTAAAAATGACACTAAATCACACGAAACTAGAGTTTTTATGGACTCTACTTTCCAAATGGGGCTCCCATGACACACTCCCACCAATGACACAGCTGCCCTTACTTTCTGCACCTTCCTCTAGCTTTCTCCTAGCGCTTCCATTGACTAATATGAGGGCTGGGTGCGACCCACAAACCCGCCATTTGAAGCAGTAGTAGTGAAAGGCCTGATTCTGCATGTGTAAAGGCCCGCATACATCTAAAGACCATGTCCAGGATTTCCTGATCCAAACAGTACCGAATTGGCACCCACTGATGATAGGCAATCCATCAGGGAAGCAGAGAAATTCTTCATTTTAAAAATCCCTGATTTGCAAATCACAACCGTTTTTGATATTTTTAAACATGTTTAATGTACCCTATTCCCTTACTCAGCCATCGGTGGATCGGGACATTGCAGTAATTTCTCAGTAATGTATGGGTCCTTTAGGCAGAATAAAGTAACAGCCTTATTTAACGAAGGTATAGAGCCAGAGATAACACTGCACTTTTCACTCATCACCAGGATGAGCTCTTATCGGAACCTGTGCCCCAGTAAGTGGCCCATGGTGACTTGCCTCAAAAACAAATTTCAAATCAATGCTAATAATGGTAAAACAGGCTATAAGAGACTTCATCTATATGCAGCTTTTATAAAGACCCTGCTCCTTCCAAGATTTTCACAAACAACATCTGGATTTGTGTCTCTTTTCTGGTACTTTGAAAAGTCTTGAAATTGACATTAAACAGCTCCTCCTGTTGTCAAAACTATTTCTTCGTATTAAATATCAGATTTTTCTGAAGTGTGAACAAAATAATTGTTAAGAGGATAAGGGGTGCCCTGAATAAGGTCTTAGAAGTAGGTCTCTGATGCACTGGTGTACCTGTAGCCAAATAAACCTTTTATCCTCCTTTATATTCCCCTCTCCTACTCTGCACAACACATTCCTTTCAGTCATATGGTAATAAACATTCTATATCACTTCATCTATCTGTAGTCCCAAAAAATATTTTTCTAGTCTAATAAGGCTGGTTACATTGGCCTTATCATATTTATTTATTTATTTATTATTTATTACCAGTTATTTATATAGCACACACATATTTCGCAGTTCTTTTACATAGAGAATATTAGGCCATTCTCATCAGTCCCTGTCCCAGTGGAGCTTACACTCTATATTCCCTATCACATGTATTGTAAAGACAGACACATTCACGGTAGTGTTAATTTTTGTTGGGAACCAATTACCAGTATATTTTTGGATTGTGGGAGGAAACCGGAGTACCTGGAGAAAACCTACGCAAGTACAGGGAGAATATACAAACTCTGCACAGTTAGGGCCATGTTTTGAATCGAACCCATGACCTCAGCGCTGTGAGGCAGTAATGCTAACCATTACACCATCCGTACTGCCCATATTCCAACTGCTGTGTGGTAACAGTCCCAATTGTCCATGTTCTGCCTTCACTATGGTATTTCTATTATCCAAATTCAGACAGACTGTATAAACACCTCTACTTTTCAATAATCCCAATCAGATGTGATGATCTGAAGAATGGTGTTTATTATGCAATAGAGCAAACTAGTAAAACTGTAAATAGAAATGATAAAATGCAATTACAATAAGCATAGATGGGAAAATGCAATGCAAACATAACATGCAAGATGTAGAAAGATGAACTAACCACTGTATGCAGACAACATGAAATTACATATTCAAAGTACTGGCTTCAGTGTAAAACAATACAGCTACACATGGGTCCACATACATCTAGCCTCCCTACACGTTAAACAGCCCTTCTAGTTGCACCATGCTGTGGCATGAATTTGTAGCGCTGAGCACCTTTTTGTGCAACTTTTTCCATGAAAATGCATTTTATGTGAATAGGAAGCACATGCAGCTTTTTCTGATTAAGTTGATATGTGGCATGCCTATATTCTGTGTGCAACCGCGGCTGTATTTTAATCAGCAGAGTCTACTTGTGAGTCTTATTCACATAACAATGTAAATAAGATGCTCAATGCTAATGGAGTTGCACAGGACCTGTCAGTTCACTCACGCCAGGCATCTACCGCTGTGTGGTGTATTGAGGCAAGATGTATGAGGGCACATCTGTAGCATACATAAGTGTCAGTCGATGGCAGATTTAGGGATGAGAAACTCACTATTAGATTCTGTACTATGGGTAAGCACATGTGATATCCGGCTGGAGCTATGAGGAAAGTAGAATACAGATGTCTCCAGAGAATACCCTGAGAACCTTGCTATGGTGGGCTGTGAGGTTCACAACTGAGCTGCAGTACTACTGTGCTAACCACTAGATGGAGCTGATAACATAAATTACTGTAAACGGTAAGATGTAATATGCTAAAGGCATAAAACACAGAAATAAGAAAAATATAACAAACATATGCTGGAGGCATGACAGTCCATCTCATTTCAAAATTTTTTTAGGGAATTGGCTTGAGTGAAGGAGACAAGTTTAAATTCATAGAACCTCTCTACTCTGTACCAGTGGCCTTTTATAGGTAGTCGGAATCCCGTGTCCCGACTCCTGCACAATGGAACTGACAGGTGCTGGCTCCTGCGCACATGCAGTGCTAGGGCTGAAGAGGCAGGGAGTGGCTTCCTAGAGGAAGTCAGCTCTCTGCTAATCGCAGTCCTGTCTTTTTAGTCCCAGAGGGTAGAATCACCTACCAATGGGACTGCCTTGTGTGCCTGTGACTGACACATAGGCTTCTAGTAGTAAGTCACCACCAGTCACAGTGAAGCCAGTGCAGTCATGGACTGCAACTTGCTCACTGACACTGAGGGAGGTGGCGGGTTTTGCCGGGGGTGCTGCCATAGGTAAAATTTGCCACTGCTCCCTACTTTAATAAATAACCTACTACTAATAAATAACCATTAACTTTCCATTAAAAGAGAGGAATAATGAATTTACATAATAAAAACAAGTTTAATTTTCATAAATTTCATAAATTTTCATTGGCATGCTCTCCAATATTATACTGTTCCAAATAAAAAAAAAGTGCATATTGGAGACATTAAGGGAGAGATGTACTAAGCCTTTGAGACTGTTAAAGTGGAGACAGATATAGTACCAACCAATTAGCAATGTTACAGACTATGGGGTCTATTTACTAAGCCTAACTGTCGTGTTTCAAACCCGGCCTGTAACATGGCAGTTAGGAGCTGATTGGCTGGTACTTTATCTCTGTGCACTTTATCTCCATCCAAGGCTTAATAAATAGACCCCTGGGTTTGAAAAATGACAGGAGCTGAGTGGTTGGTAATTTATCTCTCTCCACTTTATCTGGGTTAATTTTATAGCCAGAATGTGTACCAAACTCCTCTATTTCCCGAAAAAGATGGGGTAATGAATGTATGGGATCGGAAATTGTAAGTAACACGTCATCGGCATATAGTGCAATTTTGTGTTCAATAGCACCCACTTTCACTCCCTTAATTAAAGGGTTGGCTCGGATCCTAGTAGCAAGGGGTTCTATAGAGAGGGCAAATATTAGTGGGGATAGTGGACAGCCCTGACGCGTACCGTTAGTAATTTGAAAAGACGGGGACATAACCCCGTTGGCAAGTACAGTTGCTTTAGGATTTCCATATAGAGCTGAGACTCCCTGAAAGAATTGTCCTGTAATCCCTGCTTGTTGAAGCGTGTGGAACATAAAGGGCCATTTAATCAGGTCAAATGCCTTTTCAGCGTCCAGTCCTAGGACCTGCGCTGGCTTCTTTTGTCTGTGAATTTCATGTATCGGGTCCACCGTTCTGCGCGTGTTATCTAAGGCTTGACGACCCGGAATGAAACCGACCTGGTCCGGATGTACCAATTGAGGGAGAAGAGGCCCCAATCTGTTGGCCAATAGTTTTGCGTATATTTTGATATCAACATTTAAGAGCGATATGGGCCTATAATTAGTAACGAACTCAGGGTCTCGACCGGGTTTTGGGATCACAACTATACTTGCCAAGGAGGTCAGAGCATCAAAAGAAGCACCGTGTAGTATATCGTTAAAGAAACTTGTTAGGAAAGGAGTGAGTACCGCCGCACACTTTTTATAATATTGGGGGGAGAAGCCATCCGGGCCTGGGGCAGCTGATGTCTTGAGATTTTTAATGGCATTAAGAATTTCTATATCTGTGAAATCGGTATTTAAGTCTAACAATTGCTGTTCCGAGATCCGGGGAAGTAAAATATCAGTGAAAAAGGTAGATAGGGAGGGAATGTCTCCTGGTTCACGTTGGGGGGTGGCAGTATGTAGATTATAAAGGGCTTCATAGTAGGTTTGGAATTCTGGAACAATTGCCTCTGGGTCGTACGTGACGTTCCCCGTGGTGGGGGACCGTACTTTGTTAATCAAGTTTGAGGCCTTTTTTTCCCGAAGTTTATTAGCTAGGACCGAGTCGGCTTTGTCAGCCTTATCATAATATTTCTGCTGGAGCCGTCTTAAGATAAAGGCCGATCTGCGTGACAATATAGTGTTGAGCCTGCCTCTAAGCGTGGTAATTTGCGAGAGCAAAGCAGGGGTGGGACGCAATTGGTGTTCTGGTAGTAGCAATGCTATTTCAGTTTCTAAGGCCGAGATTTCACGTTGAGTTTGTTTCCGACGGTGCGATGCCACACTAATGAGCTTACCTCTAATCGTTGCTTTATGAGCCTCCCAGATGATACTGCTAGCGATCTCATCAGAGACATTGATCTCAAAGTATTCTGAGATAGCCGACCGAACGTCCCGGAGAGTGGAGGGATCCAGTAGGAGGCTATCGTCCAGTCTCCAGGACCCGGACCTACCATTGAAACCCCCAAGGTCAAACATGAGGACCGTTCCCGAGTGGTCAGTCCACGAGATTGGTTTAATACCCGCATAGGTAACTTTCGATGCCAAAGAGCGAGATACTAGTATCATATCAATTCTGGCATATACTTGGTAGGGCGCAGAGTAGTGGGTGTAATCTTGAGCCGAAGAGTTCTTAAGGCGCCAGGAATCTAATAGCATCAGCCTATTCATACCCTCACCCAGGACCTGCGACGTTCGCAGTATCTCAGGGGAATGCTTGATCCGTGTGACAGCTTTTTTATCCAAGGTCGGGTCTAGAACCGCATTAAAGTCACCACCAATCAATACATGACCCCGAGAGAATCTCTCGATTTGTCTGAATATACTGCGAAAGAATCGTCCCTGGCCAGTATTCGGAGCATACAGGTTAACCAGGGTTATTGTCTCCGCTCCGATGGGCCCAGCAACATAAGAAATCTACCCTCCGGATCCGCTAAAGACTTAGTCAGAGTAAAAGGGACCTTATTGGATATCAGGATAGCAACCCCTCTTTTTTTGCAGGGGGCAGATGCGAAATAGGATTGTGGAAAGCGCTTACCTCGTAATTGTGAGTGGGGACCCGTCATGTGAGTCTCCTGTAACATCACGATGTCAGCCTTCTCGCGTCTGCAATCATCTAGGACCAGCGTACGGCGTTTGGGTGAGTTAAGACCATTAACGTTCAAGGAGAAGACCTTCAAACCCATGGGACAGGCCATCCACAAGGATCTCTCGAGTTCCGCTGAAAAAACTTAGGAAAATTGAACTGGACCGGTCGAGTCAGGGAAAGAGAAAAGGAGGGGGGGAGAGGAGGAGGGAAGGCGATGAGCGAAAAGGTGGAGAGGAGAGGAACCAGAAAGAAAGTAGAGGGCCTCAATAGGCCAGAGCCCCTTGCATATTGGACCCCAACTATGGGACCAAGCATAATAGTGATATATAGGAATGCACTAGAACTAAAAGGGGAAAGAAAAAACATGGTAAACAGTAAGCACAAAAATGACCTCCACTAGAGGAGAAGAGAAAGTTTAGGGCTGGTGAAACACCACAGGCCCCCAAACCAGTAAACAGACCTCCCTATAAGGGAGGAGTCAGGGTGGTGGATTCGTAGCACACAAAGTGCAACCCATGATCAACAATAACATCTAAAACAGGTATATTGAGTTAACTACTGAGAGAGACAGAGTACAAAAAGAAAAGAACAATTGCAGCCATCAGTGTAGATATTTAACAGCAGGTGGTGTGTAGGCTGCAGCCAGGTCCCCAATGGAGGGTAGTTACAACAACATCATTCAACTATAAGTATGTACCGCTAAACAACCCTCGTTACAACTCAGCACTAAGGAGGCCGAGCGCAAGGAGGGAAACCATTAAGAACGCACCTGTGGGAGAAATTAAACCGTTACATTTCCGTCTCCAAACGGACTATTAAACTAAGCGCTTGATAGCTCCAAGTCAAGGCGGGGCAGAGTCATTTTTCGGACCACGGCGCGCCTGTTGCCATGTCGCCTGACGTGGACGGGTTCGCTGTGATTTAGGGGAGCCCGGAGGAACATTACCGGAATTAGCTTCAGGCAGTATATCTAGATCCTCCAGCAATTTTTGACCTTGTTCTACCGTCTTGGCTGTGCGAACAGTGTTGTCCGCTAGAACTTGGAGCTGGAAGGGAAAGTTCCATCTATATTTAATGTTGTGCTGGCGCAGAATTCTGGTAATGGGCTGAAGGTCCCTCCTTTTCTGTATGGTAGAAGGTGCTAGATCTTGGTACAGTTGGACTTGAGTGTCCCTAAATGTGATGGATGGTGTATCTCTGGTCGCCACAACGATCCTCTCTTTCGTCTGGTAGTAGTGCAGGCGAGTGATAATATCTCGGGGCTGTTGGTCCGGTGGGGGCCTGGCTCTGAGTGCCCGGTGCGCCCTATCGAGAAGAAGTTCGTTATCATGAAGTCCAGGAAGAATATGCCGGAAGAGATCTTTAAGGAATGCGGGTATAGATGGCGCCGAGATAGTCTCAGGAACACCCCGAATCCGCAGGTTATTCCTGTGCGATCTGTTCTCCATATCCTCTTGTTTCTCCTTAAGGTCGGCAATTTCAGATCTGAGGAGAGAGAGCTCCTTTTCCACTGAGCTTTGATATCGGCATATGTCGTCCGTTTTGGACTCCAGGGCGTCTGTTCTCGTACCAAGAGAGGTCAGTTCAGATTTAAAGTCGTCCACTGCCCGCTTGAGCTCCTGTTGAAAGGTCAGTTTTATTCCGTCAACTAGGGTAGTAAGGACAGATTGTATGGACGGGTCTATGTCCAGTTCCGGCGGGGAGTCGGGGGGAGATGATCCCGCACGATATGTATTCTGTGGCGGAGCTTTAGATTTGGGTGTAAATATAGAAGGAGTAGTCGCAGCCGACGCTTTTTTGTTCTTGTTAGACATATTAACAGCTGGCCCGCTGTCACTTAGGAACACAAAGTATGCACGAATCCACAGGTAGAATTAAATAGAAAAACACTGGGCATGGGGGCCAAACGTGGGCAGCATCAGACCATCATCTGTGAGGCCAGGATGCTGGTTATTTTCGAGCGCTGTGACCGTGCTCCCAATACGTGAGGGCTGTGTACCCCAGGTCGGGGGCGGTGGGGCGTCTGTCCTGGCACAGGCCGCAACCCGCACGGGCACCAGGAGTGTCCGCCGGCTCCGCAGCGAGCACCAGGGAGCTGTTGACAGGTATGAGCAGCACGGGGGAAGCTTTTAAAGATGGTTGGGGTAGCTCAGGCAGGGCTATTTTAGTTATTACAGTGGGAGCTGTAAGGCCACACGTCCTCTCTCTTAAAGTCCTCTTATTCGGACCAGGTCCTTCTTATTTGCCCCCTCGGTTGTCAGAAGGGGAACAGGCACCTCCAGGCAGTGTCAGCCTATTCACAGAAATCTAATATGGCCGCCGTGGCCCACCAGAAGCAGTCCCCCCCCCTGCAGATAATATATAGGGCCGTGCTGGGGTCCCCTCTCACCGCTGTGGGGCCTGCTGCAGGCCTCGAGGGGCAGGTGAGGCAATGTGAGCGGCCCAGGGACAGACCAGCAGCTCCGCATCGCGGGAACGAGCGTCTCCGGCTCCACGGAGCTCAAGGTCCGGGTAGCCGCCGCACTCGAGTCCCCGGCTTCCGGCGCGGCTAGGCCGCAGCACGCAGGGGCCGAACAAACGGATCCCCAGCACCGCGGGTGCCAGCGGCCGGCTCTGGAGGTCGTCAGGAGCGTCAGGGGACCGAAGGATCCGGTGTACAGGGCGACGGGCATCCAGCGAGAAGGCCCCAGCCGAAGGCCTCCTCCAATATGGCCGCCGGCCGTCTCACAGAGCGGGCGGGCCGGCTCCTCTTCCCTCACAGCTTGATATCGGCAGCAGGCAGCAGGCTGGGGAGGCAGAAAGTGCTCCTGGGCAGCGTCCAGTATCCAAGGAGATCCCCGGGAGGGAGAGTTATCAGGTCCACTGCAAGTCCCCAGCGATGGAGGCCCACGGTGGGCTGGAGTGAAAATCAAGGCCCCGGTCTGGAGGGCTCAGGTAGGCCGCAGTCCACAGGAGCCCGTATCCGCTCCCCGACTCCGCAGCCTTCACCCAGACACCCCAGGGGGGCTAGAGAAGTCAGCAGGTGAGGCAGGGTTATTGAGAGTGCCCTGTTAGTGGCTTTTAAAGCTTAACTTTGTAGGAGCTCCCTCCAGGCACGTCTGGCTTCCTTAGCAGCTAGGCCACACCACCCTCTCTCCACTTTATCACTCTCCAAAGCTTTGGCCCTCATTCCGAGTTGATCGGTCGCAAGGCGAATTTAGCAGAGTTACACACGCTAAGCCTACGCCTACTGGGAGTGTATCTTAGCTTCTTAAAATTGCGACCGATGTATTCGCAATATTGCGATTACAAACTACTTTGCAGTATCTGAGTAACTTCAACCTTACTCTGCCTGTGCGATCAGTTCAGTGCTTGTCGTTCCTGGTTTGACGTCACAAACACACCCAGCGTTCGCCCAGACACTCCTCCGTTTCTCCAGCCACTCCTGCGTTTTTTCCCGGAAACGGTAGCGTTTTCATCCACACGCCCATAAAACGCCGTGTTTCCGCCCAGTAACACCCATTTCCTGTCAATCACATTACGATCGCCGGAGCGATGAAAAAGCCGTGAGTAAAAATACTATCTTCATTGTTAAATTACTTGGCGCAGTCGCAGTGCGAATATTGCGCATGCGTACTAAGCGGATTTTCATTGCGATGCGATGAAAAATACCGACCGATCAACTCGGAATGAGGGCCTTAGTACATTTTGCCCCAAAGAGACCTCCATACAGAAGATATAAAACGCATCTAATAGTAAATGTTTACTAAAATAAAATAGGGTAATATTCCTTTAACACTTTAAGACAGAAGGTATTAAGCACAAATATCCAATAAGTTTTTATCTGAGAAAATATTTTTTAAAAACCCTATCTCTGCCCGTTATCTTGATTTTCATATTCTATTTAAAAAAAATAAAAAATAACCAGTGGGCACAAATATCCATAGAACCACAAAGCAGCTGCCAACTGGGATTGGCAAAACTCTTTCAGAAAAAAAAAGAAAAACTAGAAGCTAAGGTAACTTACAATGGTGAAAAAAAATTAATAAAATAAAAACCAACATGCAGTAACTGTAAAACCCCCCAAAATTCTGAATACATAATTATATAGAAGATCTAAGCAGCTGTTAAAGGATTGCCAACCAATACGTACACATAAAATAAGAAAAAAAACAATACTGCATTCATAAATCTATAAAAAAAATTATAATATAGGAGATCATGCTGTAGCTATAATAAAATTGTCACTATGTATTAATATATATGTCAAATATTATTAAATATAAATTATACAAATAATATGTCAAATAAAAGTCCAAGTAAAAAATTGACATATTATTTAAGGTACAGTAAGGTCAAAAATAGAAATAACATGCTCCATATATAATACTTAGTCCGTGTCCTAGTTCATTCAAGGGGTACGACATCACAAATGTATTTTCTATTTCACCAAATTCTCCTGAATTTTTGAACCAAGTAGTTCCTCCTAAAGATGAAGCAGATATTCTGATAGTGTAGTATGTTTAAAAAAATGAAGTGATAGAGAAAAGTTTAAAGTTGGCCTGAATGGTCTAGACGGGATTTCTAATGTGTAGATAAATGTGATGGAGACCACATGAGTCACAGGAAATGGTCTCTATGATGCTCACATCAGTGCTTATATAAATTATATACTTTAATATCATAATATAGATTGCTGTTGCAGTAATTTGGTGCTTAAAAAAACTGGATACAAATTTATGGACTGATAGAAAACAGGTTTATTTAACATCAGGCTTACAGTATAACAGTTGTGACAGCTGTGATAGACTAGTTGACATGAACACATACCTTTCCAAGCTGTGTCTACTATGTATGTTCCTGAGAGTCCCGGCATAATACATACCTACAGTTGCTTTCCATTGATTTGAACACATATATCCAAGAGTAATTTATTTTTTATTTTTTAGCATTTAATTCTGGACCCCTATATGTTGAATAGAGGTATGAGTGGATTGCATAGCGATTGTATCTTGTAACTTTATTTTCTCGTTTTACACCTTTTAAAACCTTTTATAATGAATCATTTAGTTTTCCCAAGAATGCCAATACCTATACAATTAGATAACTGGGGTTTTTTATGTTTGTATTTTTTATTTTTATTGTCTGACTCTAGTTTAGATAAAAGAATAATTCAATGTAATCTGGCTGAAATAATGCTGCTTCTATAACATGCAGTTTACATGGATCTGATACTGCAAGTAGAAAAAAGAGACCTACTGTAATATAGGTCTCACCTGCACCGACCTGGGGCAACTCTTCTGTATTGACAGAATCCCCTCTTCAAAAGAGGAAGCAATACATACAGTACTTTAGCAATCGCTGCCAGTTGGGTATATAACTTTGACGGTCAATATGTAGACATTCAAAACATAGCTACAGTACCATAATAATTACAATATTTAGACTACCAAAATGTAGCCATGGACTAAGGGGGTAATTCCAAGTTGATCGCAGCAGGAATTTTGTTAGCAATTGGGCAAAACCATGTGCACTGCAGGGGAGGCAGATTTAACATGTGCAGAGAGAGTTAGATTTGAGTGTGGTGTGTTCAATCTGCAATCTAATTTGCAGTGTAAACATAAAGCATCCAGTAATTACCCTGCACAGAAACAATATAACCCACCCAAATCTAACTCTTTCTGCACATGTTATATCTGCCTCCCCTGCAGTGCACATGGTTTTGCCCAACTGCTAACAAAATTCCTGCTGCGATCAACTTGGAATTACCCCATATATTTCAACAATGAATTCATAGACAGTCAAAATGTATTATCTAGACCTGGATATAATTTAGACATTAAATATACAGTTTGAAATGTCGACAGGGTCAAAACATCGACAGATAAAATGTAGACACTGTCAAAAGTCGACCTTTAAAATACAGACAAATGATAAGATATACCCCAAAATGTTGAAAGGTTCAAAATGTAAACACTGTCAAAATGCTGACAGTCATAATAACAGTGTATAAGTCATTATGTCAACAACCAAATTGTCATCAGTGAGAATTTTGACAGTCGTAAGAAAATAACACATCCGCTGCTAAAAGCCGACCTGCGTTAGAGACGCTGCTAAACTCCAAAGACTCAGAAGCCTGGGAGAGCTGCTAGGCTAGTAGCTGCTAAATAGTTACATTTTAGAGGAAAAATGTGTGGGGTCCCTGTCCCAAAACCACAAGCAGCCCTGGACCTCTCAGCCTGGGCTGGTAATGGAAAATTAGGGGGGGGGGGGGTGTTACACATCCACTGCTGGGCTGTATCAGCTTGGGGGGGGTGGGGGGGGGGGGTAAAGCTATAGCAGTGAGACACACAGCATGAGGTCCCCAAACCAAACCATCAATCAGCCCGAAACTGGTCAGCTCAGGGCTGGAGTTACTCAGAAAGTTAATAATAGGGTTATTCCTGTCCAATTAATACAGGGTTAATACTGATTAAACAGTTAATAATATTGTTCTTACAATTGTGCCTACAAGTCCCAGCAAGCCTGCCCCGACATGATGGCTCTTGTCAGTCAATATTTGGGTGTCTGCATTTTGTTTGTCTACGTTTTGACTTTCTAAATTTCAACTACATCCCATCAATTCAAAAACAATGCTCTGCAACTGTTCTGTTAGGAGCTAAAGGAAGCAGCCCTGACTACAGAACCTCTCTGATTAGCAGGGACTAGCTCACTGGAGCCATGGCAGTTATTTAATTTTAAATGTACAAAAGACTAAATCAATTATTGTAGATAGATTTTAGGAAATCAAACAAGCAGTTTTATTGTTTATTAGTCCTTAGTGGTCAGAAGTGATAGAGTCTTTAAAATATTTGGGTATTAACATTACTAGGGATTTGTCATGTAGTGTCCACACTCAAAGCGTAACAAAAAGGCCCAGCAGCATTTGTTTTGCGTGCAAGGAAATTGTAGTCAACTTCTACTTGTGTATTATTAAAAAATGTTCTTATGTATGGAATTGTTGTGTGGTTTGGTAAGTCTCTGGAGAGGGTAGTAAAAAAAAAACCCAGCAGGTAAAGTGATTGATTTACGTTTACTTAGTATTCGGGATGTATATAAAAAAAAGGTTCTTACTAAAGTGAAAAGCAGATTGGGAGAGCTGTCTCATCTAAACCATGGTGTGTCTTCTATTTTGCCCACAAATAAGTGATACGCTGTAGATCAATATTACAGCACAGTATGTCGAACCAGTCGATTTAGAGAAATCTTCTCCTGATAGAAATAACTATGATACATTTTGCAAATTGTAAATATGGATGATGTTCTTATGTTTTTAAGAGTACTGTTCTTATTGTTCTTTGTTCATGAATGTGAATCATTGATGACAATAAAGTATTGTATTGTATTGTGTATTGCAAATAAGTCATAAATAGCTTTCCCTGCATATACAATAGGCTGTTGCCCCAGGGTTGTTTAAGACAATACCCCCGCACCCAAAAAAAACAACAACATATGAAACAACAATGGAATTTAAAATGTATTAAAAGAGGTATACAGTAAAAAATTAGATATACATCAACTGTTCTGAAGGAACAATTTGTAGACAGATGGATAAGAAGTACAGTAGTTTGTGCTGTACTGAAAAATTGCAGACTGTACAGGAAATGACCAGATTGACTGACATTCATATATTGGTTGCATCCTAACTAAGTAGAATACGTACATATAATCCACCTGCACAGAGGAGTGAGGATATACTGCCTGGAAATTCTCAATTTATTTTTCCATCATCTATTGATATACCATACTGGCATATTGTCACTAGCTTTGTTTGAATGTGGACATTTACAAAACCCTTACCCATTAAAAATGTGATACATATGAACATACAATATACCAGCATGTGATGCCGGCAATCATATGACCAACATCCCAAAGTAAAGAATCCCAACAGAGGTCGGGTAGTATGTATACCTTCTCCCCCAACCCTAACCTGCCCTTCCAGCAGTGTGACCTAACCTTCCCTGCCTCCCCGCAGCCTAACTCTCCCCAGTGGTGCCTAACCCTAACCCCCCTTCCCCTGAGCCTAACCCTAACCCCCCCACTCCCCCACTCCATGGCCTAACAATAAAGAGTCCCGGCAGACCTCGATCAGTATTCTGACATTCGGGATCCCAGTGCCAGCATTTCTATCCTTGTTGGGATGCCAGCACTAGCATTCTAAGCAGTGTCGGGATTCCGGAATTGGCATTCTGACTGTTGGACTGCTGAACGCTGGTATCCTGAACGGAGCCCATTAAAAAAAACTTATATACATAAGCTAGAGCCTCGACAAATGTAACAGCAGATCAGAGTATTTTTTATGTTATTTAGCCTTATTCTGGTTTGTTAGTAAACCAAAAAAGCAAGTCCATGTTGTACTGCAGGTTGGGTAGATGTGAACTGAAATTTATATTGCAGTGTAAAAAATAAGCAGCCAGTATTTACTAGAGATGAGCGGGATCGGTTCACAGAGAACTGAACCCCACTCCCCCGAACATTCTGTTCTGAGCCCGGATCCAAGTCAGGCTTGGGACTTCCCGCCAGAGTCGTCATCATTGTGTGGATTCTCGTGGGTTTTCTCTGTAGGTAGTGGCTTCTGGTGGGGTTAGTGTGTGCTCTGTAGGGGTGCTGCTGAAGTCACTGTAAAGTACCTGTTCTGTGTTAGGGGTGCTGCCCTGGCTGTCACTGGTGTTTCATGTGCTGTTACGGATGCTGCAGCTGTACATGGGTATAACTGTCCTCCTACATGCTGTAAAATAACATTACACTGGCCCTGTATGCTGTAAAAATTCAGGGGTGCAGTTGTTAAAAATTAAAAACACACTGGTCCTGTATGCTGTAAAAATATAGAAGGTTCTGCTGTTAAAATAATATTACACTGGCCCTGTATACTGTAAAAATTCAGGGGTGCAGCTGTTAAAAATTAAAAGCACACTGGTCATGTATGCTGTAAAAATATAGGGGTGTTGCTGTTAAAATAACAGTACACTGGCCTTGTAAGCTGTAAAAATTCAGGGGTGCAGTCATTAAAAATTAAAAGCACACTGCTCCTGTATGCTGTAAAATATAGGTGTGCTGCTTTTACAATAACCTTACACTGGCTGTATGCAGTAAAAATACAGGGGTGCAGTTGTTAAAAATTAGAAACACACTGGTCCTGTATGCTGTAAAAATATACAGAAGCTGCTGTTAAAATAACATTACACTGGCCCTGTATGCTATAAAAGTTCAGGGGTGCAGATGTTAAAAATTAGAAGCACACTGGTCATGTATGCTGTAAAAATATATGGGTGCTGCTGTTAAAATAACATTACACTGGCACTGTATGCTATAACATTTTGGGGGCACAGTTGTTAAAATAAAAGCACACTGTTCCTGTATGCTGTAAAAATATATGATTGCTGCTGTTAAAAAATAATATTACACTGGCACTGTATACTGTAAAAATTCAGGAGTGCTACTGTTGTTTAAATAAAAGCACACTGGTCCTGTGTGCCTTAAAAATATAGGGGTGCTGCTGTTAAAATAACATTTCACTGGCCCTGTATGCTGTAAACATTTAGGGGTGCAGTTGTTTAAATAAAAGCACACTGGTCCTGTATGCTGTAAGATACAGGGGTGCTGCTGTTAAAAAATAATATTACACTGGCCCTGTATGCTGTAAGAACTCAGGGGTGCTTTTCTTGTTCAAATTAGAGCACACTGGTCCTGTATGCTATACAAATATAGGCATGCTGCTGTTAAAATAACATTACACTGGCCCTTTAAGCTGTAAAAATTCAGGGATGCAGTTGTTTAAATAAAAGCACACTTGCCCCGTATGCTGTAAGGGTGTGTACACACGGTGAGATCCTTGCTATGCCCGATTTTCACTTGTGATTTCCCTTGAACTTCCTGGAGCCCAGATAGCACAGATCTTGACTAACGTTTCTTGAGATATGGACTATGTGTGCTTACGATTTTGGCTTATGTGAGATTTTGGCATATGTGAGATGTCATTGACATGTGAGATGAACTAGATAGTACACCGATCTAGCAAGGATTGACTTGCCTGCACAGTCTATATTTTCTTGCGATGCCGACCTGGCGGGACTGCGCATCGGGATCGAATCGGGATCGCAAGGTGACTTTCACCTTGCGATCTGCACTAACTTTTCTTGCGATTTTGACTATATAGTCAAAATCGAAAGAAAATATCTCACACCCCAAGTGTGCAGTGAAAATAAATGGGTACTGTTCTGTGTCCTGTAATAATAAAGGGGTGCTGTCCTGTGAAATGGAAAACAACAATTTGGAGGAAAAATAGTGGAGGATCAGGAACCACTTCCAGTTCCTAGTACTAGTGCTGAAGCTGCTGCTGCCACCAGTCATGACATTGATGATGCAATTCCATCAATATCGTCTGCTAAGGCCGATGCCAAATGTCATGAAGGGCATGTAAAATCCAAGATGCCAAAATTAGTAATCAGAAAAAAAAAGAAATTATCTGACGAGAAACCTAAAATTGGCAATATGCCATTCACAACACGAAGTGGCAAGGAAAGACTAAGGCCTTGGCTATGTTCATGAATGGTGGCTAAGCTTCTCAAGAGGATGAAAGCCCCCCTCCCTCTCGAAAAATTTAAAAAATTAAGCTTGTTAAAGCACAGGAAAAAACAACTGTGCATTCAGAGATATCACAAATCCCCAAGGAGAGTCCAAGTGTGTCCTCGATTGCGATGTCTAGGTCTGACCTTCCCAAGACTTTTTGGAAAGAGGAAGCTCCTACCACCATTTTCACATCCCCTGCAAGTGCTGGAAGAGCACCACCAGTCCAGTTTATGATATTGAGATTGAGGATGTCACTGTAGACGTACACCAGGATGAGGAGGATGTGGGTGTAGCTGGCGCTGAGAAAGAAGTTGACGATGAGGATTCTGATGTGGTTTGTTTGTATATGGCACCAGTGGAGACAGTTGTTGTCCATGGGATGAGAAAGCCCATTGTCATGCCTGGGTGAAATACCAAAAAGCCACCTCTTCATGTGGAATTATATTTCCACAAATCTGGACAACAGGTGTCAAGCCATGTGTTGCCTTTGTCAATCCGTAATAAGTAGGGGTAAGGACGTTAACCACCTACGAACATCCTCCCTTATACATCACTTGCAGCGCATTCATCAGAAGCCATTGTCAAGTTCAGAAACTTTGGGTAAGAGCGTAAGCAGTCCACTGACACCTAAATCCCTTCTTCCGGTTGTACCCAAGCTCCTGCAAGCCACACCACCAACTCCCTCAATGTCAATTTCCTCCTCAGTGAGGAACGTTATTAGTGCTGCAGGCCATGTCTCTGGCATGACTGATGAGTCCTCTCCTAACCGGGATTCCTCTGGAGTATTCTTGATTGGTACACCTGCTGCTGCTGTTGCTGCCGCTGCTGCTGCTATTGCTGCTGGGAGTCAATCGCCAACCCAGAGGGGAAGTCGGAAGACCACTTGTACTACTTCAACTAAGCAATTGACTGTCCAACAGTCCTTTGTGAGGAAGATGAAATATGACAGCAGTCACCCTGTTGCAAAGCGGATTACTGAGGCCATAACAACTATGCGGGTGTTAGATGTGCATTCGCTATCCACCATTAGTGTAGTAGGATTTAGACAGTTGATGGACGTACTGTGTTCCTGGTACCAAATCCCATCTAGATTCCACTTCACTAGGAAAGCGATTCCCGGACTGTACAGGGACATTAAGAAAAGTGTCCTCAGTGTCCTGAAAAATGCGGTTGTACCCAGTGTCCACTTAACCATGGACATGTGGACAAGTGGTGCAGGGCAAACTAAGGACTACATGACTGTGATAGCCCACTAGGTAGATGTATTGCCTCCAGCAGCAGCGGCACCAGTAGCAGCATCTCACAAATGCCAACTCGTTCCTAGGCAGGCTACACCATTGACAACCTCTTACGCAAACTGAGGGACATCATAGAACAATGGCTTACCCCA
This sequence comes from Pseudophryne corroboree, assembly GCF_028390025.1. NCBI lineage: Eukaryota > Metazoa > Chordata > Amphibia > Anura > Myobatrachidae > Pseudophryne > Pseudophryne corroboree. Next base: position 124,193,360 of record NC_086451.1, on the reverse strand, counting down.
CTTAGACTCTCCTGGGAAATTGTGATATCGGAAAACGCCACCAATATTGTGCGTGCATTACATCTGGGCAAATTCCAACACGTAACATGTTTTGCATATACAATTAATTTGGAGGTGCAGAATTTTTTTAAAAATGACAGGGGAGTGCAGGAGATGCTGTCGGTGGCCCGAAAAATTGTGGGACACTTTCGACATTCAGCCACTGTGTGCCGAAGACTGGAGTGCCAGAAAACACTTCTAAACCTGCCCTGCCATCAACTGAAGCAAGAGGTGGTAACGAGGTGGAATTCAAAACTCTATAGTCTTCAGAGGATGGAGAAGCAGCAAAAGGCCACACTAGCCTATACATCCACTTACAATATAATCAAAGGAGGGGGAATGCACCTGACTCAAGTGCAGTGGAGAATAATCTTCGTGTTGTGCAAGGTTCTCCAACCCATCGAACTTGCCACACGTGAAGTCAGTTCAGACACTGCCAGCTTGAGTCAGGTCATTCACCTCATCAGGCTTTTGCAGAAGCAGCTGGAGAAATTGAAGAATGAGCTAAGATGGACCCACCCGCTGGCAGTGATGCAGGGCAGTCAAGAGCAAGTGTTGACATCTGGTCTGGACTGAGGGAACTGCCAACAATTAATTACATGTCTACTGTCACTGCATATGATGCTGTCACCATTGCAAGAACGGTGGAGGATTATATGAGTGACAGCATCCAAGTAGGCATGTTAGATAGTTCGTTTGTATACTGGCAGGAAAAAGAGGCAATTTGCAGGCCCTTGCACAAACTGGCTTTATTTTGCCTAAGTTGCCCCCCCCCCTCCAGTTGGTACTCTGAAAGAGTGTTTAGTGCAGCCGGTAACCTTGTCAATGATCGGCGTAGGAGGTTACTTCCACAAAATGTGGAGAAGATGATGTTTATAAAAATTAATTATAAATTCCTCCAAGAAGACATTTACCAGCAATTACCTCTAGTAAGTACACAGAGACCTGTGTCGGTGGATTCCAGTGGGGACAAATTAATACTCGGTGAGGAGGAGGATGTACACACTGAAAGGGGTGAGGAATTGGAGGATGAGGACAACATCTTGCCTTTGTAGAGCCAGTTTGTGTAAGAAGAGTTTGGTGGGGGGATTAGTTGCTTCTTTTTTGTCGGGGCCCAAACAAACCAATAATTTCAGCCACAGTCATGTGGCAGACCCTGTGGCTGAAATAATTGGTTTGTTAAAGTGTGCATGTCCTGTTTATACAACATAAGGGTGGGTGGGAGGGCCCAAGGATAATTCCATCTTGCACCTCTTTTTTTCCCTTGCATTATGTGCTCTTTGGGGCCTAGTTTTTAAAACTGCCACCCTGACTGCCACTGCAGTGCCACTCCTAGATGGGCCAGGTATTTGTGCCGCCCACTTGTGTCGCTTAGCTTAGTCATCCAGTGACCTCGGTGCACCTCTTTTTTATCTTTGCATTATGTGCTCTTTTGGGCCTAGTTTTTAAAACTGCCATCCTGTCTACCATAGCAGTGCCACTCCTAGATTGGCTGGGTGTTTGTGCTGCCCACTTGTGTCGCTTAGCTTAGTCATCCTTCTACCTTGGTGCACCTCTTTTTTTTTTCCTTTGCATTATATGCTCTTTTGGGGCCTAGTTTTTAAAACTACCATCCTGTCTGACACTGCAGTGCCACTCCTAGGTGGTCATTCCGAGTTGATCGCTAGCTGTATTCGTTCGCTTTGCAGCGATCAGGCTAAAAAACCGCAGTTCTGTGCATGCGTATGCAGCGTAATGCATTTGTGCAACGTACTATTACAACGAACTATGTAGTTTTACACAGGGTCTAGCGAAGCATTTCAGTCGCACTGCTGTCCGCAGAATGATTGACATTAAGTGGGCGTTTCTGGGTGTCAACTGACCGTTTTCAGGGAGTGTTCAGACAAACGCAGGGGTGCCAGGGAAAACGAAGGCATGGCTGGACGAACGCAGGGCGTGTTTGTGACGTCAAAACAGGAACTTAACGTCTGAAGTCATCGCAAGCGCTGAGTAGGTTTTGAGCTACTCTAAAACTGTACACAGAAACTTTGCCGCCGCTCTGCGATCCTTTCGTTCGCACTTCTGCTAAGTTAAAATACACTTCCAGTGGGAGGCAGCATAACGTTTGCACGGCTGCTAAAAACTGCTAGCGAGCCAACAACTCGGAATGACCACTCCTAGATGGGCCGGGTGTTTGTGCCACCCATTTGTGTCACTTAGCTTAGTCATTCATCTACCTCGGTGCAACCTTTTGGCCAAAAAACAATATTGTGAGGTGTTCAGAATAGACTGAAAATGAGTGGAAATAAATGATATTGGAGTTAATAATACCGTAGTATAAAAAATTACCACAAAATGCTGTGATTTTTGCTGTTTTTATGTTTTTTTTTTTAAATCATCCAGATCCAAAACCAAAACATGAAAGGGTGGTTTTGGCAATATCAATCCAGATCCAAAACACGAGCGGGGATCCAGATCCAAAACCAAAACACAACCCGAGTAGTGTCCTACACACATCTCTAGTATTTACCATGTAAAGAATCAATATAACCCACCCAAATCTAAATCTCTCTGAATATGTTACATCTGCCCCATCAACAGTGCAACATGGATTTGCTCAAATGCTTACCTTTTTTGGTGGCTAACAATCCTGAATAACCCCTTTGTATCTAATATGGCAAAGGTTCGACACCTTGCAGGACTTTTGATCACAACTGGGATTGTAAGAATGTATGAAAACTTAAAGTTTGGCCCAGTACTAGGAAGAGATTAGAGGAATCTAGTCATTTTAGAACTTAACATCTTTTAAACCTTATGTGAATGGCCAAGTTTGTAGATACTACATATTACAGAAATACATGTAGCACCAGGGAGGTGCAGTCAGGGGAGGCACTGCCTCACCTGTCAATAATGATTAAATAATATTTAAAAAAAAATGTATTCTGCGTGATTAATATCTGTTTTGTATTATTCTAATCAATTTTGCTGTGGAAATACAGCCAAATTTGTTTGTGAGGCAGCAAGAGCGCTGCCAATCACTTACAATATTGAAAGAGCTGAAGCAGGGGGGCAGGCAGCGGGCAGGGCCAAGCTCTGGGCTGTAAAAGCCCATTGAAAAAAAACATTAGAAGCGGCACTAGTATAAGTGCCTCAGTCAGGGACGGCCACTAGAGGGCGCTGTATGCGATGGAGACAGGCAGCTGTGTCTCCATTTCAGAAAAAAGAGCGACCGCGTTCGCGGGGCGTCTCACAACAGACAGCTCTGTAGCTCTTTGCATACAGAATGTACGGAGGGAGCTGCTGGTTGTGCATGCAGCTCCCTCTGTCCTCAGGCTCACAGGTTCAAAGTTAAGTATCCCTGGAGGCAGCATATTCATGTTAACTAGGAGGGAGTGGTGTGGGGCAGTATTAATGTTCTCTAAGAGGGGGTATTTGGCTGTGGGGGTGTACTAAAGTGTCCCTAGGTGGGGGTGTTGGGGTGTATTGAAATGTCTCTAGGATGTAATGTTCTTTAGAAGAGCCCCTGAGGAAGACCTGTATCGGTTGAAACAGCTGTTGGGCTGTGCTTGTATGTACACTTGTCGCCTTGATATGGAATAAATCTTCTTCGTTTTCTCATCTAAACCGTGAGTGCTGGCTTGTTTTGCTTTTTCCAATGAGCTGGAAAAGCGAGTGCCTTTATATATATATATATATATATATATATACACACACACACACACTCACACACCTTCAGCTCCATATATATATATATATATATATATATATACCCTCCAGCTCCATGCACACACAGTTTTTTTGGGGGGTCCTACTTTCCGAGGAATTCCAATCCAGGGCTGACTGGTTTGAGGGGTGTTTAATGTGATGGCAGGGGGACACCACACCGAGTGTTACCCCCCTGCTGTGGCATTATCCCCCTCGCTAGTTCAGCCTCATGCTGGTTTTGGTTAAGTAAGGGGGAACCTACTTTTTTTAAGTTGGGGGGGCGATTGTGCGTGAATCAGGAGGGCCTCCCTGGCCACTGACTTCACCGCATGTCACTGTGTAGCACATCACTACTTTTCTGGCTAACAATTAAGTAATACAGTGGCTATTGACAGACATTTTATTGGGTAATATTGTGTGGTTACCCTGTTTTGCCTTATTATTGGGGTTACTGGTCCCATTGTTTACTCCAGGACCAGTGCAATAATATCACAGGTAAATTATAAATAAGATTTTCTAATATCTGCAACATACCGCCGTTGCCAAATATAATAAGAGGGGAATTCAAATGTTTGAAAAGTTGGTTGGGTGTCTGTTTTTTCCTGTCTATTAGATAGGAAAAAACAGATACCCAACTGACTTTTCAAACATTTGAATTCCCCCCTAAAAGTGATCTACAGTAACTAACTATTCTTGAGATAACAACAAGGGCAGCCTGCAACCGAATTGGCAAATGTCTTTTTATGGAACATTGTTTATAGTAAACCATGATAAGCTACCCAACAGAGATAGATCTCAACCCCTATAGATATAACATATTAATTAAGCTCATGACAGACATGTGTTGCAAACTTTTTACTGACCTGGCACATCTCAAGATTTGATCATGTATTGCTGGACATAAAGCAGTTGAGACAGGGGCCCTTATTCCGAGTTGTTCACTCGTTATTTTCCTTCACATCGGTGCGATTTTCCGCTAACTGCGCATGCGCAATGTTCACACTGCGGCTGCGCCAAGTAAATTTGCTAAGAAGTTTAGTATTTTACTCACGGCATTACGAGGTTTTTTCTTTGTTCTGGTGATCGTAGTGTGATTGACAGGAAGTGGGTGTTTCTGGGCGGAAACTGGACGTTTTATGGGAGTGTGTTTGAAAAACGCGGGAGTGGCTGGAGAAACGGGGGAGTGTCTGGGCGAACGGTGGGTGTGTTTGTGACGTCAAACCAGGAACGACAAGCACTGAACTGATCGCACTGGAAGAGTAAGTCTCGAGCTACTAAGAAACTGCAAAGAAAATCTTTTCGCAATATTGCGAATACTTCGTTCGCAATTCTGCTAAGCTAAGATACACTCCCAGTAGGCAGCGGCTTAGCGTGTGCAATGCTGCTAAAAGCAGCTTGCGAGCGAACAACTCGGAATGAGGGCCAGGGTGAGGAACCAGTGTAGCAATACAGGGGAGCCTTTTCAGAGGTTTTCACCAAGCCACTCACTAAACCTAGTTTGACAGGGATGCAAACTATACTGAGTTTAGCGCACTATGCTGCATATCATTATTATCATTAGGTAGTGGAGTTAAAAAAATGAATGCTTTGGTGCACTTATGTTTCCTTGAGAAATTATTTGCAACAGCAACCTCCTATTATGGTATGTCACAAGTACAGTATTACAATGCTTCTGGCAATAATGTGCTCTTATCATCTGAAAACTATAGGGTTATGCAAAATATGTAATGCAACTTGAAAATATACGTTATGGTAAGAACAGTATTTCTCCTAAGTCCACAGGATCCATAGGGTAACATTGGGATATGATGAAGCGGCAGCGGATTTGCACCAATCGGTCAAAGCTTTTCAGCCTCCCAGCATGCAACGAGCCCATCCATATATCCCTGCATCCTGGCTCAGGCAAATCAGCTGTATTCCCAAAGCTCAAGGCAGGAGCATCATAGATAGCACTAATCAGGCGAGAAGAACACACATGCACACCCTTCCGTACAAGAAGGAAGAGGTTAGTGAGTAAAAGGATCCTCAAATCAGGTGCGTCAGGGTGGGATCCCTGTGGATCCTGTGGACTTAGGAAAAATACTATTATCAATGGTAAGTTCATACCATAACGTATATTCCTACGGCAGGGTCCACAGGTTATCCACAGGAGAACATTGTGATTTCCCAAAGCAATTTAGTGGTGGGGACGCTCCTGATTGAACAGGAGAATCCTTCGCCCAAATTCAGCATCATGAGAGGCAAAGGTATCCATGGCATAATGTCTAATGAATGTGTTAATGGAAGACCATGTGGCTGCCTTACATATCTGTTCTGCTGAATCACCACATTGTGCTGCCCATGATGGAACTACCTTACGAGTAGAGTGAACAGAGACATTAGCCGGAACAGGGAGATCAGCTTGAGAATATGCTTCTGAACTCGTCATCTGAAGCCACCTTGCCAGTGTCTGCTTCTCCGCAGGCCATCCTCTCTTGTGAAATTCATAGAGAATGAAGAGAGTATCTGTCTTTCTGATGGCAATGGTATGATCCACGTCATGGACTACGTCCAACGATGCATATCCAGAATAGTCCAGACCTTAAGACCGAGACTACAATTTCTTCGTTAAGATGTAATTTAGAAACCACCTTAGGAAGATATCCAGATTTGGTTCAAAGAACTGTTCTATCTGGATAAATAATTCAGAAATGGAGGATGACATAACAATGCCCCTAAATCTAAAATTCTTCTAACTGAAGCAAGGTCAGTAGAAAAATAACTTTAGCTGTCAACCATCTAAGATCCAATCTTTCAAGAGGTTCATTTAGGACAGCCTAAAGGGCCTTTAGGACTAACTTAAATCCCAAGGCACTGTAGGAAGAACAAAAGGAGGTTTAATGTGTTGCATTCTTTGAAAACAATGCGCACATCCTGTAGGTTAACAATTTTCTTTTGGAACCATACAGTCAATGCTGACACTTGTACTCTCAAGGAAGTCGGTCATAACCTTTGTGCATTCATACCTGAAAGAATGCTAAGATTCTGTAAATTCTGAAAACCCAAGAGTCAAAATTTGATCCCTACACCACTGAATATCTTGCCATATTTGGTAAAAAATGTGAACTAAGGAATTTTCCTTGCTCTGAGCATATTTAGAATTACCTGTTGTGAGAGTCCTCTTGCCTTCAGGATGGAAGTCTCGTGAGTCAAAAACATCCGGGTGTTTGTGATAACCATGACCCTGAGACGGTGGATCTGGCTGTTGAAGAAGTATGAATGGAGCATCCATTGACCTCCTCTGTAGATCTGTGTATTAATGTCTTCTGGAAAACGCTGGAGCTGTTAGTATCACAGCACCCTTACCTTGTCTTACCTTTCGTATCACCCTGTATCACCAGGTGATTGGTAGAAACACATGAACAAGATGAAAGTTGACAAGTCCTCCAGAAGATCGCTGCAGGATTTGTTCTTGACCCGTATGCAAAACCTTTGTTGGTCTGACCGGGCAGCATGAGATGTATCTTCGGCAACCCCCATTATCTACCAGAGTTTTTGAGACCTAGGGGTATAAGTCCATACGTTTACCTGAATGGCAAGCTGAGTGAGAAAATGTGCTGCCTAGTTTAAGACTGCTGGAATGATTACTGCGGACAAGGCTGGATAATGAAGTTCTGTCCACCTTAAAGTGTGACTTACCTTCTTCATTATGTTTTGGCTGCGAGATCCTCCCTGATGGTTGAGGTTCAATCTGAATTCATCAAAAGGATATTTTTTGCCTGAATAAATGCCATATATATGGACCGAGGTTCCAATATATTTATTGGCAGGCAACATTTCTTCCTTAGTCCACTGCCCCTGGAAGCAAATCCTTCCTGACACTTCACCCCAGCACCACAGGCTGGCATCCATTGTCAGAGTTGCCATCTGATATACAAAGAAGCCTTCCTTTGTCCAGGATAGGATGTCCAATAACCATCAAGCTATTGATCTCCTAACTTCCAGAGGAAGACCATAATCTGCGCTTTTATTGTCTGATGAAAAACCTTTATACCAAGAAAATATCAGACATTGCAGATGTATCTAATGGAACTAAGTATATTCCATCATGTCCATTGTCTACACCATCAAACCCATCACACGCACTACCGCGTAAATGGATACTGTTTGAATGTGTAGCAACTCCTGAATCCTTAAATTAAGTTTGGATATTTTGTTCAGAGATAGATTGAAATCTGAGTACCCAATTCCAACACAGCCCCCAATTGAGTCCTGCGATGTGACGGAACCAGAACGACCTTGCCCAGTTTATGAGCCAACCATATCTCTGTAACAAGCTATTGTCTGTTATAGATGACAGTGAACAATTCCTGAGACTGTGCCAGGATTATTAAGTCATTGAGGTATGGATTTTTATAAAAAACGTATCTCCTGCTATCAGAGATAAGATGCCATCACTACCCTATTTTGGTCAATACTCTGGAGCTGTGGTCAGCCCAAATGGTAGGGGCTGGAATTGCAGCTGGAGGATAGCAACCTAACATAGTGCTGACAGAACAGTGCTATATGAACATGTGAATAGGCATCCTGACTATTCTAGATTGCCCTAAATCCTCCTGCTCTATGGCAGAAATACTGGAACGTAAATTCTCCATATGAAACCTGAGGCACCCAAAAGTACTTGTTCAGTGCTTTGGAATTGAATATGTGCCAGTATGACCCATTTAGCTTCTGACTAGAAACAGGTTGGAATTAAACCTTGTCCTCATTGTGCAGAAGGAACTGAATTATCACTGCTGCTTGCAAAGCCCTAGTCTTCGTTTCCACAGAAGACAGTTTGTTAAATTTTTTAAATGAGGGTGTTTCCTGAAACCACCTGCAGCACTTGGTATTACCAGGTGGTTTATCATCCAAGTAATAACCAGGACCAACACTGCTTAGCTTCCATGATCAGATAAAATTAGGCATGTCCAGTGTGGTGTGGCTGCAGATCATAACCGTGAGATACCGATTTTTGCACCCATGCATCTGAGGTAGACTGTTGCCAGCACTGTGCAAACTGAAGAAGTCAGCCTCCCACCTTGGGTCCCCCCCAGGTGTAGGCCAGCACCATCAGGCTGATGGCTTAACTTTAGATTTAAAAACCGGTCTTCTGGTAGCCCAATACCTTTTAGTCTTACTAGACTTGTTGGATTGGGACAGTTTGTATTTACCCTTTCCTTTTGCTTTTCCCTGATTCCGAAAGGACTGGAAAGCTGGAAACCAGGCTTGAATTTATGTGTGAAAGTAACCTTCACTTTCTTGGAGTCTGCTTCTGACTCCAAAATACTGTTAATTCTTTACCTAAAGAATATCTCCAGTAAACAAGATAAGACTCCAGAACCTTCCTGGGTTCTGATTCAGTTTACCATGTACAATTACCCATATCCAGGTCCGCTTACTGCTGTCTGTTTGATATGCATATGGAATTTTTGTTTTCCAGATGCCATTGAAAGATCCACTTACGATGCATCCGTTCAGGCTGTGCCTATGTGGCTGAAGCCAAAGCTGGTCTAATGATTGTCCCAGACAAAAATAAAAAAATGGTCTTTAGAAAACCATCGAGTCTCCTATCCATGACATCATTTATTTATGTAGAAAACAAAATTAACGCAGCTTTTCGCAGCAATCTAAGATCTGCAAATCTGCTTAGGGAGCCACCCTTAATAGTCCCCAACTGGATGAGTATAATTGGAATTTCATTACCTGGAATTCTATTCCTACTGGGCGAAACCCAACATAATTTCCATCAGTTGTTTTGGGACGTTTAAACACAGCTGCCTTGGTTTCAAACATAGGCTCTGCTGCTTCTGAGGATAGAATGGCTTAAATAGCACTAATTAGCTCAGATATACACTGAGCTGAAACCTTCCAAAGTGCAATGAGTCCTCAGCTAAACATGTGTAGACTGTGAAGATGTTATATTATGTCTATGAGATTTACTTACCACCGACCTTTGAGCCTGCCTTTGTTAAGAGACCGTCATTCCCTAGGTGAATAACCACAGAATGAAAGGGTTAATAGGATAACTTATTGCTGGTATAGGAGCTGGCGTTACCTGCTCAGCTACATTGGATAATATCTGTACAAAATAGCCCATGAAGGTACAACCAGAGCCTGTGCTTGCCTCATTTACTTAAGAGGCTTTGGAGACAACTAACCATTTAGAAAGAAACATACAGTATTCCTCTTGACCCACAATAGGTTAACCTCATTCTGCAAGACAACATGAATCGAGTGTTGGTGCTGCTGTGGAAAGTGTATTTTCCTCACCCTTGCCACTCTTAAACATGATAAATAAATCACACACCTTTACAGTGTTATTACACAATTTGTGACTATAATCGGGATGCAGTCAATTTATCAACAATCAAAATCCCGACAGCAATTGACTGATGGTCAAAATCCCGGCAAGGTCAAAATTCCAACATGGACAAAATACCGACATTTAAAATACAGACAAGGTCAAAATACCGTCATGTAAAATGTTGACAGGTCAAAATGCCGACATGAGTTTTTCATGCTTTTTTCATTGAAACCGACTTGTTCATACTTTACCATCCCAGTGGACCTGGAGGGAGAATATAATAGTGTGCCGAGCGCAGCGAGGCACCGTGCCCGAAGCAAGGCAAGCGCAGCGGTACACTTATATGGTGTACATGTTGACCTATGTCGACATACACACAAAAAACACTGGAAAACCCACGTCTGTATTTTGGCCTGTCGACATTTTACATGTCGGTATTTTGACCTCGTCTGTATTTTAAATGTCGGTATTTTGTCCATGTTGGTATTTTGACCTTGTTGGGATTTTGACTGTCAGTCAATTGCTGTTGGGATTTCAACCATCCGGATTTTGATTGTAGGTATTTCATACTGATCCCCTATAATCAATTTGTTAAAGTGACATACAATCCGACCCTACCCTGCTTAAAACCAGCATTGAGGATCAGATTACACAGATTTTTAACTAACTGAATTTATAGTAAAGTCAGAAATCACACTAGCAGTCAGTCACAGGTTATACATTAGTATAATAAGCAATATGAGCACATAATCTGCTCCAAATACATTTAAAGTATGTAGGAGAAACATATTACTGCATTACCTTATATAGGAATTTTAAACATATTCAGTTGCACAGCAAAAGAAAACCACAGCAATAGTTATCAGACTCATATGCATCAAGCACTTTATCTAATTATTCGTACTCAAAGGTAGATAGAGACTTAATGCTGTATAGCCCATCCTCAGTAGAGTGGGATACAGGGAGACTCACCCCGCTTCCAGTATCGATCAATACTTTTGTGAACGCTGAGTGGATCCAGATGCTACTAGTGTACACTGCCGTTCCATGAACCTATAGTAAACACAGATGCTCAGTGAACACAGACGCACCAGTCACACAGCCGCCTATGCTGCGACTGGGTCCCCTTCGTATACAGCGTCTCAGATGGAAGCGGGAAAACAGTTCATGAACCGAGGGGAGGGGTGACCAGGAGAGCATCTGACTCCCCACTGCTGACATCAACCCTAGGGATTGCAGCCTCATACTATTCCTGGAGCCTATGATCCCTAAGGCCTAGCGCTGGTGCACCCGAGGTGGCAGCCGCGTCAGCGACTGTTTGGTAGTCTCCTCCCAAAACAGTGCGGCTGTGTCCATATTCCCCTTCTAAGTGGAACCGATGCCTTACCATTTCCCCGTGCTCTGTCCACATCCTGGTAATGTCTGCTGGACCTGCTAGTATATCCGACACAGACACCTGCCGAAACAACACTGTACACGTGGGTAAGCGTTGTCGCGACCCGGCGGAGAGTTGTTGGAGAGACTCTTTCTAAGGTATGTATAAGACGCTTTTTAGAAAGATCACTCAAGAAAAAATAGTAACACTGTAAAAATAAAATAAGAAAGCTTATGGCTGCTAAAAACCAGCAGCCCTCTGACCATGGTCCGACTCCTGCCGCACCAAACAAAAAACTGATTTGCCCGAGCCAGAAGGCAGGGATATATGGATGGGCCCACTGCATGCTGGGAGGCCAAAAAGCTTTGACTGATTGGTGCAAATCCGCTGTTGCTTCATCATATCCCAATGTTATCCAATGGTAATTTGCATGTTTTGAAAATTGTTTTAAGTGGATTAATATCTGTAGTCTGCAAAAACTTATAGTGATTGACTGTGGTTTACAATCCTCACATTTGGTAGTTGATTAACACCTTTTGGTGGAGGGTTGCTGTGTGGGGGAGGGGGTTGTAATCAGAAAGGAAGTGTTTGTAGACTTATTTAGTCAGTATAGCATAGCATAGGACGCCAGGCCTATTAGGATGCTGCAGTGACTAGTATATGAAGTGGCTAGTTATCAAGTGGCAGCTAAAATCAATAGCAGTGTTATACCTGTGTTAAACCGAAGGAAAACAGAAGGCAAACAAACAAGATAACAGAAGGACTGCATTACAACCACAAAACTCTGGAACTTTATGTGGCCTCTTCTCGCCTCTAACATGAGAACACCAAGACCAGGCTTACCACCTCTCTGGCTGAGAACTTCAAGTCTGCCCCTGATCAAGATGAACATGGAACTGTGGGGGAAGAGCACCAGGACCAGGCTCAGCAGGGACATCCCCATTGCTTCTGAGTATGCCACTCACATTCTCCTACCCACCCGTACTAAGATCTGATCAAAATAATGTTATCCCAATTTTACTTCTGCCGCTAACTACCTGCTATTGTTTTTTTTTTCCATTGCTCGCTTCACCCCACCATGTGTTTTTCCTGTAATGTTAACCTCCACTGATTGCACACCTTGCCATTGTGCCCTACATGCAGGGTACATCATACTACTACATAAGCATCAGTTTTCCCATATATGAACTTGGCCCTTGTATGGCTCACCTACCACAGTGTAACCTTCAAAGTGCGCCCAACATGGCTGCCCCATATGGTACACTTGTGGATGGGATGAAAAATACATGGACCTTGTGGTTTTGTTGCAACCCTACTCTAAACTGTAGGACTCTGAAATCACCCCCATTTTGTGTCATCTCTTCTGGGGGTGGACTATTCCACCTTGGGTAATCCTACGCTGAGCGCCCAAGATGGCTGCCACACTTGGTACCTTGTGAGGGTGGAATACACAACCCTTGGAAGTTATTACCCAAAATGCCTACACCAATCCTGCATTATGCTTTCTGTGTGCTTAAGGTTTTCTTTTATGTCTGTGTGGTTTATCTATTGCTGTATTACTTAAATCTTCTGTATTATGTGTATTGTTTTTGATGTCTGTAAAGCAGCTTGAGTCCTGTTGGAGAAAGAGCGCTATATAAATAACATTATTATTATTATTATTATTATTATTATTATTATTATTATAACCTGTGGACCCTGCCAGAGAAAATTATGTTACACATTATTTGGAGCAGTGATTTGCATTTGTCTACCTTTATTACTTGTGCACTATGAGCTACTGGACTTTTCTACTTTGAAATACTACATAATACACAGATAAAAGGTATCTAGGTAGACTTGAGGAATGGTCAAGAATTTAGCAACTACAGTTAAACGCTAAAAAAATTAAAATCATGCACTTGTGTTTTAAAAACCCAAAGGCTAAATATAGTATCAAGGGTACTATAATGGAAACTATTGAGAAGAAAAGGGATCTAGTAGTCACTATTTCAAGTGAGGCTGGGAAGCAATCTAACAAAGCAAGAAGTAATAATGCCACTGTACTAGCCTCATATGGAATACTGTGTACAGTTCTGGAGATCCTATCTCCAGAAAGATATAATTACATTAGAGTACGTAGAAAGAAGGGCAACTAAAATGGTGCATGGTCTACATCACAAAACTTACCTGGAAAGACTAAAAGAGCTTAGCATGTATAGTTTGAAGCAGAGACGGGAAAGGGGGGACGTGATAGAAACTTTCAAATATATCAATGGTTTTAGCAAGGTCCAGGAAGGAAACATTCTTTTAAGGATGAGAAGTATAAGAACACAAGATGGGTGGGTGAAATAGCCTCCTGCCAGAGGTGGCTGAGGCTAAGACAGTAGAGCAATTTAAACATGCTTGGGATAGGCATATGAATATATTTGCAAAGAACTAAGGCTCAAATAGGGTTGAGGTTCCCTAAATGTTAAAAAAGGACAACACTAGATGAGCCAAGTGGTTCTTATTTGCTATCAAATTCTATGCTTCTAGGTTTCTATAAATGCATTCTGTGTTTAGACGTGGGTCCCATCCTTAAGACATTTCATTATGCTATGCAAATAATCCAAAATTCTGAAAAATCCAAAAACCAAAATATTTCTGGTAACATGCATTTTGCATATGGAGACTCAACATGTACTCGGTTTGGTTTAAATAAACTTTTGGTATTCCCCTTTGGAATAAGAAATACATATTTGTGACCTCCCAACATCTTACTGAACAGTTATTACAAGGGATGACAGATTTAACTCAAGCTTGTTTAGATGACATAGGAACTTGAGCTAATATAGGCATGTACAGCACTGGAAAAAATCCAAAGTGCATACCTTAAAACAAATGAATTTAATTTTCACAAAGGTAAGGTTCAATATGTCAGGTATAAAGTAAGAGGGGGAGGCTTGAACACAACACAGTCAAAGTGGTAGTTATTAACACCTGCCCTATTCCTAAAACTTAAAAAAAAGTGTTTACATTCCTATGGGCACCTGGCTTTTAACAGAAATGTCTATGTAATTTTAACACCCCCACTTATATATACTGTATGACAAGAAAAAAAGTACCTTAGGTTGCATGACAGCTATTGATGTACAAAGATTTCAACCAGTTCCAAATTCAGTTGAATTTCAGTGGTCCAAATAGTCTTAAACAACTTCATTGTGCATTCTTTATGGTTCAAAATGTGAGACGCTGTTAATTTTCGCTATTTACTAGTTTGTATTTTTAAAAAACAATTGAAATTTTGAAATCCTAAAAATGCCTTTTTAAATATGAAATATTGAGTGAGAAAATACTTTTTAGAATAAAAAATGGAAAAAAATGGCACTATAACAACATAATAACATTATTATTATTATTATTATTATTATTATTATTATGTTTTAGCACAATTTTTTTCATGTTTTTATTCCATTGTTGTATACTCACTCAATATTTCATATTCAAAAATGCATTTCTCCCATAACACTCAATGCACTAAACAGTTAGAACATTGGCCCTCATTCCGAGTTGTTCGCTCGCAAGCTGCTTTTAGCAGCATTGCACACCCTAAGCCGCCGCCTACTGGGAGTGAATCTTAGCTTATCAAAATTGCGAATGAAAGATTAGCAGAATTGCGAATAGACACTTCTTAGCAGTTTCTGAGTAGCTCCACACTTACTCGGCATCTGCGATCAGTTCAGTCAGTTTCGTTCCTGGTTTGACGTCACAAACACACCCAGCGTTCGCCCAGACACTCCTCCGTTTCTCCAGCCACTCCCGCGTTTTTCCCAGAAACGGTAGCGTTTTTTCAAACACTCCCATAAAACGGCCAGTTTCCGCTCATAAACACCCACTTCCTGTCAATCACATTACGATCACCAGAACGAAGAAAAAACCTTGTAATGCCGTTAGTAAAATACCTAACTACATAGCAAATTTACTTGGCGCAGTCGCACTGCGGACATTGCGCATGCGCATTAGCGACTAATCGCTCCGTTGCGAAAAAAAATAACGAGCGAACAACTCGGAATGACCACCATAATTCACAGGTTTACATTTTCAACACAATAGTAAAAGCATTATATAGAAGTTTACATATTCAAAACTTTTCAGAAACTATGAACGTACTAGGGAGGTTTGGATTTGCTTGAAAAGCAGAGGAGAATATGGAGATAATTCAAAGGTACAATGCCTATTTTGCAGGATTATTCATCCTACCCACCTGATGAAGCAGCCGTTTTAGGTGCACTGCATAGGAACACATTGGGCAGAATAGGTGATACCTGTGACCAATGTCCCATAACAGGAGAGAAAAATACTAGTAAAGACAATGATTATAAAACATAAACTGTAAATAATTTAACAATCCCTCTCTGTCGCCAGCTCCTAGCACCTCTGTTGTTGGAAAGAAGTTGGCTGGTGTAAAAGTTGGCTAGTCTTATGAAAAAGTAAGCTACTGTTGGTACTGTACTGTATAAGGAGCACTGTTTTTGTTGAACAGTTTGTTGGTTGGATGGTTGAATAGATGTTGGTCTATTGCATGGCCAGCTTTTATCAGACCGTAAACATGATCTCAAATGGTAAAAGTAAATAGGTCTATATGTGAAATTTATAGAAATGTGCAATGTGTGTGCACTGCATACCAACTCCAAACCAGATTTATGCTTATCTAATTGATCTTTTGTCCTTCCCATTCTTCTTACATTAGAGGACCTCATATACCAGATATTTACCAAATACACACATAGGGTTACATGTCTGAAAGATATTGTATATACATTCAAATATATTCCAAATAGCTTATCTGGCCTGTTACAATCCCCTCTATTTTTTCTGAAACAATTATTAAAATGTTGACTAGATCTACTAAGCCTTGGAGAGTGATAAACTGTACGTGATAAAGTTCCATCCAATCAGCTCCTAACTGTAATTTTCCAAACACAGCTTGCAATACGGCAGTTAGAAGCTGGTCGGTTGGTACTCATCACCCTGCAATTTGTCACTCTCCAAGGCTTGATAAATCTGGTTTCTAAATATACATTTTGCAGGTATTATTTATGGGTGACAGGCAGAGGCAGCTCCAGAGGTGGGGCTGCAGCACATTACAAAATTCAAATAGGGGAACCACACCAACTGCCACTCCAAACATAGCCACATATTGCCTGCCGGGACTCACTGCCAGAGAGTGTCACTCTCCTATTTGAAATTTGGACTGCACAGCAGCCCAACCTCTGGAGCTGCCACTGGTGACAGGTACTGACCATTTGGGGGAGGTGATGGTATTAAAAATGCAGGTGTGTTGCCACCATTTTCTGGTTGTGTCCTATGCAGAGCAGACACAGCAAATTCGTTCGCAGTTGGACTGGCCCCGGTCTCTTAGTTGAGATGGACATCCTGAGACTCTATTGTGTCACTCAGAAATTTGATGGTACTATATATGTAGATGACCCCGATCCATTTATTGAATTAACGTTAAAGCGAAACTATGAAAAATATAATTAATAATCCAACGAAGTTTAGCACCACATCAGTACAGTTTCACAATTTTGCATCACAAAAGGTTGGGGACATGAAAAATATTTAATATTCAAATTATGAAATGTGATAAACATACCAAAAATGGGGTTACATCTGGTCTCTACGTCAACATTCAATGGGGCACAGGAAAGCGAGGAATGTAAAAGCTTGAGTATTCTAGTGCTGACAGCGTAGCCTCTTTGTGGAAAGGAGAGTCAGATTTTTGTTTATGCAGTGTTTGATGCAACAAAGTTGAGTGTTTAGATTGTGAAATGGTTTTGACATTAATATGTTTGAGAAGTGGTCAAGCCAGAGGTTTGACTAGAACTTCTGAAATGCTAAACTGCTAAAAGCGAACTGCTTAAACTGTGACAATTGGGATCCTATATTCCTACACCTGCGTATATGTGAATAGCCAGAACAACATAAGCCCTTGTTGGAAACCCCAATCTGACAGGAGAAGTGTATTGTGTGGTGCCACATACAGTACATTAGTTAAGCATTCTGTAGAAATTGTCATAAGGACACATTTTATGAATAGTCAGAAGGGAGGCACAGTTTGACATTGAACAAAAATGGGCAAATATAATAGTAATTGATTTGTAGAAGTAGGGGCGATTCTGCTGATACAGGGGTCTATTTACTAAGCCTTGGATGGAGATAAAGTACCAGCCAATCACTGTCTAACTGTGATGTCACAGGCTGGGTTTGAAAAATGACAGTTAGGAGCTGATTGGCTGGTACTTTATCTTCATCCACTTTATCTCCATCCAAGGCTTAGTAAATAGACCCCATAGTCACAAGGCTTAAACCACCAATTAGTTGAGAGGTACTGTGTAAACCAACCTGGTTTTGCCTTAAACCAGGCATGTACAACTGACTATCTCGCTGGAATCTCACAGGTAGGGCTACCATCAGAAATTGTGGGGCCCGGGAATGACAAAATAGGCAGCCCCCTCCCCCCCTGGAAAAAATAAAACAAAACTAAATGTGTATTTAAAAAAAAACATTATATTCCTATGCTCATACGGAGCAGCGCCATATTATGTCCCTTGCACCATATTAAGTCCCCACAGTAGTGCCCCTGAGACCATATTATGCCCTTTGCACCATGTTAAAGGGGTGATTCAGACCTGATCGCTGGGCTACTAACTTGGCTGTCCTGCATTCAGATAGTCGCTGCCTCCAGGGGGAGTGTAAATTCACCGTGTAAGTGTGCGATCCCAAGTGTACACCGAGCCGCAAAAATCCACTTTGTGCAGTCTCTGTGCAGCACTTACTCCTACAGTGCGATGAGAACAGGCTGGTTGGGGCCGGAGTTGATGTCAGACACCCTCCCTGAAAACGCTTGGGCACGGCTGCGTTTTTCCGGACACTCCCAATAAACGGTCAATTACCACCCACAAATGGCCTACACCTGTCAATCACCTTGCAAATGCCCGTGCGATCAAATTTTTTGCACCATCCTGTCGCTGACCACTGATGCCCTTTATTGTTGTCCGACGCGCATGCGCATTGCGGTGCATACGCATGTGCATTTAGTACCTGGTCTGAATCACCCCCTAAGTCCCAATAGTAATATTCCTGACACCATATTATGCCCCACAGTTATGCCCCATCACAATATAATGCCCCACACAGAAATGCCTCTGTCACCATATTATGCCCCACACAGTAATGCCCCTGACACCAAGTTATACCTGTTACCATATTATGCCCCACACAGTAATTATAATAATATATGTTCATTGTCAGGGGTTCTACTCGTTGTCAGGGGATTTTCCCCTCACCCCAATTGTATGCCCATACCTGCCTGCTTCAAATTAAAACTACAGAATACATCCCTACCAAAATGGCCACCGCCTCAGAGGAGACAGTTATTAACGTTACTAGAGTCACCTGCTCTAGTATCTTTAATAAATGTCTTCTCTGAGGTGGTGGCCATTTTGGAAAGGGCATTTTCAATACAGCACCCAATACAGGCCCAAAATTTGACAAAAAAAAGTGTATGTTTGTGTCATCAGTTATGGTCATGCTAATACTTGTATTCAGGGGAGTTTTCAGGTCACATCGCAACACAATGTGACCATAATTTCTCCTTTACCAGCGCCAGTGCACACATGTAGATCCCGCCCTGCGCATGCCTGCCTGGCCAATGGGATCGATGCACCTTCCTTTGTAGCCAGGCTGCAAAGGCAAGGGGTCGTCCACAGTTGCTGCGACCACAATTAAATTGTGGTCGCAGCCACTGGGCAGGATGTCCAGCATGCCGAGTGGCCTTGTTCTGCGATGGGCAGCCACCAACATGTGAAAGAAAGGATTGCAGATTCTTTTAGCAGAATCTGCAATCCAACCTGAATAACCCCCTTAGTACAGAATATCAAGATTATATCAAAGCTTGGAGAGAGATAAAGTGGAGAAAGATGAAGTACCAACCGATCAGCTCTTAACTGTCATTTTTCAAACAGAGCCTATAACATGGCAATTAGGAGCTGATTGGCGGGTACTTTAGCTCTCTGCACTTTATTACTCTCCAAGCATAGGCATTTATATAATGGGTGCAGTGTGGGGTGCACACAAGCCCCTAGGTGTGTGTGTGGGCGGGGGGGTGCTCACACCAGACACACTGCACCTATATAGTATACTTACCTCTCTGGAGTCCCCATTTCCGAGTGATCTACACATGCGCACTGGAGATGTCTTGGGAACACGGCAATTTGGCAATTCTGGCATTTGCCAGAGTCTACTAGCTGCCGGAGAGGAGTGGGCCCGCAACGGAGACTGCATGTGGATCTCCTCCTCACTTCAGGGACGTGCAGTCAGGGGAGGCAGGGGAGGCAGTGCCTCACCTGTCATTTAATGATTAAAATAATACGAAGAACATATTTTTAACACATATTCTGTGTTATGAATATCTCTTTTGTATTATTGTAATCAATTTTGCTTTGCAAATACAGCCAGTTTTGTTTGTGAGGCAGCGAGAGCGCTGCCTCACACTTACAATACTGAAGGAGCTGAAGCCATGAGCGGGCAGGGGGCGGGGACAAGCTACGGGCTGTAAAAGCCCATTGAAAAAAGCATTACAGGCGGCACTAGTATAAGTGCCTCAGCCAGGACCGGCCACTGGAGGGCACTGCAGGAAGCCCAGGAAGCTAATGACGCGACAATGCCTCAGAGGAGCCAGGACCGGGACAGAAGGAAGAAGACAGCCATTCTCAGTAAGTACACAGAAGTACCGGCTGCCAGTACCTGGAACCCCCCGCATTGCCCGAATATTTAATATTAGAGATGGAGACAGGCAGCTGTGCACTGTTTCCATCTCAGAAAAAGCCGCGATCGCGTTCGCGTTCACGGAGCGGCACCAGCAACAGAGCTCTGTAGCTCCCTGCATACAGGATGTCTGGAGGGAGCTGCTGGTTGTGCACGCAGCTCCCTCTGTCCTCGGGCTCACAGTTTCAAAGTCAAGTATCCATGGAGGCAGTGTAATAATGTTAACTAGGAGGGATTGGTGTGGGGGAGTATTAATGTTCTCTAGGCGTCTAAGGGGGTATTGGGCTGTGGGGGTGTACTAAAGTGTCACTAGGAGGGGGTGTTGGGGTGTAGTGAAATGTCTCTAGGATGGGGTGTTGAACTGTGGGGTTGTATTTATGTTTGCTAGGAGGGAATAATGTGTGGGACAGTATTAATGTTCTCTAGGAGAGTTACTGTGGAATGTAGGTGTATTAATGCCATCTGGGGTGGCAATACATTATTGTTGTCTGGGGTATGGGGGTGTCTATTAATGTTATCTTGGCGTGGCCAAACCGTGCCCCCCACGAAAACGCACAGCAGCGATCGGGACGGAATGACCCCCATAGAGTGTGTGTTATCCAGGGGGCTTTGTGGAAGAATCACTGCACTTTCCAGCATAAGGTACAGCACTGGTACAATGTTTCTCCGGGTGTAGTATGACTGACCGGCGGCCAGGAGACCGCCGGTCAGCTTACCGACGCCGGGATCCCAGTGGGGAGGGGCGAGTGCAGCAAGTCCCTTGCGGGCTCGGTGGCGACCGGGTTCTATTCCCACTCTATGGGTGTCGTGGTCACCCACGAGTGGAAATAGTCCCTGTTGGTCGGCATGCCGACCATCGGGATAGTGAGGGGTCGGGATGCTGGAGGAGGTCATGTGACTGTCGGTCTCCCGACCGCCGGTCACATAAATACCACCCTGTTTTTCCTATAGTATCTGGCTTCAAGTGACACATTGTGATTTATTTGTGATTTTGTTTTTAATTTGTATGTATGTTCTATATATTAAAGGTTATATCTATTTTTTTTAACACTGCTGGAACCATCAGAATGCTGTTTTTCTTCAAGCGCAGCCTTTTCTGAAGTGTAATTTTCTTGTAGTTTTATAAACCATACAGAGGGTTTTTTTTCTGAGACGGCTACTGGATTATACAGCTAAGATTATTGAGCGAATAGATTCTTTTCTCTGTCTGCCTGTATGTTAATTTTCCAGCATGGGGCTGATAGTATTGTCATACTTAAGTGAAGGGTTTCTCTCCGCAGCTCAGTGCTCGGATCCCCACAGGCATGGCAGCTAATGCACTGCTGCAGTCTGCTCTTGTACCGCTGAGAGCCTCAGGGGAGTGACCAGATGTCAGCTGCATTAGGGGTTGTCCTTCCGGCACTTACCTGTCTGTAGTGGGAGATGCGAGTAACTGGCCATTCTCAGATGAAAATTATACCTGTCCCACTTCATGTCATGCTGCAGCTGGCTGAGGAACTAGAAGTCCCAGCACACTTTGACTCTGGTTGGACACACCATATATATATATATATATATATATATATACTCAGAGTAGGTGCGGCACTCCAATGATTTTCACACGACCACGTTTTAGAACTACAACGTTTCAATGCCTTTAATCGTACGGCATTTGCATCAGGTAGTACAAAATTAAAATGCCGTACGATTAAAGGCATTGAAACGTTGTGGTTCTAAAACGTGGTCGTGTGAAAATCATTGGAGTGCCGCACCTTCTCTGAATATATGTTTACCCGTCTCGTGAGGGCACCCAGTGTGATTATTTATTCAGTGGCTGTGCCGGACCCTTGCCTCATGTTTTATATATATATATATATATATATATATATATACACAGCAGAATAAACTCTGGCACTTGGATCTGTCCCTGACGCGGGACTGTCTTGCTCAGGTGCCCTCCTCCGTGGACTGCGTCCACCTTAGATACAAACACGAAAAAACGAGGCGGCACTCGGAGTCTTCAAAATAGCAGCAAACTTTGTATTAGTGCAGATCAACGTTTCGGGGTCTCCCCCTTCGTCAGGATTAGTGCAGAATAACAAATAGTGCAAATAAATACCACTCACCCCCAATCAGAACATCCCCGCATGCTGATGTCGCTGGCCGCGACCGCCGGACCTCCGGACTGACGTCACCCGCGTCTCTGCGGAAGTGACGCGCCGGGAGCCCGGCGGGGCGTCCACGGCAACGCACCCTGGTAACGGAGCTGTAAACAAACATTCAATTGAAAAACCCCATGTCTGCCCCTGATCACAACGTGACACATCTACTTAAAGTGCTCACTGCTATATACTGCAGCTTCAAGTTTAAAAACATTCAGTGATAAACAAATATAATACCAGGTTGCTAAACGACATATAATTAATGAAAACGAATATTAAAATGAAAACATGATGCACATGCAAACAGACTGAGAGTTAAAAATGCACATTAATAACCTGCAACAAACCGGCAATTATTGGATACACATATATTTCTTAGTTATTATTGCATCTATCCCCTGGGCCAGGCATCTCATCTTAAATAAAATTAATAAGCCCTAGGTTATCATTAAGACCCACCGGCCTAAGAGTATTAAGCCTATGGATCCACCGAGATTCCAGCTGCAATAGCTTTTTCCCTCTGTTGCCACCTCGCATAGATTCAGGCACATGGTCAATTATTCTATGTTTGAAGGTGGCCATCGTATGTCGGTGCTCCAAAAAGTGTTTGGCCACAGGTTGGTCGCCCTTCCCTGTTGACAGGGCATTCCTAATGGCCAATCGATGCTGTGCCATCCTGATCTTAAACTGGCACTCAGTTTTGCCTATGTAGTATCTGCCGCAAGGGCACATGATGGCATACACCACAAATTTAGTGGTGCAAGTGAGAGGCCATCTAATCGGAAATTTTTTCCCCGAACAAGGGTGCACAATGTGATCGCCCACAGACATGTGCGAACACGTTGTGCACCCGGTGCATTTAAAGGAACCGTTCTTGCATTTCAAAAAATGTTTCGGGTCCTCTCTGAATTTAGCCATGTCTGTTTTAACAAGCATATATTTAATACTGCGCCCCTTCACAAAGGTGGGCATGATACGGTGATGCTTAAACATTGGCAACTCAGGGTCAGAGGTTACCACCGGCCAGAGCTTCTTAATCTGTTTTTGGATATGTTGACTATGTACATTAAACTCGCTCACCCATGGGATTACGTCACCTAACTTTTTCTTCCCTGCAGGGGCCAAGCAGTCAATTCTATTTCTTTTTACTGCCTTATTACGAGCTTGGGTTAAAAGTTTTTGTGGGTACCCCCTAACTCTTAGTCTGGCCTCCATCTCATCCAGTTGTCTGTCCCTTTCCTGAAGATTGCTGTTGATTCTACATACTCTTAATAATTGGGCATAAGGAACGCCCCTGACCGTGGGGCTTGGATGACAGCTATCATACCTCAAGATTGTATTGCGGTCAGTTGGTTTTTTGTATAAGGATGTGGCCAACTTACCATCCCTGATTTTAATGTTCAAATCCAGAAAACAGATCTCATCTGGACTACTACTCAATGTTAATTTAACAGGGCTATCAGTGGCATTATGTGCCTCAATCATCTTGGCCAAATCTGTTACATCTCCATGCCACATTAGCAACAAGTCGTCTATGTATCTAAAATACAGAAACAGTCTACTAGACACTGACCTGTTGGTAAAGAACAAACTACGTTCGACCTCCCACATAAAGGCATTGGCAAACGAGGGTGCCACGGAAGATCCCATGGCACACCCCGTTTGCTGCCTGTAGAACTGCCCATCAAAGCTAAAGAAATTGTGGGTGAGGGTAAATTCAAGCAATATCATAAAGAAATCAATGTCGGGGCCATCATATAAGCTATTCCCAGTAATCAAATGATGGACAGCCTGCATCCCCTGCCCATGGGGGATGCAGGTATATAAACTGGTGACATCGATCGTAGCTAGCGAAATATCTAAAGGAATGACGTCGAGTGACGCAAACTTTTGCAGTAAAGTGGTGGAATCTTTGAGGTGAGTGAAAGTACCCTGTACACAGGGCTGCAGATAACTATCCAGAAAGATGGCCACCGGTTCACACAGAGACCCACGGGCAGAGATGATCGGTCTGCCCGGGGGTCTCTGTGCGTCTTTGTGAATTTTTGGTATGATGTAGAACAAGGGAGACACGGGATGTTCCAGCAGTAATTTATCGGAAATCTCCGTGGAGATAATGTCCTCATCCTTAGCCTGCTGTAAAATACATTGTAGTTCAGCCTGGTAGACCGCCGACGGATCATGTGGGAGCCTGCAATAGGTAGCTTCATCGCTGAGCAAATTCAAAAAAGAAAAGCTTTCTAAAGTACAGCTTGACTACACCTTCCATCGAGTGTACCCATGGTGGGAGGGCCCAAGGACAATTCCATCTTGCACCTCTTTTTTCTTTCATTTTTCTTTGCATCATGTGCTGTTTGGGGACAATTTTTTTGAAGTGCCATCCTGCCTGACACTGCAGTGCCACTCCTAGATGGGACAGGTGTTTGTGTCGGCCACTTGTGTCGCTTAGCTTAGCCATCCAGCGACCTTGGTGCGCCTCTTTTTTTCTTTGCATCATGTGCTGTTTGGGGACAATTCTTTTGAAGTGCCATCCTGCCTGACACTGCAGTGCCACTCCTAGATGGGCCTGGTGTTTGTGTCGGCCACTTGTGTCGCTTAGCTTAGCCATCCAGCGACCTCGGTGCAAATTATAGGACTAAAATAATATTGTGATATGTTCAGAATAGACTGGAAATTAGTGATGTGCACCGGACATTTTTCAGGTTTAGTGTTTTGGTTTTGGATTCGGTTCCGTGGCCCTGTTTTGGATTCGGACGCGTTTTGGCATAACCTCACCGAAATTTTTTTGTCGGATTCGGGTGTGTTTTGGATTCGGGTGTTTTTTTTCAAAAAACCCTAAAAAACAGCTTAAATCATAGAATTTGGGGGTCATTTTGATCCCATCGTATTAATAACCTCAATAACCATAATTTTCACTGATTTCCAGTCTATTCTGAACACCTCACACCTCACACCTCACAATATTATTTTTAGTCCTAAAATTTGCACCGAGGTCGCTGGATGGTTAAGATAAGCGACACAAGTGGCGACACAAACACCTGGCCCATCTAGGAGTGGCACTGCAGTGTCAGGCAGGATGGCACTCCAAAAAATTGTCCCCAAACAGCACATGATGCAAAGAAAAAAAGAGGCGCACCAAGGTGGCTGTGTGACTAAGGTAAGCGACACAAGTGTCCGACACAAACACCTGGCCCATCTAGGAGTGGCACTGCAGTGTCAATCAAGACAGGATGGCACTTCCAAATAATTGTCCCCAAACAGCACATGATGCAAAGAAAAAAAGAGGCGCACCAAGGTGGCTGTTTGACTAAGCTAAGCGACACAAGTGTCCGACACAAACACCTGGCCCATCTAGGAGTGGCACTGCAGTGTCAATCAAGACAGGATGGCACTTCCAAAAAATTGTCCCCAAACAGCACATGATGCAAAGAAAAAAAAAGGCGCACCAAGGTCGCTGTGTGACTAAGCTAAGCGACACAAGTGGCCGACACAAACACCTGGCCCATCTAGGAGTGACACTGCAGTGTCAGGCAGGATGGCACTTCCAAAAAATTGTCCCCAAACAGCACATGATGCAAAGAAAAAAAGAGGCGCACCAAGGTGGCTGTGTGACTAAGCTAAGCGACACAAGTGTCCGACACAAACACCTGGCCCATCTAGGAGTGGCACTGCAGTGTCAATCAAGACAGGATGGCACTTCCAAATAATTGTCCCCAAACAGCACATATTGCAAAGAAAAAAAGAGGCGCACCAAGGTGGCTGTGTGACTAAGCTAAGCGACACAAGTCTCCGACACAAACACCTGGCCCATCTAGGAGTGGCACTGCAGTGTCAATCAAGACAGGATGGCACTTCCAAAAAATTGTCCCCAAACAGCACATGATGCAAAGAAAAATGAAAGAAAAAAGAGGTGCAAGATGGAATTGTCCTTGGGCCCTCCCACCCACCCTTATGTTGTATAAACAGGACATGCACACTTTAACGAACCCATCATTTCAGCGACAGGGTCTGCCACACGACTGTGACTGAAATGACTGGTTGGTTTGTGCCCCCACCAAAAAAGAAGCAATCAATCTCTCCTTGCACAAACTGGCTCTACAGAGGCAAGATGTCCACCTCATCATCATCCTCCGATTCCTCACCCCTTTCACTGTGTACATCCCCCTCCTCACAGATTATTAATTCGTCCCCACTGGAATCCACCATCTCAGGTCCCCGTGTACTTTCTGGAGGCAATTGCTGCTGGTGAATGTCTCCACGGAGGAATTGATTATAATTAATTTTGATGAACATCATCTTCTCCACATTTTCTGGAAGTAACCTCGTACGCCGATTGCTGACAAGGTGAGCGGCTGCACTAAACACTCTTTTGGAGTACACACTGGAGGGAGGGCAACTTAGGTAGAATAAAGCCAGTTTGTGCAAGGGCCTCAAAATTGCCTCTTTTTCCTGCCAGTATACGTACGGACTGTCTGACGTGCCTACTTGGATGCGGTCACTCATATAATCCTCCACCATTCTTTCCATGGTGAGAGAATCATATGCAGTGACAGTAGACGACATGTCAGTAATCATTGGCAGGTCCTTCAGTCCGGACCAGATGTCAGCACTCGCTCCAGACTGCCCTGCATCACCGCCAGTGGGTGGGCTCGGAATTCTTAGCCTTTTCCTCGCACCCCCAGTTGCAGGAGAATGTGAAGGAGGAGATGTTGACGGGTCACATTCCGCTTGACTTGACAATTTTCTCACCAGCAGGTCTTTGAACCTCTGCAGACTTGTGTCTGCCGGAGAGATGCAACGTAGGTTTTAAATCTAGGATCGAGCACGGTGGCCAAAATGTAGTGCTCTGATTTCAACAGATTGACCACCCGTGAATCCTGGTTAAGCGAATTAAGGGCTCCATCCACAAGTCCCACATGCCTAGCGGAATCGCTCTGTTTTTGCTCCTTCTTCAATGTCTCCAGCTTCTTCTGCAAAAGCCTGATGAGGGGAATAACCTGACTCAGGCTGGCAGTGTCTGAACTGACTTCACGTGTGGCAAGTTCAAAGGGTTGCAGAACCTTGCACAACGTTGAAATCATTCTCCACTGCGCTTGAGTCAGGTGCATTCCCCCTCCTTTGCCTATATCGTGGGCAGATGTATAGGCTTGAATGGCCTTTTGCTGCTCCTCCATCCTCTGAAGCATATAGAGGGTTGAATTCCACCTCGTTACCACCTCTTGCTTCAGATGATGGCAGGGCAGGTTCAGGAATGTTTGGTGGTGCTCCAGTCTTCTGTACGCGGTGCCTGAATGCCGAAAGTGGCCCGCAATTCTTCGGGCCACCGACAGCATCTCTTGCACGCCCCTGTCGTTTTTTAAATAATTCTGCACCACCAAATTCAATGTATGTGCAAAACATGGGACGTGCTGGAATTTGCCCAGATGTAATGCACGCACAATATGGCTGGCGTTGTCCGATGTCACAAATCCCCAGGAGAGTCCAATTGGGGTAAGCCATTCTGCGATGATCTTCCTCAGTTGCCGTAAGAGGTTGTCAGCTGTGTGCCTATTCTGGAAAGCGGTGATACAAAGCGTAGCCTGCCTAGGAACGAGTTGGCGTTTGCGAGATGCTGCTACTGGTGCCGCCGCTGCTGTTCTTGCTGTGGGAGGCAATACATCTACCCAGTGGGCTGTCACAGTCATATAGTCCTGAGTCTGCCCTGCTCCACTTGTCCACATGTCCGTGGTTAAGTGGACATTGGGTACAACTGCATTTTTTAGGACACTGGTGAGTCTTTTTCTGAGGTCTGTGTACATTTTCGGTATCGCCTGCCTAGAGAAATGGAACCTAGATGGTATTTGGTAGCGGGGACACAGTACCTCAATCAAGTCTATAGTTGCCTCTGAATTAACGATGGATACCGGAACCACGTTTCTCACCGCCCAGGCTGCCAAGGCCTGAGTTATCTGCTTTGCAGCAGGATGACTGCTGTGATATTTCATCTTCCTCGCAAAGGACTGTTGGACAGTCAATTGCTTACTGGAAGTAGTACAAGTGGTCTTCCGACTTCCCCTCTGGGATGACGATCGACTCCCAGTAGCAACAACAGCAGCGCCAGCAGCAGTAGGCGTTACACTCAAGGATGCATCGGAGGAATCCCAGGCAGGAGAGGACTCGTCAGACTTGACAATAACATGGCCTGCAGGACTATTGGCTTTCCTGGGTAAGGAGGAAATTGACACTGAGGGAGTTGGTGGTGTGGTTTGCAGGAGCTTGGTTACAAGAGGAAGGGATTTAGTGGTCAGTGGACTGCTTCCGCTGTCACCCAAAGTTTTTGAACTTGTCACTGACTTATGATGAATGCGCTGCAGGTGACGTATAAGGTAGGATGTTCCGAGGTGGTTAACGTCCTTACCCCTACTTATTACAGCTTGACAAAGGCAACACACGGCTTGACACCTGTTGTCCGCATTTGTGTTGAAATAATTCCACACCGAAGAGCTGATTTTTTTTGTATTTTGACCAGGCATGTCAATGGCCATATTCGTCCCACGGACAACAGGTGTCTCCCCGGGTGCCTGACTTAAACAAACCACCTCACCATCAGAATCCTCCTTGTCAATTTCCTCCCCAGCGCCAGCAACACCCATATCCTCATCCTGGTGTACTTCAACAGTGACATCTTCAATTCGATTATCAGGAACTGGACTGCGGGTGCTCCTTCCAGCACTTGCAGGGGGCGTGCAAATGGTGGAAGGCGCAAGCTCTTCCCGTCCAGTGTTGGGAAGGTCAGGCATCACAACCGACACAATTGGACTCTCCTTGGGGATTTGTGATTTAGAAGAACGCACAGTTCTTTGCTGTGCTTTTGCCAGCTTAAGTCTTTTCATTTTTCTAGCGAGAGGATGAGTGCTTCCATCCTCATGTGAAGCTGAACCACTAGCCATGAACATAGGCCAGGGCCTCAGCCGTTCCTTGCCACTCCGTGTCGTAAATGGCATATTGGCAAGTTTACACTTCTCCTCAGACGATTTTAATTTTGATTTTTGGGTCATTTTACTGAACTTTTTTTTTTGGGAATTTACATGCTCTCTACTATGACATTGGGCATCGGCCTTGGCAGACGATGTTGATGGCATTTCATCATCTCGGCCATGACTAGTGGCAGCAGCTTCAGCACGAGGTGGAAGTGGATCTTGATCTTTCCCTATTTTAACCTCCACATTTTTGTTTTACATTTTTTAATGTGTGGAATTATTTGCCAGTATCAATTCCAATGGCCTACTACTATATTTACTGCGCACAACTGAAATGCACCACAGGTATAGAATGTAGATGGATAGTATACTTAATGGATGACGACACAGAGGTAGGTACAGCAGTGGCCTACCGTACTGCTATATATAGTATACTGGTGGACACTGTCAGCAAACTGCAAAACTAAAATGCACCACAGGTATAGAATGTAGATGGATAGTATACTTAATGGATGACGACACAGAGGTAGGTACAGCAGTGGCCTACCGTACTGCTATATATAGTATACTGGTGGACACTGTCAGCAAACTGCAAAACTAAAATGCACCACAGGTATAGAATGTAGATGGATAGTATACTTAATGGATGACGACACAGAGGTAGGTACAGCAGTGGCCTACCGTACTGCTATATATAGTATACTGGTGGACACTGTCAGCAAACTGCAAAACTAAAATGCACCACAGGTATAGAATGTAGATGGATAGTATACTTAATGGATGATGAGTGACAACACAGAGGTAGGTACAGCAGTGGCATACCGTACTGCTATATATAGTATACTGGTGGACACTGTCAGCAAACTGCAAAACTAAAATGCACCACAGGTATAGAATGTAGATGGATAGTATACTTAATGGATGGCGAGTGACGACACAGAGGTAGGTACAGCAGTGGCCTACTGTACTGCTATATATAGTATACTGGTGGACACTGTGTCAGCAAACTGCAAAACTAAAATGCACCACAGGTATAGAATGTAGATGGATAGTATACTTAATGGATGACGACACAGAGGTAGGTACAGCAGTGCACTCTGCACTGTACTCCTTCTATATAATATTAATTATACTGGTGGTCCCCAGTCCCCACAATATAGCAGCACACTGAGCACAGATATGGAGTGTTTTTCAGGCAGACAACGTATATTGGTGGTCACTGTCAGCAAAACTCTGCACTGTACTCCTGCTATAGCTGCTCCCCAGTCCCCACAATTAAGCAGTGTGAGCACTCAGCACAGATATATTATGCAGCACACTGAGCACAGATATGGTATGGAGCGTTTTTTTCAGGCAGAGAACGGATAAAAACTGGTGGTCACTTATCAGCAAAACTCTGCACTGTACTCCTCCTAACAGCTGCTCCCCAGTCCTCCCCACAATTAAGCAACAAACCAATCAACTTCAACAATAAACGGAGAGGACGCCAGCCACGTCCTCTCCCTTTCATCTCCAATGCACGAGTGAAAATGGCGGCGACACGCGGCTGCTTATATAGAATCCAAATCTCGCGAGAATCCGACAGCGGGATGATGACGTTCGGGTGCGCTCGGGTTAGCCGAGCAAGGCAGGAAGGTTCGAACCTGCCTCGGACTAGAGATGAGCGCCTGAAATTTTTCGGGTTTTGTGTTTTGGTTTTGGGTTCGGTTCCGCGGCCGTGTTTTGGGTTCGAACGCGTTTTGGCAAAACCTCACCGAATTTTTTTTGTCGGATTCGGGTGTGTTTTGGATTCGGGTGTTTTTTTCAAAAAACACTAAAAAACAGCTTAAATCATTGAATTTGGGGGTCATTTTGATCCCAAAGTATTATTAACCTCAAAAACCATAATTTACACTCATTTTCAGTCTATTCTGAATACCTCACACCTCACAATCTTATTTTTAGTCCTAAAATTTGCACCGAGGTCGCTGTGTGAGTAAGATAAGCGACCCTAGTGGCCGATACAAACACCGGGCCCATCTAGGAGTGGCACTGCAGTGTCACGCAGGATGTCCCTTCCAAAAAACCCTCCCCAAACAGCACATGACGCAAAGAAAAAAAGAGGCGCAATGAGGTAGCTGTGTGAGTAAGATTAGCGACCCTAGTGGCCGACACAAACACCGGGCCCATCTAGGAGTGGCACTGCAGTGTCACGCAGGATGTCCCTTCCAAAAAACCCTCCCCAAACAGCACATGACGCAAAGAAAAAAAGAGGCGCAATGAGGTAGCTGACTGTGTGAGTAAGATTAGCGACCCTAGTGGCCGACACAAACACCGGGCCCATCTAGGAGTGGCACTGCAGTGTCACGCAGGATGTCCCTTCCAAAAAACCCTCCCCAATCAGCACATGATGCAAAGAAAAAGAAAAGAAAAAAGAGGTGCAAGATGGAATTGTCCTTGGGCCCTCCCACCCACCCTTATGTTGTATAAACAAAACAGGACATGCACACTTTAACCAACCCATCATTTCAGTGACAGGGTCTGCCACACGACTGTGACTGATATGACGGGTTGGTTTGGACCCCCCCCAAAAAAGAAGCAATTAATCTCTCCTTGCACAAACTGGCTCTACAGAGGCAAGATGTCCACCTCATCTTCACCCTCCGATATATCACCGTGTACATCCCCCTCCTCACAGATTATCAATTCGTCCCCACTGGAATCCACCATCTCAGCTCCCTGTGTACTTTGTGGAGGCAATTGCTGCTGGTCAATGTCTCCGCGGAGGAATTGATTATAATTCATTTTAATGAACATCATCTTCTCCACATTTTCTGGATGTAACCTCGTACGCCGATTGCTGACAAGGTGAGCGGCGGCACTAAACACTCTTTCGGAGTACACACTTGTGGGAGGGCAACTTAGGTAGAATAAAGCCAGTTTGTGCAAGGGCCTCCAAATTGCCTCTTTTTCCTGCCAGTATAAGTACGGACTGTGTGACGTGCCTACTTGGATGCGGTCACTCATATAATCCTCCACCATTCTATCAATGTTGAGAGAATCATATGCAGTGACAGTAGACGACATGTCCGTAATCGTTGTCAGGTCCTTCAGTCCGGACCAGATGTCAGCATCAGCAGTCGCTCCAGACTGCCCTGCATCACCGCCAGCGGGTGGGCTCGGAATTCTGAGCCTTTTCCTCGCACCCCCAGTTGCGGGAGAATGTGAAGGAGGAGATGTTGACAGGTCGCGTTCCGCTTGACTTGACAATTTTGTCACCAGCAGGTCTTTCAACCCCAGCAGACCTGTGTCTGCAGGAAAGAGAGATCCTAGGTAGGCTTTAAATCTAGGATCGAGCACGGTGGCCAAAATGTAGTGCTCTGATTTCAACAGATTGACCACCCGTGAATCCTTGTTAAGCGAATTAAGGGCTGCATCCACAAGTCCCACATGCCTAGCGGAATCGCTCCCTTTTAGCTCCTTCTTCAATGCCTCCAGCTTCTTCTGCAAAAGCCTGATGAGGGGAATGACCTGACTCAGGCTGGCAGTGTCTGAACTGACTTCACGTGTGGCAAGTTCAAAGGGCATCAGAACCTTGCACAACGTTGAAATCATTCTCCACTGCACTTGAGACAGGTGCATTCCACCTACTATATCGTGCTCAATTGTATAGGCTTGAATGGCCTTTTGCTGCTCCTCCAACCTCTGAAGCATATAGAGGGTTGAATTCCACCTCGTTACCACTTCTTGCTTCAGATGATGGCAGGGCAGGTTCAGTAGTTTTTGGTGGTGCTCCAGTCTTCTGTACGTGGTGCCTGTACGCCGAAAGTGTCCCGCAATTTTTCTGGCCACCGACAGCATCTCTTGCACGCCCCTGTCGTTTTTTTAAAAATTCTGCACCACCAAATTCAAGGTATGTGCAAAACATGGGACGTGCTGGAATTTGCCCATATTTAATGCACACACAATATTGCTGGCGTTGTCCGATGCCACAAATCCACAGGAGAGTCCAATTGGGGTAAGCCATTCCGCGATGATCTTCCTCAGTTGCCGTAAGAGGTTTTCAGCTGTGTGCGTATTCTGGAAAGCGGTGATACAAAGCGTAGCCTGCCTAGGAAAGAGTTGGCGTTTGCGAGATGCTGCTACTGGTGCCGCCGCTGCTGTTCTTGCGGCGGGAGTCCATACATCTACCCAGTGGGCTGTCACAGTCATATAGTCCTGACCCTGCCCTGCTCCACTTGTCCACATGTCCGTGGTTAAGTGGACATTGGGTACAACTGCATTTTTTAGGACACTGGTGAGTCTTTTTCTGACGTCCGTGTACATTCTCGGTATCGCCTGCCTAGAGAAGTGGAACCTAGATGGTATTTGGTAACGGGGGCACACTGCCTCAATAAATTGTCTAGTTCCCTGTGAACTAACGGCGGATACCGGACGCACGTCTAACACCAACATAGTTGTCAAGGACTCAGTTATCCGCTTTGCAGTAGGATGACTGCTGTGATATTTCATCTTCCTCGCAAAGGACTGTTGGACAGTCAATTGCTTACTGGAGTAGTACAAGTGGGCTTACGACTTCCCCTCTGGGATGACCATCGACTCCCAGCGGCAACAACAGCAGCGCCAGCAGCAGTAGGCGTTACACGCAAGGATGCATCGGAGGAATCCCAGGCAGGAGAGGACTCGTCAGAATTGCCAGTGACATGGCCTGCAGGACTATTGGCATTCCTGGGGAAGGAGGAAATTGACACTGAGGGAGTTGGTGGGGTGGTTTGCGTGAGCTTGGTTACAAGAGGAAGGGATTTACTGGTCAGTGGACTGCTTCCGCTGTCACCCAAAGTTTTTGAACTTGTCACTGACTTATTATGAATGCGCTGCAGGTGACGTATAAGGGAGGATGTTCCGAGGTGGTTAACGTCCTTACCCCTACTTATTACAGCTTGACAAAGGGAACACACGGCTTGACACCTGTTGTCCGCATTTCTGGTGAAATACTTCCACACCGAAGAGCTGATTTTTTTGGTATTTTCACCTGGCATGTCAACGGCCATATTCCTCCCACGGACAACAGGTGTCTCCCCGGGTGCCTGACTTAAACAAACCACCTCACCATCAGAATCCTCCTGGTCAATTTCCTCCCCAGCGCCAGCAACACCCATATCCTCCTCATCCTGGTGTACTTCAACACTGACATCTTCAATCTGACTATCAGGAACTGGACTGCGGGTGCTCCTTCCAGCACTTGCAGGGGGCGTGCAAATGGTGGAAGGCGCATGCTCTTCACGTCCAGTGTTGGGAAGGTCAGGCATCGCAACCGACACAATTGGACTCTCCTTGTGGATTTGGGATTTCGAAGAATGCACAGTTCTTTGCTGTGCTGCTTTTGCCAGCTTGAGTCTTTTCATTTTTCTAGCGAGAGGCTGAGTGCTTCCATCCTCATGTGAAGCTGAACCACTAGCCATGAACATAGGCCAGGGCCTCAGCCGTTCCTTGCCACTCCGTGTGGTAAATGGCATATTGGCAAGTTTACGCTTCTCCTCCGACAATTTTATTTTAGGTTTTGGAGTCCTTTTTTTACTGATATTTGGTGTTTTGGATTTGACATGCTCTGTACTATGACATTGGGCATCGGCCTTGGCAGACGACGTTGCTGGCATTTCATCGTCTCGGCCATGACTAGTGGCAGCAGCTTCAGCACGAGGTGGAAGTGGATCTTGATCTTTCCCTAATTTTGGAACCTCAACATTTTTGTTCTCCATATTTTAATAGGCACAACTAAAAGGCACCTCAGGTAAACAATGGAGATGGATGGATTGGATACTAGTATACAATTATGGACGGGCTGCCGAGTGCCGACACAGAGGTAGCCACAGCCGTGAACTACCGCACTGTACTGTGTCTGCTGCTAATATATAGACTGGTTGATAAAGAGATAGTATACTCGTAACTAGTATGTATGTATAAAGAAAGAAAAAAAAACCACGGTTAGGTGGTATATACAATTATGGACGGGCTGCCGAGTGCCGACACAGAGGTAGCCACAGCCGTGAACTACCGCACTGTACTGTGTCTGCTGCTAATATAGACTGGTTGATAAAGAGATAGTATACTCGTAACTAGTATGTATGTATAAAGAAAGAAAAAAAAACCACGGTTAGGTGGTATATACAATTATGGACGGGCTGCCGAGTGCCGACACAGAGGTAGCCACAGCCGTGAACTACCGCACTGTACTGTGTCTGCTGCTAATATATAGACTGGTTGATAAAGAGATAGTATACTCGTAACTAGTATGTATGTATAAAGAAAGAAAAAAAACCACGGTTAGGTGGTATATACAATTATGGACGGGCTGCCGAGTGCCGACACAGAGGTAGCCACAGCCGTGAACTACCGCACTGTACTGTGTCTGCTGCTAATATATAGACTGGTTGATAAAGAGATAGTATACTCGTAACTAGTATGTATGTATAAAGAAAGAAAAAAAAACCACGGTTAGGTGGTATATACAATTATGGACGGGCTGCCGAGTGCCGACACAGAGGTAGCCACAGCCGTGAACTACCGCACTGTACTGTGTCTGCTGCTAATATATAGACTGGTTGATAAAGAGATAGTATACTCGTAACTAGTATGTATGTATAAAGAAAGAAAAAAAAAACACGGTTAGGTGGTATATACAATTATGGACGGGCTGCCGAGTGCCGACACAGAGGTAGCCACAGCCGTGAACTACCGCACTGTACTGTGTCTGCTGCTAATATATAGACTGGTTGATAAAGAGATAGTATACTCGTAACTAGTATGTATGTATAAAGAAAGAAAAAAAAACCACGGTTAGGTGGTATATACAATTATGGACGGGCTGCCGAGTGCCGACACAGAGGTAGCCACAGCCGTGAACTACCGCACTGTACTGTGTCTGCTGCTAATATATAGACTGGTTGATAAAGAGATAGTATACTCGTAACTAGTATGTATGTATAAAGAAAGAAAAAAAAACCACGGTTAGGTGGTATATACAATTATGGACGGGCTGCCGAGTGCCGACACAGAGGTAGCCACAGCCGTGAACTACCGCACTGTACTGTGTCTGCTGCTAATATAGACTGGTTGATAAAGAGATAGTATACTCGTAACTAGTATGTATGTATAAAGAAAGAAAAAAAAACCACGGTTAGGTGGTATATACAATTATGGACGGGCTGCCGAGTGCCGACACAGAGGTAGCCACAGCCGTGAACTACCGCACTGTACTGTGTCTGCTGCTAATATAGACTGGTTGATAAAGAGATAGTATACTACTAATATTATATATACTGGTGGTCAGGTCACTGGTCACTAGTCACACTGGCAGTGGCACTCCTGCAGCAAAAGTGTGCACTGTTTAATTTTAATATAATATTATGTACTCCTGGCTCCTGCTATAACCTATAACTGGCACTGCAGTAGTGCTCCCCAGTCTCCCCCACAATTATAAGCTGTGTGAGCTGAGCAGTCAGACAGATATATAATATATATAGATGATGCAGCACACTGGCCTGAGTCTGAGCAGTGCACACAGATATGGTATGTGACTGACTGAGTCACTGTGTGTATCGCTTTTTTCAGGCAGAGAACGGATATATTAAATAAACTGCACTGTGTGTCTGGTGGTCACTCACTATATAATATATTATGTACTCCTGGCTCCTGCTATAACCTATAACTGGCACTGCAGTAGTGCTCCCCAGTCTCCCCCACAATTATAAGCTGTGTGAGCTGAGCAGTCAGACAGATATATATAATATTATATATAGATAATAGATGATGCAGCACACTGGCCTGAGCCTGAGCAGTGCACACAGATATGGTATGTGACTGAGTCACTGTGTGCTGTGTATCGCTTTTTTCAGGCAGAGAACGGATTATAAATAAAACTGGTGGTCACTATCAGCAAAACTCTGCACTGTACTGAGTACTCCTAATGCTCCCCAAAATTAGTAAATCAAGTGTCTCTCTAATCTATTCTAAACGGAGAGGACGCCAGCCACGTCCTCTCCCTATCAATCTCAATGCACGTGTGAAAATGGCGGCGACGCGCGGCTCCTTATATAGAATCCGAGTCTCGCGATAGAATCCGAGCCTCGCGAGAATCCGACAGCGTCATGATGACGTTCGGGCGCGCTCGGGTTAACCGAGCAAGGCGGGAAGATCCGAGTCGCTCGGACCCGTGAAAAAAAACATGAAGTTCTGGCGGGTTCGGATTCAGAGAAACCGAACCCGCTCATCTCTACCTCGGACCCGTGTAAAAAGGGAGAAGTTCGGGGGGGTTCGGTTTCCGAGAAACCGAACCCGCTCATCACTACTGGAAATTAGTGGAAATTATGGTAATTGAGGTTAATAATACTATGGGATCAAAATGACCACCACATTCTATGATTTAAGCTGTTTTTAGGGTTTTTTGTAAAAAACACCCAAATCCAAAACACACCCGAATCCGACAAAAAAATTTCGGTGAGGTTTTGCCAAAACGCGTCCGAATCCAAAACACGGCTGCGGAACCGAATCCAAAACCAAAACACAAAACCCGAAAAATGTCTGGTGCACATCACTAGTTTTAATCATTATTGACAGGGGAGGTACTGCCTCCCCTGCCTCCCCTGACTGCAAGTCCCTGGAGGGGGGGTGACACACAGGACAGGAGGAGATCTGTTAATATTGCCGGTGACACTGGCTGTCACAGTGTGACAGGTACAGTGACAGCCAGCAGCAACACGGCACATCAGCAAGATAGCAGAACGGGGAGAGCGCCTCTCCATCCTGGCGCCTCCCTGCTTTGCAGACCTTGCTGAACGGTTAGAATGGCAGAGAGAGTTAGATTTGGGTGGGGTGTGTTCAAACTGAAATCTAAATTGCAGTGTAAAAATATAGCAGCCAGTATTTACCCTGCACATAAATAAAATAACCCACCCACATCTAACTCTCTCTGCACATGTTATATCTGTCCCCCACCTGCAGTGCACATGGGTGGTCATTCCGAGTTGTTCGCTCGCTACTGCTTTTAGCAGCATTGCACACGCTAAGCCGCCGCCCTCTGGGAGTGTATCTTAGTTTAGCAGAATAGCGAACAAAAGATTAGCAGAACTGCTACTAAATAATTCTTTGCAGTTTCTGAGTAGCTCCAGACCTACTCCTAGATTGCGATCAGCTCGGTTCGTTTAGTTCCTGGTTTGACGTCACAAACACGCCCTGCGTTCAGCTAGCCACTCCCCCGTTTCCCCAGCCACTCCTGCGTTTTTACCTGCCACGCCTGCCTTTTTTAGCACACTCCCTGAAAACGCCATGTTGCCGCCCAGAAACACCCACTTCCTGTCAATTACACTACGATCACTCAAGCGTTGAAAAAACGTTGCTCGAGCTTGTGTAAAACTACTAAGTTTTGTGTTAAATAACTAAGCGCATGCGCGCTGCGTACCATGCGCATCCGCATTTTCCACC
Organism: Pseudophryne corroboree; assembly: GCF_028390025.1. Classification (NCBI taxonomy): domain Eukaryota; kingdom Metazoa; phylum Chordata; class Amphibia; order Anura; family Myobatrachidae; genus Pseudophryne; species Pseudophryne corroboree. The sequence continues at coordinate 124,154,588 of NC_086451.1, read as the reverse complement.
TAATCGCTCCATTGCGAAAAACGGCAATGAATGAACAACTCGGAATGACCACCATGGTTTTGTCCAACTGCTAACAAATTTGCTGTTACGATCAACTCTGAATTACCCCATTGTCTCTGAAAACTTTCAGTCTTGTAGCTTAGCTTAGGCTTGTTGTCAGCATACACAGGTAAAAATGCCCTGTGATATAAGAGATATATAAATGCTAGAGATGTGCGGGTTCAGTTCCTCAGAATCCGAACCCCCCACGAACTACACCCATTTTACACGGGTCCGAGGCAGACTCGGATCCTCCCGCCTTGCTCGGTTAACCCGAGCGCGCCCGAACGTCATCATCCCGCTGTCGGATTCTCGCGAGATTCGTATTCTATATAAGGAGCCGCGCGTCGCCGCCATTTTCACTCGTGCATTGGAGATGATAGGGAGAGGACGTGTGCAGCGTTCTCTCAGTTGTGTTCAGTGTGCTGCAAATATCTGAGCTCAGTGTGGTGCAAATATCTGTGCTCGGTGTGCTTGCAAATATCTGTGCTCAGTGTGCTGAAAATATCTATGTTCTCTGCCTGAAAAACGCTCCATATCTGTGCTCAGTGTGCTGCAAATATCTGTGCTCAGTGTGCTTTATTGTGGGGACTGGGGACCACCAGTATTAAATAGTAGGAGGACAGTGCAGAGTTTTGCTGACCAGTGACCACCAGTATTATACGTTCTCTGCCTGAAAAACGCTCCATATCTGTGCTGCATTGTAGTATATAGTAGGAGGACAGTGCAGAATTTTGCTGACCAGTGACCACCAGTATTATATCAGTACAGTACAGTAGTCCACTGCTCTACCTACCTCTGTGTCGTCAAGTATACTATCCATCCATACCTGTGGTGCATTTTAGTTGTTGTGCGCAGTAGTAGGAGGACAGTGGATAATTTTGCTGACCACCAGAATGTAATATATAGCAGTACGGTACAGTAGTGCACTGCTCTACCTACCTCTGTGTCGTCAAGTATACTATCCATCCATACCTGTGGTGCATTTTAGTTGTTGTGCGCAGTAGTAGGAGGACAGTGCATAATTTTGCTGACCACCAGTGTATAATATATAGCAGTACGGTACAGTAGTCCACTGCTCTACCTACCTCTGTGTCGTCAAGTATACTATCCATCCATACCTCTGGTGCATTTAAGTTTTGCGCATTAGAAGGAGGACAGTGCATAATTTTGCTGACCACCAGTATATAATATATAGCAGTACGGTACAGTAGTCCACTGCTCTACCTACCTCTGTGTCGTCAAGTATACTATCCATCAATACCTGTGGTGCATTTAAGTTTTGCGCAGTAGTAGGAGGACAGTGCATAATTTTGCTGACCACCAGTATATAATATATAGCAGTAGGGTACAGTAGTCCACTGCTCTACCTACCTCTGTGTCGTCAAGTAAACTATCCATCCATACCTGTGGTGCATTTTAGATGTTGTGCGTCTGATGAGAAGCGTAAACTTGCCAATATGCCATTTACGACACGGAGTGGCAAGGAACGGCTGAGGCCCTGGCCTATGTTCATAGCTAGTGGTTCAGATTCACATGAGGATGGAAGCACTCATCCTCTCATTAGAAACCTGCAGTGCCACTCCTAGATGGGCCAGGTTTTTGTGTCGGACACTTGGGTCGCTTAGCTTAGCCATCCAGCGACCTTGGTGCACCTCTTTTTTTCTTTGCATCATGTGCTGTTTGGGGACTATTTTTTAAATCTGCCATTCTGTCTGACACTGCAGTGTCACTCCTAGATGGGCCAGGTGTTTGTGTCGGCCACTTGGGTCGCTTAGCTTAGCCACACAGCTACCTCATTGCACCTCTTTTTTTCTTTGCATCATGTGCTGTTTGGGGACTATTTTTTAAATCTGCCATCCTGTCTGACACTGCAGTGCCACTCCTAGATGGGCCAGGTGTTTGTGTCGGCCACTTGGGTCGCTTAGCTTAGTCACACAGCTACCTCATTGCACCTCTTTTTTTATTTGCATCATGTGCTGTTTGGGGACTATTTTTTAAATCTGCCATCCTGTCTGACACTGCAGTGCCACTCCTAGATGGGTCAGGTGTTTGTGTCGGCCACTTGGGTCGCTTAGCTTAGTCACACAGCGACTTGGTGCACCTCTTTTTTTCTTTGCATCATGTGCTGTTTGGGGACTATTTTTTGAAGTGCCATCCTTTCTGACACTGCAGTGCCACTCCTAGTTGGGCCAGGTGTTTGTGTCAGCCACTTGGGTCGCTTAGCTTAGTCATTCAGCGACCTCGGTGCAAATTTTAGGACTAAAAATAATATTGTGATGTGTGAGGTGTTCAGAATAGACTGGAAATGAGTGGAAATTATGGTTATTGAGGTTAATAATACTATGGGATCAAAATTACCCCCAAATTCTATAATTTAAGCTGTTTTTGAATCCGCCCAAAAATTTTCAGGGAGGTTTTGCCAAAACGCGTCCGAATCCAAAACACGGCCGTGGAACTGAATCCAATACCAAAACACAAAACACGAAAAATGTCCGGTGCACATCACTAATAAATACAGCTTCTTCTAACTTGTTTTTGTGTTATCGTTATATTGAAGATACTCACAAGGTTTGTCACACAGTGGAAATGAGTTAAATAACAAAAATGTGAACAACAAATAGTTTATATATATATTGTTAAGGTACTCAGGAGATGTTGGAATATTGATTGTTTATAGCAGGGGTCTTCAACATTTAAGACAGTGTGGGCCACATTAAAAAAAATCAGTGAAGTCCAAGGGCCACTAAATGCGTTTTGCTGCCTGTGCTCCAGGTCTCCGCGGCTCAGTGTGTTGCCCGCTCCCTCCCCAGCAGTTATCCCAGACGCATTCCACATATTATAGAGATGTGCGGCGGGCACTTTTCATGTTTTGGTTTTGGATCTGGATCCATGCTCGTGTTTTGGATCTGGATAAGTTTTGCCAAAACCACCTTTTTGGGTTTTGGTTTTGGTTTTGGATCTGGATGATTTTTTAAAAAAACATAAAATAGCTCAAATCACAGAATTTGGGGGTTATTTTGATCCTACTGTATTATTAACCTCAATAACATTCATTTCCACTCATTTTCAAGTCTATTCTGAACACCTCACAATATTGTGTTTAGGCTTAAAAGTTGCACCGAGGTAGCTGTATGACTAAGCTAAGCGAGACAAGTGTGCGGCACAAACACCTGGCCCATCTAGGAGTGGCACTGCAGTGGCAGACATGATGGCACTTAAAAAAACTAGTTCCCAAATAGCACATCATGCAAAGAAGTAAAAGAGGTGCAGTGAGGTAGCTGTATGACTAAGCATAGCGACAAAAGTGTGCGGCACAAACACCTGGTCCATCTACGAGTGGCACTGCAGTCCCACTGCACTAATGGCAGATACCAGATGCATGTCTAACACCAACATAGTTGTCAAGGCCTCAGTTATCTGCTTTGCAACAGGATGACTGCTGTCATATTTCATCTTCCTCGCAAAGGACTGTTGGACAGTCATTTGCTTAGTTGAAGTAGTGCAAGCAGTCTTCCAGCTTCCCCTCTGGGATGACGATCGAATCCCAGCAACAACAACAACAACAGCAGCAGCAACAGTAGGATGAAGTGGTTCTTGATCTTTCCCTATTTCATCCTTCAAATTTTTGTCATCCATTATTTTTCTGGAGTTATATAACAAAATGCAGCACAGGAGAGCGTACCTCTACACCACAAAGGGCAAACCCTGTAAAAATTATTTAGATTAAATATTATTAACCCCTTTATTTGGAGTAAATAATATACAGCACAGGACAGCACCACTGAACTTATATGGCAGTACCACTGGACTTATATGGCAGTATCACTGGATTTATACAGAAGAATCACTGGATTTTTACGGCAGTATCACTTGACTTATATGGCAGTACCACTGGACATATACGACAGTATCACTGGATTTATATGACAGTATCACTGGATTTATACAGCAGTACCACTGGACTGGATTTATATGGCAGTACCACTGGACTGGATTTATACGGCAGTATCACCTGACTTATACGGCAGTACCACTGGACTGGCTTTATACGGCAGTATCACTGGACTTATAAATATACCAGTTGACTTATATGGCAGTACCACTGGATCGGATTTATATGGCAGTACCACTGGACTGGATTTATACAGCAGTATCACTGGACTTATACGGCAGTACCACTGGACATATATGGCAGTATCACTGTACTTATATGGCAGTACCACTGGATTGGATTTATACGGCAGTATCACTGGACTTATACGGCAGTACCACTGTACTGGATTTTTACGGCAGTACCACTGGACATATATAGCAGTATCACTGGACTTATACAGCAGTACCACTGGACTGTATTTATATGGCAGTATCACTGGACTTATACGGCAGTTCCACTGGACATATTTGGCAGTATCACTGGACTTATACAGCAGTATCACTGGACTGGCTTTATATGGCAGTATCACTGGACTTATATATATGGAGCATATATATATATATATATATATATATATATATATATACCCCAGTAGTGCAGTGCCAGATACACATATTCCCCCAATAGACAGCACAGGTTCTAAAATTATTCCTCACCCCCCGCCCACCCTATAGACAGCACATGCACCTGCCCACCCAGCCAGGTCCCCAAACTCATGCAGGACCAGGTGAGCATAATTTATTAATGGTGCCTGCCCTGCCCTGGCATATATAAACTTACCAACTTGCCACAGAAATGTGTCCTGACGGGAGTGGAGCCTCTCACCACACGCAATCTGCCTGAGAGGAGCACGCTATCCAGCACTCAGTGCCACATCACGTGACTCCCTGTGCTGGCTGGTGGGAAGTAGGGGGAGTAGCTGCCAGTGCAGCTGCTGCAATGCAGGGAGTCACGTGATGCGATGCTGAGCTCCGGCGCACTCCAAAGTGATCCAGAGGATCTTTTTAAAAATAAGTTAAAATATAAACCAGTGCTTGGCGGGCGGAAGGAGGGCCATGGATAGCAGGGATTTAGTATTCCTGATCTCTGCTATGCATTTTCACACAGCAGGCGATCAGGCATTAACTGTGCATGCATATGCACGGCAATGCGCACAAACATCGGTCAACATCAAAGGGAATCGCCAGTCAGTGAAGGGATAGTGCAAAAAATCTGATCGCACGAGCGTTTGCAAGGTGATTGACAGGAGGAAGATGTTTGTTGGTGGTAACTGACCATTTATTGGTAACTGACCATTTTCTGGAAAAAATGCAGGCGTGCACAAACATTTTCAGTAGAGATGTGCGGCTGGCACTTTTCGTGTTTTGTGTTTTGGTTTTGGTTCTAATTCCACTTTCGTGTTTTGGTTTTGGCTTGGTTTTGCCAAAACCACCCTTTTGTGTTTTGGTTTTGGTTTTGGATCTGGATGATTTTTTTAAAAACATAAAAACAGCTAAAATCACAGAAATTGGGGGTAATTTTGCTCCTATGGTATTATTAACCTCAATAACAATCATTTCCACTCATATCCAGTCTATTCTGAACACCTCACACCTCACAATGGCCCTCATTCCGAGTTGTTCGCTCGCAAGCTGCTTTTAGCAGCTTTACACACGCTAAGCCGCCGCCTTCTGGGAGTGAATCTTAGCTTCTTAAAATTGCGAACGAAAGATTCGCAATATTGCGAAAAGACATCTCTGTGCAGTTTCTGAGTAGCTCGAGACTTACTCGGCATCTGCGATCAGTTCAGTGCTTGTCGTTCCTGGTTTGACGTCACAAACACACCCAGCGTTCGCCCAGACACTCCTCCGTTTCTCCAGCCACTCCCGCGTTTTTCCCAGAAACAGTAGCGTTTGTTCACACACACCCATAAAACGGCCTGTTTCCGCCCAGAAACACCCACTTCCTGTCAATCACATTACGATCACCAGAACGAAGAAAAAACCGTGAGTAAAATTCCTAACTGCATAGCAAATTTACTTTGCGCAGTCGCACTGTGGACATTGCGCATGCGCACTAAGCGGAAAATCGCTGCAATGCGAAAAAATTTACAGAGCGAACAACTCGGAATGACCACCAATATTATTTTTAGGCCAAAAGGTTGCACCGAGGTTGCTGGATGACTAAGCTAAGCGACACAAGTGGACAACACAAACACCTGGCCCATCTAGGAGTGGCACTGCAGTGTCAGACAGGAGGGCAGATATAAAAAAAGGCCCCAAACAGCACATCATGCAAAGAAGAAAAGGAATTGCAATGAGGTAGTTGTATGACTAATCCAAGTGACACAAACAATTGGACCATCTAGGCGTGACACTGCAGTGGCAGACAGGGGGGGCAGATATAAAAAAAGGCCCCTAACAGCACATGATGCAAAGAAGAAAAAAATGTGCACCAAGGTTGCTGTATGACTAAGCCAAGCGACACAAACCAATTGGCCCATCTAGGCGTGGCACTGCAGTGGCAGACAGGAGGGCAGATATAAAAAATGGCCCCTAACAACACATGATGCACAGAAGAAAAAAAGGTGCACCCAGGTTGCTGTATGACTAAGCTAAGCGACACAACCACCTGGCCCATCTAGTAGTGTCACGCAGTGGCTGATTGTCGAGAGTGGGCCGCAATTGTTCAGTTCACTGACAGCATCTCCAGCACGCTCCAGTCACTTTCAAAAAAATCTGTAATTGGTGGACTAATACTGCAGTACCCCAGGACTAATACAGCAGTACCCCTGGACTCATAAGGCAGTGTCACAAAGGATGGCACTTTTCAAAAACTACGCCCCAAACAGCACCTCATGCACAGATGTTGAAGAGGTGCAATGAGGTAGCTGTATGACTAAGCCAAGCGACACAAACAATTCCAACTGGAATTATACGTCCAAATCACTAGAATTAAACGTCCAAATCACTGGATTTAATTGGCAAAATCACTGGAATTATACGTCCAAATCACTGGAATTAATTGGCAAGATCACTGTAATTAATAATTATTTGTCCAAATACCTGGAATTAATTGGCAAGATCACTGTAATTAATAATTATACGACCAAATCACTGGAATTAATTGGCAAGATCACTGTAATTATACGTCCAAATCACTGGAATTAATTGGCAAAATCACTGTAATTAATAATTATACATCCAAATCACTGGAATTAAATGGCAAAATCTCGCTATTGCCTGCCTAGTAAAGTGGAATCTAGATGGGATTTGGTACCGGGGACACAATACCTACATCAATTGTCTAAATCCCACTGCACTAATGGCAGATACCGGACGCACGTCTAACACCAACATAAGTGTTAAGGCCTCAGTTATGAGGGCTTCCATCGTCATGTGAAGCTGAACCACTAGTCATGAACATAGGCCAGGGCCTCAGCCGCTCCTTGCCACTCCGTGTTGTAAATTACATATTGGCAAGTTTACGTATCTCTTCAGACCATTTAAATTAAATGTTTTGTGTCTTTTTACTGAACTTTGGCTTTTTGGATTTTACATGCCCTCTACTATCACAATGGGCATCGGCCTTGGCAGACGACGTTGATGGCATTTCATCGTCTATGTCATGGCTAGTGGCAGCAGCTTCAGCACTAGGAGGAAGGGGTTTTTGATCTTTCCCTATTTTATCCTCCAAATTTTTGTTCTCCATTATGTTTCTGGAGTTATATAACACAATATACGGCACAGGAATGACTGATGGCTGATGGCCAGGACACTACCACTGGTCTGATGTAGCACAACACAGCAACACTGTGAGGGACTTGTTATTGTTATTGTTATTATTATTATTATTATTATTATACGTCAGCAGTGTACATATAGCAGCAGCGTATACCACTGTGACTGCCTTGTCACTGGAATAACTGATGGCCAGGACACTATCACTGGTCTGATACAAGACAACACAGCACCACTGAGTGGGACTTATACTGCTACACTGGATATATGGCATCAGAGGACACCACCACTGTGACTGGTCACTGGACTGATGCTGCACAAGACACTACCCCTGGTCTAATGCAGGACAACACGTGAATAGACTAAAATAGACTTATACAGCTACACTGGATATATGGCAGCAGAGAACACCACCACTGTGATTGGTCAGTGGACTGATGCTGCACAAGACACTACCCCTGGTTTGATGCAAGACAACACAGCAAAAATTCAAGAGACTTATACAACAGCCAGCAGCACTGGGGATATATAGCAGCAGAGGACAGCAACACTGTGACTGGCTAGACTGATGCAGCACAATACACTGACTACACTGGACTGGATTAAGCAGCACAACACAGCACAAGACTCGCCACCCCACTTTCCCACTCTCACACAGACACTGGGGACGGAGACACGTCCTCTCACTACACTCTCCGAGACTGGAGTGAAAATGGCCGCGACGCACGGCTCCTTATATGGAATTCAAATCCCAAAAGAATCCGACAGCAGGATGATGACGTGTTGCCTCGTTCGGGTTTCCAAGTCAGGCGGGAAGTTTGGTACAGTTTGGTTCCCTGAGACCCGAACCTGCTCATCTCTAGTTTTCAGGGAGGGTGTCTGACATCAGCTCCAGCCCAAATCAGCCTGTTCTCATCACACTGTAGGAGTAAATCCTGAGTCGCGCACAGACTGCACAAAGTGGATTTTCGCAGCTCGGCGTACACATGGGATTGCACACTTGCACAGCAAATTTACACTCCTCCCAGAGGCGGCGACTATATGAACGCAGGACAGCAAAGTTAGCAGCCCAGCTATCAGGTCTGAATCACCCCCCTAATCTTTATGTACAACATTTTAGACTAAATCTGTGAGAATATTATAAGAATACAGAAAAAAACCCTCCTCACTCTATGAGTGAGTTTACCATGCGCTTGATTAGAGCTGATTTGCCAAGCAGCTGTAAGAATTTGGATAGTCAGTCCAAAACCACTAGAAACAAAGAAACAAAATTACAGTGCTAATAGCTACCGTAGGCAGACAGGTGTGTGGAAATAAAATCTAAAAATTTATTAAAATTCACATATCCGGGGCGTGGCCTGGCAGCCATACCATCGAGACATGCAGGCTGGTAGCTCTTGGTAACATCCAGATTTTACCCTTATCTGTGCCCACATCTTGCCTCACAGTGCCCAGTCCGAAGATCCCTGTACCTTCCTCTTTCGGGGGCAGAGCTTGCAGATCCAGAGGAGGGTTTTGTGCCCTTCTTGCAGGTTGCGGCGTACCCCTGTCTACAAGTCAGGACTTTAATTCTGGAGGCGCAGCATACCTGAGAGAGGGTTTCCACAGCGTTGAGTGCCCCATTGCTCCTGACCTTTCCCACAGCGATGGACTGCCCTCCCTTCCCTGCCGTGGTGGAGATGCGACTTGACCACATGGAGGACCCGCTCCTGTGAGGGAGTCGCTCCGCTGTGCATGCAGGGGGAGGTGAGACATGCCCAGCATGACCACGGCATCCCAGAGCCTGGTGGTCTGTGCTCACTCAGCGTGTTGTGCCCTGCTCTACCCACCCCCAGGAGATATCTTAATCATTGAGTCTGATGGCGACACTTGGATGGCCTGGGGTGTACCGCTCCCTCCAGCACCTTATGGCTTATGTTGTGGGGGGAAGCTGGGGAATAAAGTTTGGAGGTCCTGACTGTCACAATGCTCTGGGTGACCCCTGAGCCCACAGAACCAGCTGCTGCTGCTCCTTAAGTAGGTGCTTTGGGGAGATGAGGCTCATGCCTGTGGAGTGCACATATATACAGTATATAAATATATATTAGAGGTTGACATACAGACTCTGCCTTCACTGTTACCCATCTGGTGACCATACTTTGGTACTACCACAGCAGTAAAATGTTTCTGGCTTTATGTGTTAACTAGTACTTCTGTTCTTGTCCCTATCACACATATATACATCCCCCAGTGTGATGATGTACCGATTCTTCATTACATACTGTATGTGATACTGTATGTGATGTCTGCCAGACCATAAATATTGACTTGATCTAATGGGGGGAAAGTGTTTCGTGTCACCTCTCTTATCAACGTGCAAATTTATTTTTTCTATTGTACACATTTAAGTGTCCTTTTTCAATGGGCTTATGATGAAACAACATGCAAATAAAACTCCTGTGGCTACCACAGTCAAGTCTGCCTCATCAGCTGCTTTCCAGACTCTTTTTGGAGTCCTTGCAACCACTGAAAGTGTTCAAATGTTGTCTACTCCACCAGCATTGGTTTCAGATGACTCAGAGAGTTCTTGATTTCCTGAGACCCAGCCTCCCTCCCTATGACAGCATCCTCATGCAGAGAGTACGGAGATCTCTGAAATACTAAACCATCTATGCTCCCTTCCTACCAGACAGGATTTGCAAGAAGACTTGCAGTCGCTCGAACAGAGGATTCAGGAGGCGGTCAAGATCCGTTTGGATTCTAATCAATCAGATTTAACTCATATTGACAATGAGGATCACAATGATCAGATGGACTCCAAACTAAGGCCCTCATTCCGAGTTGTTCGCTCGTTGCCGAGTTTCACTATATTGCGATTAGTCGCTTACTGCGCATGCGCAAGGTTCGCAGAGCGCATGCGCTTAGTTATTTTACTGAAAAGTTAGGTATTTTACTCACGGCATAACGAGGATTTTTCATCGTTCTGGTGATCGGAGTGTGATTGACAGGAAGTGGGTGTTTCTGGGCGGAAACTGGCCGTTTTATGGGAGTGTGCGAAAAAAACGCTGGCGTTTCTGGGAAAAATGCGGGAGTGTCTGAAGAAACGGGGGAGTGTCTGGGCGAACGCTGGGTGTGTTTGTGACGTCAAACCAGGAACGAAACTGACTGAACTGATCGCAATGTAAGAGTAAGTCTGGAGCTACTCAGAAACTGCTAAGAATTTTCTATTCGCAAATCTGCTAATCTTTCGTTCGCAATTCTGCTATGCTAAGATACACTCCCAGAGGGCGGCGGCCTAGCATGTGCAATGCTGCTAAAAGCAGCTAGCAAGCGAAAAACTCAGAATGAGGGCCTAAGTGAGGTTGATAAGGTGCTCAATCAACACTCTCGCTTACTCCTCGATATACAGACGAGTTTAGATGACATGGATAACAGAGGATGTCGGAATAACCTGAGTGTAAGGGGTATTCCTGATGATGTTTTGCAAGACGGGATAGTCGACGTCCTTACAAAAATCTTCAATGAGCTTCTGGAGTCGGACCCCAATGAGGAGATCAAGTTTGACCGGGCACACATGGCCTTACATCCCAAAGGTTTACCCGCAGAGTGACCCAGGGACATTATTTGCAATTTACACTAGTTTACAGTTAAGGAAAAAATACTGCAGCTAGCACGTCGAGCTCAGGAAATCGATTTTAATGGGCACTCCGTCCAAATATTCCATGATCTCTCCTGGCATACACTGCAACAAAGACGTTCGCTTTGGCCACTCACGGAGGAACTCCGCAAGAAGAACTTGAGATTTCGCTGGGGGTATCCCCTCAGTATGCAAGTAACTCAGGATGGGATTATCCATACGGTAAGAAAGTCATAGGATGTCCAAACCGTTTTGTTATTCGCTAGGTTTACCCTCAGTGACTGTGACAAATTGGATGGACCTCCCTTTGTTGCAAATTATGCCTCAAACCCAGGAGGGACAGATAGCAGACACCGCGTCCCTCTGGGAGACGGAGACGCAGTTCCCAGTCAACTGCAGATGTCGCTGTGCCTTGATGAGTATTATTCATATCTGTTTTGTTTCCAGTTTGTGGCTTAACCCTTCTGGGTTGGGGGCGACTCACTCTGTTTCCCTTTGTCATAAAGAACAGTCAGAGCAGTCGACCTCACACTTAAAGGGGGCCTTTAACCAATGTAAGATGGGTGGGTAGCTATCTCTTAATTGATATCTATGTTGTATTTGAAAGTGTTTATAGTTTAGCTATTTTTCTCCCTCCTACCTTCTTAACTTAATAATTCTCCTTGATAGTGTTTATTTTGTTTTGTTACTTGACCTCAGCATTGTTGGGATTGCTATAGGCCATTTACCCTATACATATTAGATTGTCGATATTTGATGTACTTGAATGCTTCTATCTCTCACTTATTGCTTCTTTATATTTGTTAGTAAGTAGGGTGGAGTCTGCACTGGTGTCCCACTTCACCTGTACTCCCAAAGACACCCCACCTTCTGTGTTGTATATATGATGACTATGGAACCTCTTGAGTTTTCCGTAGCATTTCCAACAGAGGACAATTGGTATCATGGACAAGTTTGTCTGAAATTAGGAAAAGAGAGAGAAAAAGACAAAAAAACCTTGTTTAGGAGCACTCATTTGTTATCATAAATATCGTATGTGTGATTGAAAATATGAGAATGAAATAAAACTTAACCTTTATTTGTTTCTTGAATAAAAGATTTGTACTGTATGTGAAAAACAATTTAAGAATCATGTCTAATGACTGTTGTTCTTTGTGTATAAATCTTGTTTAACCTTTTTAGCAAATGAGGTACAAGATGATTAAAAAGGTGAAAATATCAGAAAAATTATTAAGGATACCAACTGGTTGCTTAGGATCAAGGGTATCCAAAAAATCACTGTGCATGCCTGGGATATGGATGTCAAAGGTATAGTGATACGTGCATATTAATGATTCAATTGTTATTCAAGGTTGAGCTCAAGATTAATGCAAAGAGGATAGAAAAATATATATTGAAGGTCTCCTTGGAAAAAGGCCCACTGCACCTGGTATTCTCAGGAGGTTTCCCTTCCTAGTACCGACCAGGCCATACCTGCTTAGCTTCCAAGATCGGACAAGATCGGGTGTATTCAGGGTAGTATGGCTGTGGGCCGTTATTGAAGGAGAAGGAGGGGCCACGTCTACTATCTGTACTTTACATAAATCAGGACTATAAATAGTCTGAAATGGTATTTCCAGATGAGAGAGTGTATAGAAAATTGAAGGGTGTAAAGCAGAAAAAATTAAAATAAATGAAAAGAAATATATATGTATATGTATAAATGAGAATTCTAATAATGATTAATAGTCATGGGTTAAATAACATCCACAAAAGCTCAGGGCTTGCTGTAAGGCACTGTGAAGTAATGTACTCACAGGGAATCAAAAAATAGCACAATTGATGCTCTGCAAATTCAGAGCTGCTTACTTCATAGAAAGAAAACCAAATTGTTGGAGAAAGAATGTATGGATTTGGAGCTCAAGGCTGGCTCACAACAAATGCGTTAAACCCTATTGCATAATCTTGAGAACTGTCATGAAAATAAAAATAGCATAAATTCAATTACTGTTGTTAGCATAAACACAAAAATATATAATACATATATATCATAATATCATAGATGAATAACATGAATCTAATTGATATCCACTGGGCATAAGCGCGGAGGTGATATGATATGAGTTGCTATGATCCTGTGTGAAATGCTGTACACAGGGCTCCTGCAGGTATACTGTGCTGCTGCATGAGTGAGCAATTCTGGGGGAGAAAACAGTTAAACCCTAGTGGTCTAGTGTGTTTTACCGCAGCCGCAGTGTATACAAACAGTTTTGTCCTGGAATCCCCCGGAGTTCACCCGCTGGCAGTGATGATCGCGGCCGCCCGCTTCCGGACTGGGCGTTGCCACGATGACGTCACTGAATGACGTCTCTCGACGTACGTTTCACCTGGTGGGCTTGGTCACGAGAGCCTCTCTCTGCTGCTCTCCTGTGGCCAGTATATGAGTGCTTTATTGACCTATCATGTAGATGATTAAATGATGGACTGATGGCTAGACCTATGGGATCATGGCTTAGATGATTGGTGCAGCCATATTGGAAGAGGGAAAAGGGGAACGGGAAAAGGGAAAACAAAACTGTTGTGATGTACAGGCAGAACGGATAGGAATTAGTGTGAAGTGGAATAGGTAAATAAGACCAGTTAAATTAATCAGGGGGAAAGAAAAGGGAGGCTAGGGCGTGCTGAGAAAAATGGGATTGTGATGAAAAGGAATGGCTGGGTTTGAGTGGGTTAGAAAAGATGGGGGGGTTTGATATGTGAGGGATGGATGGGAAATAGATGGAAAGTGGTGTGGATACTAGGATGGAAAATCAGAGGAAATGGATTGTGTATTGGCGTGATTGGATGGATTATATTGACAGGTTTGATTTGTGGGGGCGATGATGGGTATATGCATGTGGACGCCTATGTGTGATGCGTGATTTGTAAATTCATGGGAATCTTGTGAGAGGTGATTGGGGTGATGGTAAATGGGGAGGGGTGCTGTTATGGTGTAGTAAGGAAAATGTGTATGAGGGGGGGGGGAATAGGAGGATTGATGAGGGTGACAAACTAGTGCGGGTGTTGAGGGGATGGATGGATGGATGGGAGGTGTGTTAAAGTAAGTGGTTGAAATTGGTGCTGCACTGCAATCATGTGAGAGAAACAATAGTGATTAGTGAAATGTGGAAAGGGAAAAGTGATGAGAGGAGAGGGCGGGGGGAAGGGGGGGAGGGGGAAAGAGGGAAAGAGAGGGAGAGAAAAGAGGAGGAAGGTTAAAAGGGGGGAGGGGGGTTAAAGAGGGGGAGAAAGGGGAGGAAAAGCAGGGGGGAAAGGGGGGGGTGAGAGGAGGGGCTAAAACAGGGGGGGATGGGGAGGGGAGGCTCAGGACATGTTGTCGCAAATGAACGTCGAGAAAGCAGCTGGCTTTTTCCAAAAGGCCCCCGTTGCCCGATATAATGGGTCATCCAGGTGGATTGTCCACATTTTTGTGGACATTTGGTAACAAATATAACGTCGGGGTTCTTGGATGGGGGGTGTTCAAATAGTCCCACTCTGTTTTGGTGATGGTGCCTTGCTGCAGGTATCTGTCGATGATCCGGGAATATAAAGTTGAGAAAATCTGTGTTGGATCAAATAGAGTGGTCTTATAGCAGGAGGTGTCCTTTAGTTGTTTGTTGGCTTCCTTAAGATATAATTTAGTAGGCCATATAACGATGTTTCCTCCTTTATCCAACATTTTTATTTGGACATCATCCCATTTCTGTATTTCCTTGAGTGCTTCCTTTTGTTTTCTGGACAAATTGTCAATGATTTTAATTGATTTCTGACGTCAGTAGAGTGTGTCAAAGTCTCGTGACACCAAATCGAGAAATACCTTAATTTCAGGGCACAGATTATCCTGAGGATAGAAAGTTGACCTATTTTTGCAGATAGGGCGATTGGATGTGGAGGGTTGTTCATCTGATAATTCTTCTAAAATGGCTAAGGCATCCTGTTCCTGCTGTGATAAATTGCATGTGTCAGTATTAGGCGGAAATGTATCTGTATATTTTTTGGTAAAGTGTTTCTTAAGTAGAAGTTTGCGTCCAAACAAACGAAGATTTATTTCCCACTTAAAACGATCAAAGTGGTTGGTTGGTTGGTTGGTTGGTGAGAAAGAAAGACCTTTTTCAAGGACACTAATTTGATCCTGTGTGAGAACATGTGTGGACAAGTTCATGATTCTTAGCTTTGTAAGGCCCTCGTTTGTTACTTCCGTTTCCTGGAGGGATATCGTCTCTGTTGGGGTGATCGCCATCTTTGTCTTGGTGTTCTTCCTTCCACCCCACCATGTTTCTGTGTTGCAGGGTGTCCACGGGTCTTATTTACCTATTCCACTTCACACTAATTCCTATCCGTTCTGCCTGTACATCACAATAGTTTTGTTTTCTCTTTTCCCGTTCCCCTTTTCCCTCTTCCAATATGGCTGCACCAATCATCTAAGATATGACCCATAGGTCTAGCCATCAGTCCATCATTTAATCATCTGCATGATAGGTCAATAAAGCACTCATATACTGGCCACAGGAGAGCAGCAGAGAGAGGCTCTCGTGACCAAGCCCACCAGGTGAAACGTACGTCGAGAGACGTCATTCGGTGACGTCATCGCGGCAACGCCCAGTCCGGAAGCGGGCGGCCGCGATCATCACTGCCAGTGGGTGAACTCCGGGGGATTCCAGGACAAAACTGTTTGTATACACTGCGGCTGCGGTAATACACACTAGACCACCAGGGTTTGACTGTTTTCTCTCCCAGAATTGCTCACTCCTGCAGCAGCACAGTATACCTGCAGGAGCCCTGTGTACAGCATTTCACACAGGATCATAGCAACTCATATCATATCACTTCCCCGCTTATGCCCAGTGGATATCAATTAGATTCATGTTATTCATCTATGATATTATGATATATATATATATTATATATTTTTGTGTTTATGCTAACAACAGTAATTGAATTTATGCTATTTTTATTTTCATGACAGTTCTCAAGATTATGCAATAGGGTTTAACGCATTTGTTGTGAGCCAGCCTTGAGCTCTAAATCCATACATTCTTTCTCCAACAATTTGGTTTTCTTTCTATGAAGTAAGCAGCTCTTAATTTGCAGAGCATCAATTGTACTTTATTTTGATTCCCTGTGAGTACATTACTGCACAGTGCCTTACAGCAAGCCCTGAGCTTTTGTGGATGTTATGTAACCCATGACTATTAATCATTATTAGAATTCTCATTTGTACATATACATATATATTTCTTTTCATTTCTTTTCATTTTTTTCTGCTTTACACCCTTCAATTTTCTATACACTCTCTTATCTGGAAATACCATTTCAGACGATTTATGTAAAGTACAGAAAGTAGAAGTGGCCCCTCCTTCTCCTTCAATAACGGCCCACGGCCATTCTACCCTGAATACACCCGATCTTGTCCGATCTCGGAAGCTAAGCAGGTATGGCCTAGTCAGTACTAGGAAGGGAAACCTCCTAAGAATACCAGGTGCAGTGGGCCTTTTTCCAAGGAAAAAGTTGGTATCCTTAATAATTTTTCTGATATTTTCACCTTTTTAATCATCTTGTACCTCATTTGCTAAAAAGGTTAAACAAGATTTATACACAAAGAACAACAGTCATTAGACACGATTCTTAAATTGTTTTTCACATACAAATCTTTTATTCAAGAAACAAATAAAGGTTAAGTTTTATTTCATTCTCTTATTTTCAATCACACATACGATATTTATGATAACAAATGAGTGCTCCCAAACAAGGGTTTTTTGTCTTTTTCTCTCTCTTTTCCTAATTGTAGTCTAACCTACAAATTACTGGGAGCACCGCTGGCGACAATCATTAGCAGTTCAGGATTTATTTGGTAACTGCATGTATATTGGTATTTCATGGTTACAACCAATTTAGTACCTCAGTAAAATTGTCAGACTAGTGCTGTTCCACATGAAATACAAGTTTGTCTGATACTGAGACCTTTTCCAGTTATTTATCGCTTCTCTTTATTTACTCGATACTCCTACGTTAGACTGTTTTTCTCTTTTTTTTCTTTCATTTTTGATATTTTCTGATTGTTCCTCTTTTTGTTTCTTCTCCTCTACTCTTCTCCTTCCTACCTTTCTTCCCCTTTTTTTTGCAAGAAAGTTCGTTAGTATGCTATTACTTTCTATATACCTACTGTCTCTCTTATGGCTACTCAGAAATTATGGTCAAATAATGTTAAAAGGCTAAATATACCTGAAAAACTAGCACGCCTTTTGCATACTTTACATGTGGACAAAATTGATATAGCTTTTCTACAGGAGATGCAATCTAAACAGGGCTCCGAGTCTGAGGTCCCGGGATTTCCCGACAGGTTTCTTTCATGACTCCACAGATGCCAAGGTCAGAGGAGTAGCTATTCTGTTTGCAAAACATCTCCAATTGCCTGATATACAAGAAGTCCCAATTGATGATGGAAGGGTCCTGCTAGTAAAGGTTAATATCGCGACTCAGCGATACACTTTTGTCAACCTGTATATGCCCAACCAAGGCCAGACCCATTTTTTTTGTATGGCCTTAGAATTGATAGAACCTCACATTGAGGGGAATCTGTTAGTAGGAGGTGATTTTAACTGGGCCTTAGACCCATTACTGGATACCTCTGTAAGTGCTCCCCTATCTTCTTCTGAAGGAGACAAGAGGGTTCAAAACTACGTTACATGATTTTCAACTGGTAGATTCTTGGAGGCTATTATACCCTGTGGAGAGGGACTACACTCCCCCCCCTCCCACACACACACACACAATACATACTCACGCAAATACTTTTTATGTGTTAGGCACTCCTGCTTGGACAAACTGGTAGCAACAACAATCGGTCAGATCACAGGATTAGACCACGCACCAATTACCTTATCCTTACGAGTAGATCCTGTGAGTCCCAGACAGTGGAATTGAAGATTTAATGAGCAACTCCTTATAGACCCTCATTGTAAAGCTCAACTTCAGGGGTTCATAGACAATTATGTTGCCTCTAATGTGACTGATGATGTTTCCTTGTTGACAATCTGGGAAGCCCAAAAATGCGTTATTAGAAGGGGTTGTATTCAGTTGGGCCCTTATCTAAAGAAACAGAAAATGGAATGTAGAGAGGCCCTTTTGTCCAAAATTGAATCGCTAGAAATAGCACATAAAACCTCGAAGGACTCAGACGTTATTATACAATTACAGTTTGCCAGAACATCTTTGAACTCCTTGTTAAATGAAGGGGCTAAAAGAGCATTCAGATGATGCAGACATACTTATTTTCATTGGGGCAATAAACCAGGGAATATGTTGGCGAGAGCCCTTCGTGCACAGAGATCCCTGACATATATCCAGAAAATTAAAGATTCTTCGGGTCTAGTTCGTGCGACAGACGGGGGAAATTGCCACAATCTTTCATGACTACTATTCAGAATTGTATAACCTTACCCAGTCTCGTACAGACTCATTCAGAAAGACCCACAAAGTTGATATTCAGACCTATTTAGAAGATGTTAAGTTTCCTTCTCTACTAAGGAGGTGATACATGCCTTAGATTCCCCCTTCACTGCAGATGAATTGACAGAGGCCATAAAGCCCAGGACACGACGGCTTTCCGATAGCCTATTATAAAGCTTTTCAGGATGATTTACTCCCGTTGTTATTACTAGCTTGTAGTGCGGTATCACCTCAGACTCAATTTTCAAATCAATCTCTCACCGCACACATCACTGTAAACCCCAAAGAGGGAAAGGACCTGCAGCCAGTTATAGGCCTATCTCCCTACTTAATGTCGATATTAAGTTATACGCTAAGATGATGGCCAACCATTTAAAACCTCTTCTCCATAGTATTATCCATTCCGATCAATTGGGGCTAGGGACAATACAATCAAGGTAATAGATCTGATATCCCACGTATCCACCGACAGTGTTCCCTTGATTCTCCTGTTGACCGATGCAGAAAAAGCTTTAAGAGAATCGATTGGGATTTTATGGAGGGGGTCTTACGGAAATTGGGGCTGGGAGATATCTTCCTAAGTAAGATACTCGCTCTGTATAAAGCTCCGTCGGATTAGGTGAGGGTCAATTGCATATTATCCGAAACAATAAATATTTCAAACAGCACAAGAAAAGGTTGCCCGCTCTCACCATTGATCTTTGTGCTCTGCATGGAGGCTTTGGCTAGAGCAATCAGAACGAATCCAGATAATACAGGGGTTAAGGGATCACAGGAGTACAAACTGAGCCTCTTTGCTGATGATCTATTAGCTACTATCACCAATCCACTGATATCTCTTCCCAATTTGTTGGGGGAATTGATTCGCTTCACTAACCTTTCTAACTTTAGGATTAACTATACTAAGTCCATGGCCCTAAATGTTACCGCCTTGAATGAGACAGCAGAAACTCTCACCACCTCAGTTTCTTTTAAATGGAGCTCTTCACATATTCAGTATTTAGGGATTCAGATTCCGAAAAAACTGGATAATTTATTTGCATTCAATTTTACCCCCATGTTTAAGTAGATAAAAATGGACCTCTCTCGATGGCTCCCACAGAAAATATCCTGGCTAGGACGTATTAATGTCATAAAAATAAACGTGCTCCCCAGACTTCTCTACCTATTTCAAACAATTCCAATTTATCTCCCAACACACTTTCTTTCAATACTACATAATACTTTGCGTGATTTTTTGTGTGTGTGGGGGGGGGGGGGGGGAGAAAGCCAAGATTCAAACATCAAAATCTTTTTAGACCTAAGTTTCAGGGTGGCAGACAACTACCAAGGGTATCAGCTTATTACCAAGCATCCTTATTAAGTAGAGTTTTGGCTTGAGCAAGGTGTTCCCGGGACAAACAATGGGTGACAATAGAATCAACCTCCACTAATTTATATTTAAATTACGTTCCATGATGTTCAAAAAGAGCTCAAACTGCTCATCTGACAAAAGGCCCTACTTTGAGGATGTGGAGGAGGCTACGTAGTAAATTGAATATCTCATCCCCGGTGTCCCTGTTGACCCCCATAGTACACAACCCTGCTTTTACACCAGGCATTTCGTTGCCGCTGCACCCTGGATAGTGGCAGGAATCACTAGATTAGGTGATTTGCTCGCAGATGGCTCCGTTAAATCATTTGAGAAATTATTGGATGACTCAGATCTGGCCAGGTCAGACTACTGGTTTTACATCCAAGTACAGCATTTCATCTCTTTGTTGAAATTACCTACTGGATGGGGCGATGGCCCTACCTCATTTGAAAGGCTCTGCTTACAATCGCTTTCACCTACTCACATTATCTCCAATTTATATCAAATTCTTATATCCACACTTCTCCCCCCTTAGTACGACTTATCAAAATCTTTGGGACAGAGATTTCTCACTCAGGGGCATTGAGATTAACTGGGATAAAACATACCAAGATAATACTGTATGCTTAGCTAGTATGGACGTAGTGGAGACTCAATACAAATTATTATCTAGATGATATCGTTGCCCTACTATAGTTCATAAGTTTTGCCCTGGGGTATCTCCTTTATCCTGGAGGTGTAGTAAGGATCGGGGGACTCTGAATCATATCTGGTGGGACTGCCCCAGGATCATCCCCTTCTGGGATGGGATTATAAAATTAGCTGTGGAAATCTTGGGTCATCCTATTCCTTTGGGCCCAGACTTCTGGCTGTTGTCACACTCAAATATACCCATATCAACATATAAAGGATCTTTACTGAGACATATAAACAATGCGGCGAGAGCTGTATTGCCAGTCTGTTGGCGCTCCCACACTCCACCTACCTTGTGGGACTGGTGTCAGCGCATGGACTTTTATATGTTGATGGACGAAATATATTATTCAACACCTGAGAAGCATAGCTACCTGGCATAGCTGGATGGAATTCAAGCTATCTCCCTCTTTTAAGGCCTTTGGCACCTGTACCCATGTCCTGATCTACCTGGCCGTAAAATGCTTTGGTTGTAAATACACATTTTGTTGAAATACCTAGCCCCAGTGCCAAAACTGAACCTTTTTCACTCATTGGAAAAGATTTCCAAGATTTTTTAGAACTTTCGCCTGCCGGATGTTTATTTTTATCATTTTTATTTTTCTTTCTCTCTCCCTTTCTCCCTTTCTCTTCTTCTTCTCGCTACCTCTTCCTCTACTATTTCTTCTATTTTT
Source organism: Pseudophryne corroboree (assembly GCF_028390025.1). NCBI lineage: Eukaryota > Metazoa > Chordata > Amphibia > Anura > Myobatrachidae > Pseudophryne > Pseudophryne corroboree. The sequence goes on along the minus strand of NC_086451.1, from coordinate 124,133,089 downwards.
ATTCGTTATACAGATGGGTCCATGTTTATCTTGACCTTTAATAGGATTAACTGAGACTGGGCAGTCGGACTTAATCCCCTGCTGTAATGACTTAATCCCCTGCTGTATTGTTCTCTGTATTGTATTGCAGCTGAGAACAATAGATGAAGGGTTTATGTTAATAAACCATGTTGTGCCTAGGCGCAGCATACTAGCCAAGATAACCGTGGAACAGTAACATGCAGTGAGGTGAGGCAGAGCCTTTCCTGTCATACTTACGTTTAAACCAGAGTTTTGACTGAATAAAATATATGAAAAATACTGATAATTTGTTTGAAATATCTTCTTTGCATTATTCTAATAATTTTTATAACCCAAACTCGAGTAAAAAGTCTATGGCAGGTGAGGCAGTGCCTTACCTGTGTATCCTTTCCACACATCTGTAATAAAAACTCACCAGATTTCCAGGAATTTATAATGCTGCACATGTGTATAATGCCCAGATGTACCCTTTGGCTCATATATTGCATGTAAATCTGGCTCTGGGGTTAGCCAGTGCCTCCTGAGCCATTTAGCTCACCGCACATCCCTGCCGTGGACCCATCTGTATGTGTTTTATTTTTTCTGTCTTTTTATTAGATGCATCATAATGATAGATGTTTATTTCCTTAATTCTTACTAACAGTCTTTATCTTAACCTTGCTTACCATAGCACATAACTATGAACCTGTTTGAACAATGCTTTTGTTATGCTGTTGTTTAGGCTATTTGACATCCCTTTTGTACTAGTACTTTGTGCATATTTTGTACTGTTCGTACTGTTCGTAATGCTAATATATTATATGTATCTTTCTATTTTTTTTTAAATATTGAAAATAAAGAATTTATAAAATAAAATCACATATCCTCAATGGATTAAACCATTTACTAACACATCATAAAATTATTAAACATTATGGAGCAAAAAAAAATCAGTCTCTGGTATAATGAATAAGGCACAAAGGAACCATATAATAATTATCCAGTGGTGAGTGGACACTAGGGGTTAAATTTACTAAGATGGGAGTTCTATTTATGATGGGATGTTGCCCATAGCAACCAATCAGCTTCTACTTCTCATTTATCTAGCACCTTCTAGAAGAAAATACCTGGAATCTGATTGGTTGCTATGGGCAACATCCCATCTTAAATAGAACTCCCATCTTAGTAAATTTCCCCCTATGAGTAATAAGCCAATTTCTGATGGGAATGTCTGTTCACAAATAGTTACCAATACTGGAGAATATTTGGTTAATCCCCTTAGTGGTAGTCCAGCAAGACAAAGGCCAAGACTCCAGTCCAGCACACAGTTGTAGCTGTTATGATAAGTCCTCTACGTTGGTATTAGAGAAATAAGTCCCAGGCTGTATAGGTCCAACGTCCAAGTATCTGTATGTCAAATTGTCAGGTCCTTTACTGCAGTGACGTGGGGTAAGGTGAGGCAGAGCCTTTACTGCAGTGACATGCGGTAGGGTGAGGCAGATCCTTTCCTGTCATACTAACATTTGGACCAGACCAGACCAGGCGTGCGCACCAGGCACCCCCCCTGCGCACGCCTATGGGCCTGAACGCAATTGTCTCCACCACTGCATCTTTGCATGCAGTGGCTGTGTGAAAATATGCAAATACAGCAGGAGGCATTTTGTTTAAAAATACTTCTCTTATCCAATGAAAACACAGCATTGGATCAACACTGAAAGCATCGATCACAGCATCCGACCCCCGAGCAACCCTACGGCTTACACAAATGCAGTGCTGAGGCCAGTGAAGCTACATCCAAATACGCAGATGCTGGCTTTGGCACACCCACAATAATGGAGACTATAGGGTATATTAACTAAGTTGTGTGTTTTTTTAGAAGTGGGGATGTCGCCCATAGCAACCAATCAGATTCTACCTATTTTCTTCTAGAAGCAGCTAGATATATGTTACATTGAATCTGATTGGTTGCTATGGACAACATTTCCTCTTCTAAAAACCTCACACCTTAGTAAATATACCCCTACATGCCTACGTTTTTAGCAGCGCTTCCCTTTACCACCCCCATATATCTGCATGCTGTGGCAGACAATGCACTGTGACTGGATCCATAACAACGTCATGACACATGCACTTTGCCGCTCCAGCACATGCACAGTACCAAAGACATTGGTTGATAGTGACCAAATTGGGACTACAACAATGGTTGAAATCAGGCCTATATTGTAGGTAACAACCTTTTTTGTTATTCCAAAGTATTTTTGGGATATTTTAATGCAGCAGATAATATAAATGGATCCTCATACCAAGCTCCTACTTACGAACATCAGTGCTACTACTATATAGTAACAATAAAATAATTTGTTTTTAAAATAAGACTTTTGTAGCATATATATATATATATATATATATATATATATATAGATAAAAGTTTAATTGTTACATGCAAAAAAGTAATTATTGTATAACTGTCCGAATATTTATTAATGGTTGCCTATTGATTTATGGAATCATATTTATAAGTGGTATATTATATTATTATTTGATATATCACATATGATTAATAATATATAGATATATTTTCATTAATATGAGTTTGTCATATATATCTGCAAATATGTGTCAGGCTTACAAACTAAGGGGTAAATTTACTAAGGTGGGAGTTATTTAGAACTGGTGATGTTGCCCATAGCAACCAATCAGATTTTATCTATTATCTTCTAGAATCAGCTAGATAAATGTTAAGCAGAATCTGATTGGTCGCTATGGGCAACATCACCAGTTCTGAAAAACTCCCACCTTAGTAAATTTACCCCTATGTGTCTGATAAGTACTGTATATGCAATCCTTATACATATGACTTATGCAATTATAAAGTTAGGATTCCTTGAAGAGAGTTCAGCCTTGAAATTACCGCTCTTATCATCTGATTATTTACAGGCAAAATAAGATCATATAGAATAAGATATACATAGTGGTGACATATATACTAATAATATTTATGCTTCCTTAACTATGGTACATACATAACAAAACACAAAGAGTCTTACAAACTAAGGGCACGATTCAGACCTGATCACTGTTGTGTGAATTCACACTGCGGACGATTATCAAGTGACTGCGCATGCATATGCACCACACTGCACAGGCGCGTCGCCAAACAGCGACAGGATGATGTGAAAATTTTGATCGCACTGGTGTTTGCAAGGTGATTGACAGGAAGAGGACATTTGTGGGTGGTAACTGGCCGTTTTCTGGGAGTGTCAGGAAAAATGCAGGCGTTCCCGAGCGTTTTCAGGGAGGGTGTGTGACGTCAGCTCCAGCCCCGATCAGCCTGTTTGTATCACACTGTAGGAGCAAGTCTTGGGCTAAGCACACACTGCACAGACTGGAAAAATCATTAGATGGTGAGTAAGTTGCGAACGGATATGCAGCTGTCCGCTGTCAGTCGGAATTTTCGCATGGTGTACACATGCATTCGCTCACTTACACCGGGTGGGTTTTCAATCTCCCTGGGCGGCAGCTACCTGATTGCAGACTTCTGCAAATTTGCAACACAGCAATCAGGTCTGAATTAGGCCCTTTGACAATTACTAACATAAAGTGTATACTTGCAAGTACATAGTTACCATCCTAGAGATCCTTTCCTTTCTCCTCCTGCACCTTGCTTCTTCTTAACTCTGCCTCTTCTCTCCTTCCAATTTACTACATTTTCTGCTCTCCCGCCTCTTGATTTTTTCTTACTGAACTCATGTATATAATACCTATAATTGAACCATCTGCTGGTATATTCTAAAAGTGTTTTCAATGCAATAGACAATTATAGGTTTCCATTTACATCCCAAAGTGTCATGAAAAGTGTCATGCCCACCATTGCTTGTTCTGCCCCATTAGGGTCTGTTTTGCCTGGGGTGCCCCAGACCTCATCTTACCATTAGATGAGATCTCTTTTCATAGTAGCTAATTTATGATCCCTAGCTTGACCTATACTGGACAATAGACAAATCAGTTTTATGATTGCCAAAGATGTTCTGAAGCTTGATTTCAATCTAACTGTTAACACACGTGAATTCCAGTGTCCAAGTGACCAAAAGAGTTCGCAGTCACATACCTACAGTAACTTAATTTATGGGTTGAGCAGTGTAATCCTGTTCCTTACGCAATGTAGTCTTACAGTAACACAAATATATATCCATCTATATATATATATATATATTTACTACTAACTTCTCTAAATATATAACTAATATGTTCAAACCTATTTCATATCTAGTCCTTATGATAAAATATATATACACTATACTATTTAACATGGTTAAAATCATCTTTTATCATTAATGATATTTTCATTCAGACAATATTTCTTTAATTTCAATAGTCCTAAATTATATTTTATGCAAACAGTTACCTATCTAGCAACATGCCCAATATCAATATGTATATGCAATATGTTGATATCCTGTATATAAATAAAATGACAGGACTATGAAAACAAAATATGCTTGTTTTTTTAAATCGTCAAGTCTTTCAGTTGTTGATTTTGATTGCTTCCTTCTTCAAGTAACTACAAACTTTAGTCGTCTTGCAATATTACAACTGTTAGTTTTTGGAACGGCACACACACAAATGGATTTACTATGTTTGTTTATATATAACCACCATTTCAAAACCTGTTTTTAAACAAAACAAAAAATGCTGGAATAAGTTCTATAATCAGTTTTGTTTTCCTCGTTAGCTTGACTGAAACATAGCCAGAAAAATCTGAGAAAATGAGAATTTTATAAAGTGTGTATCATTTGTTAAATATTTACTGTTATACAAGCATTGTCAAATGTTGACTTCTTATGACTGTGTTTAACATCAGATAAACTGTGATAATTGAAAACAAGTATTAATAATTCTGTTATATGTCTAAAACATGTTTTCAACCTTTTTGTGCCCTCTGTAAGGGAAATAAGAGATTTGGAATGTAAAATTAAAACACAAAACTAAATATTGTTCAGAAGATTCAAGTAACTTATACTACAAATAAGATTTCCTAGAAAGGGAAGTGCAGTGCCGAGAACAGTATATATACACCATCTGGTTCCACTGGAAAAGAAGGGGAAAAAAATTACTCCGTAAGACAGCACTGTGCTTTGTCACTAGATTTCTTGGAAAGTCTCAACTATTCCTCCCCCTGCAACAATCTAAATTCACTATATCCTAGCTAAATACATCCTTATAATGGTTTTCCACAATGCACAGGATTGTCCAAAATCCATACTGTAGTATGATAATATTATGTTTGATAAATTATAGTCCAATTAAATCCTGTCCCATGATAAGAAAAAATGAGGTTGGTCCAAGAAGTTGATAAAGAGGCATTTGTGATAACTTGTACAGGTGGTTGGTTTACTATAAATTCACAGTTCTCACAGTTGTAGTATTACTATGCATTATTACCCAAACACGGGTCCTTTTTCAGCCAGAAAAAAAAAAACGGGTTATAATTGGAGAGTCCGATAATGACCATCTCTCTATAATCACGATAAAAGCCCCCTTTTTTTTTTTTTGCAAAAAAAAGTAGCACTGCTAACTGGATACCCACCTATATGTTAAAGTTTTGCTATCTCCTAGCTACCAGCCGTACCGAGTGGTCCTGCGCCTGTTACAGTCAACACACCTCACTGATTTGAGATATCTGGGTGCTGTTTTAGCAGTTGTTGTCCTAATTGCTGCAGACTCTCTGTCATGTAGTACATGTTCCAATACTGTCTGTCAATAATTGCTTATACCATTTGTTCCAGCATCTCTCAAGCTGATCACTTAGGAGCATTAACATACTGTACTTAACCGCTGTCCAGCATTATCATCTGCATGAAGTTATCATATGCCCTTGTGTTTACAACAGAAATGATCAATATAAAGATAATGTATATCTATAATTATTACTATGTCTGTTTCATGTGATTGCCACTGTATATATAAGGACCTGGGATCCCAGTCCCAGGCGTTTTCACGAAAATACAGGTCTCTAAGTGCTGGTTATCGGAAATTTGAGGCACACAAAGCATAATCCCAGATCAGGGCTAATTGGATAGCCCCCAGGGGATCCATTAGTAATTTAACGCAGCTAATTGGATATCCCCCTTGATATGAAACTTCAATTTCGTAAGTCCATGCTATAAAGTAAAAGCAATGACAGAGTAAAAGTCTAGTATACAAGCCAATCAATAAGAGCTAGGAGTCTTACGAAATCCAAATTCACCCACTACTGTATTTAGAGCCAGAGTAATCCAAATTCAAAGCCACGAATAACTGAAATCCAGAGTAGTCAGAGAGAGTGTGACATCATTCACTGAAAATTGATCTTGGTATTTTGCAATAAAATTCTGATGAATATTCAAAAGTTTGGCTGCAGTGCTGCACCTGCAATCTGGTCCCGATGTTAGTGCTGATAATTCCAACAATAAATTGCTTAATATTCAATATACTCTAAACTATCCCTGTGTTTAGTTAGGCCCAAGAGAGACATTACAATACCCATGTGCTCTAGGAAGCTGTGGTGCCTACACAGTACAGAGAATATCATTATTACTCAGAAGGTATGAAATCCTGGCATTCAGTATCCTGACAGGATGCCAACAGTCAAACTTTTGATGGATCCCGGTAATTATTTAAACCCTATCCCTAATCCTAACCTACCCCTCCCTCAACCTATACCTAAGCCACCAATCCTGCAGCCTAACCTCCCAAACCCCCACAGCCTAATCCTAGCCATACCGCTAGTGCCTAACCCTTACTCCCAGTACTTACTGCCAGGATCTCGCTGTGATTCTGACAGCTGGGATTCTGCTGTCTGTATTCTTACTGTCAGGATACCACTGTCGGTATCCTAACTGTCGGTATCCTGACTGCAGAAGTTATCAACCTGTAGATAAATTTACACAGATTTGCGACTTGGTCGCACACAGATGTAAAAATCCCACAAGCTGCAGTGGTCAGTGTGTGCTAGTAATATAGGGGATTATTCAGAGTTGTTAGCAGATCAAAAAATGTAGCAATTGTGCAAAACCATGCTGCATGGCAAGTGGGGCAGATGTAACATGTGCAGAGAGATATAGATTTTGGTGGGTTATATTGTTTCTGTGCATGGTACTGTAAATACGGGTTGCTTTATTTTTAAAATGCAATTTAGATTTCAGTTTGAACACACCCCACCCAAATCTAACTGTCTGCATTTGTTACATCTGCCCCACCTGCAGTGCTGCATGATTTTACCCAGTTGTTAACTTTTTTGGTTTGCTAACAACAATGAATAACCTCCATAGTTATAACTCTTCTTGCAGTTTTCAGCAGTGCAAATAAACTGCAGAGATTAAAAACAGGACTCTTGCATGGCTAAATCGCAAGGTCTGTGGCGCACCAAAGGAGGCTATTTGACGTGCCTAGAGCCATAGCATTTGAGGACACATTTGTATATAGATAATTTTTTTTGTTTGGAAAGTAGACGTGGGGCGGAATGTAATCCCGCCCGAGTGCAGCGCCCTTGCAGGAAGCCAACCGAACTCGGACGGGTTTTAAAGGGGAAATCACTTACAAGCGATGGCTGAACTGAGACTTTTTTTAAAGTAGCAATTACTTACAAGGCATGGTTTTGAATTGTAAGAGATTGCAAGTAACGTCCAAGTTCAGCCAGCATCCCGCACGGCCACTGAAATCGGGCGGCATTACATCCCGTCCGTGGAATCAGTCACTTCTTTTGTTAATTACCTCAACAACAACAATCTTTTTTCGTGTCCTTCACTAGCACTATTACATACCTCCCAACTGTCCGAATTTTCACAGGGCAGTCACATTTTTTTGGGACTGTCCCGCTGTCCCACCTTCAGGCCGCAGTGTCCCGGCATTGAATAGATGCTGTGTGCATGCACAGGTGACAGATGGAGAGGGGACAAGCCAGCAGCTAAAAGAGCCCTGGGCATGCCCCCTCAGTGACGGTAAAAGGGGGCGTGACTATTGATCGCGGCCAAGCCCTCTTTTATATAGGACATGCCCCCTTTTTGGATACATATTTAGATTTAAGGTCACGGTGGCGGGAACCAGCAAAGTGGGTCCCTTGTAGGAATATAGCATCATCTTTAAAATGACATACAGGAGTACAGTATAAAATAAGGTGGATTATCTCCATGGCCAATTCAGCGCTCGAACGTTAAATATCTGGAGTTTGGTAGACATGGGAGAACAGGTAGAGTGAGACGCAAAGTATATGGAGCAAATATAAGAACCTGGGAACCCAGATGTTGGCCACAGAAAAGGGAAGAGAAAGGGGACAGGAACTGTATACAAAGCTGAATGTGAGGGTGACAGAATCAACACATGAGCTGACTGGTATATCTACATATATTGTGCCTAAATTGGTAGGTTTGAAGTCAAATAGATCTTTATAGTCTACACAATAATTCATATAGCTAGACAATTCTATCTATACCTGTATGTGATTTTCTTTTCTTTTTTTTATTGGGGGGTGCGGTGAAGATCTATATATACTGTTTTAATGAAATATGTTATAAGCCTTTCAAATCATTATTGACATAGCTAATTCAAAATTTCTGAATACCTGTATGTCATCTATACTTGCATCTTCAAGTTTAAAATTTAGAGTCAATTAAGGGATTGATGTATTAAAAGTTCAGAAGTGGACCAGTGGAGAAGTTTCCTATAGCAACCAATCAGCATCTACCTATTATTTTATAGAACGTACATGATAAATGGTTTCTTAAAGCTGATTGGTTTGTATAGTACGGCCAACACCTGCACTGGTCCATTTATCTATTCTTTTCACCACTTGATACACAAGCCCTAAGGGGCCAATTCATCTTGAAAAATATGTCATGTGTGAAAATTATGCTTTGAACTTGCATTGAGTTCACTGTAGATATTGGAGGCATTGATCGTCCTTTCTTTAGTAAATTATCACTTCCAAATAGCTGCTGTTTTAGTGGAGACAGCTTTTCAGAAGTGTGTTAAGTATCACTAGCCTCTCTGCTGTCTTGCACCTAGACTGCAAATCATTGCTACTTGTAATGAGAGGTGCTAGTTTGCTGAGATTTTTCATACCACATATAGAAAGAAAAGACGCAGCTGCAGTATGCAAACATTACTATTAAAAATGTAAATACATTTTACAATTAAACTTCAATAAGAGGTTGTAAGCATAAATTTGGCCAAAGTTAAAGACCTCTCCCCCTAAAGATTCATAATATAAAATATTTCCATATTCTTTTTTATTTTATAAGAAACTAGCTGTTCTACCCATTTTTTGGATGGGAGTTTCTGATTTTCATAGTTGTAAATATAACTGAGTGTTAAAAATTCGGTAAATCTATAGAGATGTAAATTTGAGACATCTTAATGTAAGTAAATATTAATCCATGGTTCTTGGCGTTACCCGAGGAGCACCTGTATTAGATACAGTAAAAAGTGACAGAACCATTTTTGTAGTTTATTAAACTGTACACACTAGAGGTGCAATCCAAATTTTGATCCGATTGTCCATTTGGGCGTTATTGTTCACGCAATGTAAGCCACAAATTGGTAATGGCGTCATTATGTCAATCCCCTTTTCGTCCCCTTAGGGAGGTTTATTAAAATTCTAGTTATGTAGTTTTCCTATTTCCCACCTTTTAGAATACCTTTGTTAAATTTCATTTTCCTACCATATCAGTAAGTAAGAGATTAAGTGATGAGTCATTGAGTGAGTGAGTGAGTGACTGAGTGAGTGAGTGAGTGAGTGAGTGAGGGCTTTCACATTTATATACTGTATATAGATTTGTATAGAGTTTAATATTACTAGTCAGAATTACTACTCTTAAGACTCTGTTAGCTTATACATCTTCTATAATTGTTATAAACTCTTAACTACATAGATGCTGTTTAAGAGAAATTATTTTTCTAAAAATGTTGTATGGATTTGGGCGCATATGCTTCTGAGCAGGATTTAGACAGAAATCTACTGAACATTGCCTCCTACTGTATCATTTCTTTTCATGCTATCTCAGACAATACTGTACTGTATATAACATAAATGAGCCATAAATAATCTAACTTATATTGCTTCAGCAATCTCAACAATTATTCAATTTAGTGTCTATATATTTCAGTGATTGTTCTATGCAAATGTGAATACATTTGTATATTTATAGCTTCAAAGTATATTGCTTTATACTTGCACAGTCAACATATGTACTCCTTTTTTTATCATAGTCTGTAAAATAGGGGCATGGCCTTACCGGGATAGAAGACAGCAGCACTTCTGCAGAGCTCTTGTCTCTAACCACATAAAAGTGCTCCTTTTGTCCTGCATACCCCCTTCTTTGCTCCCCTCTCTCTGATCCTTACCTCCTACCAACAGCAGTTTCAGGTGAGGTGAGCTGTGGAGCCGGGAGATGCTGCTATAGGTCTCTGCCGGTAGCGGCCTCCCTCACCAGAAAAGCCGGGGACTTGCATACAGCGTCCACCCGACGTCTGAGCTCCATGCCGGAGATCGCGGGTAAACGGAGCTGCGGACACCGCTGCCATACCCCCCTGCAGCCTCACAGTGCCTGTCTCCCCTCTTGTGACCTGACGAACATCACGGGCATAGTGGGAGGATACATGCTGGCCTCTGCAGCAGTGGCGGCCATCTTAAGCATTGCTGTCACATACTCCGCAGCACTTTGTCACCCTGCCTTCATGGCACTGTTCCATCTCCCCCATACTCCCTACACATCTTTTTATATAGTTTTCTCCTACTGAACCCTTCATTCAAGCACTAAATGTGCTTGTTAACAATACTGGCTGGATACACAATACATAGCCCAGTTCAACATATTTGATATACCTTCTGCTCACCCCTGTGCTCCCAGTCTGTAGCTACCTGTGGATTCTGTCATCATCCACTCCGACCCCTCCAATTTCCTGTGATCTACATTTCTACATAGCTGATTGCCTTACTTTCAATCCCTGTGAATCTCAATACATTGTAGAGGAACCTGCAGTTCTGCTGGTCAGGCTGCCGCCCTTCATTACAATACTGTTTGGGATTTCTGAATACGCTTCCAGGGACTCATTCACAGGAAAATTTATCTACGTGGTTTGATATGTAACTACGTTAATACAATGCGCTGATAGTCTTCCTCGAAGACCTCATCTTAGTCAATTTGGTGGTAACATTATAACTCCAACACTTATTGTATCCTTCCGAGAACCCCTTTGTCCTTGTTGCTGCTTATATGGAAAAATACCTCACATCTTCTGCATCCTTGCAGCCTCTTCAACAACGACAGGAGAAAAGGAGGGCGGATCCCAATTTGACCTTTGACACTGATACCATGGCTTTGTCAACGGCTGCCAAAAAGTCAGTTGCTCCTCAGGACTCCTATGTTACTTACAATGATGTGGTAGACGCAATCAAAGCGACCATGGGACCACTATGCTGATATCACCTCGCAACTGCACCGCCTCACTCATCGTGTTGAAGAAACGGAACATAGAGTTGGCAATTTATTTCAAGATGTTTCTCATCTTAAACATGTGGTTCCCAAATAGGAGAAAGACAACTATCGTCTATGGAATAAGGTGGACGACCTAGAAAATCAGTCAAGCAGGAATAACATCTGTCTCGTGGGGCTCCCGGAATCGGTTAAGGGCCCAGCTTTAGCCCACTTTGTGCGTAATACTCTCCCGACCCTGTTGGGGGTTGAATCTGAATGTCGTGACCTCATCATTGAGAGGGTGCACAGAGTGGGTCACCATTCTCCATCTGCTTCTAACCACCCTCGAGTTGTTCTTTTTTGTTGCCTCAACTATTTACGTAAACAGACATTATGGTCAGCCTCCCGCAATAAGAAATCCATACTATGGGAATCATCTAAAATATACCTATTTCAAGATTTTTCAGTCGAATTGTCTCAAGCACAAAAGGTCTTTTCTCACATATGCTCCCGTTTAGTGGCAGAACAACGTAAATTCGCCCTGATCTACCCCGCCAGACTCCGACTGTTTCATGGGTCATTTTATAAAGATTTCAATACCCCTGCTGATGCAGAAGCTTTCTTGGCTGAGGAAGGAAGTTCTATATCCCAAGCGGACATTACTGACCCTCCTCCTACTACTCACTAATTTACACGGTTTTCAGATGATACCACTTCTCTTTACTGTTCAAGTTTGATGGAAATGATTAATATTCCCTAATTGCTATGGCTTATCCAGCCTCTGTTCTTTATAATACATTTTTGTTTATACTATACTCTAGCTTATGATATTATGCCGTCTGATGATTAGTCCTTTTCTACCTTCCGGTTGCTTCTCTATATTAATGTCTTACCACATTTTCTGCTGTTTAGGTTTAACTGTTACTTTACTGTTTCCTGACTGGGATTGGGGCCTATCTAATTTGTCTCTACTATACCCTACTTATCAAGGTTTATCATGCCCATTGTATTTTGATGCTATATTCATATACTATTTACCATGCTTCATATGGTATTTGATTTAATTGCTAAGATTTACATTTGTTGTCCATTGTTGTTCCCCTGTTTGTTTGTCCTCTTCCTTTTGTTCCTTCCCCCTCCCTTTTTCTCTTTAATTGACAGGTCAACTCGGGATGTTCCTTTCTGGTCTCTGTTTGACTCTCCCATTACGTAAATGTCAGTACGAATAGGTATGTGGAATGTGGGAGGAATTAATTCCCCAGATAAAAGACCTAAGATACTTATATCTCGAAATTAAAATTAGACATTATATGCCTTCAAGAAACCCATTTAACTCTCCCGGAATCCTTGAAGCTGCAGATATTGGGTTGGAAATTATTAGCAGCTGCTCCATTTAATTCCAAATCTCGCAGAGTAGTCATATTAGTCAGAAAATCATTGCCAATCTCTATCTCTACTTCAGTGATTGACCCTGACGGTCGTTATTTGATTACAGAAATTTTACTCAATAATTCCCCATATGTACCCTATGTACAATTTATGCACCAAATGTTTATAGGAAATCCTATACTTGTCAAACTGTTACCATATAGCTCTAGCAATCTAATTTTATTGGGTGATTTTAATCTCATCTCCTCTCCTATACTTGACAAATCCACGTCACAGAAATCCCCCTTTTTCCTCCCAAAACAAGGTGTCCCTGCTCTCTCTAAACAACTCTGCTTAGTTGATGTTTGGAGAGCAATGCAGCCAACCGAAAAAGATTATACTTGCCTGTCTGCGGCTCAACAGACTCTCTCATATTGATTATATATTGCTGGCTACCTCCTTATTTCCCAAAATACATGAAGCCTCCATCGAACCTATAGGTTTGTCTGACCATGCTCTAGTGTGGATTACTCTTCAGACTACAATAGATAAAGGCCCTTTTAGACTCTGGAGATTTCCTAATTATATATCTCAATCCATAACATTTCACCAGAAAATCAAGTCCACATGGATGGACTTTAAACATGCTAATTTGGATTGTGAGACCTCGGATCCTTCTTAATTCTGGCAAACGGGTAAGGCAGTCCTCCGAGGTGTCATTATCTCTCATATGGCTGCTGAAAATAAACGTTTAGCTGCAGTTTACCTTGACTTACAATCCAAATTGACTGAATCTTACCAAGCCAATAAATCTGCCCCTACCCCATCTAATAAATTAGCATAAAACACTGCGAAAGTTCACTTTGATGAATACTTTAAAATTAAAAGTGATCATTCACTTTTTACCACTAATTACAAATTCCACAGATTTGGAAACAAAACAGGACAACTTCTTTCCAATTTACTAAGAGGCTCACAGCCACCAATGTTAGTCGACCCTCTTCGTTGTGACGATGGATCCATAGCAGACTCGAGGGACCAAATCACTGATACTATGAAAATTTTTTAGTAAAAAATATATTCAGACCCTCTTAACACAGATTCTCCCTAGGCTGATAATGACCCCTCCCATTCTTGGACATTTCCACCCCTTCCTTAGTTTCCTGAGGAATTCTCACAATTATTGGAGGCCCCTATTTCCATTGAAGAAGTCACGAGAGTTATTCCACAATACAAACCCCTGAAAGCCCCTGGTCCAGATGGCCTAACTGCGGAATTCTATAAGATTTTATTGCCTAGGTTTGGGGAGAACTTGGTGTCGTTTTATAATAATATAATCTCTACTCATTCTGTTCCTCTTTATTTTAATTTGGCAATCATTAAGTTACTCCCTAAACCAAGTAAGGACCTATCCCTACCGGGATCTTACAGACCAATCTCCTTACTAAATTTTGATTACAAATTGTTTACTAAAATTCTTGCTAACAGACTGAAATTGTATTTGCCCCAGATTATACATCCGGAGCAGACTGGTTTCATTTTAGGTAGACATTCAGTTGTCAATGTTCGTAAAATCTTGGCAGTAATTCTTCACTCGATCTCTCCTATTTCTGCTTCCCCTAAGATAATTGTTTCTTTTGACACCGAAAAGGCATTCGATTTAGTAAAATGAAATTACCTTTTCACTGCTCTACATTTATTTGGTTCCCCCCCATTTTCATATCCATTCTACAAACTCTATACCATTCCCCCCAGTCAAATTCCCTGCAATGGCACCATATCTTCATCCTTTACTATTTCTCGTGGAACAAGACAGGGCTGCCCTTTATCCCCCTTTTATTTGCTATAGCCATAGAGCCATTGGCAATTGCAATACATAACTCAACTCTTGTTGAAGGGATTGCAATTCGTTCTAAACTACTCAAAATATCAATATACGCAGATGACATGGTATTCTTCCTTTCTAATCCAACATCCACTCTTCCAGCTGTCTTAAACCTCATTTCCTCTTTTGGCTCCATTTCTGGCTACAAAGTCAACTTAGACAAATCAGTAATTCTCACTATCCTTGGCCCGCCCTCATATTTTCAATCACTACTTATTTTTCAATCTTTTCATGTTTCTTACTCTCCCATTAAATATTTGGGTATCCATGTATCAGCAAACTTAAAGGATCTTTATAAACTAAACTTTATCCCAATCATTGCCAAGATTAAAAACTACTTAAACAACTGGACATCTCTACCCATCTCCCTCTTAGGCAGATTAGCAGCCATAAAAAGTGTTTTGTTTCCAAAGATTTTTTATGTAATGCAGATGCTGCCGATTCGACTTCTCACGAAGATATTAAAATTTTGAACTCTCTCTCTTTACCCGTTTATTGTGGCAAGGGAAATGGCCTCGAATAGCCTATATCAAATTAAAATTACCCCATTAGAAAGGAGGTCTAGGCTTCCCTGACCTGGACCTATATTCTCATGCTATATTTTTTCGCTATATCAGTGATTGGTTACTTGACACTAGCACTTGACACTAGCTCTTACACTGATAGTCAATTGGATTCTGCCTTGTTCGCTCCCTATTCTCCAAATGCCTTGCTGCATTCTAAGTTATCAGATATTACAGTTTTTATCAAAGAAAATCCCTTATTTATAGACACATATCATTCCTGGACTATTATAAATAATAAATTTCATGCTAATCTTAGCTACACCCCATACACTTCGTTGTGGGGGAACCCTGCTTTCCCCCCTTCACTTTCTAATATCTCTTTTCTTCAGTGGAAAGAGAAGGGCCTGGCCTCAATAGCAAAAGTGTTCGACCATGGTGGCACCCTGCTTTCATTTGCCAACCGCCAATCCCGATTTTCTATTCCACCTCATCACTTTTATATGTACCTCCAAACACGTCATTACATTCAATCCCTACCCACCCCTTCGACCACAGACAATACAGTGTCAACATTTCTTTCTCTTCTTAAAACTTCAATCCTCTGTACCATACAAAATTAGTTTATTGTATGAACCATTGGCTTCCTTATTGGCTTCATCTCATTGGGAACCCTCTCTACGGAAATGGTCCATAGACGTCCCTAGTATCGGCTTATTACCAGACCTAATTTCTCAATATGACACTTCTCTTAAATTTTTACATTGTTCTTATTTACAAGAAGTTCATATTAGAATGATACATAGAGCATATATTTCCCCTGCACAGAGGAGATATATGACAACCCTAGATACCAGTACCTGTATTAAGTGTTCAATGTCTCATGCTACATTTATTCATTGCGTTTGGGAATGTGATAAAATAAGAAAATTCTGGAACAAATTAATTCAACTAATCAATTCCATGTTCTCATCTACTGTGATTCCTGACCCTTTAGCATGTCTTTGTGGAAATTTTAAAAATTGGGATTTAGGCCCCAATAAGAAATCAAAACTCCGATTGCTAATCATGGTTATTACTGTTGCCAAAAAAATCATTCTTATTCATTGGACTCACCCTACTGCTCCCTCTTTATCAGAAGTCAAACACAAATTGTTACAAATACTATATTATGATAGACGCACTGCTATTCCTGATATTGAAAATGGAGTTGAAAAATGTTACCATAAATGGGAATATTTTATTCATATTTTAGATGAACATTCACAGAAACATATTCTTAAACTATTCGAAAATACTTCATGGAACTTGCTAAGGAGACTTTCTAATGACATAGGACTTTTGTCCTCGGTTTAATTTTTTCTTTCTACACTAGCTTGATCAGGATGGAACACCTGACTTCTAATGACTTATCTTCCCTTCCCCCCTCTTTCCCGTTTCCTCTTCCCTTTTATGTGTTTTTTATCCCCCTGATGTTTCTTTATGTGTGTCCAATGTAGTTGCAATAACGCGCCATTTTGACTGATTATTTTTTCTTGCTTGGTCCTAATATGTATGTGCTGACAGATTTGTGAAAGGTGATAGTAATATCTCCCTGGCTTCAGACCAATAGTATATTAGGATATTTTATATTCTTCCATTTTATTAGTATATTTTCTGATTGTATTTGTAATGGCTCATTTATTGCAATAATATGGAATGTCCACAATTCTCTTGAAAATTCAATAAAATTTATGTACAAAACAAAAAACAAAAATTATTATCTAAAATAACTAATATTCTCTAAAATAACCAACTCTTCATATATATTTAGTATCTACATAAACATATATGAATAATTGGGCGCACAGTTAAAAATTAATAATAATCACAATCTCATATAAAGCATACCTCCCAACATGACCCTCTCCAGGAGGGACAGAATACTCTGCTCCTGGATTCCCTCTTACTGTATGATTGCCAGCACCTGTGCTGAAACGGTAGCATCTAGTTTACCTTCGTGGAGAGGACCTTTCCCATAACCTCCTGGGTCCATGTCACAATTTATTTGGAATAGTAAAGTGTGGTGAGTAGAGCGGAGTGAGACATCGAGCCCGAAGCATGGCGAGCGTCCAATGCTGCATATGAAATTTTTTTAACCCCAAATGAACGGAGAACGAAGAAAACATTTAGGTGCTGTAAGGGCGGAAGTTCTCTCCTGCCCTCTCATTTTGTCACTTCCAGGTCCTGAGCACGAAGGTAACATAGACACAACCGTGCTGAAACACTTTCCTTATCCATTCACCTTTTAAAAACAGGTGCTGCGATCACAAATTAAGAGGAAAGTCCAGGAGCAGAGCATTGTGTCCCTCCTGGAGAGGGTCATGTTGGGTGGTATGTTTAAAGAGACATCTAATGGTGCATATACCTCATGAGTTAAAACATTTTTACAGCTCATAAAAGACAGTCTGGATGTCAATTATATAAATATCACATTGATACTAAATAGAACAATGATAAAGAGCGCTTATAGAATTATATAGATATTTCATTACATAAAAAATAATTTTCACAGTAACATTAAAAGATCTCTGATATAAAGAATTTAGTCTGATGTGATTGCAAGTAATGTTCATATACATGCACAGTACTACTTCCCAGGCTGGTTAAAAACTCTCCGGTGAATATTAGTGCAGTTCAAATAAATTCAAATCCAGATTTATCATTAGCGTTTGGCCAAGTACGCTATGCAAAGACCCCCGATATTTGGTTTTAATTCTCACCCCTGATGGTTGGATGAAGTTGTCATCTGTGAAGCTTTCTCAGGACTTACAAGCTCAGCCCTTTGCCGCATGGAGATATTGATGTTTGAGACCACTTTCACAAATGCAGCATTGGTTAGAAGCTTAGCAATGCTGTATCCGGCTGGTGGTCCCGGCAGGGTTTCTACTGAGAAAGCACTTTATACTACTTTGGTACTGTACAGTCTGAACAACAGAGCTAGAGGTCACGGCAAAACTTCCACTGGGGGGAGGGCGTACACAGCTTCAATATAGTCACCAGAGCGGGTATGCACACGTACAGAGTACCTCTATGCATTTCTCCGCTCTAGTAGCTTAGAGGTTTCCTCAGGTGGTGTATACAGGTATCTCTATTAGTAAAGTATTTATGCTGATTTAAGCCAATGGAGAGTTCACACTTTATAGATAACTCCTGTGCATACTAAAGGGGCTGAGGCTTGATTAGATCGCGAGACTTATAGTTCCGTTGGTGCCGGAAAAAAGGTTGTTTATTCTCATCGGCTCTATTACCAGAAAGCCACTGGTATACAGTATGTCTTTCGTAATCATCCTCTACTTTCATGAATTTGCGCTTTTTAAAGTCAATTAACTCTTTCTTATACTGTGTTATTTGTAGTTGTAGTTTGTTAACCCAGTCACCCTCTTGATCCGCCATTAGAATTGCCATGTTCGTACTTTCAAATGCTGCAATCTTAGATCTAACAGTCTCCAGTTCCTTGGAATACTGTTCAATTACAAGCAAAATTAAAGCGAACGAACATTTAATTAATATGGCAATCCACCGGCGACAGAAATTAACTTCGTGTCTGTAAATAAATTTAATACCAAGTCTAACATTATTTCTAAAATTGCTAAGAAAAATTGGCCCCTGGTTGAAACCGACAAACAATTACATCTGTCGGGTTCTAGTCTAATGCCTTGTTATTCCAGGGGGAAGAATCTCAGAGATTATCTTGTAAAAACAGATATCTCTGTGATGGATTTGGGTAGTACACAGTCAGTTATACAGACATTTAAGCATCCTATTAACAGCATCCGTTATAGGATGATTGATCATGTCCCCTTGAGCATTAGGGGCAGTGATTGTTGTTCTAAATTATTACAACTAGAAGCCAGGTGGATAGCAAAGCTTGATGTAATGCATCCAAGAGGCTTGAATGAACAGTACTCATATGCCTGCTTTTTGAAGTGATCTTTGTATTACAATCAGGTGTTAGTATCTACAGCATAGATACGGTGGCAACATTGTTTAAGATTGCTTCCATTTATGATGAATAGCAACATGGTATCTCTGTGATTGCGCAGTTAATAGGTATACTGTAGCACTTAGTGATTGTGTCTAAATTGTGGCTGATCTAGTCTAAAGTCTTGCATAACGTTTGGTGGGGTCTGGTTTCCTTGGTGATGGGACGCTTTCACATAGTGCACTGACAGCACTATTTCATCACTTCCGCAGTCTCCGGCCGGATGTTCGGGTCCGGACCTGCTTAGGGAATGCACGTGGATGGCCTATACAGGTACATTGTAATTTTTAAATGTTAATAAAGCCTGACGACAGTGGGGTGTCCACTGAAACGTTGTTATCACATTCAAGTGTTCTTCATTTGTATTATGCTATGAGTGCCACGTCTTCTTCCTGATTTATTTGCTATACCTCATGGGGGCACCAACGCATTGGAATTAAGCTGTCTGGAGTGCCTTACCTTCGCAGTTTTATATATATATATATATATATATATATATATATATATATATATATATATATTATTATTCCAAATCAGCCGGCACTCTGTGCTTTAAAACAGCTGGTCCCGGTGCCCTGTGCAATGATCCACACATACCTCCAAAACCGCACGGCACTCGCAGGGACTCGTTACACCAAAAATTTAATGGCAGTGTTTGAAACACTGCCATTAAATTTTTGGTGTAACGAGTCCCTGCGAGTGCCGTGCGGTTTTGGAGGTATATATACATATACAGTATAAAATTAGTTTCTGAGAGACTAGACAACCAAACCACAATAGAAAGGCTGAAAGAAAATAGATCATCTTTTTAGACAATACACAGTATAGAGTGTCATAGAGGGGTACTTTAGACACAAGAGCTAATATGGCTCAACAAGCAGGGCACCGGACCCCAACGTACAGAGTCATAGGGTCGAGAACCCAGCAGGATATTTTTTATTATATTAATAACTAGTGAAGTATTCTTTCATTATTTTGTTTTATTATATAATTTTTTTTAAAATACATAATTACCTTCTTAGAAGCTACACAGCCGAACCACAATATAAGTAAATAAAGAATAAATAGGTAAGTAAGGCCAACAGATAGAGGTTATATTCATCCCTTTGACTATTCATACCCTTAGTTCTTATTTTTATTTGTTATATTCATGTGTTTATACTCATCATGAAAAGGGCACATCAGATGTGACGGGGGTGGTGGTGCCAGGACATATGACATGGGCTTGGTGACGGGCATCATCTCAAGCTCCATGTACAGTGTCCCCGCATCACCACCCCAATACACTAAACATTAGGATAACATTATTGTCAGGACTTAAATATACATCGAGGAATTATATGCAGAAAAATTGTAGTTGTCTCATTCTATCTAGCCCTATTTTGGCAGTTGTTGAGGTAGTTGACACATTTTTTTCTGCATAAGATGTAACACAACAGAAACAATCACCTTCTTATACGAATTCACCTGCTGGTTTTATGACAAGGGAGAGGTCCTTCATTAATCTCTTTAGTCAGTGGTTCCCAAACTTTTTTGAATCACGGCGCCCTAGAGTATCAGATTTTTTTTCACGGCACCCCTAGGCCAATAATTTCTTATTGAGAAAATTAGAAAGAAATATTAAATTAAGTAGACTGTGTTTATAGGTCATCCTTAGGGTCAGTTGTGTGGTGAGGGACAAGATTTGCTTCTGTTTGTCCCCATATTTTATGACTGACAGCCACCAGCACTAGTTTTGCCTTTTATATTGACCATAAATAATTTGAATTGGTCCTGGACCACCAACCCAGGGCACCCCTGCAAGTGTCCCGAGGCACCCCAGGGAGCCACGGCACACAGTTTGGGAACCACTGTCTTTAGTGATGATCTTTCATTAACCAAAAGGTTATGTTTATATTTTGATTGTTTTGATTCTCTAATGCAGAGAGAATTGGATTAATCTAGAGTTTTCTTATAAAATATGTCAATGGGTGCATTCCTATGGTGTAAAGGAAAAAAATGGGATTTATTTTTGAATTATAAATGCTGATCATTGGTCCTATCGGACTATAGATCTAGGTTGTACATGTTGATGTATGGTTCTCTAAGAGGAGAGATTCAAGTATATCTATACCCATTCTATCCCCATTATCCAAAACAATGGACATACCTACTTCTTTATTTTTCTGAAGATTTCTAGAGGCAAAATACCTTTTTCTTGCGAAAGTCTGAATATATCTATTAGAGATGAGCGCCGGACATTTTTCGGGTTTTGTGTTTTGGTTTTGGGTTCGGTTCCGCGGCCGTGTTTTGGGTTCGACCGCGTTTTGGCAAAACCTCACCGAATTTTTTTTGTCGGATTCGGGTGTGTTTTGGATTCGGGTGTTTTTTTAAAAAAACCCTAAAAAACAGCTTAAATCATAGAATTTGGGGGTAATTTTGATCCCAAAGTATTATTAACCTCAAAAAACATAATTTACACTCATTTTCAGCCTATTCTGAACACATCACACCTCACAATATTATTTTTAGTCCTAAAATTTGCACCGAGGTCGCTGTGTGAGTAAGATAAGCGACCCTAGTGGCCGACACAAACACCGGGCCCATCTAGGAGTGGCACTGCAGTGTCACGCAGGATGGCCCTTCCAAAAAACCCTCCCCAAACAGCACATGACGCAAAGAAAAAAAGAGGCGCAATGAGGTAGCTGACTGTGTGAGTAAGATTAGCGACCCTAGTGGCCGACACAAACACCGGGCACATCTAGGAGTGGCACTGCAGTGTCACGCAGGATGTCCCTTCCAAAAAACCCTCCCCAAACAGCACATGACGCAAAGAAAAAAAGAGGCGCAATGAGGTAGCTGTGTGAGTAAGATTAGCGACCCTAGTGGCCGACACAAACACCGGGCCCATCTAGGAGTGGCACTGCAGTGTCACGCAGGATGTCCCTTCCAAAAAACCCTCCCCAATCAGCACATGATGCAAAGAAAAAGAAAAGAAAAAAGAGGTGCAAGATGGAATTATTATCCCACCCACCCTTATGTTGTATAAACAAAACAGGACATGCACACTTTAACCAACCCATCATTTCAGTGACAGGGTCTGCCACACGACTGTGACTGATATGACGGGTTGGTTTGGACCCCCCCCAAAAAAGAAGCAATTAATCTCTCCTTGCACAAACTGGCTCTACAGAGGCAAGATGTCCACCTCATCTTCACCCTCCGATATATCACCGTGTACATCCCCCTCCTCACAGATTATCAATTCGTCCCCACTGGAATCCACCATCTCAGCTCCCTGTGTACTTTGTGGAGGCAATTGCTGCTGGTCAATGTCTCCGCGGAGGAATTGATTATAATTCATTTTAATGAACATCATCTTCTCCACATTTTCTGGATGTAACCTCGTACGCCGATTGCTGACAAGGTGAGCGGCGGCACTAAACACTCTTTCGGAGTACACACTTGTGGGAGGGCAACTTAGGTAGAATAAAGCCAGTTTGTGCAAGGGCCTCCAAATTGCCTCTTTTTCCTGCCAGTATAAGTACGGACTGTGTGACGTGCCTACTTGGATGCGGTCACTCATATAATCCTCCACCATTCTATCAATGTTGAGAGAATCATATGCAGTGACAGTAGACGACATGTCCGTAATCGTTGTCAGGTCCTTCAGTCCGGACCAGATGTCAGCATCAGCAGTCGCTCCAGACTGCCCTGCATCACCGCCAGCGGGTGGGCTCGGAATTCTGAGCCTTTTCCTCGCACCCCCAGTTGCGGGAGAATGTGAAGGAGGAGATGTTGACAGGTCGCGTTCCGCTTGACTTGACAATTTTGTCACCAGCAGGTCTTTCAACCCCAGCAGACCTGTGTCTGCCGGAAAGAGAGATCCAAGGTAGGCTTTAAATCTAGGATCGAGCACGGTGGCCAAAATGTAGTGCTCTGATTTCAACAGATTGACCACCCGTGAATCCTTGTTAAGCGAATTAAGGGCTGCATCCACAAGTCCCACATGCCTAGCGGAATCGCTCCGTGTTAGCTCCTTCTTCAATGCCTCCAGCTTCTTCTGCAAAAGCCTGATGAGGGGAATGACCTGACTCAGGCTGGCAGTGTCTGAACTGACTTCACGTGTGGCAAGTTCAAAGGGCATCAGAACCTTGCACAACGTTGAAATCATTCTCCACTGCACTTGAGACAGGTGCATTCCATCTCCTATATCGTGCTCAATTGTATAGGCTTGAATGGCCTTTTGCTGCTCCTCCAACCTCTGAAGCATATAGAGGGTTGAATTCCACCTCGTTACCACTTCTTGCTTCAGATGATGGCAGGGCAGGTTCAGTAGTTTTTGGTGGTGCTCCAGTCTTCTGTACGTGGTGCCTGTACGCCGAAAGTGTCCCGCAATTTTTCTGGCCACCGACAGCATCTCTTGCACGCCCCTGTCGTTTTTTAAAAAATTCTGCACCACCAAATTCAAGGTATGTGCAAAACATGGGACGTGCTGGAATTTGCCCATATTTAATGCACACACAATATTGCTGGCGTTGTCCGATGCCACAAATCCACAGGAGAGTCCAATTGGGGTAAGCCATTCCGCGATGATCTTCCTCAGTTGCCGTAAGAGGTTTTCAGCTGTGTGCGTATTCTGGAAAGCGGTGATACAAAGCGTAGCCTGCCTAGGAAAGAGTTGGCGTTTGCGAGATGCTGCTACTGGTGCCGCCGCTGCTGTTCTTGCGGCGGGAGTCCATACATCTACCCAGTGGGCTGTCACAGTCATATAGTCCTGACCCTGCCCTGCTCCACTTGTCCACATGTCCGTGGTTAAGTGGACATTGGGTACAACTGCATTTTTTAGGACACTGGTGAGTCTTTTTCTGACGTCCGTGTACATTCTCGGTATCGCCTGCCTAGAGAAGTGGAACCTAGATGGTATTTGGTAACGGGGGCACACTGCCTCAATAAATTGTCTAGTTCCCTGTGAACTAACGGCGGATACCGGACGCACGTCTAACACCAACATAGTTGTCAAGGACTCAGTTATCCGCTTTGCAGTAGGATGACTGCTGTGATATTTCATCTTCCTCGCAAAGGACTGTTGAACAGTCAATTGCTTACTGGAAGTAGTACAAGTGGGCTTACGACTTCCCCTCTGGGATGACCATCGACTCCCAGCGGCAACAACAGCAGCGCCAGCAGCAGTAGGCGTTACACGCAAGGATGCATCGGAGGAATCCCAGGCAGGAAAGGACTCGTCAGACTTGCCAGTGACATGGCCTGCAGGACTATTGGCATTCCTGGGGAAGGAGGAAATTGACACTGAGGGAGTTGGTGGGGTGGTTTGCGTGAGCTTGGTTACAAGAGGAAGGGATTTACTGGTCAGTGGACTGCTTCCGCTGTCACCCAAAGTTTTTGAACTTGTCACTGACTTATTATGAATGCGCTGCAGGTGACGTATAAGGGAGGATGTTCCGAGGTGGTTAACGTCCTTACCCCTACTTATTACAGCTTGACAAAGGGAACACACGGCTTGACACCTGTTGTCCGCATTTCTGGTGAAATACCTCCACACCGAAGAGCTGATTTTTTTGGTATTTTCACCTGGCATGTCAACGGCCATATTCCTCCCACGGACAACAGGTGTCTCCCCGGGTGCCTGACTTAAACAAACCACCTCACCATCAGAATCCTCCTGGTCAATTTCCTCCCCAGCGCCAGCAACACCCATATCCTCCTCATCCTGGTGTACTTCAACACTGACATCTTCAATCTGACTATCAGGAACTGGACTGCGGGTGCTCCTTCCAGCACTTGCAGGGGGCATGCAAATAGTGGAAGGCGCATGCTCTTCACGTCCAGTGTTGGGAAGGTCAGGCATCGCAAACGACACAATTGGACTCTCCTTGTGGATTTGGGATTTCAAAGAACGCACAGTTCTTTGCGGTGCTTTTGCCAGCTTGAGTCTTTTCAGTTTTCTAGCGAGAGGCTGAGTGCTTCCATCCTCATGTGAAGCTGAACCATTAGCCATGAACATAGGCCAGGGCCTCAGCCGTTCCTTGCCACTCCGTGTGGTAAATGGCATATTGGCAAGTTTACGCTTCTCCTCCGACAATTTTATTTTAGGTTTTGGAGTCCTTTTTTTTCTGATATTTGGTGTTTTGGATTTGACATGCTCTGTACTATGACATTGGGCATCGGCCTTGGCAGACGACGTTGCTGGCATTTCATCGTCTCGGCCATGACTAGTGGCAGCAGCTTCAGCACGAGGTGGAAGTGGATCTTGATCTTTCCCTAATTTTGGAACCTCAACTTTTTTGTTCTCCATATTTTATAGGCAGAACTAAAAGGCACCTCAGGTAAACAATGGAGATGGATGGATTGGATACTAGTATACAATTATGGACGGACTGCCACGGTTAGGTGGTATAAAAAAACCACGGTTAGGTGGTATATATTATAATAATAATACAATTATGGATGGACGGACTGCCTGCCGACTGCCGACACAGAGGTAGCCACAGCCGTGAACTACCGCACTGTACACTGGTTGATAAAGAGATAGTAGTATACTCGTAACAACTAGTATGACACTATGACGACGGTATAAAGAATGAAAAAAAAACCACGGTTAGGTGGTATATATTATAATAATAATACAATTATGGATGGACGGACTGCCTGCCGACTGCCGACACAGAGGTAGCCACAGCCGTGAACTACCGCACTGTACACTGGTTGATAAAGAGATAGTAGTATACTCGTAACAACTAGTATGACACTATGACGACGGTATAAAGAATGAAAAAAAAACCACGGTTAGGTGGTATATATTATAATAATAATACAATTATGGATGGACGGACTGCCTGCCGACTGCCGACACAGAGGTAGCCACAGCCGTGAACTACCGCACTGTACACTGGTTGATAAAGAGATAGTAGTATACTCGTAACAACTAGTATGACACTATGACGACGGTATAAAGAATGAAAAAAAAAACACGGTTAGGTGGTATATATTATAATAATAATACAATTATGGATGGACGGACTGCCTGCCGACTGCCGACACAGAGGTAGCCACAGCCGTGAACTACCGCACTGTACACTGGTTGATAAAGAGATAGTAGTATACTCGTAACAACTAGTATGACACTATGACGACGGTATAAAGAATGAAAAAAAAACCACGGTTAGGTGGTATATATTATAATAATAATACAATTATGGATGGACGGACTGCCTGCCGACTGCCGACACAGAGGTAGCCACAGCCGTGAACTACCGCACTGTACACTGGTTGATAAAGAGATAGTAGTATACTCGTAACAACTAGTATGACACTATGACGACGGTATAAAGAATGCAAAAAAAACCACAGTTAGGTGGTATATATTATAATAATAATACAATTATGGATGGACGGACTGCCTGCCGACTGCCGACACAGAGGTAGCCACAGCCGTGAACTACCGCACTGTACACTGGTTGATAAAGAGATAGTAGTATACTCGTAACAACTAGTATGACACTATGACGGTATAAAGAATGAAAAAAAAACCACGGTTAGGTGGTATATATTATAATAATAATACAATTATGGATGGACGGACTGCCTGCCGACTGCCGACACAGAGGTAGCCACAGCCGTGAACTACCGCACTGTACACTGGTTGATAAAGAGATAGTAGTATACTCGTAACAATTAGGATGACACTATGACGGTATAAAGAATGAAAAAAAAACCACGGTTAGGTGGTAGGTATATAATAATAAATAATACAATTCTGGTCGGACGGACTGCCTGCCGTGTGCCGACACAGAGGTAGCCACAGCCGTGAACTACCGCACTGTACACTGGTTGATAAAGAGATAGTAGTATACTCGTAACAATTAGGATGACACTATGACGGTATAAAGAATGAAAAAAAAACCACGGTTAGGTGGTAGGTATATAATAATAAATAATACAATTCTGGTCGGACGGACTGCCTGCCGTGTGCCGACACAGAGGTAGCCACAGCCGTGAACTACCGCACTGTACACTGGTTGATAAAGAGATAGTAGTATACTCGTAACAATTAGGATGACACTATGACGGTATAAAGAATGAAAAAAAAACCACGGTTAGGTGGTAGGTATATAATAATAAATAATACAATTCTGGTCGGACGGACTGCCTGCCGTGTGCCGACACAGAGGTAGCCACAGCCGTGAACTACCGCACTGTACTGTGTCTGCTGCTAATATAGACTGGTTGATATTTAAAGAGATATTAGTAGTATACAACAATACTATACTGGTGGTCAGGCACTGGTCACCACTCCTGCAGCAAAAGTGTGCACTGTTAATTAATATAATTGTACTCCTGGCTCCTGCTAACAACCTGCAGTGCTCCCCAGTCTCCCCCACAATTAATTATAAGCTTTTAATTTATACATTGATGACTGTGCAGCACACTGGGCTGAGCTGAGTGCACACAGACTGAGTCACACTGTGTGACTGACTGTGCTGTGTATCGTTTTTTTTTTCAGGCAGAGAACGGATATAGCAGAGAGAAGTGAACGGATATATTATATTAAATAAAAGTTAACTAGCAACTGCACTGGTCACTGACTGTGGTAAACTAACTCTGTCTGCGACTCTGCACAATCTCTCTCTATCTAATCTATCTATCTCTATTCTAATGGAGAGGACGCCAGACACGTCCTCTCCCTATCAATCTCAATGCACGAGTGAAAATGGCGGCGACGCGCGGCTCCTTATATAGAATCCGAGTCTCGCGATAGAATCCGAGCCTCGCGAGAATCCGACAGCGTCATGATGACGTTCGGGCGCGCTCGGGTTAACCGAGCAAGGCGGGAAGATCCGAGTCGCTCGGACCCGTGGAAAAAAAAGTGAAGTTCGTGCGGGTTCGGATTCAAAGAAACCGAACCCGCTCATCTCTAATATCTATTCGGGTGTGGTATGTTAGGTAGATAAGACCTAGGTCGACAGTGTCTAGTTTGACCACTATTGGTCGACAGTAAGTAAGTTGACATAGTTTCTAGGTCGACAGGGACTCTATGTCGACATGTACTAGGTTGACATGAGAAAATGTCAACATGAGGTGTTTTTTTTACTTCTTTTGGTGTTGTATTCTCCGTACAGGGACAGGGAACCCCAATTAGTGCACCGTGTCCCCTCGCATGGCTCGCTTCACTCACCATGCTTCTGGCAAGGTGCCTCGCTCCATTACCGCTGCTCTCGGCACAGGTTACCGTTCCCAATTGTAGTCCACGTGGATCGTAAAGTATGAAAAAGTTCTAAAAATGAAAAAAGATGTGAAAAACTCATGTCGACTTTATGTCATGTCGACCTACATGTCGACCTACAGTCCCTGTTGACCTAGAAACCATTTCGACCTACTTACTGTCAACCAATAGTGGTCGACCTAGAGTGTCGACTTACTTAATGTCGACCTAAAGACCAGATCCCATCTATTCAAATCAACAAAGAGGTTGAAAACTTCTGGTGGTTTTGCTGGAGTGAATTTTAATCCCTTACTCAGTAATTTAATATCATTTTCCTATAGTGGAATTGAGGAAAGGTTGTGTATATTGATATTACTTAATTTCTCAGATCTCTTTTTTCCCCCTGTATTCTATCTCCCCCTCAGTTGCCTCAATGCTGGGGTCTCTTCTACTTTATGGAGTACAGTATCTGTGTGGAGTGATTCAAACCTGTTCTGATGGTAATATGGGGAGAATGCTCTGTGTCCCTGTGAATTTTTCTTTAAAAAAGTAAAGGTATATTTTGTAGTTTTGTTAACATTAGTGTTCTGATTGAATTTAGGTCTCACTACTAAATCATCTCTTTGGTCCCTATTGAATTTGTCAGAATGATTTTGATGGATAAGATGCTCTATGCAATGATGACTGAAATTGTGGAGACACAGATTTCCTGTTCGTCTCAAACCCTTTCTCTTTGGTAGAACTGTACTTATTGTCTCTAGATTAAAATTGATTGGATTATTTATATCTTCAATTAGATCTACTCCGTGTTATACCTCTTTGTAGCTGTTTTTTTTATTAAAGATAAGCGATCTATTACTATTATAGTCGTGTACATCATTGCAATATTTGGCTACTATTAGACACAGGGACTAATTCTGGTGTGCCTTAATTGATAAATGAGACTGCATATTTGCTACTTAACGAATACAATATACACTATCTTAATAATAACATTGGTTTTATCTGCAACTATGCTTCTCTAAACACATCATTGCAGTTTGAAGCCATGAACACCTTATGTAAGGATATCTGCTAATTCCTGGCCTGCTATTAACCTCTTCCACACTTGTTATATGTACTGTTGCTAAGATTAGCTTTATTAGTCTAATTTCAGAGGTGGACATTTATCTGGTTTTATATACAGATTTAATTCTACCATTTCTGTATAAATTGCGTGTTTATATCAGCAAACGAGGGACCATTGCCACATTTAAATTTCATTTAAATTACGACTACTATAATAGACGCTGGCACTTCATTTTTACTTGTTAATATTGTTGGGAAATAATGAGTGCATGGATTAGAGTTTTTCTGTGTCTTGTGTAAGATATGGTTGTATTTTGGATATTTTTTTTAGATGTACTATATGTAACATGATTTTGAGACAGATTGAATGTGGGGAACAAAGGACAGTTAAGAGTTGAGGATGACACCTAGGCAGCGAGCTTGTGGGGTAGGGTTGATTGATAAGTTATCAACAGTGATGGAGATATCAGGTGGGTAACTACTATTGGCCGGTGGAAATATAATTAACTCTGTTTTGGAAATATTACATTTGAGGTGGCAAGATGACACACAAGATGAAATGGCAGAAAGGCATTCAGTGACATGGCCCAATATAGATAGTAAAAAATCTGGGGAGAGTAGGTACAGATGTGTCCTCACACATCTTGCCTCAATATGCCATGTGGTGGGAGATGCCTGGTGTGAGTGAGCTGACAGGTCCTGTGCAAATCCATTATCGTGGGGTGTCTTTTTTTTACTGAAAATACATCTTTTTGCATCACTATGTAAATAGGACATGCAATCAGCGGCTATATCTGCATACAAAATGGTACATTACAGTGTTTTCTAGAAACTCACTCTAACGTAGCTTTTCATATGTTGATACAGCCACAGCCACACACAGAATATATAAATTTTAATCAGCATAAGCTGCTTGTGCATACTATTTACATTGTTATGCAAATAAGATGCATTTTAATAGCAAAAGTGGCACGTAAAGACTCTTGGCACTACACACTAGGAGGGCTGTTTAATGTGCAGAGAGGGTAAATGTGAGTGACCACATCTGTAGATTTCAGTATCACATACGTACAGATGATGCTGAAATCTGAAAGAGCTGAGATGTGGTATACTGGATATTGAGAAAACCAGAGGACCTAAAACTGAGCCTTGTGGTAGTCTAAGTGATAGAGATGGCAGAGAAATGAACACTGAAAGAGCTATTAGATACAGTAGGTAAAATGAGAATCAAGAAAGGGTTGTGTCCTGAAGACCTAGGGACTGTAGTGCTTGTATTAGAAGAGAGTAGGCAATAGTGTCAAAAGCAGCAGAGAGATGTAGAAAAATAAGTGGTGAGTAATGGCCTTTAGACTTAGCAATGACCAGATCACTCACTACCTCACTACCTTAGTCAGAGCTGTATCTATGGAGTGTTGGGAATGAAAGCCTGATTGAAGTGGGTCCAATAAACTGTGTGAGTTAAGAAAGTGTGTGAGGAGAGTGTAGGTAAGTCTATCAAGTAGCTTGGAGGCGCATGGGAGCTGAGAAATTGGACTGTAGTTTGAGAGAGTTAAAGTCAGAATTTTGAAATATCAGCTCAGAAAAAAAATTAACTATACAGTATGACATACAGTATTATTTCTAGACACCTAATTTTTTGTGGAGGAGAATGAGAAACATTTAGAGAATTCTTGTAACTTTTATATTCTCTTGAACTGTCTATATTGTACATTATAACTATTTTTCTTATGAAAGGCCCTACATTTACTGTACCTGCTTCATAAGCAGTCTTTGCAAATAAGTTTTTGCAAATTCTCTCATAGAATGAACTTGAATCACCTTTAAAAGTTACATTTTTGAATATTTTAAATTTGTTCTTTAGTTATTGCCATCTTTAAATATCTGCTTTTGACAGTTATTTGCATGTATTTATTACAATTTCATAGTTTCTCTATTCAAGTTTTGAATCTTCTGAGAATTGCAAAGCCCTAAAGAAGAATTTGGGGTCTATGTAACAAGTCTTGCAGAGAGATAGAGTAGACAGAGTTAAAGTACAGCTAATCAGATCCTTAGTGCATGTTACAATCTATGTTTGAAAAATAATAGGAGGTTGTTGGCAGGCACTTTATCTCCATCCACTTTTTCTTTCTCCAAGGTTTAGTACATAGGGGGTCTATTTACTAAGCCTTGAATGGAGATAACGTGGGCGGAGAAAAAAGTACCAGCCAATGAGCTCCTAACTGCCATGTCACAGGCAGAGTTTGAAAAATGACATTTAGGAGCTGATTGGCTGGTACTTTAATTCCGTCCACTTTACCTCCATCCAAGGCTTAGTAAATATACCCGACTGTCCCTAATTTTGATATGGCCACAGACTACGAATGATAAGACATTGACCATATCCCATAAGGGGCATTTTCTGATCTAGAAATCCTTTAAACTATTCTTTATCCCAATAGTCTTTGATATAGCTTCTTCTAAAACAATTAGTCCTAATATGCTGTATTCCCCATACAACATACAGTTGAAATGCAGTAGTAAGTTGCACTCCTTTTCTAGCCAGTAGGATGTGTAGGGGTTCTTTTTGTTGTGACAGGAAGTTTTTGGGCTTTCTTGGTCCCAAAGAAACTTGTGTACCAGAAATGTAAAGAAACTAGGGTGCATAACGAACCTGTCATACAGCCGCCGAGGCCCCCGTACTTGCCTCTCCGGGGGTGCTGGATCTCCGGGCGGCTGTCTTCGCTGGCGGTCTCCGTCTCCCGGCGCTTTGTCCAGCGCTCATAGTGTGGACGTCGCGGGTGCGGGTGATGTCATCAAGTGCTCCCCAATCAGACGCTGGCGGGAAGTTCAAATTCAGACGCCGGGCAGAGCTCCGGTGCCTGAGTATCATCTATTCTGCCTACAGAAGTTGTGATCTACAGAGCTCCCACATTCCTGTGGTTTCCAGCCCTCCCAGACTGACTCCAAGCACCTTAGTGTCTCCAAGCGCCTCAGCGCCTCCAAGCACCTCAGTGTCTGCAAGCGCCTCCGCACCTCCAAGCACCTCAGTGCCTCCAAGCGCCTCAGTGTCTCCAAGCACCTCAGTGCCTCCAAGAGCCTCCGAGCACCTCAGTGCCTCCAAGCGCCTCAGCGCCTCCAAGCGCCTCAGTGCCTCCAGTGCCTCCAAGTGCCTCCAAGCACCTCAGTGCCTCCAAGCGCCTTAGCGCCTCCAAGCGCCTCAGCACCTTCAAGCACCTCGGTGCCTCCAAGCGCCTCAGTGCCTCCCCGCACCTCAGTGTCTCCAAGCACCCAGTGCACTTTAGTGCAGTTTGTGCCTCCAGCACCTGGTATTCTTCACTGATTCATCAGTGCCTTTCAAGTTCTGTCTTTCAGGAGACCTTGAGCGTCCACACATGCCTCCTGTCTGCCGACCTAATCCTGCATGAGGAAAACTTACATTCGGCCATCTCTGCTGCGGCCCAGTTGCAGTTCCTCTTCCCGTTCACCGGAAGAAACCCCGAGTCCACAACACTCCCAAACCAGGTCAGTGATAGAACCTTTTTTTTCCTTCATAAAATAGTGGTTATTGCATATGATTATAAAGAGTGGTTTATTACTAATAATGTGGTGAAAAAAAACAGGTTTATGCTGTGTCGAAGTCAAATTACATATTTTCGATATTTGGGGTGCGCTATGGCATTTATTAATGGATGCATCTATGATGCATGCGTCAAATCCGCATGCTATCAGAGGATGCATTTGTTAATAAATATCATACTGTACTCAAAATAGCAAATATTTCTTACAGACACTCAAATGTGGGACATTCAGGAATACAAATCAAACAGTGTCTTAAACATATCAGATTGTCTTGTTCAAGCAGGCATTGTGTCCATGGAAGATGGAACTTTGACTGATTGAATGTATAAATACCATTGTTTACCTCAATTGTTGTCATTGTCTGTAACAAACAAGAAACCAGATACGATACAATAGCATAAGGACATGCAGATTCCAGGTGACCATGAAGTTATAGTAATAGTGATATGTCTTATGTATTATGTATTCTTGCTTTATTGTTTACACACCACTAACCTGTCCCCTATACAATGAGTTATACATAACCTTTACACAACTGGTTAACTGTATATATTTATATATACATATATATATATATATATATATATATATATATATGTATATATATATATATATATATATATATATATATATATATATATATATATATATAAAGGTATTGTCCCATTAAATATCAAGGACACTGTGTAAGGACACCATGTGTGGGATCAAATTGTTCAGGGTCACATAAGTAATAATTTGGTGGTTGCAAGGATATTGTCACATATTGCGGCAACAAGTTATTAGTGATACCGGATTCATGTATATTCCTGTATGATACTGTGGTCAGTTTGAACTGGTCTTTAGGTGGGACCCCAGAAGGTAAACAACTGTAATCACATCACAAGATTAGGTATCTCCCAGTGTTCGAACTGACCAATAACACACAATGAATGAGAAACCTCCCTTTCCTGGACCAATAGCAGAAGACCCAGCCCCAGATGTGTACCTTCTCCAATACACAATATATAAGTATTTTCCCTACCCAGGAAGCAGTGGCGGAACTAGCGAGCGGTGGGCCCAGGTGCGGCAAAATGCTTTGCCCCCCCCCCATCCCATCCAAGTCCACCCCCTCACCCCTGGAGAGGATCTGGTGAGGGGGACCTGCTCAGGGCCAGAGAAATGGATACCTAGCAACAGTGCCATAACTAGACATTTTAGCACTGTGTGCAAGAAACGGCATCGGAGCCCCACCCCTGCATGCAAAACAGGGGCAGTGCACGCCGTAGGCGCGCACAACAATACATAGTGGCATGGCTTCGTGGGGAAGGGGTGTGGCCACAAAATAATACCAATTCATAAAACGGTGCACAGTAGTCTCCATTATTCAAATTACGCCGCACAGTAGCAGCACTACACCAGGTAGAGACCCTTTTACACATTACGGCAGACAGCGTCACCTTTTTACACATTACGGCAGACAGCGTCCCCCTTTTTACACATTATGGCAGACAGCGTGCACTTTTTACACATAACGGCAGACAGCGTCCCCTTTTTACACATAACGGCAGACAGCGTGCCCTTGTTACACATAGCGGCAGACAGCGTATACTTTTTACACATAACGGCAGACAGCGTGCCCTTGTTAAACATAGCGGCAGACAGCGTACACTTTTTACACATAACGGCAGACAGCGTCCCCCTTTTTATACATTACGGCAGACAGCGTGCCCTTGTTACACATTACGGCAGACAGCGTCCACCTTTTTACACATTACGGCAGGCAGATTCCCCCTTTTTACACATTGCGGCAGGCAGTCCCGAGAAAGAAAGAAAGAAAGAAAGAAAGAAAGAAAGAAAGAAAGAAAGAAAGAAAGAAAGAAGAATTATACTTACCCTCTCCGCTGGCTCAGGCTCCTCGGTGCAGCTTGACGATTCCCGGGCAGGAGAGAAGGAGGAGGAGGGAGGTGGAGGAGGGAGCCGCAGCAGCGCTGTGTTATTGGTGGAGGCGCTGCTGCTGCTGCCCCTCTGCTTCACTATAGGCTGTTCTCGGAAGACAGCCTATAGTGAAGCAGAGGGGCAGCAGCAGCAGCGCCTCCACCAGTAACAAAGCGCTGCTGCGGCTCCCTCCTCCACCTCCCTCCTCTTCCTTCCCCCGTACCGCTGCTCCTCTCCGGCGGCTGTGCGCTGCGGGCAGCGGTTGCCCGCAGCACGCAGCGGCCCGTAATGAGTCAGTTTGACTCATTACATGCTTTGGGCCCCTGGACAGAGGCGGGCCCAAGTGCAACGCACTGGTTGCACTGGCGGTAGTTCCGCCTCTGCCAGGAAGCTCAGTGTTGCTGATTCTAAATGTTGATGACTGTCCTCTGAGCTAAGGGTGATGTATTCTGGCTGTAACTATTTTCTTATGTGGCTGTAACTATTTTCTTATGTAACTGTAACTCTGTACCACTTACTTAGGCTTATTTTTGTTATACTGAATGATATGCTGTACATATGTTATTTTGTATGCATACCTTTTAATATCAAATATATATATATATATATATATATATATATATATATATATATATTTATTTTTTTTAACCGGAGAGGAAGAGATAGTGTCTACGAAAAACTTTATAAAAGATGTTGATAAGAACAGCTACCTTCACTATAAGAGTAATCACTCTAAAAAATGGAAGAACAACATTCCATACTCACAATTCCACAGAATAAAGAGGAACTGCCACAAAACTGAAGACTGTAAGGAACAACTTGGAACATATAGAAAAAGATTTGAGGAAAAACTCTATCCGAAAGCTATACTAGATGAAGCAGTTACCAAGACACGAAATTTGGAGAGAGAGAACCTGTTGACATATAAGGACAATACAGCAAAGAAGGAGTCGTTATCCTTCGTAACTACCTACAGTTATCACGAGCAGGCCATCAGGACTTCATTAAGAACCCACTGGGACATACTCTTGATGGACCCCATCTTAAAAAAAGATCCTTCCACCCCAACCAGAACTTGTTTTCCGGAAGTCACGGAATTTGAAAGACATTCTTGCACCTAGCATGTTACGAGAAATCTCACCAGAGGGAAACCCCAACTCTCTCCCTAAATGCATTGGATCTTACAAGTGTGGACACTGTAATATCTGTAAGTTCCTCAATCCTAATAGGAAAATCTTCAGCAATACGGACGGCACTCAAGAATTTAAAATCAAAGAATTCATGAACTGTAATATCACATCAGTGATCTACTTGCTAGAATGTACATGCCACAAGAAATATGTGGGTAAAACAAAAAGAACTTTGAAAATCAGAATACAAAAACATGTACGGAGTATCAAAAATAAAACAGAGACCCATCTGCTGTACAGACACTTTAAACTGAAACACAAATCCAATCCAGAAGAGATGACCTTCAAAGCCATCGAATACGTGACCAGTGGCGAAAGGGGTGGAGACCTGGCTAAGAAGCTCTCCCAAAGAGAGATGTTTTGGATATTCCAACTGAAAACTACACACCCCATGGGCTTCAACGAGGGATACGAGA
Organism: Pseudophryne corroboree; assembly: GCF_028390025.1. NCBI lineage: Eukaryota > Metazoa > Chordata > Amphibia > Anura > Myobatrachidae > Pseudophryne > Pseudophryne corroboree. The sequence goes on along the minus strand of NC_086451.1, from coordinate 124,096,505 downwards.
TTGCCCCATTTTTATGAGAGAAGTACCCTCTTCAAAACTCCTCCGGTTGCAGACAAGCTACTTCTTCCTTTTCCCAAGCACAATTCACCTCATTGGAATTATTCTATTTAACTATCACTGTCTGTAAAACACTGTATATAGTTTGTTAATGATCCTAATAAAAACCTTTAGTAGTATGTGCCTGACTAATTTCACCACAAGGTACAGTCATACCGCACTGGTCTTACGCCCAATCCCGCCCGATCTTGGAAGCTAAGCAGTGTTGGGCCCAACCAGTACCAAGTGGGTAACCACTTGCGAAGATTGGGTACTGTATAAGAGTGGGCCTTGTTGGGCTCCTAGTAGTAATAATATTTGTAACATGGATACTGGTATATTTCATCACCGCACAGAGTACTATCACTATTTAACTGATTATACATAATTCAGTATGAATAAATCACTATCATCAGTCATACACAGATGCACTTTCTTTATATATGTCACCAAAATTTAGTATATGACTGATTATTCCCACTGTAATTTCACTTATTATATCCTCCAGATATTATATGTATATGATCCTTTATTATTTAGCACATATGCAGATAATTATTGTTGGGTGTCCTTAAACTGAATATTTTCAACATTTTTCGCCTACCACTACCTCTTTTAACCATCCTTATTCCCTATGCCTCTATGGAGAATGACGGGTACTTTATAATATACTCTTCTATACCATAAGACCAGAAATTGGTTTAAATATCCTGATATACGCTACAATATGACAGCGAATTGTATAAATGTAGCACTGTACGGATTAATTTCCCAATTAACCAATACTATCTACCTCGCTATGTGGATAGAAACACCCCGTTTTTGCAGTAATATCTGTCTAGATCACCATCAGTCTCCCCCAATATAAAGAATCAGGCAACAGTATAACAATAACAAAACTTTTTTAACAAGGTGAAGATACACACTAATATATGCATTTCTTTATTTCTGTGTGCGAGCTATTTCCACAATGGCATTCAGCACTGTTATATGTCCTGGATGCTAAAGACTCCAACAAGATGGCCGCCGCGATGATTGACAACCTGCCTCAGCCTATACACGACACAGACGATGATCCCGGCCGAGACAGAAAGTGACGCGGTGACCTGATCGGAAGCGGGGCAGAGGAATACAACTACACTGCTCCGCTGACCGGAAGCGTGGCGCAAATGCGCACGCGCAATAAGAAGATCCATGCAAAGGAAGTGGGGCGGAAGTGACGACGGACCCGTCCCCGGACTGTTTTAACGAATATCACACATTTTAAAACTCGTTTTTACACTATATTTAGTTCTCTGAGGTTTTTACTTTGCTCACTACCATTTACTTATGTTTATATTAAAAAAACTCAAATGGAACAGTAATATCAGTCCTTACAGGAAGTGATGTCACAATTATCCATTTCTAATTACATGTGCTATAAATAAGTGCCTAGTGGTCCCTTACCCCTTGATGAAGTCTGATGGACGAAACGCGTTGTATGTACCTCAATTGACTCTCCACTTTTAAAGATAAGCAGCACTCTCTTATCCGATATGTAATTATTTATTGCTTTTTATTGTATGTAATTTATCTAGTTTTTTTAGCTATCTTTTACCTGGTATTATTTAACAGTATATATCCTCCGGCTTTTAACCCACCCTGATAGTAATTTTTAGATTGTATAAATAAATTTATTGTTATTTTATACATATCCAGCAAGTCTCTTCATATTTATAACATATTTTATCAGACACTGTCGGTCACTGAAACCCTTATCCCCCCTTCTACATATATTTATATATATATATATATATATATCTGAGCGTTGGACCTCAGTAAACCATGTGTGTGACTACTTGCTTTCTCTTAAGGGACATAGTGCTGCAACATTTAGCGCACTATTATCGTATATGGTAATAAGACGCAACTTGCGTCCGCAGTATATAATAACACTGGTATGAAAATTTTTATTTGAAATTTTGGAATTTCACAGCTGACAGACCAAACATTGGCATTGTAGTATCGGGAATATTTTTTTTATTTTTTGCTAAATGTACATAAGAGCCATATTATGATAAAAAAAATAGAGAAAAATACAAAGTAATAAAAGAAAAATCTGGAGCCAAAATAGAGGAGTTTAGTCAGCAATTTATTAGAGAGAAGCATATAACAGTTTCTAGGAATCTCCCAATTAATATCTACATTAAAGGACTATACCACTTTGGGACTGATGCAGAGTGGAGTGAATGCCTGTTTGAGTAGCAGATTTTCTCTGTTTTCGGTCTGTACATGGGCCATCATTGCGAGTTGATCGCACGAAGCAACTTTTTGCTGCTGGTGCGATCAACTAATCTACGCCAATGGGGGAGTGTATTTTAGCATAGCAGGGCTGCGATCGCTTGTGCAGCCCTGGTATGCTAAAAAAGTTTCAAACAAAACAAGTCCGGCCCTGGACATATTTACCCTGTGCGACGGATCCAGCGATGATGGTCACGGCTTTGACGTCAGACATCCGCCTTCCATTCGCCCGGGACATGTCTGCATTTTTCTTACCACTCCCCGAAAATGACTTCAGTCAGTTGACGCAGCAGAATGCCTTCCTGCTGTCAATCTTCTTGTGGTCGCCGCTGCGCCCGCTATCCTCGACGATGCGTGTGTGCAATGCGCATGCCGCACATGCCACGCATGCGCATTCCAGACCCGATCACACCGCTGCGAAGAAGTGCGGGTCGGAATGAGGGCCATGCTCCAAAAACTAGTGCACACAAGTATACAGTAGCTGATGCAAAGTTCTATGTTCTTCAATCACATCGCCATTTGTAACACAGGGAATTCTCACATAATATATCAGTGAGGTCAAGTCAATGGACAGCGTTTGATAGAAACATAGGGTCACATGTTTTCTGATGTATCATTTGCTCTAAGGATTCTGCATTGTACCTTGTTAGGTATAGTATTTGCTATATTAATTCTAAAAGAGTATGGAACATCATGTTCTCGGGTTATTTATATAAAGGCTTCTTTTTGGTAACTCTATTAAGTACAAGAGATTGGGGAGCAGTGGCTTCATAGCCAGTAAAGCAGTGAAGTTCTCCTCGCTGGTACATCTCTCCACCAGCTGCAGGGACTGATGGCATCTCCTCTCTCTCAGGCTACTGCTGTGGAAAGCTCTGCTCTTTCTGGCTGCTGTGGGCAGCTCTGGCTCCCATAGGAATGCCTTGAAGGGACCAGGGAGTCCAGAAACATGTTGACTTTATCCTGGGTATGCTGTGACATACCTGTGTAATTTACAGTACTTACCTGTTTGTAGGAGTCATAGCATGGTATCTTCCGGATATACCCTGCTATATTCTACCATATCATGCCCCAGACAGTAATGACACTGACATCATATTATGCCTCACACAAGAATGCCGCTGACTCTATATTATGCCCCACACAGTAATGCCACCTGTCCCATATTATGCCCCACACAGACTGTAATGCCCAGTTTGTGAGTAGACTAAATGCAGTGTCACTCACAGTGCTGCTGCAGCAGCCATCTGCCTTCTCCTTCTTGCGTAGGGGCTGGGTGGTCCTGTGCTGGGTCTATAATAACACCCACCACTCGCTCCTTTGTGGCGTCCCCCTCTTCAACAGCACGTTCCCTATGTGACGTTGTGATGTAATTTGCATTATTTAATGAATTTCCACCCAGCGAGCAGAGTACTAGAGGTGGGAAGAGGAGGAGCAGATAACAGCAGCCATAAAGGTCAACAAGTTAACATAAAATAATATTTTAAAACAATACTTTCTTCTTTCATAATGCTGACTTGAAATAAATAATATGATTTTAATTTAAATGATAAAGTGTACTGTATGTAAAAACAATTATGGTTTTGATTCGCACTGCATCACAAATGTATTGTATAGACTGCTTCTATTACTTACATTTGGTATTTCCATTCTGGTATGATAGTACCCTTCAAGTATAAAAGATCAATAGAGACTGCCACATAAATTTAAAAACTGTTTTTGAGAGAAAACAAAAACAATAAAATAAATAAATCACTACTGTATATGGGATACATATGTTTTCTTGGAGATTATAATGTGGATATATAGGGCCTAATTTAGCACAGAACGCTGAAGTGCGGAAATTGCTATTTGGCGATTTCCGCACTTCTGCACATGCGCGCGCACCGCTGCATGCTTACGCGAGGACTTAAACGATAATCGCATGAGATTGCAGTCTAAGTCCCGGCATCGCCGCTGCGTTTTAGGGGCATTGTGGTGGTGTTGGGGGTTGCGGTCTGGACAACACAGGCGTGTCCAAACCGTTTGCAGGTTGGGTCACGGTGACTACGTGACATCACATGCAGCCACTGCGACCCAAAACATGGCAACCCTTAGGATGCGAATGCATCGCTGCTTAGCGATGTGCTTGCATTTCATCGGGTGGGGGGGGGGGAGGACCTGGCATGTGGAGTAGCCGTTCCCTGTGCTGGGCTGCCCCAGCATGCTAGCGTACTGATTTGTAGTTTTGGCAATTTTCTCAAAACTGCAACTCATACTGAATTAGGCCCTTAGTATCCTGACTACATAATGTCACCATATACTGTATGTTGGGAGAATACTTGTCAATATGTTCATCATGTCGTCTTGAAACTGACATAATATTGACATTTGCAGAATGTCGACATCTAACCCTAACACTGGACCTTATTCAGCTTCAGTTGCAGTTTTGCTAAAAATAGCAAAACTGCAACTGGCTGTGATTGCACGCTGGGGGCCGCCCAGTGCAGGGCAAGGCCGCTGATTTGTGGAAGTCCCGCTGCCTCTACAGCCAGGATGCGAAAGGCAGGAGCAGGGCAGCCATTTCTCAGGGTCACAGCGGCCGCGTGGGATATCACACGGCTGACCTAAATACCGCTCGCATTTCCCACACCCACTCAACACTGAGTTTGCACCCCCGCAACGCCACATTGCCACCCCGTCCCGCCCCCTGTACACCTCTGCCTGTCAATCAGGCAGAGGCGTTCGTGGCTATGCAATGCGATTGCATTCTCCCAGCTGCGCATGTGCAGAGCGGGACCTGTGTGTGTGCAGTGGCCATGACATTGGGAAAATGCAGTCACATTGCATTAGCGATGCAACCTGAATAAGGTCCATGAACCCTAACCTTAACCCTAACCTGTAATCCTATTGGTAACCTTAACTCCTAACCCTAATGATGACATTATCACTATTCGACATGTCATATTTTAACATTTTGTTCATGTTGAGATTTTCCAGAAGTCGACATGTTAGATGTCAACATTTTTGACAATGTCAAAATCATAAAATTCAACATTCTGGTGTTGACATGTCAACTTTGTGAATGAATATTCACTGTATACTGTACTTCACTGATGCACTTTTTTGTGTGTCTTGCTTTCTTCAGAAGAGCAATATTAGTAGAAAGTAAAGAGAAGACAAATCTCTGATAACTCCAAGTAAAACTATCAAAAATGAAAAGTCTTATTAAACATTTAGCCTTTTCAGATGGCTTGGCTATATGACTATTCTCTCTTGTAAACAAAATATATTGTATGTATTCATTCAATTTGTTTATAAATGCTTGTATATAAATGCAAAACCAAAATAAATAAATAGGTTCTCCTGAGGTGCTCCAGGAATTTAAAAAGTAATACAATCTAACTTTCAATCTTGGTTGGCTAAATCAACAGCCTCATTCAAACCCATCAGGTAATGTAAAGCTGTAAAATAGGAACACTCTATTGCAGATGTATTAACCTGGAGGAGGCATAAGGAAGTGATAAACCAGTGATATGTACAAGGTGATAAAGGCACCAGCCAATCAGCTACAATATGTAAATTAACAGTTAGGATCTGATTGGCTGCTGCCTTTATCACCTTGCACATATCACTGGTTTATCACTTCCTTATGCCTTCTCCAGGTTAATACATCTGCCCCTGAATGAGGGAGAAACAGGTATAGATTTAGTGTCTAGGTCAACAGTCATTAGGTCAACCCCATATGGTCGACATGCATAAGGTCAACATGGACAAAAGGTTCAACTATGAAGGTCAACACTGGAGAAGGTCGACATGGACAAAAGGTCGACAGGATCAAAAGGTCGACACAAAAATAGTTGACACACTTTGTGTTGCATTTTTGGGGCTAGTGTGGATAGTTTTTCCATCTGGGACCACCAATTGTAGAAACGCATCTCCACACGGACTCACTTCACTCACTACGATTCGGGCATGTTGTCTTGCTCCATTTCATTCACCACAAGATTACTTAAGGGTATGATTTCTGACATGGATAGTCAAGGATAGAAAAATACCAAAAACATGAAAAGCAAAAACAACAAATGTCAACAATATGTGTGTTGAACATTGTCATGTCAATGGTTTGAACCTTTCGATCTTTTGTACATTTTCCAGTGTTGACCTTTTATAAGTCGAACTTTTGTCCATGTCGACCTATTGACTGTCGACTTAAACATGGTAGATCTATAGTCCAGATCCCGTGAGAAACAGGGCAGGCAAGTTAGGGCCATGAAAAGTTAGGGACTGTTATACATTATTGCGACAGTAATGATGATGCACTAGCTATCCACTTCTGATTGGCTGAATGCAGATCGTCCTCTCCAGCAGATAATACTTCATATATTACTGTTGCGGCTACAGTGAATGAAGTTACAGCTGCCTATTTGCATGTATTAATTGTAATTTACATGAGGACAAATGTAGAAAGGAATATTCATATTTAATTCTTAAAGAGGAAAACAACAGATGTTTGCTTTTAATTTGATTTACTTTGTATTTTTTTAATTTTAAACAGTATTTGTAGGTAATTACATTCTATATTAAAATGTGACTATAGCGATTAATAATAACTAGACACTATTTTTGTGTATATGACACTTGAGTTCTTTATTATTATATTAATAGTGGAAACACACGGTAATGTGACTTTAGAATTTATTATTGAGACTGTCAATCCACATCACTATGCTAGGAAGGAGCATAAGAAAACAGACTTCTACATGTAGAATATATGTCTGGTTCATATACTATTTTACAGCTGGAAACTCCAAGACATGCGTCCAACATACGTACAAGTGTATGCATCAAGACATGTGTCCAAGTGCATAAAGGCACTTTTTCCTTTTTGTTTTCTACATACATTCTGATATGTCTAGACAGCACTGGATAGTTAGTATAACAAAGCATACAGAAACCATTAGAACAAGTATATACAATATTAACTAAGAAGGTGTGTAGATATTTTCCCTAGAGATGTGAGAAAACCGAGCCCACCCGAGTTTCAGGGATCCGAGGAAATCCAAGCCCCGGTTCCGGTATTTCCCGCCAGGTTTGGATTCCAAAACTAGGCAAAACATCATCTTGGTGTCGGATCTTGTGGGTTTTGCATTTGATATAAATCCTGGCACAGTGATTCAGGCCACCATTTCATAGCAGACACCAGAGAGTTCTGTGCTGCTGATGGTCTGTGCTGACCTATCTGTCCATCCACTCCAAAGATGAGCTGACTTATCTGTCCAGTATCCATCCACTCCAGTGCTTTTGAGCTAATCTATCTATCCAGTGTCCATCCACTCCAGTGCTGAGCTGACCTATTTGTCCATCCACTTCAGTGCTGAGCTGACCTATTTGCGCAGTGTCCATCCTCTCCAGTACTGCTGAGCTGACCTATATGCCCAGTGTCCTTCCACTCCAGTGCTGCTGAGCTGACCTATATGCCCAGTGTCCTTCCACTCCAGTGCTGCTGAGTTGATCTATCTACTGTATCTATCTATCCAGTGTCCATCCACTTCTGTGCTGAGCTGACCTATCTGTCCATCCACTTCTGTGCTGAGCTGACCTATATGCCCAGTGTCCATCCTCTCCAGTGCTGCTGAGCTGACCTATCTGTCCAGTGTCCATCCACTCCAGTCCTGCTGAGCTGACCTATATGCCCAGTGTCTATCCACTCCAGTGCTGCTGAGCTGACCTATATGCCCAGTGTCTATCCACTCCAGTGCTGCTGAGCTGACCTATATGCCCAGTGTCTATCCACTCCAGTGCTGCTGAGCTGACCTATCTGCCCAGTGTCCATCCACTCCAAAGCTGCTGAGCTGACCTATCTGTCCAGTGTCCATCCACTCCAGTGCTGTGCTGCCTTACTGTATCTGTCTACTCCAGTCTCCTCAGGCTTCTTAGTGTTGTTAATATTGGCATATTATATATATATATATATATATATATATATATTAATATTGGCCGTAATATTTAGCTAGATCACAGTACAGGTAGTTAGCAAGTCATTGTTTATTATTTTTAATAGTGCAGGAACTTAGTCTAATACCCCTTCCACACTGCAGCTTATACCCGGTATTTTGCAGTTTTAACTGGCTTCTTAAACGGGTCAAGCTGCGATGTGAAAGGGTCCCCTTCAATTTACCGTTTTCAAAATACCGGTATTTTGAAACGGTAAAAAAGAAGGGTCCTACCCGTTTCAGTCCCATTTCACTGTGCAGTGTGAAAGGGTCTGAAACGGTATTTGCAAGCCCCAGCAGGTCATAGGCTGTCTCCATGTGTGATGTCAGCAGCCACAACCAGGAAACAGCTTGGAAAACACAGGAGACACATGTGAGAGTGGCTTTATAAACGTTTAAACGGTAAAAAACACGGAAAAAAATGGCGTGGGGTCCCCCCTCCAAAGCATAACCAGCCTCGGGCTCTTCGAGCTGGTCCTGGTTCTAAAAATGCAGGGAAAAAATTGACAGGGGATCCCCCGTATTTTTAAAACCAGAACCGGGCTCTGCGCCTGGTGCTGGTGCAAAAAATACGGGGGACAAAAAGCGTAGGGGTCCCCCGTATTTTTTACACCAGCATCGGGCTCCACTAGCTGGACAGATAATGCCACAGCCGGGGGTCACTTTTATACAGTGCCCTGCGGCCGTGGCATTAAATATCCAACTAGTCACCCCTGGCCGGGGTACCCTGGAGGAGTGGGGACCCCTTCAATCAAGGGGTTCCCCCCCACAGCCACCCAAGGGCCAGGGGTGAAGCCCGAGGCTGTCCCCCCCATCCATTGGCTGCGGATGGGAGGCTGATAGCCTTGAGTAAAATGACAGAATATTGTTTTTTCCAATAGTACTACAAGTCCCAGCAAGCCTCCCCCGCAAGCTGGTACTTGGAGAACCACAAGTGCCAGCATGCGGGAGAAAACCGGGCCCGCTGGTACCTGTAGTACTACTGAAAAAAAATACCCAAATAAAAACAGGAGACACACACCGTGACAAGTACAACTTTATTACACACTGCCGACACACATACATACATACTTACCTATGTTGACACGCCGACTGCCACAGTCTCCGAGGGTACCTGTGAAAAAAATTATACTCACCTGCCAGTGTCCAGAGATAAATCCACGTCCAGAGATAATCCTCGTACTTGGCAAAAAAAAAACACGAACACCCGTACCAACGGACTGAAAGGGGTCCCATGTTGACATATGAGACCCCTTTCCCCGAATGCCGGGACATCACGTGACTCCTGTCACTGAGGTCCCTTCAGCCAATCAGGAAGCGCTACTCCGTGGCGCTCACCTGATTGGCTGTGCGCGTCTAAGCTCAGACAGCGCATCGCACAGCTGCCTCCATTACTTTCAATGGTGGGAACTTTGACGTCAGTGGTGGGGTTACCCGCGGTCAGCCGCTGACCGGCGGGTGACCCCACCGCTAACCGCAAGGTTCCCACCATTGAATATAATGGAGGGAGCTGTGCGATGCGCTGACAGCTCAGACGCGCACAGAGCCAATCAGCAGAGTGCAAGGACGTTGCGCTCGCTGATTGGCTTACGAGACCTTTCAGTGACAGCAGTCACGGGGGGTGGGGGGTCCCATGTGTCAACATGGGACCCCTTTCAGTTCGCTGGTCGGGTGTTCGTTTTCTTTTTTTGACAAGTACGTGGATTTATCTCTGGACCATGGATCAGGTGAGTATAATTATCTTTTATTTTCAGGTACCCGTGGATTCTACTTGGAGAAGAGGACCGACTGCTTCGTGTCAACATAGGTAAGTATGTGTGTGTCGGCAGTGTGTAATAAAGTTGTACTTGTCACGGTGTGTGTCTCCTGTTTTTATTTGGGTATTTTTTTCCCAGTAGTACTACAGGTACCAGCGGGCCCGGTTTTCCTCCGCATGCTGGTACTTGTGGTTCTTCAAGTACCAGCTTGCGGGAGAGGCTTGCTGGGACTTGTAGTACTATTGGAAAAAACAATATTCTGTCATTTTACTCAAGGCTATCAGCCTCCCATCCGCAGCCAATGGATGGGGGGGGACAGCCTCGGGCTTCACCCCTGGCCCTTGGGTGGCTGGGGGGGGACCCCTTGATTGAAGGGGTCCCCACTCCCCCAGGGTACCCCGGCCAGGGGTGACTAGTTGGATATTTAATGCCACGGCCGCAGGGCACTGTATAAAAGTGACCCCCGGCTGTGGCATTATCTGTCCAGCTAGTGGAGCCCGATGCTGGTGTAAAAAATACGGGGGACCCCTACTCTTTTTGTCCCCCGTATTTTTTGCACCAGCACCAGGCGCAGAGCCCGGTGCTGGTTTTAAAAATACGGGGGATCCCCTGTCAATTTTTCCCCCGCATTTTTAGAACCAGGACCAGCTCGAAGAGCCTGAGGCTGGTTATGCTTTGGAGGGGGGACCCCACGCCATTTTTTTCTGAATTTTACCATTCCATCTAAAAAAAAAAAAAAATATTTTAAAAAATATATAAATAATACTTGTGCCTTCAAAAAAGACAAACCAAGTACCTAATCCCTTCTAATATAAATAGATATGCTTCAAGCTGCTGGGTTCCATCGTACGACTATCCAAATTATTAATAATGAATTAATTAATAATTATTAATAATGTGTGGGCCAGAAAAGTCCATTTATAATGACAACCACTGTTTTCTATGGATGAAACGGGTTCAGTGTGAAAGGTACCAAAACGGTAATGAAATGGTAATTTACTGGTTACAACATGAGATGTGAAAGGGGTTTAACTGCTCAGACCCGTTTTAAGAACCGTTTCAAATACCATTTCAAAAGCAGGTTTTGCGATGTGAAAGCAGCATAAGTGTGTCACACTGCTGCTGCTGTGTCACACTGGTTTTGTATTTTTTCAGTAAAACAAAAGTGCTTCTGTGGATTCACAGAGACGGTCTATCTTACGGGGATGGTATGGGAGATTTGAGGTTTGCCACTGAAGTTCGTGTGAACTCAGATGCATAATCTCTCACATTGTAGGCCACACCCTGATAAACAATCTGCATTTAGCATGGAGCTAGCTTTAAACGATGGTTACATCTAAAGACACTCCAAGTGGTAATGGAGTATCTACAGATTCTCAAAGTAGGCGTCACAGTTCTACCACGCATATAGATGCATCGCTGTACACCAAGGAAGTGCTTGTAGCAGCATTTGCATAAAGTTGTAGAAGCAATGCTGGCAAAAAAATGCCAATACGGATGCCGCAGTGTCCTTCTCAAAATCAGGCCCATACATAGCAATCCTCACAGAATTTTCTACACATATTTTAATTTAACTAACTTTAGATTTCTACAAGTCTCTCTTTTTCTAGAGACATGGTTTGACACATATTCGCACCATGCTATCACCCTTATGACCAATAGTAAGTATAGCATATCCACTGAGTGCCATATTGTCATGTGCAGCATCAGGAAATCTTTCAGTTCAGCTTTCAGCATTGATCAAGCACCTGGATGCAGCTGCTTCTCTCTCTTCTTTGTATTTCAGGTTGTTCATGGTAATTAGGATACTAGCTGCATAGCTTATGTGGAGTAACTCATTAACTAATATTACTCATGTTTTGCTGGTTATTCTTATGACTTACCTCTGCTTCAGTTTGTGGAACTACAGGTAACAGCTAGGTCCTGCATAGTTCTCTCCCACTGCCTCCTGCATTCAGCAACTGACTCCACAGGTGTCTGCATCCTGTAATTACAGCTGGTTACCTGAATCCTACTATTCAGTCTGCCAGCCTGCTCAGTGTGCACTGCAGCTGCATGATATATCAATTACTGGGGGGCCTGTCTGGTGCTCTCAGCTAATTGGTCCAGCTTGTTCTTTTAAGCCTCTCAATCCCAAGATGAATAGCCAGTTATAGCTCATGCTTCCTGTGTTCAGCTCCATGGTTCATGTCTCTGGTTCCAGCTATCTGTCCAATGGGTTTTGCCTTGTTCCTGCATTGAATTCCAGCTTCACCATCTTGCTGACGAACTTATTCTGCTGACTACCGTTACCCTGTCTCCAAGTGTATGCACCCCAGTCCATCCGTGTATCGCTACCTTCTGTGTCTCTCCTAGAGTTCCTGCTGTTGTCCCATCTCCACGGCCCCAGTATACCATCTGGCTGTGTGCACCCTGCCACCTTCTCCAGTTCCTGTTTGTTCCTGCGTACCCCTGCGGTTTGTCACATACATCTGGACTATCATACAACAACTCTGACATAATTCTAGTCCAGTTCAGGTATCAAGTGACCTAGACAGGGGGCCGCGACCTGCACGTCGGGAGCCACGAAGCCCATATCCCCTTGCGGGGTTCCCTGGTGAAAACCTCCCGGCGTGTTAGACTCCGCGCCTCTGTTCTGGGTAACATCAACTACTTGGTACCTGACCCCACGTTCCAGATTCTGCACCAAGTCTCTGACATTCAACCGGTCCCTGACAATGATCCCAAATTCCAGATTCTGCACCAAGTCTCTGACATTCACTCAGTCTCTGACATAATAACTGCCCAATTACTAAATAGCAAGATGGATCCAGCCAAATCCAGCCATGTCTAATCCAGTCCAGTTTTCCACTTCAAGTCAGAATCCAGAAATTGATTCCGGTCAGATTCTGCTCAGCAAAGTGAAAGTCTGTGAAAACATGCTTAACCTTTTGTCACAAGCATTTCTAGGGCTATCAATTCATGTAGATGCTCTGCAGCACCAGATTCCTGCAAGCAAAAAAATTTATATCAACTCCAATCTTTGTCAGTCATGTGGACAAGGAGTAAAGGGCACCTCTCAAGATGACTGTTCATTGCCTCCACAGTTTGCCAGCAGTGGAAGTCCTGAACAACTGAGGATGTTGCAGTCTCTTTTACAGCAGTTGTTTAACCAAGGCCCTCATTCCGAGTTGATCGGTCGGTATTTTTCATCGCATCGCAATGAAAATCCGCTTAGTACGCATGCGCAATATTCGCACTGCGACTGCGCCAAGTAATTTAACAATGAAGATAGTATTTTTACTCACGGCTTTTTCATCGCTCCGGCGATCGTAATGTGATTGACAGGAAATGGGTGTTACTGGGCGGAAACACGGCGTTTTATGGGCGTGTGGATGAAAACGCTACCGTTTCCGGAAAAAACGCAGGAGTGGCTGGAGAAACGGAGGAGTGGCTGGGCAAACGCTGGGTGTGTTTGTGACGTCAAACCAGGAACGACAAGCACTGAACTGATCGCACAGGCAGAGTAAGGTTGAAGTTACTCAGAAACTGCAAAGTAGTTTGTAATCGCAATATTGCGAATACATCGGTCGCAATTTTAAGAAGCTAAGATACACTCCCAGTAGGCGTAGGCTTAGCGTGTGTAACTCTGCTAAATTCGCCTTGCGACCGATCAACTCGGAATGAGGGCCCATGTTATGAAATTAACGGTTTACTTTCAGAAATGATTGGAAGTTCTTCGGATGCTGTAAGAGTCACTTCCATTCTTAAAGAAGCAGAGTAGGCTGCCGACTCTGGTTCCCCTAGTTGCGGGGTGACTCCTCCAGAGGAGATGGAAAGGAGATTCCAGAGTCTTTGGCGCCCAAAACTTTCAGAGGCTGAGCGCCAGCGACGAAAGGAGCTCCTGCTTTGCTTATATTGCGGGAACGCAAGTCACTTCATAAAGGACTGCTCCCTCCGCAGGTCAGGGAAAAGTGACAACTCTCAATTATTTAAGGTCCAGGCCGATAAGTTATCTCAAACAGTCAACTCAGACACCCCAACTTCCAATAAAGGTGCCAAAGGTTCCATAAAAGAGAGTCCAGCCTATAACTAGGGTCCTTTGACCCAAATCCCTAAGTTAAGACTTGGGAACCAATTGAGGGTTTGTAAATCCTTCTATTCCAGGGTAAACCCTGGTTCTTCAGTCCTAGGAAGTACATCCAACAATCGAGCCCCAGGAGGGGGCTCCGAGTGTCCAGCCCCAGGAGGGGGCTCCGAGTGTCCAGCCCCAGGAGGGAGCTCCGAGTGTCCAGCCCCAGGAGGGGGCTCCGAGTGTCCAGCCCCAGGAGGGGGCTCCGAGTGTCCAGCCCCAGGAGGGGGCTCCGAGTGTCCAGCACCAGGAGGGGGCTCCGAGTGTCCAGCCCTAGAGGAAGTATCTGATGTCCCGTCCGATGTTCAGACCCCAGATGGGGAGAGCTATGTTCCTGCCTCAGAAGATGAATCCCTTTCTTTATCCTCAAGTGAGGCATCCAACTTCATGATCAATGATTTGATCCTTGGAGGGGAAGTCGATATCCAGGCCTTAGGAGAAGTGCTCAATGTTTCTGCTTATGGCTTGACCCTAGGAGGGGTAGCCGATATTTTGACTCTGGAAGGGAAGTCCAAAAATAGGACTCCAGAGGGGATATGTGATGTCCAGACTCCAGAAAAGTTGTACCAGGTGCCGACCCCAGGAGAGGAATCTCATGTATGGACCCCAAGAAAAGAGTCCACTCTACCGACCTCAGGCATGGGGTATGATGTTAGGACTCCAGAAGGAGCATCCAAACCTGGAGCCCCTGAGGGGGCATATGATTTCATAGTCCTAGAAGGAGCATTGGATTCATCAGTTCCTGAGAGTGCATCAGATCTACCTGAAACCCATGAAAGGGTGACTCCAGTTGAGGCCTCTGAAAAGAGGATTCAAGTAGTAACCCTTAAAAAGGTAATTCCTGTCATGACACCTGCAGGGGAGATTCAAGTTGATTCTTCTGAAGGAAGAATTCCAGCCAAGATCTCTGCAGAGGGTATTTCAGTTGAGAGACTTGAAGAGGAAAGTCCTATTGAGATTTCAGGAAAGGAAATTCCTGTTGTGACTCCAGAGGGAGGCATTTCAGTCAGGACCCTGGGAGGAGTTAATGTTGTCGAGTCCCTTGAAGGGAGAATTCCAACCGTGACTCCAGGAGGGGTGGTTCATGCTTTGTCCTTAGAGAGAACTTCTGAAAAAAAATTCTGATCTTGCTTCCAACCCTGTAAAATCTGTGAAGAAACCCCAACCACAAAGTTCACAGACTCCTCCTAAAGAACAAGATCAAGATCCGGCTCTCTTCTATGGAAAACTGGAACAGTATCACAAATTAATGCTACAGATTATGGAGACTGCTCCACTCTGTACCTCTCCGGCAGAGATTGTGTTACTAATTCTTATGTCTTTAAGAGGGAAGGCAAGCAAATGGGCTAACAAGTTAAAAGTCCAGTGATCCTGTTCTGCAGAACGTGGATGCCTTCAGCCAGGCGGTGATCAGGAAGTTTGGTGGTCCTGAGTTAGTACCTTCTGAATCCCCTGAGAGTTCTAGGTCTTTGAGCAAGGATTCAGGTTCTAACAAGAAAAATCAAGTTTCTAAGAACCAAGTGTCTAAGGATTGTCGGTCTCAGGTTGTTCACAGCTCAGTGCCATCTTCACCTAAACCATAAGTCCGGATATTAACTGCTGGCTATGCCTCTCTGTCTCCGTCCTGTGAAGTCATGAATAAGCATGACCCACAATATCCAGTCTCCATCCGGTCAGTCATGAGTCCTCTATATGCTAAATCTTGCCATGCTACTTCTTCCGTACCATCTATTCCAAAGGAGAAAACCATAATTCTTCCATTAGATGCGGACTCTAACTCAGATTAAGTTCGGATAGCATATTTGGAATTACTGTATTCAGACCTAACCAACCTGGGAAAAAGAAGAAGAAGAAGAAATCTCGTCGGAGACATTAGGTTGTCTTGCTATCCATGTTCTTGTTGTTTTCAGTTCCCCTTGGCCGAGGCAGGGTGTCCGGAGTACACCCTTGAAGGGGGAGGTACCGTCATGTGCAGCATCAGCAAATCTGTCAGTTCAGCTTTCAGCATTAATCAAGCACCTGGATGCAGCTGCTGCTCTCTCTTCTTTGTATTTCAGGTGTTCCTGGTAATTAGGATACTAGCTGGACAGCTTATGTGGAGTAACTCATTAACTAATATTACTCATGTTTTGCTGGTTATTCTTATGACTTACCTCTGCTTCAGTTTGTGGAACTACAGGTCACACCTAGGACCTGCATAGTTCTCTCCCACTGCCTCCTGCATTCACCAACTGACTCCACAGGTGTCTGCATTCTATAATTACAGCTGGTTACCTGAATCCTACTATTCAGTCTGTCAGCCTGCTCAGTGGGGGGTAATTCCAAGTTGATTGCAGCAGGAATTTTTTTAGCAGTTGGGCAAAACCATGTGCACTGCAGGGGAGGCAGATATAACATGTGCAGAGAGAGTTAGATTTGGGTTGGTTATTTTGTTTCTGTGCAGGGTAAATACTGGCTGCTTTATTTTTACACTGCAATTTAGATTGCAGATTGAACACACCACACCCAAATCTAACTCTCTCTGCACATGTTAAATCTGCCTCCCCTGTAGTGCACATGGTTTTGCCCAACTGCTAAAAAATTTCCTGCTGCGATCAACTTGGAATTACCACCAGTGTGCACTGCAGCTGCATGATATATCAATTACTGGGGGGCCTGTCTGGTGCTCTCAGCTAATTGGTCCAGCTTGTTCTTTTAAGCCTCTCAATCCCAAGATGAATTGCCAGTTATAGCTCATGCTTCCTGTGTTCAGCACCATGGTTCATGTCTCTAGTTCCAGCTATCTGTCCAATAGTAAAAAACACAGGAGAGCGGTCCTCGAGCGCTGCTAGATTTTTTTAAACTAGTTTCGTGAACACAGTTCTGTAGGTATATATAAGGAGAGATCACCACAACACCATAATATTCACTAATCAATCTCAGCTCTGATCTTTCCAGGAATGGACTCCTTGACTCACCGTTAAACAGTGAGATGCATGCACATAAAGGTATCTTTTACTTGGTATTCCACTTGTTCATAATAAACTTTTCTCCTATGGAGCAACACTCACCTGGGTCAATAGACCCTATATGCACAAAAAGGTTTCTTTTTCCTCAAGATATCCTTCACGACACATCCAAGTCCCAAAGATACACAGGGTAAAATCCACAAGGGTTTAAAAGGATTTTATTCACTTGAAAAAAGGTCCATAAAATGGTTAAAAAGATTTTTTAATTGTTTTTATATAAAATACAAAAATGAAAGTAACAAAAAAACCTGGAGGGCATAAGATTTTGTATCACTCTATACCCATCGGCTAATAGGAATGCAAAAGATAAGGAGCCGGACTCATTCACCTCATTGTTCCCGGGAAAAACAAAAAAGGGACCCCAAAAAACTCCTTAAATTTAGATGGTATACAAACCACAATGGAATAAAGCCAATAGGTAGACTAAGAGTGAATGCCAATCTCCAGGAATACCTCAACACCAACGTGTTTCGGAAATGCTTTTCCTTCCTCAGGGTGTAGAGTCATACAAAACACACTGGGAATTTATACCCTACAGTACAGGTCACATGTAAGTTCCCACCAATCATATCCCAAATATTGTATACATTCATATATCCATGATTTTAATATATAAACATGTCCTATAAATTACTCACATATATAAACATAGATTAAACTAAAAATATCCCTGTTTTCATGATTATAAATTCCCTTTTACACATAAAAACAATTAATTGGTCCAAGCTAAACAGTGATCCGGATTCATGGAATGTTATTCTTTAAGTTAGAAACAGTACACAATCCAGTCCGTCTGACTAATAAAGTCCATGTATTTCCAGTGGTCATCTACCCATAAACCACTGCATCCAAACGAGTCACGGCACTTCCCGTCAACGATTCCCGCCAAAGAAATACACCTCCTTGTTGTCATAGAGACGTTCACTCCATGACCGGAAATAGTCATCAAGACGGGTCACAGCGCTTCCCATAAGCGGAAGTGATCATCATCCTCACACTCGCGACGGTTACTATGACAACCTTCATAGTCCGGAAATCGTGCGTTATCACTTCCTGTCTGTGAAACGCAACCAGGAAGTAGTGCCTCGCTCGTTGGAACGCAAAATGATGCGGAGGTCATATAGACAAACATACAGGGAAAAGGGAAAAGGGTAGAACAAATTAAATGGAATATATAGCAAACCTAACACTTCATTCAGAATAAACATAGACTAAATCGATATAAAAAAATGAGACATAGATGTTAATAATACAAACATTAAAATACCCCATTATAAAAACCACTTGGTTTCGAATTCAACATTCAAACCTCTTGGGACTAACGTTTTGAGTTCATATATACTCCTCATCTCTTCTCTGGCTAGAGTTTCTTCCTTGTTATCCACTCTCCAATTGGATTTAACTGCTTTTATGCCACAAAAACTGACCATATTTTTAATGTCACAATTGTGTACATTCTTAAAGTGCAGGGATACATTGTGTGTCTCTAGACCTTTCTTGACATTACGTACATGTTCAGACATTCTTATTTTTAACATGCGGGATGTACGGCCCACATATTGGGCTTTACATGTACACTCAAGAAGGTACACTACATCCTTTGTGTTACACGTAATAAAGTCCTTTATAGGATAGACCTTGCCTGTATGTCTGGATCTATATTCTGTAATTTTGTTTTCTTTGCTTCCACATGTGCGGCACATCTGGCACATGCCGCACCTGTAGAAGCCCTTTGATTTGTTCCTTGTTGTTATCTTAGGAACGGTCAAAGCACTTCTAACCATATTATTTTTTAGGTTACGTGCTTTTCTATATACAAATCTCGGACACTCCGAAACATATGATTTTAACAGGGGATCTCGACTGAGCCCTCCCCAATGTTTCCTTATAATGCCCTCTATCTGTCTATGTTGACTACTAAAACCTGTAATGAACGGAATAGTCTCACTCACAGCTTTCCGGCCCTTCCCATTATTACTTTTTAAGCTCAATGTTCTATCCTGAAAAGATACTTCCTCTCTTACTTTCTCCACTGCATCTTTTTTATATCCTTTCTCCACAAATTGATTACTCAAAATGGCTGCTTGTTCCTGATATGTATTAATATCCGTACAGTTCCTTCTTATCCTCTGGAACTGACTGATAGGAATGCTTTTGAGCCAATTGGTGTGGTGATTGCTATTATGTTCAATAAAGGAGTTACAGTCAGTAGACTTGATGAAGTTCTTTGTTTTTAAGTGACCGTTATCCACATATATACTCAAATCTAGAAAGTCAACCTGACTTTCACTAATATTAAAGGTTAAAACGATGTTATCCTGATTATTATTTAAATGTTGACAAAACTGGTCTATAGATGATCTATCGCCTTTCCAAATGAACAAGATATCGTCTATATAGCGATACCATGTCACCAGACTGGCACCGAATTCATGCCCACTCCACACCGATTTCTCCTCCGAGTTGGCCATGAAAAGATTAGCATAACTCGGTGCCAGTCTGGTGCCCATGGCAGTTCCGGTTAACTGTAAATAAAAATTATCATCAAACCAAAAAAAGTTGTTGTGCAAAATAAGAGAAATACCTTCCAATATAAATTGGATCTTATCTTCTGACATATCACTACGTCTTAGAAATACCTCAGTGGCTTCCAGGCCTGTTTCATGACTAATAATAGTATATAGTGAAGCTACGTCAGCTGTTACTAAGATATAATCCTCCATCCAATGAATTTCATCAACTTTATTAATCGTATTGATCGTATCCTTAAGATAAGAGGGTACCGATTTAACCAGTGGTTGTAATAGATAATCTATATACTGGGATAAATTTGACAAACATGAATTTGTCCCTGCAACAATAGGACGACCAGGTGGTTTCGTCTTACATTTATGAATCTTTGGTAATACATATATGACAGGGATGGACGGTTTCTCAATAATCATAAACAGCCTTTCCTCCTCTGTTATAACTCCCTTGCCAGTGTATAATGCTAAAAATGTCTCAAATTTTTTTTGGAAATGATAACCCTGGATTATTTCTCAATTTCTTATATGTATCTTTATCTAATAAATGTCTCATGACCTCTTCATTATAATCTTCTACATTCATTATAACAACACTCCCCCCTTTATCCGCAGGTTTCACTACAATATTTTTATTTGTACTGAGTGACTTCACAGCTTCCTGTTCTTCTCTACTTAAGTTCTTTTTCCTGTTTGGTTTAAATTGTAAGGACTCCAAATCTTCCTTTACAGACCTCTCGAAGGCCTCCACAAACCCCCCCCCCCTTTTTATGTCGCGGGAAAAAGGTTGATTTCCTTTTAAACCTGAGTTTCCCAACATCTTCCCTGTTACTCCCTTTTTCTGGGGCTTCCTCAAAGAAACGTTTTAACGTTAGTCTTCTGATAAATCTTTCTATATCGACAAAAACGTCAAATTTATCACATTTATTTGAAGGGGCGAACTTAAGGCCCTTTTCAAGTACCTTTATCTCATGTTCGGTTAGTTGGTGATTGCTTAAATTATAGACCTTAGTTTTAGATTCTATATTAGTCTCTATGGCCACTATTATCTCTTTTTCTTCTTGTATTTGTATATCTTCATTAACCTTAAGTTTTAACCTTCGTCTTTTATTGAGATACCTTTTCTTCTCTCCCCTATTCCCTCTTCTTCTATTTTTATGGTGGGATACTAGATCTGTTGACGGGACGTGTTCATTCGTTTCCCTAAAAAATGATCCTGGGTATCTAATGCCTCATACCTATTGTACCTTTGGTAATCACCCTGATCTTCCTTCCTATTCTTCCACCTCCAGGTGTCATTATCCTGCCCTGATGTCTGATATTTATTGGGATTCCTCACAACATTAGTATCCCTATATCGTCTCCGTTGAGGGAGTTGTAGCGGAGAGAAATGGTTAGATGGAAACCTTCTTTTTCTTTCCTTTTTTTTATTTGGTGATCTTCTAAAGATTCTTTCGGGAGTTTTTCTTTCGGGAGTTTTTCTATCCAATTGTATTCTATTCCTTTTTTCTTTTCTTCCCATAATCTCTTTCTCCTCTCTATCTAATGGATCCTCGGTTGGTTTAGATGGATAGATATTACCTTTTTCATAATCATTTTTATCTCTATGATATTTTTTGTATTTCTTCATTCTAATCTCCTTTTCATTTCTCTCAACCTTTCTTCTTACTGTATCCTCCATTCCCCTATATTCATCTAATTTAGAGAAGGGATCTATAAGAGATTTTAATGTTTCAATTTCATTTTCCAAATCACGTAGGTCCTTGCTCTTCTCTCTAATAATTAAACTCATAAGAGAAAACGAGCAAGTATCCAAGATTTTATGCCAATTGCCCCTAAACTCCTCAGATATATTATCGAAAGAGGGGACTTTCATAATACGTAACCCCCTAGGGATCATATTCTCTGAGCAATACTTCTCTAGGGATGTTACCTCCCACCATATTTTGCTCTCTTTAATTAATAGCTTTTCCATTTTAAACATAGCATTCTCCAAATTATAATCCGTAAGACTAACATCACATTTTCCTTTAAAGACTTCAGTTACTTGGGCCTTTCTCTCAGCCCTATGATTAAACATTTTGATGGCGACAAGACACACACAACGGTGCAACAAATACTATAACAAAAAAATAGAGTGATGCAACTTGCGCCTTCCTAGCTGCAGCTCAGTCCTGCTCACAAGAACACCACTTCTTTAATCGACATATACTAAAAAACACAGGAGAGCGGTCCTCGAGCGCTGCTAGATTTTCTCAAACTAGTTTCGTGAACACAGTTCTGTAGGTATATATAAGGAGAGATCACCACAACACCATAATATTCACTAATCAATCTCAGCTCTGATCTTTCCAGGAATGGACTTCTTGACTCACCGTTAAACAGTGAGTTGCATGCACATAAAGGTATCTTTTACTTGGTATTCCACTTGTTCATAATAAACTTTTCTCCTATGGAGCAACACTCACCTGGGTCAATAGACCCTATATGCACAAAAAGGTTTCTTTTTCCTCAAAATATCCTTCACGACACATCCAAGTCCCAAAGATACACAGGGTAAAATCCACAAGGGTTTAAAAGAATTTTTTTCACTTGAAAAAAGGTCCATAAAATGGTTAAAAAGATTTTTTAATTTTTTTTATATAAAATACAAAAATGAAAGTAACAAAAAAACCTGGAGGGCATAAGATTTTGTATCACTCTATACCCATCGGCTAATAGGAATGCAAAAGATAAGGAGCCGGACTCATTCACCTCATTGTTCCTGGGAAAAACAAAAAAGGGACCCAAAAAAACTCCTTAAATTTAGATGGTATACAAACCACAATGGAATAAAGCCAATAGGTAGACTAAGAGTGAATGCCAATCTCCAGGAATACCTCAACACCAACGCGTTTCGGAAATGCTTTTCCTTCCTCAGGGTGTAGAGTCATACAAAACACACTGGGAATTTATACCCTACAGTACAGGTCACATGTAAGTTCCCACTAATCATATCCCAAATATTGTATACATTCATATATATCCATGATTTTAATATATAAACATGTCCTATAAATTACTCACATATATAAACATAGATTAAACTAAAAATATCCCTGTTTTCATGATTATAAATTCCCTTTTACACATAAAAACAATTAATTGGTCCAAGCTAAACAGTGATCCGGATTCATGGAATGTTATTCTTTAAGTTAGAAACATAGTACACAATCCAGTCCGTCTGACTAATAAAGTCCATGTATTTCCAGTGGTCATCTACCCATAAACCACTGCATCCAAACGAGTCACGGCACTTCCCGTCAACGATTCCCGCCAAAGAAATACACCTCCTTGTTGTCATAGAGACGTTCACTCTATGACCGGAAATAGTCATCAAGACGGGTCACAGCGCTTCCCATAAGCGGAAGTGATCATCATCCTCACACTCGCGACGGTTACTATGACGACCTTCATAGTCCGGAAATCGTGCGTTATCACTTCCTGTCTGTGAAACGCAACCAGGAAGTAGTGCCTCGCTCGTTGGAACGCAAAATGACGCGGAGGTCATATAGACAAACATACAGGGAAAAGGGAAAAGGGTAGAACAAATTAAATGGAATATATAGCAAACCTAACACTTCATTCATAATAAACATAGACTAAATCGATATAAAAAAATGAGACATAGATGTTAATAATACAAACATTAAAATACCCCATTATAAAAACCACTTGGTTTCGAATTCAACATTCAAACCTCTTGGGACTAACGTTTTGAGTTCATATATACTCCTCATCTCTTCTCTGGCTAGAGTTTCTTCCTTGTTATCCACTCTCCAATTGGATTTAACTGCTTTTATGCCACAAAAACTGACCATATTTTTAATGTCACAATTGTGTACATTCTTAAAGTGCAGGGATACATTGTGTGTCTCTAGACCTTTCTTGACATTACGTACATGTTCCGACATTCTTATTTTTAACATGCGGGATGTACGGCCCACATATTGGGCTTTACATGTACACTCAAGAAGGTACACTACATCCTTTGTGTTACACGTAATAAAGTCCTTTATAGGATAGACCTTGCCTGTATGTCTGGATCTATATTCTGTAATTTTGTTTTCTTTGCTTCCACATGTGCGGCACATCTGGCACATGCCGCACCTGTAGAAGCCCTTTGATTTGTTCCTTGTTGTTATCTTAGGAACGGTCAAAGCACTTCTAACCATATTATTTTTTAGGTTACGTGCTTTTCTATATACAAATCTCGGACACTCCGAAACATATGATTTTAACAGGGGATCTCGACTGAGCCCTCCCCAATGTTTCCTTATAAAGCCCTCTATCTGTCTATGTTGACTACTAAAACCTGTAATGAACGGAATAGTCTCACTCACAGCTTTCCGGCCCTTCCCATTATTACTTTTTAAGCTCAATGTTCTATCCTGAAAAGATACTTCCTCTCTTACTTTCTCCACTGCATCTTTTTTATATCCTTTCTCCACAAATTGATTACTCAAAATGGCTGCTTGTTCCTGATATGTATTAATATCCGTACAGTTCCTTCTTATCCTCTGGAACTGACTGATAGGAATGCTTTTGAGCCAATTGGTGTGGTGATTGCTATTATGTTCAATAAAGGAGTTACAGTCAGTAGACTTGATGAAGTTCTTTGTTTTTAAGTGACCGTTATCCACATATATACTCAAATCTAGAAAGTCAACCTGACTTTCACTAATATTAAAGGTTAAAACGATGTTATCCTGATTATTATTTAAATGTTGACAAAACTGGTCTAAAGATGATCTATCGCCTTTCCAAATGAACAAGATATTGTCTATATAGCGATACCATGTCACCAGACTGGCACCAAATTCATGCCCACTCCACACCGATTTCTCCTCCCAGTTGGCCATGAAAAGATTAGCATAACTCGGTGCCAGTCTGGTGCCCATGGCAGTTCCGGTTAACTGTAAATAAAAATTATCATCAAACCAAAAAAAGTTGTTGTGCAAAATAAGAGAAATACCTTCCAATATAAATTGGATCTTATCTTCTGACATATCACTACGTCTTAGAAATACCTCAGTGGCTTCCAGGCCTGTTTCATGACTAATAATAGTATATAGTGAAGCTACGTCAGCTGTTACTAAGATATAATCCTCCATCCAATGAATTTCATCAACTTTATTAATCGTATTGATCGTATCCTTAAGATAAGAGGGTACCGATTTAACCAGTGGTTGTAATAGATAATCTATATACTGGGATAAATTTGACAAACATGAATTTGTCCCTGCAACAATAGGACGACCAGGTGGTTTCGTCTTACATTTATGAATTGGAAATGATAACCCCTGGATTATTTCTCAATTTCCTATATGTATCTTTATCTAATAAATGTCTCATGACCTCTTCATTATAATCTTCTACATTCATTATAACAACACTCCCCCCTTTATCCGCAGGTTTCACTACAATATTTTTATTTGTACTGAGTGACTTCACAGCTTCCTGTTCTTCTCTACTTAAGTTCTTTTTCCTGTTTGGTTAAAATTGTAAGGACTCCAAATCTTCCTTTACAGACCTTTAGTCTATGTTTATTATGAATGAAGTGTTAGGTTTGCTATATATTCCATTTAATTTGTTCTACCCTTTTCCCTGTATGTTTGTCTATATGACCTCCGCGTCATTTTGCGTTCCAACGAGCGAGGCACTACTTCCTGGTTGCATTTCACAGAAAGAAAGTGATAACGCACGATTTCCGGACTATGAAGGTCGTCATAGTAACCGTCGCGAGTGTGAGGATGATGATCACTTCCGCTTATGGGAAGCGCTGTGACCCGTCTTGATGACTATTTCCGGTCATGGAGTGAACGTCTCTATGACAACAAGGAGGTGTATTTCTTTGGCGGGAATCGTTGACGGGAAGTGCCGTGACTCGTTTGGATGCAGTGGTTTATGGGTAGATGACCACTGGAAATACATGGACTTTATTAGTCAGACGGACTGGATTGTGTACTATGTTTCTAACTTAAAGAATAACATTCCATGAATCCGGATCACTGTTTAGCTTGGACCAATTAATTGTTTTTATGTGTAAAAGGGAATTTATAATCATGAAAACAGGGATATTTTTAGTTTAATCTATGTTTATATATGTGAGTAATTTATAGGACATGTTTATATATTAAAATCATGGATATATATGAATGTATACAATATTTGGGATATGATTGGTGGGAACTTACATGTGACCTGTACTGTAGGGTATAAATTCCCAGTGTGTTTTGTATGACTCTACACCCTGAGGAAGGAAAAGCATTTCCGAAACGCGTTGGTGTTGAGGTATTCCTGGAGATTGGCATTCACTCTTAGTCTACCTATTGGCTTTATTCCATTGTGGTTTGTATACCATCTAAATTTAAGGAGTTTTTTTGGGTCCCTTTTTTGTTTTTCCCGGGAACAATGAGGTGAATGAGTCCGGCTCCTTATCTTTTGCATTCCTTTTAGCCGATGGGTATAGAGTGATACAAAATCTTATGCCCTCCAGGTTTTTTTGTTACTTTCATTTTTGTATTTTATATAAAAAATATTAAAAAATCTTTTTAACCATTTTATGGACCTTTTTTCAAGTGAATAAAATCCTTTTAAACCCTTGTGGATTTTACCCTGTGTATCTTTGGGACTTGGATGTGTCGTGAAGGATATCTTGAGGAAAAAGAAACCTTTTTGTGCATATAGGGTCTTTTGACCCAGGTGAGTGTTGCTCCATAGGAGAAAAGTTTATTATGAACAAGTGGAATACCAAGTAAAAGATACCTTTATGTGCATGCATCTCACTGTTTAACGGTGAGTCAAGAAGTCCATTCCTGGAAAGATCAGAGCTGAGATTGATTAGTGAATATCATGGTGTTGGGGTGATCTCTCCTTATATATACCTACAGAACTGTGTTCACAAAACTAGTTTGAGAAAATCTAGCAGCGCTCGAGGACCGCTCTCCTGTGTTTTTTAGTATATGTCGATTAAAGAAGTGGTGTTCTTGTGAGCAGGACTGAGCTGCAGCTAGGAAGGCGCAAGTTGCATCACTCTATTTTTTTGTTATAGTATCTGTCCAATAGGTTTTGCCTTGTTCCTGCATTGAATTCCAGCTTCACCATCTTGCTGACGAACTTAGTCTGCCGACTACCGTTACCCTGTCTCCAAGTGTCTGCACCCCAGTCTGTCCGTGTACCGCTACTTCCTGTGTCTCTCCTAGAGTTCCTGCTGTTGTCCCATCTCCACGGCCCCAGTATACCATCTGGCTGTGTGCACCCTGCCACCTTCTCCAGTTCCTGCGTACCCCTGCGGTTTGTCACATACATCTGGACTATCATACAACAACTCTGACATAATTCTAGTCCAGTTCAGGTATCAAGTGACCCAGACAGGGGTCCGTGACCTGCACGTTGGGAGCTGCGAAGCACATATCCCCTTGCGGGGTTCCCTGGTGAAAACCTCCCAGCGTGTTAGACTCCGCGCCTCTGTTCTGGGTAACGTCAACTACTTGGTACCTGACCCCACGTTCCAGATTCTGCACCAAGTCTCTGACATTCACCCAGTCTCTGACACATATTTAGAAAGAATACTAGCCTTTGCTAAACTTAACGATAGGTGAGGTTGTTTTATAACATAAAATTCAACATTGCTCTGTCTACAGTAACTTATTAAAGATGAAAACATTCTAAAAGGAAGATAAATCTGTATATTGACCTTGCTATAAGCACTGAACAGTTGAAAGGAGAAAGGAAATTTGCATTTTGTTTTCATGATCACTGGTTTCTCCATCCTGGCTTTCTGGTGTCTACTGGGGAATACGCCAATAATGTATGTCATCTGCTATCTATACAAATGGATTAAACAAAGAGGGAATCAGTTACTAAAAGGGTGTACTCAATCCCTGTACTCAATAAAATGTAAAAACGACTTTTATTAGATATTCTTTAAAAAAGTATAAATACCCTAATTTCACACAGGAAATGCTATTTATTGCTCATATATCATTACTTTAATATCTGATATTATAGGTATGTCCTATAATAGGGAAAATAAACAAGAATAATGATAGAAAAAGAAACATGATAGAAAAAGAACGAAAATGTTATGAAATTAGGATTACCGTATATACTCGAGTATAAACCGAGTTTTTCAGCACATTTTTTGTGCTGGAAAAGCTCCCTCTTAGCTTATACTCGAGTGATGCTCCAGGAGTCCTGCGCAGGAGCAGAGCGCAGGGAGCAGCCATGAGGGAAAGAGGAGGAGGGAGGGGGACTCGGGAGCCGCAGCATCGCACTGTAATTGGTGCATCAACCAGTGACGCTGCTGCAGCCATCCCTCTACCTCTCCATGCTCACTGAAGCACTGCCGCGCCGCCCGCCTCCTCAGCCGCTGCAGAGTTCTGTCCCAAGGCCGGCCACCGCTGCCGCACTGCCTGCTGCTGCCCGCACTCCGCTGCCCCATCATTCATGGTGGGTGGAGACCGGCTGCGGGGGGGAGGGGGGTGGGGGTTGGGGGCTTGGCATATCTGGCACTGTGATGGCATATCTGGCACTGTGGGGGCATATGTAGCTCTGTGGGGGCATATCTGGCACTATGAGGGCATATCCGGCACTGTGGGGGAATATCTGGCAGTACAAGGGCATATCTGGCACTGTGGGGGCATATCTGGCACTATGAGGGCATATCTGTCACTGTGGGGGCATATGTAGAACTGTGGGAGCATATCTGGCACTATGAGGGCATATCTGGCACTGTGGGGGAATATCTAGCAGTATGAGGGCATATCTGGCACTATGATTGTATTGTATTTGCAATGCTGTGTCTGACAGGGGGCTGCGAGCGACACTGCAAAACCCATTCTGCACATGTGCAGAATGGGTCTTGCTCCTGCACTGACCCTCAAACATTGTATTTGTACGAAAACCATCAGGTTTGCATATAACTATCAATTAGGCTCTATAGGAGGTTTTACTATAAAAAAGGGTATCAAATAAAGTTTAATGTAGCCAACTGGCGATAAGTAGTAGGGTGTGTAGTAGGCATTGAACTGACTGTTTATAATATAACTAGAATAATGTTTTGCTGCTTTGCTATTGGTTGCCTTCTCACTGTGTTGTTTGTCTTGCTTGTTTCTTTCCTACACAGGTTATCTTCTGTTAATGTTACACTATGCCAGTTGGGTGTTTAGGTCAGTGGTTGCTTTGTTAGTGTGTTTGTCACATTATTAGAGATAATCACATAGATAGCTTTGTATTTTGTCTTCCATGCCCTTTTATTGGGCTTAGGAGTGCCCTACACCCCAGTGAAGGAATCCATTCTCACTTAGGTGCGGGAGTGCCAATAGGTGATAATTGGGGGGTTGAAGCTATACAGCCAGTGATGACTACTCCCCTTTATCAGTAAAACATCACCACTGTTCTTGGAGACTTTCTTCCCACTGTAGAGATGTGTAGCTGATTGTGCACTTTCCTTCATAGGGCCAGTCACAGCCATGGGGAAACCCCACTGAACCAGATGAAGTACCCACACATCATCGTCCACTTGCTCACTTCAGCTGAAGGCTTTCATATTGATTTTTTTTTTAGGCCATAATGCCGAAGTAACCATACAAGGGCCTTTGGCAAGAACATGGGGTTTCATTACACTCTGCTCCGGTAAGACCAGCAGAATCAATATACAGTATGGGATATAACACAAGTGTACTATAATATTTTAATTGCTAATGTTTCTGTCTGAAAACATTCCAAAACATTTACTTTACTAAAGCAGGATCTCTAGCCTCGGAAGGTAAAGAAAAGGCGGCCCTGGCATATGATAGGCATCTTGCGCTCCAGTGATGCAATATCATGCTTTCCTAAGACGCCGACCAACAGATATGATTAACTTTATGATTGTTAAACACACAGAAACTGTGATTAATAATAGTGTTTATATATACCAAGTTTATACATGTTCTCTGAAACTACAGGTACCAACATGCCTGTATGTGTTATGGGAAAAATTGCACAGTCTATTATGTGTTGCTAAAAAGAAAATCTAAAAGAAAGTAGTAGCAGTAATATTTTTCTTTATGCATTATAGTTGAATTATAATGAACCATAATGTGTACTAGGTAGAGATGTGAGGCGGGCACTTTATGTATTTTGTGTTTTGGTGCTGTTTCCATCCTCATGTTTTTGATCTGGATTGGTTTTGCCAAAACCACCCTTTCGTGGTTTGGTTTTGGATCTGGTTGATTTTTGGAAAAAAAACAAAACCATAAAAACAGCTAAAAATCACAGAATTTGGGGATAATTTTGATACTATGGTATGATTAACCTAATAACATTCATTCCCACTCACTTCCAGTCTATTCAGAACACCTCAGACCTCACAAAATTGTTTTTAGGCCTATAAGTTGCACTGAGGTAGCTGTATGACAGCTAAGCGACACAAGTGTGCGGCATAAACACCTAGCCCATCTAGGAGTGGCACTGCAGTGGCAGACAGGATGGCAGATTTAAAAAAATAGGCCCCAAACAGCAAATCATGCAAGAAGAAAAAGAGGTGCAATGAGGTAGCTGTATGACTAAGCTAAGCGACACTAGTGTGCGGCACAAACACCTGGCCCATCTAGGAGTGACACTGCAGTGGCAGACAGGATGGCACTTAAAAAAAACTAGGCCCCAAACAGCACATCATGCAAAGAAGAAAAAGAGGTGCAATGAGGTAGCTGTATGACTAAGATAAGCGACACAAGTGTGCGGCACAAACAAAATGGAATGTGCTGGAATTTGCCCAGATGTAATACGCACACAATATTGGTGGCACAGGAGAGTGTACCCCTAAACCATACACACACATGGCAAAGCCTGCAAAATTTATTTGGATAATAATTAGAGATGAGCGCCTGAAATTTTTCGGGTTTTGTGTTTTGGTTTTGGGTTCGGTTCCGCGGCCGTGTTTTGGGTTCGAATGCGTTTTGGCAAAACCTCACCGAATTATTTTTGTCGGATTCGGGTGTGTTTTGGATTCGGGTGTTTTTTCCAAAAACACTAAAAAACAGCTTAAATCATAGAATTTGGGGGTCATTTTGATCCCAAAGTATTATTAACCTCAAAAACCATAATTTACACTCATTTTCAGTCTATTCTGAATACCTCACACCTCACAATATTATTTTTAGTCCTAAAATTTGCACCGAGGTCGCTGTGTGAGTAAGATAAGCGACCCTAGTGGCCGACACAAACACCGGGCCCATCTAGGAGTGGCACTGCAGTGTCACGCAGGATGTCCCTTCCAAAAAACCCTCCCCAAACAGCACATGACGCAAAGAAAAAAAGAGGCGCAATGAGGTAGCTGTGTGAGTAAGATTAGCGACCCTAGTGGCCGACACAAACACCGGGCCCATCTAGGAGTGGCACTGCAGTGTCACGCAGGATGGCCCTTCCAAAAAACCCTCCCCAAACAGCACATGACGCAAAGAAAAAAAGAGGCGCAATGAGGTAGCTGACTGTGTGAGTAAGATTAGCGACCCTAGTGGCCGACACAAACACCGGGCCCATCTAGGAGTGGCACTGCAGTGTCACGCAGGATGGCCCTTCCAAAAAACCCTCCCCAAACAGCACATGACGCAAAGAAAAAAAGAGGCGCAATGAGGTAGCTGACTGTGTGAGTAAGATTAGCGACCCTAGTGGCCGACACAAACACCGGGCCCATCTAGGAGTGGCACTGCAGTGTCACGCAGGATGGCCCTTCCAAAAAACCCTCCCCAAACAGCACATGACGCAAAGAAAAAAAGAGGCGCAATGAGGTAGCTGACTGTGTGAGTAAGATTAGCGACCCTAGTGGCCGACACAAACACCGGGCCCATCTAGGAGTGGCACTGCAGTGTCACGCAGGATGTCCCTTCCAAAAAACCCTCCCCAAACAGCACATGACGCAAAGAAAAAAAGAGGCGCAATGAGGTAGCTGTGTGAGTAAGATTAGCGACCCTAGTGGCCGACACAAACACCGGGCCCATCTAGGAGTGGCACTGCAGTGTCACGCAGGATGTCCCTTCCAAAAAACCCTCCCCAAACAGCACATGACGCAAAGAAAAAAAGAGGCGCAATGAGGTAGCTGACTGTGTGAGTAAGATTAGCGACCCTAGTGGCCGACACAAACACCGGGCCCATTTAGGAGTGGCACTGCAGTGTCACGCAGGATGTCCCTTCCAAAAAACCCTCCCCAATCAGCACATGATGCAAAGAAAAAGAAAAGAAAAAAGAGGTGCAAGATGGAATTATCCTTGGGCCCTCCCACCCACCCTTATGTTGTATAAACAAAACAGGACATGCACACTTTAACCAACCCATCATTTCAGTGACAGGGTCTGCCACACGACTGTGACTGATATGACGGGTTGGTTTGGACCCCCCCCAAAAAAGAAGCAATTAATCTCTCCTTGCACAAACTGGCTCTACAGAGGCAAGATGTCCACCTCATCTTCACCCTCCGATATATCACCGTGTACATCCCCCTCCTCACAGATTATCAATTCGTCCCCACTGGAATCCACCATCTCAGCTCCCTGTGTACTTTGTGGAGGCAATTGCTGCTGGTCAATGTCTCCGCGGAGGAATTGATTATAATTCATTTTAATGAACATCATCTTCTCCACATTTTCTGGATGTAACCTCGTACGCCGATTGCTGACAAGGTGAGCGGCGGCACTAAACACTCTTTCGGAGTACACACTTGTGGGAGGGCAACTTAGGTAGAATAAAGCCAGTTTGTGCAAGGGCCTCCAAATTGCCTCTTTTTCCTGCCAGTATAAGTACGGACTGTGTGACGTGCCTACTTGGATGCGGTCACTCATATAATCCTCCACCATTCTATCAATGTTGAGAGAATCATATGCAGTGACAGTAGACGACATGTCCGTAATCGTTGTCAGGTCCTTCAGTCCGGACCAGATGTCAGCATCAGCAGTCGCTCCAGACTGCCCTGCATCACCGCCAGCGGGTGGGCTCGGAATTCTGAGCCTTTTCCTCGCACCCCCAGTTGCGGGAGAATGTGAAGGAGGAGATGTTGACAGGTCGCGTTCCGCTTGACTTGACAATTTTGTCACCAGCAGGTCTTTCAACCCCAGCAGACCTGTGTCTGCCGGAAAGAGAGATCCAAGGTAGGCTTTAAATCTAGGATCGAGCACGGTGGCCAAAATGTAGTGCTCTGATTTCAACAGATTGACCACCCGTGAATCCTTGTTAAGCGAATTAAGGGCTGCATCCACAAGTCCCACATGCCTAGCGGAATCGCTCCCTTTTAGCTCCTTCTTCAATGCCTCCAGCTTCTTCTGCAAAAGCCTGATGAGGGGAATGACCTGACTCAGGCTGGCAGTGTCTGAACTGACTTCACGTGTGGCAAGTTCAAAGGGCATCAGAACCTTGCACAACGTTGAAATCATTCTCCACTGCACTTGAGACAGGTGCATTCCATCTCCTATATCGTGCTCAATTGTATAGGCTTGAATGGCCTTTTGCTGCTCCTCCAACCTCTGAAGCATATAGAGGGTTGAATTCCACCTCGTTACCACTTCTTGCTTCAGATGATGGCAGGGCAGGTTCAGTAGTTTTTGGTGGTGCTCCAGTCTTCTGTACGTGGTGCCTGTACGCCGAAAGTGTCCCGCAATTTTTCTGGCCACCGACAGCATCTCTTGCACGCCCCTGTCGTTTTTAAAAAAATTCTGCACCACCAAATTCAAGGTATGTGCAAAACATGGGACGTGCTGGAATTTGCCCATATTTAATGCACACACAATATTGCTGGCGTTGTCCGATGCCACAAATCCACAGGAGAGTCCAATTGGGGTAAGCCATTCCGCGATGATCTTCCTCAGTTGCCGTAAGAGGTTTTCAGCTGTGTGCGTATTCTGGAAAGCGGTGATACAAAGCGTAGCCTGCCTAGGAAAGAGTTGGCGTTTGCGAGATGCTGCTACTGGTGCCGCCGCTGCTGTTCTTGCGGCGGGAGTCCATACATCTACCCA
This sequence comes from Pseudophryne corroboree, assembly GCF_028390025.1. Lineage (NCBI taxonomy): Eukaryota > Metazoa > Chordata > Amphibia > Anura > Myobatrachidae > Pseudophryne > Pseudophryne corroboree. The sequence continues at coordinate 124,062,786 of NC_086451.1, read as the reverse complement.
GTGGGCTGTCACAGTCATATAGTCCTGACCCTGCCCTGCTCCACTTGTCCACATGTCCGTGGTTAAGTGGACATTGGGTACAACTGCATTTTTTAGGACACTGGTGAGTCTTTTTCTGACGTCCGTGTACATTCTCGGTATCGCCTGCCTAGAGAAGTGGAACCTAGATGGTATTTGGTAACGGGGGCACACTGCCTCAATAAATTGTCTAGTTCCCTGTGAACTAACGGCGGATACCGGACGCACGTCTAACACCAACATAGTTGTCAAGGACTCAGTTATCCGCTTTGCAGTAGGATGACTGCTGTGATATTTCATCTTCCTCGCAAAGGACTGTTGAACAGTCAATTGCTTACTGGAAGTAGTACAAGTGGGCTTACGACTTCCCCTCTGGGATGACCATCGACTCCCAGCGGCAACAACAGCAGCGCCAGCAGCAGTAGGCGTTACACGCAAGGATGCATCGGAGGAATCCCAGGCAGGAGAGGACTCGTCAGACTTGCCAGTGACATGGCCTGCAGGACTATTGGCATTCCTGGGGAAGGAGGAAATTGACACTGAGGGAGTTGGTGGGGTGGTTTGCGTGAGCTTGGTTACAAGAGGAAGGGATTTACTGGTCAGTGGACTGCTTCCGCTGTCACCCAAAGTTTTTGAACTTGTCACTGACTTATTATGAATGCGCTGCAGGTGACGTATAAGGGAGGATGTTCCGAGGTGGTTAACGTCCTTACCCCTACTTATTACAGCTTGACAAAGGGAACACACGGCTTGACACCTGTTGTCCGCATTTCTGGTGAAATACCTCCACACCGAAGAGCTGATTTTTTTGGTATTTTCACCTGGCATGTCAACGGCCATATTCCTCCCACGGACAACAGGTGTCTCCCCGGGTGCCTGACTTAAACAAACCACCTCACCATCAGAATCCTCCTGGTCAATTTCCTCCCCAGCGCCAGCAACACCCATATCCTCCTCATCCTGGTGTACTTCAACACTGACATCTTCAATCTGACTATCAGGAACTGGACTGCGGGTGCTCCTTCCAGCACTTGCAGGGGGCGTGCAAATGGTGGAAGGCGCATGCTCTTCACGTCCAGTGTTGGGAAGGTCAGGCATCGCAACCGACACAATTGGACTCTCCTTGTGGATTTGGGATTTCAAAGAACGCACAGTTCTTTGCGGTGCTTTTGCCAGCTTGAGTCTTTTCAGTTTTCTAGCGAGAGGCTGAGTGCTTCCATCCTCATGTGAAGCTGAACCACTAGCCATGAACATAGGCCAGGGCCTCAGCCGTTCCTTGCCACTCCGTGTGGTAAATGGCATATTGGCAAGTTTACGCTTCTCCTCCGACAATTTTATTTTAGGTTTTGGAGTCCTTTTTTTACTGATATTTGGTGTTTTGGTTTTGACATGCTCTGTACTATGCCATTGGGCATCGGCCTTGGCAGACGACGTTGCTGGCATTTCATCGTCTCGGCCATGACTAGTGGCAGCAGCTTCAGCACGAGGTGGAAGTGGATCTTGATCTTTCCCTAATTTTGGAACCTCAACATTTTTGTTCTCCATATTTTAATAGGCACAACTAAAAGGCACCTCAGGTAAACAATGCAGATGGATGGATTGGATACTAGTATACAATTATGGACGGGCTGCCGAGTGCCGACACAGAGGTAGCCACAGCCGTGAACTACCGCACTGTACTGTGTCTGCTGCTAATATATAGACTGGTTGATAAAGAGATAGTATACTCGTAACTAGTATGTATGTATAAAGAAAGAAAAAAAAACCACGGTTAGGTCACTGGTATATACAATTATGGACGGGCTGCCGAGTGCCGACACAGAGGTAGCCACAGCCGTGAACTACCGCACTGTACTGTGTCTGCTGCTAATATATAGACTGGTTGATAAAGAGATAGTATACTCGTAACTAGTATGTATGTATAAAGAAAGAAAAAAAAACCACGGTTAGGTCACTGGTATATACAATTATGGACGGGCTGCCGAGTGCCGACACAGAGGTAGCCACAGCCGTGAACTACCGCACTGTACTGTGTCTGCTGCTAATATATAGACTGGTTGATAAAGAGATAGTATACTCGTAACTAGTATGTATGTATAAAGAAAGAAAAAAAAACCACGGTTAGGTCACTGGTATATACAATTATGGACGGGCTGCCGAGTGCCGACACAGAGGTAGCCACAGCCGTGAACTACCGCACTGTACACTGGTTGATAAAGAGATAGTAGTATACTCGTAACAACTAGTATGACGACGGTATAAAGAATGAAAAAAAAACCACGGTTAGGTGGTATATAATACAATTATGGTTGGACGGACTGCCTGCCGAGTGCCGACACAGAGGTAGCCACAGCCGTGAACTACCGCACTGTACACTGGTTGATAAAGAGATAGTAGTATACTCGTAACAACTAGTATGACGACGGTATAAAGAATGAAAAAAAAACCACGGTTAGGTGGTATATAATACAATTATGGTTGGACGGACTGCCTGCCGAGTGCCGACACAGAGGTAGCCACAGCCGTGAACTACCGCACTGTACACTGGTTGATAAAGAGATAGTAGTATACTCGTAACAACTAGTATGACGACGGTATAAAGAACGAAAAAAAAACCACGGTTAGGTGGTATATATTATAATACAATTATGGATGGACGGACTGCCTGCCGAGTTCCGACACAGAGGTAGCCACAGCCGTGAACTACCGCACTGTACACTGGTTGATAAAGAGATAGTAGTATACTCGTAACAACTAGTATGACGACGGTATAAAGAACGAAAAAAAAACCACGGTTAGGTGGTATATATTATAATACAATTATGGATGGACGGACTGCCTGCCGAGTTCCGACACAGAGGTAGCCACAGCCGTGAACTACCGCACTGTACACTGGTTGATAAAGAGATAGTAGTATACTCGTAACAACTAGTATGACTATGACGACGGTATAAAGAAAGAAAAAAAAAACCACGGTTAGGTGGTATATAATACAATTATGGATGGACGGACTGCCTGCCGAGTGCCGACACAGAGGTAGCCACAGCCGTGAACTACCGCACTGTACTGTGTCTGCTGCTAATATAGACTGGTTGATAAAGAGATAGTATACAATACTACTAATATACTGGTGGTCAGGCACTGGTCACCACTAGTCACACTGGCAGTGGCACTCCTGCAGCAAAAGTGTGCACTGTTTAATTTTAATATAATATTATTTATCATGTACTCCTGGCTCCTGCTATAACAACCTGCAGTGCTCCCCAGTCTCCCCCACAATTATAAGCTTTATATACAATACATTGATGTGCAGCACACTGGGCTGAGCAGTGCACACAGACTGAGTCACTGTGTGACTGTGTATCGTTTTTTTCAGGCAGAGAACGGATATATTAAATAAAACAAACAACTGCACTGTCTCTGGTGGTCACTGGTCACTGTGGTCGTCAGTCACTAAACTCTGTCTGCACTCTGCACTCTCTTCTAATCTACAGTATCACAGCAATCTCTCTCTCTCTCTCTCTTCTAAATCTAATCTAAATGGAGAGGACGCCAGCCACGTCCTCTCCCTATCAATCTCAATGCACGTGTGAAAATGGCGGCGACGCGCGGCTCCTTATATAGAATCCGAGTCTCGCGATAGAATCCGAGCCTCGCGAGAATCCGACAGCGTCATGATGACGTTCGGGCGCGCTCGGGTTAACCGAGCAAGGCGGGAAGATCCGAGTCGCTCGGACCCGTGAAAAAAAAAGTGAAGTTCGTGCGGGTTCGGATTCAGAGAAACCGAACCCGCTCATCTCTAATAATAATAACCTTTTAGTTTGGAGCTATTATAATAATATGCAGCACAGGTGAGCGTACCCCTACACCACACAGGGCAAACCCTGTAAAAATGATTTGGATAATAACATAAGAAATGTATATAAGCCCTTTATATGGAGTTAATAATATAAAGCACAGGACACCACCACTGGATTTATGGCAGCACAAGACACCACCTCCGGACTGATGCAGTACAAGACAGCACCACTGGACAGGATTTATATGGCAGTACCACTGGAATTATATGGCAGGATCACTGGACTTATACACCAGTACCACAGGAATTATATGGCAGGATCACTGGACATATACGGCAGTATCACTGGACTGGACTTATATACCAGTAACACTAGAATTATACGGCAAGATCACTGAATTTATACGCCAGTGCCGCTGGAATTATACAGCAGGATCACTGGAATTATACAGCAGTACCACTGGACATATATGGCAGTATCACTGGAATTATACGGCAGGATCACTGGATTTATACAAAAGTACCACTGGAATTATGCTGCAGTATTACTGGAATTATATGCAGTACCACTGGACTTATACGGCAGTACCACTGGACATATACGGCAGTATCACTGGACTGGACTTATACGCCAGTACCACTAGAATTATATGCAGGATCACTGGACTTATACAACAGTACCATTGGAATTATATTGCAGGATCAATGGAATTATATGGCAGTACCACTGGATTTATATGGCAGTTCCATTAGTCATATACAGCAGTATCAATGGACATATACGGCAGTATCAATGGACATATATACGGCAGTACCACTGGACATATACAGCAGCACAGGGACAGCACCACTGGACCGATGCAGGATAACACAGCACCACTGCAGTGGACTGGACTTATACAGCAGCACTGGACATTTGGCAGCAGAGAACACCACCACTGTGACTGGAGTGATGTATCACAAGACACTACCACTGTCCTGTTGCAGTACAACACAGCACCACTGCAAAGGACTGGACTTATACAGCAGCACTGGACATATGGCAGCAGAGGACACCACCACTGTGACCAGACTGATGCAGCACAATACACCACCACTGAAATGATGCAGCACAACACAGCACCACTGGACTGGACTTATACAGCAGCACTGGACATATGGCAGCAGAGGACACAACCACTGTGACTGGACTGATGCATCACAGGACACTACCACTGAAATGATGCAGGACACTGAGGACAGAGACAAGTCCTCTCTATACACTCTCCAATGCCGGAGTGAAAATTGTGGCGATGCGCGGCTCCTTATATGGAATCCAATCCCTGCGAGAATCCGAAAGCGGTATGATGACATTTTGCCTCGTTCTGGTTTCCGTGGGGATGTATGTGTGTACAGGTATGTATATACATATATATATATATACACACACACACACACACACACACACACACACACACAGACACACATGTGTATATACAGTATATGACATTATTTAGAAAAAGGGTATATAATTGACCTACAATGTGTGTGTTGTTCTGGTATAAGTTTTATTCTGTGATGACAAGTCTTAGTAAAAAAGTCAATAATCAGAGAAAAGAAAGTCCCATTTCAACTGATATAATTGTCCCAATAGATTTAGTGTGGAGTGGACACAGTATAAGTGATACAGTAGGTGGCGTCATTCATTCATTCAAAATAAACAGTTTTATACCATTTACTGACTTTTTTTTAGATCAATATATCACACTTGCACTATGCCATATCTCCCTCATAAACAATCTTTTGCAAACAGTTTTTCTATCTTCTCTTTTTTCTTTAGAATTACTCTCTTCTTCTTTCTCTTTTTTCTAATTTTTCATCTTCTTTTCGTTTCTTCCAGTACCCTACATGTAGTTTCGTTTGTGACACAAGTCTGCCCTTCACTTTTACTTTTGTGACACAGATCTGTCTTATTCTCTTCTTTTCTCGTTTGAGCTGCACTGTATCTCACCCTAATATTAATATATGGCATTATTACTGCTACGCAGCTGGTACATTATCATGTACAGGGTCAGACTGGCCCACATGGGAACCAGGGAAACCACCGGTAGGCCCCACTGCCTGAGTGCCCACTCCTTCCTATAGGATCAGGTTCCAGACTGTGCACTTGTTTATACATGGTAGATATGTTGTATTACATTGCACTAGACTATTGTGTATTTCAAGCCTCTGTGGTGGCTGGCCACACCCCCTTCGTAGGCTGGCCACACCCTTGAGCATGGGCCCCTATCACAGCATTCCCCAGGTGGGCCCATCATGCCCCAGTCCGACACTGATCATGTACAATACAGCATGAGTAATCTGAGTGTGGCAAATTTCTTTTCTACATTACTGTGGCATTTAGGCACATATGTGTATTGGGGATATACTTTAATATACTGTAAATGTAGTACTTGGCAATTGCATAAAATAATCAAGACTTCATATTTGATAAAAGGGATAAATATTGTTGTTGTTGTTGTTGTTGTTGTTGTTGTTGTTTTTTTAGAATAATAACAGTAACAGTAGCAAGTAATGGAAATGTCAATACTTAAGCACCAGTAATTTAATATTTTAGCATATATCTTTTTAAGAAGTGCTCTGTATAATGAAATGTACAGTATATGTTATTCATTTATAATATTTTTATTTCACATTAATTTCAATTTATTTTTACATTTAAAACTTTCAACTGGTTGAAATGCATTTTGTATATAGAATAGATGTAGTTTGAATTATACAGAAATAATCAGAACAGTATGCAAATGCAAAAATGCTAAAATGTAGCCATACAGCATATTTATTTCTTCTGATTTGCAAGCAAAATAAGGGAATTAGATATGTTAATGAAATTAATGTTATAACACAATTTTTTAATCTGACACATACTGCATGAAATACGAATGCTGCATGATTGCCCTTCAGTTATTCCGGTCACATTCTGTATGCCTGGAATTAGAAAGTCAGTCATGTACACTTTACATATATTAAACTGCCAGTAGTATCTAAATGCTGTATACGCACAGGCGTTTCTATAATGGGTGCAGTGTGTGCGGTGTACACTGGCCCCTAGGTCTGGGGAGGCCCACACTACACACACTGCACCCATATATTATACATAACCCTCCAGAGTCCCGCGACGGCGGCTCTGCAGTGCGGACACAAATCACCTGGAAAATGGCTGCTGTGGACATTTCTGAGTGATTTGTGCAAACGCATTGGAGGTGTCCCGCGGAACAAAGCATGAATGTCATGTTCCAAGAGACCTGCGCATGCGCAGTAGACTCTGGCTTTAAGTCAGAGTCTACTACCTATTGGAGAGGAGGGGACTGTGACGGAGGCTGCTCTCGGGTTCCCTTCTCTCTTAAAATGCCCCTGTGTACATTGTACTGCCTCTGTTCCACTGCCTGTCTGTACACATAATATTTACACTCAGGGGGCAGGATGTACGAACAGGAAAATGCATTTCCCAAATTTCAGTACTAAGACCCGGACGCTGGGTTTCTGATGTGGAGGGTAAGGCCAACCTATGGGCTTCTTTCCACATCAGTGCTGTCAGAGGGATCCGATTGGATCCCTCCCAACACCGTCCGTGGCTGCCATGTCACTGTGCACATGCACAGACTGACTCCTGGGTCATAAACCCGGAAGTCCAGGGACCAGTGACCATCACAAAGGGTAGCTCATATTGGGAGAGCTGCCCTTTGCAATACTGATAGCATGTGTTAGTACATAAGCGATTAGTATTGGCGCAATGTGTGGCAGGATATACTGCAAGAGATTGGTACACCCCACCCACTGTGTGGTTCCTTATATCCAGGAGGTTCTTGCACCACCTCAGGGTATAGAAGCTGAGCCAGCAATGGTCAAGCCTACCTCTTCCTCTGCCAGCCTTCCATGTTTCTCCTTCTCTTTACTTGAACACCAAGAGCACTGATTATGGCATATTGTAATATGACATCTGTGTCTATGCTGGATTCTGTGGTGTTTGGCACACAATGCTGCATTGGCCAACTCCTTCTGCCATGTCAATTAACTACAAAGACCCATCTTCCTCCACAGGTGAGTGCTGGGCTGGGGCTTTCTTTATAGTAATGTCAAAATATCTGGATTGAAAACATTCTCAAGGAGAACCTGTTAATTACTATTTCAAGGTTGCAGCACCCCAAATATATTATTTTACAGTTTTAGCTAGCTGGAGCATTTTATCCCAGAACAATATTTTTACTGCAAAGTGAAGGGAGATTTGCTGATTTCCTTGCAAGTTAACATATTTCTGCACAAACAGAACAGGAGAGGTTAAAGATCTCCTTCAGTTAAATAATATGATCTTAACTCACTTGACCCAATTTATGCCAAATCATAGTCAAATATAAACTTATGTCTGAGTATTGCTGTGGGGTTTTGCTGATTTGTTTTTCTTTTCCCACTAGCTCCACTCTTAACTGTTATACTTCTGATTTCATCGGAAAGGAAAAAAAACTGCAAACACATTTGTAACTATATTTCAGAGCAAACAGAAATCTGCCTCTTTTCAAACAAGTTTGGACATGTTCAGGCATGTTGCTTAAAGCTAAACACTGACTTTTTCATAATTTTTATGTTGTATAAACTGGTTACCAATACGTAAAATGAATTTCCAAACAGATTCTTTTTGTAGAAGTATTTGGAGTTTTAAAATACACATATCATTTTTAACTTAAATGGTAATTCAAGGTTTATTTCTTTTTCATTTTTACAATCAAATTTGTCATCTTAATCCAAAATTTCTACCAGTTATGGTTTATCTTTTTGCCTGTAGTGTTTACAGTATGTCTCTAAAACCCACCTTGGATAATCTGTAGTGACAAATATTAATGTTAGCTGTAAAAATTTGGGAAGTTTGAGTCGATTGCAAAAAATATTATTTATCAAGGCACATAATTCAGTATGGAAAATGATTGATGGTCCACGCTGTATTGTTTTAGCAGCTCAAAATTTGGAAATAGCTTAATAAAAAATGATTGAGCACTTGTGTTTTTTTAAATAAACTGATATAAAAAAAATGGAAGATAAAAAATGTAAAAGTAAAAGGTAATTTTTTTTAAATAAAAAAAAGTTAAATATGAAATTAAATGTACATGGCACCTGTGGAGAAAATGTTTTGGTTAAAACTCAATGTTTACAGCTCCTTTTGGAGTGGGTTTGAAATTGGACAGGCAGGGAATGGCTCAGATGTAACTCGCCCTATCTTACCCTATTCGTACGGAGATAGTGTTGTTCTGTCCCTCCTGTGGCTCCACATGTGTGTTTCCATCACGCTTCTGCTGCGGGGAGCGGGGAACACTGGCTGGTGTGGAGTCTCTGATGTTTTGGCGCCGTTGTGCCGCTGCGTCCAGCAGAAGTTGTTAGTGGTGCAATCGAGCCGGAAGTGCGGGTCTCCTGGATAGAGGATTTTTCTCCTGTCCTGTCCAAGTCATGTGTCCAATGCGTTTCGTACACACTCGGTGTACTTTTTGAAAAAGTACACAGAGTGTGTACGAAACGCGTTGGAGACGTGACTTGGACAGGACAGGAGAAACATCCTCCATCCAGGAGACCCGCACTTCCGGTTTGATTGCGCCACTAACAACTTCCGCTGGACGCAGCGGCACAACGGCGCCAAAACATCAGAGACTCCACACCAGCCAGTGTTCCCCGCACACCGCAGCAGAAGCGTGACAGAAACACACATGTGAAGCCACAGGAGGGACAGAACAACACCATCTCCGTACGAATAGGGTTAGATAGGGCGAGTTACATCTGAGCCATTCCCTGACTGTCCAATTTCAAACCCACTCCAAACATTTTCTCCACAGGTGCCATGTACATTTAATTTCATATTTAATTTTATTTAAAAATTTTTACCTTTTACTTTTACATTTTTTATCTTCCATTATTTTTATATCAGTTTATTTAAAAAAACACAAGCGCTCAAACATAATTCAGTGGTAAATGTTAACTTATCTGTATGTCTACTCCATTGCATAAATAATATCAACTGTAAAAATACATGCTGGAAAGTATCATTACATACCTCCCAACTGTCCCTATTTCAGCGGGACAGTCCCGCTATTTGGAGACTGTCCCGCTGTCCCTCCCACGGGCTGCTGTGTCTCATGGGCTGGGGGACAGGTTGGGGATTCGGTCATCACCGCAGCTCTGCATAGCAAAGAATCTGGTGGTCTTTGGATTGATTGTTATTCATTAGCTGCGATTATTAAACTTTTTTCTTGCAAGTCCCACCTACAGTACACTAGGCTTTTCACCATAATGGTTATTATTAGAGATGTGCGGTGTACACTTTTCGGGGTTTTGAGTTTTGGTTTTGGATCTGGATCCTCGCTCGTGTTTTGTATCTGGATTGGTTTTGCCAAAACCACCCTTTCGGGTTCTGGTTTTGGATTTGGATGATTTTTGAAAAAAACCAACATAAAACAGATAAAATCACAGAATTTGGGGGTAATTTTGATCTTACGGTATTATTTACCTCAATAACATTCATTTCCACTCATTTCCAGTCTATTCTGAACACCTCACAATATTGCTTTTTAGGCCAAAAGGTTGCACTGAGGTAGCTGGATGACTAAGCGACACAAGTGGGCAGCACAAACACCTGGCCCATCTAGGAGTGGCACTGCAGTGGCAGACAGGATGGCAGTTTTAAAAACTAGGCGACAAAGAGCACATAATGCAAAGAAAAAAAGAGGTGCAAAGAGGTAGCTGGATGACTAAGCTAATACCACTTTTACACCAAATTTCCGGGTCTGACCCAGGACTTGAACACGTTTCTTAAATGGGTCAGACCCGGGACTCCCCCCATTTATACTGCACAGTTTAATAAACCCATCTTTTCAGCGAAAGGTGGTCCCCCTGGAAAAAGCTTGCCAAGTTCTCCGAATCTTAGCTAGCTACAAACATACCACCTCCATATTTGATGACTTTTCACATTATGAGAAGAGGGAAGAGGAAGAGGACCATGTCAAGAAGGTGATTAAAAATTAGAGAGGCACACGCAATCAGGAGCAACACACAGGCTTTCACCTCCACTCCTATATTGGTGTGTAACAGAAAGGACTTCAACCAAGCAAATATATAATTACCACATTACTGGACAAAGTGAAAAACTAGGGGCCAAAGCCTCCAAAATTGTGCCCCCTTCTCCATTTTCAGGGATTAAGATAATCTCAGATTTAATGCTGGGATGCAAATAAACTGGTGTATGCCACAGGATCAAGATTGGATATTATTCCCTCCACGGAGTCTGGAGACTTATTTTGTGAAAATCTTGTGGGTTTCTTTTTTTTAAACATTTTTTAATCACATTTTTATTTACATATTTTGTGGCAGATGCCTAATTTTTGTTTTCACAGCTCCCAGTTACAGGCATGTGAGCATACCTGTGTGTCCCAGTCAGGGCCGGTTCTGGCGCTCTGTGCGCCCCGGGCGGCAATAGGGGGCATGGCTTCGTACAGGGGGCGTGGTCATTTACGCCCCCTTTACAGACTGAAATGATGTGCGACGACGTCATCGCGCACCGCACAGTAAAGGACCTCTCCACGAAGGGAAACTAGACGCGTACGCGTCTAGTTTCCCTTCACAGCGGCAGCGGGGGGGCAGCGGCCAGCAGAAGCAGGCAGCGGGGGGCACACAGCAGCAGCGGATCTTGCCCTGGTGCGGTTCCCTCCGAATGGCGCCCTGCACCCTCCGGAAGGCGGCGCCCCGGGCAAAAGTCCTGCTTGCCCGTGGCAAGATCCGCTACTGGTCCCAGTTACACGTATGTGAGCATACCTGTGTGTCTTGTTTATTTTTTTCATATTTAATTTTTAAATAAAGCAGCCCCTTAAATGTTTTAGCAGCCCCTCCTCATCCCATGGCCAACAACTGTCTCCACTGGTGCCTTATTAAAACAAACACATCAGCATCAGAATCCTCATCGTCAACTTCCTCCGCTGCGCTAGCTACGCTCATATCCTCCTCACCCTGATGTACTTCTACAGTGACATCCTTAATCTCAATATCAGCAACTGGACTGGTGGTGCTCCTCCCAGCACTTGCAGGGGGGCATGCAAATGGTGGTAGGAGCCTCCTCTTAAAATACAGTGTTGTGAAGGTCAGGCCTAGACATCACAACCGCGGACAGTGCCAGCACCACTGTATTTTCACAAAACCCCTGTAATTTTACAGCATACAAGACAAGGCCAGTGTACATTTATTTTCACTGCATGCCTGTATTTTTACAGCATACAGGGCCAGTGTAATGTCATTTTAACTGCAGCACCCCTATATTTTACAGCATATAGGAGCAGTGTGCTTTTCATTTTTAACCACTTAACTGACGATTTAGTTCGCCGAAAACCGCTCCGAAATTGTCATTTTTTTAAATGAGTGAATTAAGTGAAGAACATGACTTTAACCCTATCCCAAATGATTTTAGTTAAAAAAAGGAAAAAAAATATTATTTATTTTTTTAAATATGTTTTCCAAACATCGAAACATCGCGACCATCGGAACATCGGGAACATCGCGACTGTCGGGACAACCTGCAGGTATGCAGGGGGAACAGGGAGTGGCTTGGGAGGGTTCATTTACTCTCCCCAGCGGCTGCCATTGCCTGCAGCCACTGGAGGGGGGGGGGGATCCTGCCGTGCTGACCTATCAGCAATGATCAGCAGCACGGCAGACACAGGGGGAGAGTGCAGGGAGGCAGAGGGAACTTCCGGTCCTTCTGACAGCAGCAGCGGAGGGAAGTTTGTCTTCCCTGCCACTGCTAACACTATCTGACTGGTCGCAACCAGTCAAACAAACCGCCGGAGGAAAAGGCTGCCACCCCATAAGAGAAATAAAAGGGGGGGTGTATTAGAAACATAAAAAAGGAGTTCAAATACCATTGAAGGAGATAGGACTTGTAAGCCGAAAGGAAGGAGTAGCGCCCATTGCCACCACTTTTCCAATATATATATATATATATATATATATATATGTATAGTACAGGAATCCGGCGGCACCCAGACAGACTTCAGCAGATGGCTTGCTGTAGATAACCTTTTATTAGCATCCTACAGCATCCAGATGTTGGATGTATAAATGTGGAACCTGTCAATAAAGTAATAATAATAAAATTGCATGTAGAGCAACCCAAACATTTAAAACATCCCAACTTCTGTCTTAAAAAGTGGGACTGTCGTTGTTTAGTTAGGGGATAAACATCCAACTTGACAATCCTGTCCGCTGTGTTTTTACCTCTCTTGTAACTAGGGAGCAGATGTCTGTTATGCAATGCTGATAAATCTTTATCAGAGCTAACTATAGGCCATAATGCTTTTGCCTTTTTAGTAGTACGGTCTGTGTCAACAGTGTATTTATTGACCCATGGTATCAATGTATCCCTGTTGGCATTAGTCTGCAACTCGGAACTTACTCTGCCTCTTAATGGCCCTCATTCCGAGTTGTTCGCTCGGTAAAAATCTTCGCATCGCAGCGATTTTCCGCTTAATGCGCATGCGCAATGTCCGCACTGCGACTGCGCCAAGTAAATTTGCTATGCACTTAGTAATTTTACTCACGGCTTTTTCATCGTTCAGGCGATCGTAATGTGATTGACAGGAAATGGGTGTTACTGGGCGGAAACAGGCCGTTTTATGGGCGTGTGGGGAAAAACGCTACCGTTTCCGGAAAAAACGCAGGAGTGGCCGGAGGAACGGAGGAGTGTCTGGGCGAACGCTGGGTGTGTTTGTGACGTCAAACCAGGAACGACAAGCACTGAACTGATCGCAGATGCCGAGTAAGTCTGGAGCTACTCAGAAACTGCTACGAGGTGTGTAATCGCAATATTGCGAATACATCGTTCGCAATTTTAAGATGCTAAGATTCACTCCCAGTAGGCGGCGGCTAAGCATGAGCAAATCTGCTAAAATCCACTTGCGAGCGAACAACTCGGAATGAGGGCCAATATCTGTACTGAGTTTATTCAAGACTTTTTCTTTAAGAACCTCCAATTGCTTCTTAGGATATCCTCTATCAATAAACCTATCCATCATTTTATTTATGGCCTGTTCACATTCCCTGGGGTCTGACGTTATACGCCTGGCCCTTAAGAACTGAGAATAAGGCAATCATTTCCATAGAGCCAATGGATGAAAGCTATCATGAATAAGGCAATCATATATATACTGTACTGTATATATATTATATACAGTGGGGATCGAAAGTTTGGGCACCCCAGGCAAAAATTCATTTTAATGTGCAAAAAGAAGCCAAGGAAAGATGGAAAAATCTCCAAAAGGCATCAAATTACAGATTAGACATTCTTATAACATGTAAAAAAAAAGTTTAATTTTATTTCCATCATTTACACTTTCAAAAGAACAGAAAACAAAAAATGGTGTCTGCAAAAGTTTGGGCACCCTGCAGAGTTAATATCTTGTACTGCCCCCTTTGGACAGCTGAAACCTGGCAGTGTCATGGATTGTTCTCAATCATCGTCTGGAAAGACCAGGTGATGTCAGTCTCAAAGGTTTTAAAAGCCCAGACTCATCTGACCTTGCTCCAACAATCAGCACCATGGGTTCCTCTAAGCAGTTGTGTAGAACACTGAAACTGAGAATAGTTGATGCTCACAAAGCAGGAGAAGGCTATAAGAAGATAGCAAAGCGTTATCAGATGCCCATATCCTCTGTTCGGAATGTAATTAAGAAATGGCAGTCATCAGGAACAGTGGAAGTTAAAGCAAGATCTGGAACACCAAGAAAAATATCAGACAGAACAGCTCGCAGGATTGTGAGAAAAGCAAGTCAAAATCCACGATTGACTGCATGATCCCTCCAGAAATATCTGGCAGACACTGGAGTTGTGGTACACTATTCCACTATAAAGAGATACTTGTAGAAATATGGTCTTCATGGAAGAGTCATCAGAAGAAAACCTCTTCTACGTCCTCACCACAAAAATCAGCTTTTGAAGTTTGCAAATGAACATATAGACAAGCCTGATGCATTTTGGAACAAAGTTCTGTGGACCGATGAGGTTAAAATAGAACTTTTTGGCCGGAATGAGCAAAGGTACGTTTGGAGAAGGAAGGGCACAGAATTTAATGAAAAGAACCTCTGTCCAACTGTTAAGCATGGGGGTGGATCAATCATGCCTTGGGGTTGTGTTGCAGCCAGTGGCACAGGGAATATTTCACGAGTAGAAGGAAAAATGGATTCAATAAGATTCCAGCAAATTTTGGAAGCTAACTTGATGCCATCTGTGAAAAAGCTGAAGTTAAAGAGAGGCTGGCTTCTACAAATGGATAATGATCCTAAACACACCTCAAAATCCACGGTGGATTACATCAAGAGGTGTAAACTGAAGGTTTTGCCATGGCCTTCACAATCTCCTGACATCAACATAATTGAAAATCAATGGATAGACCTTAAAAGAGCAGTGTGTCACAGACAGCCCAGGAATCTCAAAGAACTGGAAGACTTTTGTAAGGAAGAATGGGCGAAGATACCTCAAACAAGAATTGAAAGATTCTTGGCTGGCTACAAAAAGTGTTTACAAGCTGTGATACTTGCCAAAGGGGGCAGTACAAGGTATTAACTCTGCAGGGTGCCCAAAATTTTGCAGACGCCATTTTTTGTTTTCTTTTCTTTTGAAAGTGTAAATGATGGAAATAAAATCAAACTTTTTTTGACATGTTATAAGAATGTCTAATCTGTAATTTGATGCCTTTTGGAGATTTTTCCATCTTTCCTTGGCTTCTTTTTGCACATTAAAATGAATTTTTGCCTGGGGTGCCCAAACTTTCGATCCCCACTGTATAATAAACAGGCGTGTACTATGAGGTAACGGTGCTCAGGGCGCTGGTGAGAATAGTTGTCGGTATCCTAGCGGTCGGGATCCTGGCGCCGGTATGCTGAGCACCGGGATCCTGACAGCCAGGAGATCGAGTGCCATAAACAGTATTGGTATCACTTACAGCTTGCTTAACAAGAAATACAGGAATCAGTCCTTACTTCTTAAAAGTACATAGCATTGTACCACTCACCACTGCACACGACTACTTTCAGTTGTTGTATGACTTTCCGTTTTGTGTTCTTATTTGCAATTGATTGATTTGAAACAACTAATATTTATGTTGTATCAAGAAAATATCAGATTGTTTTAAAATTGCTTTTCACTAATACTGTGGGGCATATGTACTGAGCCTTGGAGAGATAAAGTAACAACCAATCAGTTCATAACTGTCATTTTACTAAGAATTATAACATTTTAAATTTAAAAGGCTATTGAAAGGAAATATAAAAAGTAAAATAGCTTTGATTACAATAGATTCTACAGAGGAAATGGGTCTAGACTGCGCACCCTAGTGGTTGCAATGAGAGGTGCTATCTGCTTAGATTTTATGGTACTACAGGAGAAGGAATGCGTGCAGATGCACTATGCAATCATTACTGTAGATTACAATATATAATATATAATAAGAGGTTGTTAGCATATAATTGGCAAATGATATGGGCTTGTCCACCGCATTGAGGTCACCTCTGTCGAGCAAGTCCCTAATACTTTGGGGTTCACATTGGGGTGCAGGGCACCCCCAAATCTGCCCAACTACAAACCTCCCCAGGGCATCACACTAGTAGAAAATAGTGAGGTATAATAAAGTATAGGAGAAGCATAGGTAGTTACTAAGTGTAGAAAGAGTTTTAAAATTAGATATAAAGTTTGTGAAAAAAATATGCATGGATAAAACAATATACATAGGAGGTAGTGAAAAAATAGTGAATATAAGTGTTAAGGTGTGATGCCCTGGAGTGGCCCAGACATAACAGTTCAGGGGACCCCATGCCCCAATGCTTACCCCCAAAAATACAATACAATAGATTCTACTGTTATACAATGTTTAAATTAAGTGCACAGACATTTGCACATATACATTTGTGTTAAGGAAACAGGAAATTAGGATAAGAGCATAACCAATGTATGCAGCACAGACATTTGCAAACTTTGTTGTAAAAGAAAGATATTTTATGTGAATTTTACACTGCACATCAGAGGAGGAGAGCGTAACATGCAAATTATTTGTGTTATTCAGGCATGGATAAGTTTATTCAATATTTACATTAAAAAGTACAGTCATTGGAAATATGGATTTTGTACCAATTGAAACCAATTTAAGGATCCAGAGAAATAATAAAACATTTTTTAAAAATGTAAAGTTCAGCAGGATTTAGGTTCTTTGCAGAGGTTCTCTCATATTTTATTTTACGAGAAATATTTTTTATTTCAACAAGTTCAAAACAATTCTTTTGCTTTTTAATGTTTATATGAGAAAGTTATTTCTCAAGTTTTTTTTTTAAATCACGGGTAAATTTACTAAGTGGTGGCTTTGCCTTTTCAATAGTTTTCTGGTGGGATTCCTGCATCCCACTGATTTACTAAAGGCACAAACTGCCAGAAAATCACAGAGAAAACAGACTTTATAATACAATTGACCTTTGGTACTCCACTGATATTTTCAACCTGTTAGCGCAAATGCCAACATGCCCAGGTAGCCTCAACAATTGGGCATGACATGGCTTGCTGAACCTCTAGTGCACCAGCAAAGGACAATTTTATTAATATTATTAACTTTTTGTTACTTCTGTACCCACAAACCAATGCTATTGGTACTAGGGTGGTTGTAACCAGGAGGGGGCACACATATTTTTGTTTGGCAAGCAGCCCTCATGCTAATTGTCCTAGAGCTGGTGGAATCATGGTGAGGGTACCACCACACTGTGGGTCCCCGCTACATGGTTCCTCCTGCCCTAGTTGGTCAAGTCTAGTGCAGGTTAGTGAAAATCCAGGACCACCACAGGCCCTTTGCCCCCCCCCCCCTTCCTGATTTTTAATTACCAGCCTAATATTAAAAACCTAAATCTGATTAGCAGTTGGGGAAGGGGAGATCACACCACTATTAATGTATCAGTTATTAATATTTTTAACATACCTTATCAAATCCTTCAGAAAGATGTGCTGATTTGTGCAGTGCTTGTAAACTGTGGTGGATGTTTATAGGGTTTGCGGTAAACTAGTTGCTTAGCACCAATGGCATTAAAGGCAGTATTCAGATGACAACACAAATTGATGCTTAGTAAATACTGTATTTTGAAGCACAATACCACAACAATGTCCATTGATTTTGACAAAAACACTACTTGATAACTGCACTATTCTATTTAATAAAAGGGATGCAAAATAGGAAACCTAATTTTATATATATATATATATATATATAGAAGAGAGGAAATCAGCGGCACTCAGCAGACTTGTAGTAAGGTAAAAAAGTCTTTAATCTGGTCCTACGCCGTTTCGGGGACTGCACCCCGTCTTCAGGGACAAATCATACACAAGTACATTTCACACAGAGTACACTTATATACCCACCCAAGTAGGTACTCAGTACCAGGATTAGACTCACCTGTCCCGCGCCGCCGCCGGCGTCCCGTCCGTCAGATCGAGCGCACTCGTCCCGGAGCGATGACGTCAGTGGGCTGCGCCGGGCAGGGAGCCAATCCGGAAAAGTGAGGTCAGCGTTGCTAGGTAACCACTGTAATCAAAACAACCCGAGGGTTAGTCTTGCACGCTGTGCTCAAAGCATAACACCACAAGAGAATATGACACTGATCACACTTGACAAAACAGATAAACACATACAACAATTAAAAAACACGGTGCTATCAGCTAAATAAAGCAATTCCCGGCATCACAGATAACACCTAAGTTCTTGTTTTTATGATTAAGTAACCTGACGAATCACTAATAATAACGCTACTTGCCACTTATATTATTATACCATCCCGGATAATCTAAGGCGAGTAGCACCCCGTTCTAAATTTGATCCTAGCACTAACAATCCATCGATACGCACCTTCTCACGGATGATGGAACAGTCTTATCAACAAGCATCCAGTACTGTCAGTTATCCAAATCTTAGCCTAGAAGAGAGGAACGCCTTGAAAGATTTGTCAACTAGGACTGATCTCATAATAAGGGATGCTGACAAAGGCGGTGCTGTCGTCATCCAGGACTTGACTGATTACCCGGCAGAAAGTAATCGACAACTAACCGATGCGGCCACATATAAAGTACTGGCCTTCGATCCTACAACACAGTACAAGAAAGAGCTGGATGCGTTCCTGACGCAAGCAACGTTGACTGGCTCTTTGAGCCCAGAACAAGCACAAGCCATGAAAGTTGATTGTCCAACTGTGCCTTTATTCTACACTGTCCCAAAAGTGCACAAGCCATTGACCAATCCCCCTGGTCGACCGATTGTGTCAGCCAGAAATTCTTTATACTACCCAGTGGCGATTTTTCTGGACGCATATTTAAACCCTTGCATTCAAGCGGTACCTTCAGATTTGAAGGACACAACTACCTTATTAATTCATCTACAACATATGGTGTTACCAACTGATCAATTGACGTTATGTAGTGCAGATGTCACCAGCCTCTACACCTGCATCCCACATGATGCGGGTGTGGAGGCTGTACGGCATCTCATTACCGACAATCCGCTATACACGGGTCCAGCAATAGAAGTTTTCTTGCAGTTGTTAACATTAGTGTTGACCCGCAATTATTTTACATTCAATGGGCGTATGTATTTACAACTAGCCGGTTGTGCGATGGGGTCCCCAGTGGCCCCATCGTACGCTAATGCATATATGTACTCTATAGAAATTGTTTTGTTTGGTTCTATTGAACAGTCGTCTCTGTACTTCTATAAGAGGTACATAGACGATTTACTGATTTTCTGGAGGGGTAGTGCTGAATCCCTATCAACATTACTCGATATGCATAACGCCACAGATGGGGCTGTTAAACTCACGTATCAGATGTCTGAGACTCAGATTCACTTTCTAGATGTTGCTATTCAGATAGCATCAGGAGAGATACAAACTAATCTATATGTTAAACCAACTGACAGGAATTCGGCACTACATTACGCCAGTTTCCATCCGTACTCCACACGTAAGGCTTTGCCATATTCCCAAATGCTGAGGGCCAGACGCATTATCTCAGACCCACAGCAACTAGTTGAGACATTAGACCAGATGGTGGATAAATTTCAGGCAAGAGGATACCCACGAGAGGAACTATTGGCTAACAAATTTAAAGTCATGCGACATACAAGGGAGTGTTTATTGACTTCTGTAGTAACTCCATCGGCAGCCACGGCACACAAGGCTCCTAGGATCCCATGGGTCAACAGGTACACCACAGCCACCACCTCTATAGTTAGTGAGGCTAAGAGACTGTGGCCACTAGTTAATACAGACCATACATTACCAGCCCTGCAAGGCACTAAATTACTTCCCAGTTACACTAAGGGACAAAGTATTGCAGACAAAGTGGTCAAACTGGATGTTTTTCCACTGACCAAGCAAATATCATCCCACTTTTTGCGCCCTAAAGTGGGTTGCTTTCGCTGTCTTGGGTGTTCTACTTGTAACACACTAATGACAGGGTCAACGTTCAGTCACCCCACAACGGGGAAACAATATAAGATCTGCCACAGAGCCACTTGCACCACAACGCATGTAATTTATATGTTGAAATGTCCCTGTGGGCTGGCCTATGTAGGCAAGACACAGAGACAATTCCGAGAAAGGATGGCACTGCATCGCAGCGCCATAAAGCAAGCGCTAGAAAAGGGTGCGAGTGAACAGCCTATTGCCCGGCACTGTTTGCAGGCGAGGCATACGGTAGCCAGCATGCGAGCGATTATTATTGATCACATCCCTCTTTCTCATCGGGGCGGGGATCGCAATAAAATCCTCATGCAACGGGAAAGTAGGTGGATATATGTCCTAGGCACCCTGTCACCGAGGGGGCTGAATGAGACATTAGGCCTACAATGTTTCCTATAAATAGCAACTATGGTATAGCACTACATTTGAATGGCTTATTCCATAATAGCAGACAATAACTTCAAAAACCTTAAAATTACCGATAGTAGGTTGTAGTTAGACTCTAAAAGTATAATAATATAAGTGGCAAGTAGCGTTATTATTAGTGATTCGTCAGGTTACTTAATCATAAAAACGTGAACTTAGGTGTTATCTGTGATGCCGGGAATTGCTTTATTTAGCTGATAGCACCGTGTTTTTTAATTGTTGCATGTGTTTATCTGTTTTGTCAAGTGTGATCAGTGTCATATTCTCTTGTGGTGTTATGCTTTGAGCACAGCGTGCAAGACTAACCCTCGGGTTGTTTTGATTACAGTGGTTACCTAGCAACGCTGACCTCACTTTTCCGGATTGGCTCCCTGCCCGGCGCAGCCCACTGATGTCATCGCTCCGGGACAAGTGCGCTCGATCTGATGGACGGGACGGCGGCGGCGGCGCGGGACAGGTGAGTCTAATCCTGGTACTGAGTACCTACTTGGGTGGGTATATAAGTGTACTCTCTGTGAAATGTACTTGTGTATGATTTGTCCCTGAAGACGGGGCGCAGTCCCCGAAACGGCGTAGGACCGGATTAAAGACTTTTTTACCTTACTACAAGTCTGCTGAGTGCCGCTGATTTCCTCTCTTCTATATTGGATCTTGCTTTTGATCTATGGAGGGCACCGCAGCAAGTAAAGATACCCTTACTAGTGAGTGCCGAACCACAACCGCTACCTATATATATATATATATATATATATAAAGTGAACAACTGCTCTGGCACTCCACTTAGTCCAATGCTGGACTGGTGCTGCTCTGGTGCCCTCCCCAACCGGGAAGCCACGAAGGGGCGGCCACATGGACATGCTGCAGCTGTGGATAGAATGGGGTCAGGGGGTAAGTGTTTGTCTTGTCTATTTAAACTTTCACTTTTGGCACTTGTGTTATCCTGAAGAAGGGGACTAGGTCCCCGAAACGTTGATATGACTTGCACCATTTGCACAAATATATGATTGCAGTTACAAGCCTCTGAGTGCCGCCTCGTCTTTTTGCTATATATATATATATATATATATATATATATATAGTTTATCGTGGTGGGTGGCACTCAAACAGTCAATCACAGTGCCCTCCATAATGTAAGTGCAGTAAAATGATGGAGACTGGCAGCACTCAAAGGGTCTAAGCAGCAGTGAAATATCCCCACTGTGGATAGAGTGTGTATTGTAACGTTTTGGAGTCTTATTTCCATTATCAAAGAACAACAGAATAACAAACAGTACTTACCTAAATAGATCCCCAAGCCAGTGAAGACACATCCGTGCCACGGCATTGTCCCGCCGGGAGCTGCACACTGATGTAATCTAAACAACGTCAGATCCCGTCTAGTGCTTCTAACCATCCCCCAGTTGCTATAGCAACAGGGACACCTGACAGTAAAATAAAGAGACAGGAAAAGTGTGAATGGAGGCTAGAGTAAACTATAGAAAACAGTTGAGATAGTAGCAAATACATGGAAACTGTTTGTAAATACATGGAAAGATATACTGTATGTCAATCAGATCCTAATAACAATAAACAGACACAGTAACAAGAAGCATATAAACAAGGATATCATAGAGGGAAGCCTTTCCACCAAAGAGATCTCATGCACTAGGAAAATGAGACTAAAAAAATGAAGCTGATTAAAGAAATAGGTAAAGAAAGCGGGTGTAGTATGGTATGCTGGCGGCCGGGCTCCCGGCGACCAGCATACCAGCGCCGGAATCCCGACCACCAGCATACCAACAGCTGGGCGAGCACAAATGAGCCCCTTGTGGGCTCGCTGCACTCGCCACGCTATCTATTCTCCCGCCAGGGGGGTCGTGGACCCCCAAGAGGGAGGAAAGGTGTCGGTATGCCAGGTGTTGGGATTCCGGGGCTGGTATACTGTGCATCGGGATCCCAACAGCCAGCAAACTGAAGACCA
Source organism: Pseudophryne corroboree (assembly GCF_028390025.1). NCBI lineage: Eukaryota > Metazoa > Chordata > Amphibia > Anura > Myobatrachidae > Pseudophryne > Pseudophryne corroboree. Next base: position 124,040,042 of record NC_086451.1, on the reverse strand, counting down.
CACTAAGAAAGCACTGCAGTGATAAATTCTCATTAAGTCCAAAAGGATGGATGATATTTAGATTGTAAATCCATTTTGCTTCCATTTTCAGCAGCAATCTGTCCCCTCCATGAATAGAGGATGGTGACTGGTAAATCATTTTATAGCGGAGCGCAGCCAGAGAGTGTTTCTGATCCCTAAAATGCCTTCTAATGCATATCGAGTGGTGCAGCGATGTGTAAAACCACCCGCCAGTTTAAGGAGAGGATGGCGGCATATTGCTGCAGCATTCAATATGCATTAGAAGGCAAGCCTTGTGTAAATAAAGGTGAGGGATGTAAAAATTTAAATGGGTGAACAACGTGGAGTTATGTGCCCATGTAATAAATTCTTTACTTTCAACATTAGATGAACAAGTAAAAAGAGTGTTGTCTAATGCATGCTATCCTCCCCAGCTGTTCCTCACAATGGGAGCATTTTGGTGGAGATGGTCTCTTTTAGTTACTTCACAGGAGGAAAGGTTAATTGATTTCTACCTGCACATGTAAATCACACACCATGAAATAGAACAAATAAAACTGGATGAGTACCCTACCAGAAGATGGTGCTGTAATCAGTCTGGGAACAAGGTTTGCAGATCCAGATAACTGGAGCCAACAATCTGGGAAAGATCTTCAAACACAATATAAAATAGACGCTGCTCAATCAATCTCATAATACAGTCCAGGCAGGGCCGGTTCTAGACCTTGTGGTGCCCAAGGCGAAAGTTTCCTTTGCCCCCCAATAGGAAAAACAGGGTTAGCAAAAACTAGGGGTGTGACTTCATAGGGAAGGGGCATGGCCACAGTTATGCCTCCTGTAGTTGTGCCCCCTGTAGCTGTGCCCCCAGTAGAGTTGTGCCTCCAGTAGATTTGTTCCCTGTAGTTTTGCACCCTGTAGCTGTGCCCCCTTTAGTTTTGCCCCTGTAGCTGTGCCCCCAGTAGAGTTGTGCTCCATGTAGCTGTGCACCCTATAGCTTTGCCCCTATAGCTGTGCCCTCAATAGCTGTGCCCCCAGTAGAGTTGTGCCCCCTATAGCTGTGCCCCAGTAGCTGTGCCCTCAGTGGTTGTGCCACCAGTAGTTTTTAAATACTCTTGACCCATTAAAAACAGAAAGTAATGTCTAGAGATGAGTGGGTCCGGTTCTCAGAGAACCAAACTCCCCAAACATCATGTTCCAAGCCAGAATCTGGGCCCAGCTGTGGACGTCCCATCATACTCAGATCCCAGAACTAGTAAAAATGTCATCATACCGCTGTCAGAATCTTATGTGTTTTGGATTCCATATAAGGAGCCGTGCATCACCGCCATTTTCACTCCAGACTTGGAGAGTGAGGGAGACAGACCTCTGTCTCTCTCTGTGGGTGGTGATGGGGGTAAGGTTAGTGTGTGTTCTATAGGGGTACTGTTCCTGGCACTGTGGTGTACCTGTGCTGTGTTAGGGGTGCTGTACAGGCTGTCACTGGTGTTTCATGTGCTGTTAGGGGTATTGCAGCTGTACATGGGTTTTGCTGTCCTGGCTGTCACTGTGTTGTACAGGGGACATGGGCACTATTCTCCTGTAAATAAATGTACACTGGCCCTGTTTTGTATGCTGTCAAAATTCTGGGGTGCTGCTGTGAAAATAAATGTACACTGGTCTTGTATGCTTTAAAAATACAGGGCTGTTGCTGTTAAAATGAATTTACACTAGTCCTGTATGCTGTAAAAATTCTGGGATGCTGCTGTAAAATTAAAAGCACACTGGTCCTGCATGCTGTAAAAATGATGGAGTGCTGCTGTTAAAAAAAGTACACTGGTCCTGTATGCTGTAAAAAACAGAGGTGCTGATGTTAAAATAAATGTACACTGGTCCTGTATGCTGTAAACAGTCTGGGGTGCTACTGTTAAAATAAATGTACACTGGCCCTGTCTTGTATGCTGTAAAAATTCTGGGGTTCTGCTATGAAAATAAATGCACACTGGTCATGTATGCTGTAAAAATACAGGGGTGCTGCTGTGAAAATAAAAGTACACTGGTGCTGTATGATGTAAAAATTCTAGGGTGCTGCTGTAAAAATAAATGTACACTGGTCCTGTATGCTGTAAAAATAAAGGGGTGTTGCTGTTAAAATACACATACACTGGTCTTGTATGCTTTAAAAATTCTGTGGTGCTGCTGTGAAAATAAATGTATACTGGTCCTGTATGCTTTAAAAATGCAGGGGTGCTGCTATTAAAATACATGTACACTGTTTCTGTATGCGGTAAATATTACAGGGGTGCTGCTGTTAAAATAAAAGTACACTGGTGCTGTGTGTTATAAAAATACAGAGGTGCTGCTGTTACAATAAATGTACACTGGTCCTGTATTCTGTAAAAATTCTGGGGTGCTGCTGTTAAAATTAAAGTATACATGTCCTGTATGCTTTAAAAATACAGGGGTGCTGTTATTAAAATAAATGTACACTGGCTTTGTCTTGTATGTTGTAAAACTACAGTGGGGTTGCTGTGAAAATAAATGTACACTGGTCCAGTATACTGTAAAAATACAGGGGTGCTGCTGATAAAATAAAAGTACACTGCTCCTGTATGCTGTAAAAATATAGGGGTGCTGCTATGAAAAAATGTACTCTGGCCCTGTCTTGTATACTGTAAAAATTCTGGTGTGCTGCTGTGAAAATAAATGTACACTGGTCCTGTATGCTGTAGAAATACAGGGGTTCTGGTGTTAAAATACATGTATATGCGTCCTGTATGCTGTAAAAATTCTGGGGTGCTGCTGTTAAAATAAAAGTACACTTGTCCTGTATGCTGTAAAAATACAGGGATGCTGCTATTAAAATAAATGTACACTGGCCCTGTATGCCGTAAAAATACAGGGGTTCTGCTGTTAAAATAAAAGTACACTGGCCCTATATGCTGTAAAAATACAGGGGTGCAATGAAAATATATGTACACTGGCCTTGTCTTGTATGCTGTAAAATTACAGGGGTTTTGTGAAAATACAGGGGAACTGGCACTGTCGGCTGTTGAGCTGTCCAGGCCTGACCTTCACAACACTGTATGGAAGAGGAGGCTACTACCACCATTTGCACGCCCTCTGCAAGTGCTGGGAGGAGCACCGCCAGTCCAGTTGCTGATATTGAGATTGAGGATTTCACTGTAGAAGAACACCAGGATGAGGCGGATATGGGTGTAGCTGGCGCTGAGGAGGAAGTTGACGATGAGGATTCTGATGGTGACGTAGTTTGTTTGAATAAGGCACCAGTGAAGACATTTGTTTGCCATGGGATGAAAAAGCCCATTGTCATGCCTGGGCAACAAACCAAAAAGCCACCTCTTTGTTGTGGAATTATTTCTACACATATCCGTACAACAGGTGTCAAGACATCTGTTGCCTTTATCAATCCATAAAAAATAGGGGTAAGGACGTTAACCACCTAGGAACATCCTCCCTTACACGTCACCTGCAGTGCATTCATCATAAGTCATTGTCAAGTTCAGAAACTTTGAGTAGCGTAAGCAGTCCACTGACACCTAAATGATGTGGTTTGTTTGCATATTATTTCTCTGTGAGGATGTGGATGAGGATGTAAATACTGAAGGGGGGAATCTAAGGATGAGGATGACATCTTGCCACTGTAGAGCCAGTTTGTGCATGGACAGATTAATTGCTTATTTTTTGGTGGGGCCCAAACAAACCAATAATATCAGCCACAGTCATATGGCAGACCATGTCACTGAAATGATTGGTTTGTTAAAGTGTGCATGTCCTGTTTATACAACATAAGGGTGGGTGGGAGGGCCCAAGGACAATTCCATCTTGCATGTCTTTTCTTTGCCACATCATTCCAGGGGTTCTGTCCACTACTGTTTAAGTTCAGGGGTGCTGTTGCCTGTCTGCTATGCTGTGTAATTCTTCAGGAGTGCTACCTATGCTGTATAAGTCGAGGGGTGCTGGCGTATAATTCCATGGGTGCTGCTGTACTTGATCCTAGGTTTAAATTAAAGCCTAGAGCAGATATAAAACAAGCTTCAACATCACTAACAGATTTGTGAAAACATAGCCCAAATGGTGGAAATGGAAATTGCTATTTTGATTAAGTGTTTTTTAATAAAGTGGGGAGAGACCACATTTGTTGACAAAGTCAGTGTGACTCAGAAGAGACAGAATCATAATCCAGAGCAACTGCCAGAGAGGTAAAAGAGAGATTTTCTGCCGGAGCATTAGAGATAGGTTCTTCTTAATTATTTCATTTTAGGGACTCATTCAAATGAATGGCTCCAATTAGTCAACCTTCATTTTGATTTATTATTAATGTTCAACATTTTGGGAATATTTATTTACAAGATGCACATTTGTTGTATATGGTTCTTTTCCTAAGGGCTGCGTAGGGTTTTTGCAAGACCTCGCGGTGTTAGAAGTAATCTTGCATTGCATCAGCTTTCCATTGCACTGCAGCAGTAGATGGGCCAGGAGCTCCTGTGAGGCACAAACAGTTACTGAATAAGGCCCAGTATGGAGTCTCATGGTGGCTTACAGCCAGGAAAATGTCTGGCTTGCCAGGCTGAGGCATGCTGTGGGCACAGAGGTTAGCATTGCTTCCTCCCACAGTCCTACTTATAGTATGAAATTATTTACAACTGTAGAGTGGTAAGCTCCACTAGCACAGGGGCTCTATAACCAAAATAATTACTGCACAGTCCTGCTTAGTGCTGTACCTAACCCACCCAAATTCAACTTGCTCCATCTAGGGCTGCTGTGGGGCCTCAGGAGGGGCTGATAAAACATCTAAGAGGCTACTTTATTTAAAAATTAAATATGAAAAAAATAAACAAGACACACAGGTATGCACACACGCGTGTAACTGAACACACAGGTATGCTCACATGCATGTAACTGGGAGCTGTGAAAAACAAAAATAAGGAATCTGCCACAAAATATGTAAATAAAAAGGCAATAAAAAAATGGAAAAAAAAGAAACTCACAATATTTTCACAAAATAAGTCTCCGGACTCCATGGAGGGGGAAATATCAATTCTTGATCCGGTGGTATACACCAGTTTATTTACATCCCAGCATTACATCTGAGATTATCTTAATACCTGAAAATGGTGAAGGGGGTACAAATATGGAGGCTTTGGCCCCTAGTTTTTCAGTTTGTCTAGTAATGTGGCAAGTAATTAAATATTTGCTTGGTTGAAGTCCTTTCCATTCCACACCAATATAGGAGTGGAAGTGAAAGCTTATGTATTGTTCCTGATTGTGTGTGTGCGTCTCTAATTTTTAATCGTCTTCTCGACACTGTCCTCTTCCTCTTGCCTCTTCCCATAATGTGAAAAGTCATCAAATATGGAGGTGGTATGTTTGTAGCTAGCTATGATTCTGAGAACTAGGCAAGCTTTTTCCAGGGGGACCACCTGATGGGTTTATTAAACTGAGCATGTCCTGTTTAAATAACACAAGGGTGGGTGGGATGGTTCCGGGTATGTGGGAGAGCCCAAGACAATTCCATCTTGCACCTCTTTTTTTTCTTTGCATTATGTGCTCTTTGGGGCCTAATTTTTAAAACTGCCATCCTGTCTGCCACTGCAGTGCCACTCCTAGATGGGCCAGGTGTTTGTGCTGCCCATTTGTGTCGCTTAGCTTAGTCATCCAGTAACCTTGGTGCAACCTTTTGGTCTAAAACAATATTGTGAGGTGTGAGGTGTTCAGAATAGACTGGAAATGAGTGGAAATTAATGTTATTGAGGTTAATAATACAGTAGGATCAAAATTACCCCCAAATTCTATGATTTAAGCTGTTTTTATGGGGAGGGGGATTCCAAAAAACATCCAGATCCAAACCCAAGCCGTAAAGGGTGGTTTTGGCAGAACCAATCCAGATTCGAAATACGAGAAGAGATCAAGATCCAAAACACAAAACCCGAAAAGTGTCCGCCGCACATCCCTAGTAATGTCACATCCCAGCTTATGACATATTGTAATAAAAGCGTCATGCTTGGCAGGTTAGGGTCCTGAAATAACTTCTTATTGTATGGTGACAGGCTGGAATTTTTAAGATCGATATGTGCTGCCTTACTGATGCTCCCAACAGTCCAACTGTGAATGCTTTGATTAGCTATAACATTAAACAGTGACAGGTGAAGTGAGTTACATTATCTCATTATAATAACACCGCTGAAGGAGATGGTTACAGATGTACCCTCAAACATCTTGGCCTGTGATGCGAATGCATAGCATGACATTTGTGGGTGTGTGCATATGCACGCTCCTCTGAACGCTTGCTATCAAGTGCTGTGTGTTTACAGGGAGCGGGTTTAGGCTGCTCCCGCTGTCTGCCACAGGGAGGGGGACTAAGCAGTAGTGTGTGGGCATGGGTAGCGGACTGTCATGCTTCCGCTGCCCATAGTTATGAGTGACTTTGCTTGGCGACAATCAAGGGTGTGATTAGTAGCACATCAAAGGGTTGGTGGCGGTGTATGTTCCAGTGAAGCGTATGCATTGCAGGAACGCCATGTATGCAGCATTTTTTAACAAAGATGTGTGAGGACAGATCTGCATATTTAGAGATGAGCGGGCTTGAATCTCAAAGATACAAGCCCACCTGAACTTCCAGGATCTGAGGAATCTGCTCCCACTGATATATATATAGCTCGTATTCCCACACCACAGGTGTGCTTTTTCACACCTGTGTGCGAAACGCGTTAGAGGATCTGCTGTTAACCCTGATAAGCGACACCCCACATTTGGATCTGCTCTGCCGGACTGGGAGCTAAGGACAACCAACGAGACTCCATACACCTGCCGCTTCAGCTGAGCCGCAATCAGAGGAGATGCGGTCAGCTAGTTCTGCATGTGTCCGCATACAAGCGGCTCCAGCACGTTGAGGGGTAGAGACCATCCAGCACTGCTACCACCGCTAAAGGGAGACGGGAGTAGGGAGAACTAGACATGCCGCTGTGCACAGCGAGGATCTCCCCAGCACGTCCGTGCTCACGGCTGCGGCGGTAAGCGGCATTCATCTGTCTTAAAATTGACAGTTCATAGACTGTGGCCAGCACACAAACAGTGTCTTTATTTAGAGGACTGAGTCCCAATATATTGGGAAAAACATCACCTATTGGTGTGGGAATAAGAGATATTTATATATATCAGTGGGAGAAATAAAACTGTTCCCAAAAAACAGATCTGTGCACTGGACGCTTAAACATAGAATTAGTGTTATAGTTTTTAAGTGAGCTCATAGCGAATATGCATGCATATTAAATTTTTATATATTTACATCTGTGATATTTTGAATTTAAATAAAAACCAGAGAGGTAATTTTAAATGTGTCTTTATTCATATACGCACCTGGTAATATATAGCGCAATCAGTCATTTCATTTTCTTTCCTACTTCTTTGGTTTTTGAGGAAGGAGAGCAAGTGAGCCCCCTTACCTCATAATCAATTTTAGCTGTACGAACACTGGTACAGCTGGACGGAGGTTGCAGCTTAAATTATGTTAAAGAACTAAGAATATTTATTATATTCATTACTATAAATTGATTAGCGCCTGGACTACTGCTGTTTTTTTTCTATTTTTGGAGAACCTTAAAATGTGACAGATTAGTGCCCAAAGAAAAGAACATTAATGCTCAAACTGTGTGTTCACAAATCCTTGAGTAGAGTATAGGGGTGTCCTTGTTAGCTATGTGCAAGTCTGACACTCTCACACTGTGCTCTCACACTTTTTTGCTTACTTCCATTTGTATTATGTCGGACATAATAGAAACTGAGGATACTTGTGTAAAATTGGAACAGGATGATGGGGACATTTGACATTAATGAGGAGGATGAGGCTGTTGACGATGTTGTTTGTATAAGTCAGCCACCAATGGCAGCAGATTTTGCTTGTGAAAAAAAGAATGTCTGGGCATAAGACCAAAAAAGTCACCTCTTGGTTGAGGAAATGTTTTTATCCAAAGTTTGTGAAGGCATCTGCTCCATTTGTGAGGCAAAAGTTAGTAGAGGTAGCGATGTTAATCATCTAGGCACTTCCTCCATTGTATGTCATTTGCAACGAGTTTATGAAATTTATTTTACAAGCTTATAATGTAATTAACATCTTCTTTATCAACCTCTTCATTAGTGATTGGAGATAGTCCTTCCAAAATTTTTTTTGAGGGGGCCCAAAGGAACAAAGTGACAGGGACTGCCACAAAAGTAGCAGTCCCTGTTATTGAAGTGCTTGGTTTGATAAACTGTGCATGTCCTTCATAACAGTGGGTGGGAGGGCAGAGGGCAATTCCATCTTGCACCACTTTTCTTTTCATAAAGGGGTGTATTTTGGGGGGACATTGGGGATGGTCATTTTTAAATAGATATTTTTATTGGTTATTGCTCCAACACTTTACTAATTTAATCAATCAATCAATCAATCAATCAATCATTATTGTATATTGTATGTCCCCTTTTCTCCTCCTGATCTGTTGTAAAAGATTAAAGCTTTTGTCTATTTTGCATGAACACACATTTTTATTAGTTATTTTTCACATTACTAATTTAATTAATGAATCAATTGATCAATCAATCAATCAATCAATCAATCAATCTTGTATTGTACAGCCTATTTCCCATGCAGAACAGACTCACACATAATTAATTTTAATTAACCAATCAATCTAACATTTTTGTATTCTTTTATGGCCTTTGCACTCCTGATTTGCTGCAAAACAGAAAGTCGATATAATTTACATCTTTATTTTTTTTTTAATAATCATTTGATCATTCTTTTACCTTCCCTGCACTATATACTCTTCCTCCATTTTCCTGTGTTGCCCTCAGGTATCTGACCTACAGTAGTTCTTGATTAGTAAAAACATTATTGGTTACTTTCTATGGAATCATTTTGTTTATTAAACTGCCATGCTGTCTGTCACTGCTGTGTGGCAATGTTTCATAGATGTGCTATAGCTTTTTAAACTGCTTGTTTGTGCCTCTGCTCTCTTGTTTAGTAACCAGCCAGCTTGTTGTGTCCTTTGTAAAAATGGGGCCTGGACTGCACACCCTAGCTTATTATAATGGGATGTGCTACCTTGCTGGGACTAAGTACTGCAATTCTGCAATATAGGAACAAAGGGTGCAGGTGCACCATACACCATTAAAATTATTATAACCATAATATAATATTTGAGGTTCTTGGCATATATTGGCCAGTATATGAGCCTGCGCACCTGCTTCACGGTGACCTAATCGGACAGGTCCCTAACACTAAAGGGGTTCACCTCTGGGATGCAGTGCACCCCCAGACCACCCCAGCCACACCACCCCAGGGCACCACACAGAAAAAGGATAGGAGTGAAAGATCAGTGTTAAGCAAATGAAAGAGGCTGCTGAATGTAGAAGGAAAAAAAAGGAGGACAGCAGTAAAGTGTTCGAGTGTTAGAAAGTGAAGTTTAGCTGAGCAGTTTTATAAGTGTAAAAGACATGTGAAAAATGCTACATACATATAAAACAAACACAGTGTGATATAAGTGTTAAAAGTAAATGTAAGGTGGTGATGCCCCAAGGTGGCCCAGCCAGAGCAATATAGGGAGCTCCACGCCCCAAACGCTCACCCCCAAACTGACTTTGTATATAATTAAAAGGATCTTACCAATGTCTTTTGTGCAGTTAGTGTGTTGTGTTGTGTTGTATCCTTTGGCCTAAACAGAATGAAAACAATATTGTGAGCTGTGAGGTGGCCAAAGTTGACTGTAAATGACTGTAAATGAATGTTACTGAGGTTAATAATACAAAAAAGGACCAAAAGATGTGATTTTTGCTGTTTTTTTAATCAATTTTGAAACAATACAGGTCCAAAACCAAAATATGTTAGCGCGATTTTGGCAAAACCAAAACACAAAGTCAGCACAAATCTCTAGTTACAGTAGGCAACAAATGAACAGTTAGTCCTTGAAGTTGATGTGTTAAAAGCAGAAAAAATGGACAAGCATGAGGATCTGAGAGATTTTGACAAACGCCAAGTAGTGATAGCTAGAGGACTGGGTCAGAGCATCTCTAAAACAGAAGTTCTTGTGGGGTGTTCCCAATATGTAAAGATTAGTACCTAGCAAAAGAAGTCCAAAGGAGAACAACAGGATGACCAGCAACAAGATCATTGGTTGAAGGCTAGCCCCTCTAGTCCTACTGTACCACAAACTTCTGAAAAAGTTAATGCTGGCTGTGATAGAAAGGTTTCAGAACATAAAGTGCATTACAATTTGCTGCATATGATGATGCATAGCCATGGGCTGGTCATAGAGCACATTCTGACCCCTGTCCCCCACCAAAATGCATGTAACACGTATTCCAGTTCTGGGCATGTAATCCTCAGAACTGGATCATGGAGCAATGAAAGAAGGTGGCCTGCTCTGATGAATTATGTTTTCTTTTACATCAGGTGAATGAGTGGATGCGTGGGTGTTGTTTATATGGTGAAGAGATGACACCAGCATGTACTATGGAAAGGAAGCAAGCCAGAAGAAGCTTTGTGATGCTCAAGTCAGTGTTCTGCTAGGAAATCGTAGTTCCTGCATTCATGTGAATGTTACTTTGACACGTACTACCTATCTAAACATTGTTGCAGGCCAAGTACATCCTATCATAGCAGTGGTATTCCCTGATGGCAGGGGCCTCTTTCAGCAGATAATGCACCCTGCCACACTATAGAAAATATTCAGGAATAGTTTGAGGAACACAACAAAGAGTTCAACGTGTTGACTTGGCCTTCAAATTCCTCAGCTCTCTATCTGATTGAGCATCTGTGGGTTGTGCTGATAAAATAAATCTGAGCCTTGGAGGCTCCACCTCACAATTTGCAGGGATTAAAGAATCTGCTTCTAATATCTTGATGCCAGATTCCACAGAACACCATCAGAGGTCTTGTTGAGTCCATTCCTAGATGGTTCACAGCTGTTTTGGTGGCATGAGGGAAGACCAGTAATTGCATCTCTGACTTTCAGTTCTCTGACTACTACTATATACTTATTGCCAATCTTGGAGATACACTGCTCCCAAACTTGCTCCTATTACTTCTTCCTAGCTGTGAGATCTATTAACTTACACTTTGAACCTGCCCCCATAAGGCTACACTGCTCTGAATCATTGCTAGATTGCTGTGGTCTGACTACATGGGTATTTCAGGGACTGGAGTGGGCAGATACTCTGTCAGATGTCTGACTGTTCTCGCAGAGTTTTGCAGAGGTCTAGTTCACTACAACACTTGCAGTGTTCCTGCATAGCTCCTCTTTTGCCTCCCTCAGCAGTCCCTTCAGCAGCTTGATAACTTGTCCGCTTCAGTCATGATACCACAATCAACAGAAGGAAGAATATGTAGCCACAAGAAGTTAGTATGCATAAGCCCCTGCTTACAACTTGATTCCTGCCCAGTGGTGCTTGCACTTAGGTGTTTACTTTCTGCAGCATCACCAATACTGAAGAGATTCACTATGACCTGACTATTCCTAAGGATACATCCTGTAATGCTGTAGTTGTAGAATACCAGCTTGTTCCTGCCATACTCATCTATTGCAGGCTATGCCCTTTGTTTAGTCGCTTGTGTTAAACATTCTGTTTCGCAATTATATTGAATGACTCATTACACTGCAACCCTTTTGCTGTTCTTCTGTGGCTGTCTCAGAGTTGATGCCGCTTGCTATAGTGGCTTCCCCTTCTCTCCAATACTGTGGTTAACTGACGTGCTAATGCAGTTCATGGTAGATGACACTCTGAATTCATCTTCTGAAGGGGCCAGTGCTTTCTTTGCATCTGAACATTATGTACACTTCTACTCATCAACAAGACTGGCTGTGAGCGTTATTTCTGTTTTTTCTTCTATACAAATGGAAAAGGGCAATTATACCCCTACATAAGATGGCAATACCATATCTGACATACATAAGCATCTAAATCTCAGCCAATTTTTATCCACTCTAGGTATGTGACTCTCATACATTTCTTTATGCTCCAAACACCAGACAGCTTTGTTTTCTCAAAAATTTCTTTCAAAAATTGCAAAAAGTTAAAAAAGGGTGCAGTCTTTATTACAGGGGATTTTAACCTTTACCCTGATCCTCAAATTAATAAATCCTCTTTTCTCAATAAATAATCTAGTAATAAAGCTTGATCCCTAGCTTCCTCCTTCTCACATTTAGTGGCTGAATTTTATTTGTATGATGTATGTAGGATCAAAAACTCTGGATTAAGGGACTAAACTTACTACTCTGCTGTACATAAATCATAAAACATAAAGGATAGACTTACTCCTTACAGATAAATGGTCATTGCAACAAATTCCTACTGTTGAGATATTGCCAATAACTTGGTCTAATCATGCTCTTTTGGTGTGGTTCTGGTCTTATAATTTGAACAACCCTCCCCTAAGACCTTGGAGGCTACAGGACTATATTTTAAGATATGAGCTAGAAACTAGTATTTTACATGAGGAAGTAAATGAGCCTGTGGATACCTCCATTACCAATCACTGGTGCGCCCTTAAGACCGTCATGAGAGGTGCCATAATTCAGGCTGCAGTAAGCATAAAGCAACATAATAAATTAGTCCAGATAGCTTATGAGAAAGAAGTTGTGACATTAGAGGCTCATCTCCAAATATCTCCTAAAGATTCCAATATCCTTGCGGCCTTGACTGAGGCTAAGAGGAAACTTAATAGTTTACATCTCTCCCATATTCAACTAGAAATTTCAAAACTGAATCAGAAATTTTACACCCTAGGAAACAGAGCTAGTAAATTACTAGCACAGAACTATGGAGTAAATCTCAGCCAATTTCTATAGGTCATGAGCTTGTCACTCTGAGTGAGCCTTCTCACCTCTTATCATTTCACTCATTCAAACTCATCTACTTCTCCATTTCTAGGTCAGTCCTGTCACTCTGCTGCATTGGAGAATCATGACATTACTATGGAGCTACAGCTTCTTTGATCATTGGCAATCAAACAGGAATTTCCAACTAAAAAAAATATTTTTATTTGCTGGAAACCAAATTGCAGGATACATTCCGCAGTACACTAGGGCAAATGACCTTCAAACACACCTCACTCATTTGGCAGAATCTATGGATGCAACAGTTTCTTACCATAACAGCCTAAGCCACACAGAGTTAAGTCATGGGAAAGACATGAGGCACTTGCAATGCAGAATTGGTGATAAAGGTCAAAGTAAAAATTTGTGGATTTGGATATATTAACAAAAATATTTAATGAAATCCTGAAACTAGCTCTTAATCAGCTCAGTACCTTTGACAAAGCCAGAAGTGTGCCGACTGACTGACCTTGTGATGACCTCTGTAGGTTACATTATTTTGCCCAAAAAATAATGAATGTACTCAAGCATATAAATGTTATGGATTTTAATGAACATACTGTAGAATACACATCTTTCAGGACATCTTGTGGAATACCCTTCAGCTCCAGAGAATGTCGAAGACTTTGCCAGATGCACTTAAAAAACCTAATAACCTTGGCACTTTCTGTAAGGCTCTCTTATGATATAGGTAAGCCTTCCATCCAAGTTTGCTACCTCAAGCCATCCCTACCAGCAAAATGTGGACAGCAGTGCGAGGGAGGACAGACAAAACATGAAGGGCAACCTAAGTGTTAGCATTCCGAGTAGTGTCATGATCCCAGCATCTGTATTTCGACTGCCAGGATCCCAACTGCCGGGATCTTGACCGGATCCTGGTAGGCCATGCCTGGATAATTCCATTGTCCTCTAATTATTTCTTACCATATTTATGTCACCAAGGCCACTCTGCCCTATAAATTTACCTGAAGATGATCTTAATACTATGCCTTATTACCAATTTCTGTAAAACACTTTTTTAAACATCCCCATGGACAGCATTGTGTTACATTTGCACTCTTACATATACTGCACTTTATCTGTGATTTGTATATTATGCTTTCACTCAAAATTTACCTATCCCAACAGATTTGTATTTTTGATATTTTTACTTAAGAAACATAGGAGCAGATGTATTAAGTCTGGAGAAGTGATAAAGCAGTGATAAGTGGAAGGTAATAATGCACCAGCCAATCAGCTCCTGTCAATTTACATATTGGAGCTGATTGGCTGTTGCGTTATCACCTTACACTTATCACTGCTTTATCATTTTTTTTATCACTTCTCCAGCTTAATACTGTACATCTGCCCCATAGATTGCAAAAAATTTTTTTTACTTTCATACTTTTCATCATCAAATGTCCATTAAGCTTCACCGTCTAGGCTCTGCACTCAACGTTGCCTTTTTGTAAATGAACTTTAGAGTATTCTATTGTTAGTTAATAGCAAAAAGTATAAAAAACAATAATGGTTATTGAATGTCAAAATAATTTAAATTATTTGTGACAGTGTATGGCTCAGGTTACATGAAATACTGATGGCTATTAGTGTTCAGCAGTTCTTCATGCATAAATAACGATATACAGTTTAATAAATTATTCTGTTATCTGTGCATTTGATCTATGAAAATATTCTATGAAATGAGTGTATATGTCATTATAGTGAGATGGAGATTTAATGTTCTGTGTCCCAACTCTGTAGTCTCAATTAGCAAAAGAATGTTTTCACTATATGATTGCTCTGAAGGCATTTATTTTACCCTGACTCCTTTAGTATAATTAATTACTAATAAGTTATAACTTGTATTTTATGCCTTTTCTATTGAGCAAAATTTTTAATCTCATTTGATCAAGACATTTTATGAATTGTTTTATGAATTGCTAAAAAAAATCGACTGTCAACAGTTATGAATAATTAGCAATAACAAATATCAATACTGAAACAAACACTTTATTTTTTTTTCTTCTATGCCAGCATTCAGCTCTTGTTTACTCTTTTTTCCATACTTTACATACATTTTGTTAATGCATGTCTAGATGTCGGTGGAGAACTTTGGACCCTGCTACACACATCCACTCTTTTGATTAGAATTGCTGGCTACTCTTGCAGTGAGGGGATGAAATGGGGTTAACTTATAAATAAGGCGCCTCATGATCTATACACCGAGGACTTCACTGGGCCAAAAATGCAACTAGAATATGGGGAGTGAAAGGCCAGCAGAGCATAGGCTTAGACAGCTGTGTATTGGCGGGATAGTGGTGTCATTTGGGGTGGAGGGAAGCTCTCTTTACTTAGCGCTTCTTGCAAAGAATATCCAATCACTAATAGTGTACCCTTTCTGGACCCCAAAGATTATGAAGCATCCCAGAGGCCCTTTGGCTAGAAAATGTACAGAGAGAAAGCAAAAGAAAACATACTGTCCCAAGTGTGTTAGAGCTTCGCTCTTAATTCAGAGCATATTTTAGTCTTGCATAATAGAGAAAATACAAGAAACAAGAAAATCAGCACATAACAAAATAAGCTCATGATCCACAGGAAAGAGGATTTTTAAAGTTTGGATATAAACAGAATGTCAAATCTGTGAAGCACTGCCTTGTCTTACCTCTGTATCTCTCTTCCCTTTAAATAAATGATTTCACCAAAAAAAGGGAATGTTCAAATATGTGTTTTTGTGAAAAATTTTTATTAGTTCCCATTTTTTATTATAAAATCTAAAATAAAACTTTTGGTAACTTGTTTCTTGTGTAAGATTATGATAAGCTATGATGCCACCACAAATGTAAAGGCATAGAAAGTCACATATAATATAAATCCAAATTTTGGGACTTATTTATTTATTTGCAAATATATTTTATTATTTTTTTTCCATGATAAATTGGGGAACAGGGATAGAGAAAAAAGAGGGGAAGGTTGAAGTGGGGATCCTTGCCATACTTATATAAAAGGAACACAATACAACCTGTGATCACTATATTAAGTAATGAACCAAATTATCTGTAATAGACCTTGTAACAAGTTCAAGCATCAGCAACAAGTTACTGGGGATGAAAGGTTTGGGGGATATCGTAATAATGAAGCCAAGTGGACCATATAGATGAAATTTGTTAGGGTGGTCATGTAAATGTATTTACCATTTATATATTCCAAATGGTATATCTGCTATATTTTATTAATTCATGCCGTTTGCTTCCATTTTGAGGCAGCTGAACATTTTGCTGCATTAATGATATGTCCTCACAGTGTGGTTATATTTAGGAATGTCAAAGAGAGAGCAATAGACAATGTAATGTTAGGCCAAACCAGTTCATGAATATCTTGCCAATATTTCCTCACTTTCTGGTAACTCCTGCATACCGTATATGAATGAAAGGGACTTTGTGACCGCAGATTCTCCAATTATCTTCTTAAGAGTTGTGATAGATCATGTGTAGTTTGGTAGGGAACCAGGTTCCATCTCTTTAGAAATTTATAGGCATTTTACTTTTATTTCAGCATACACTTTATATACAATAGATCTTGGTGATTCTTTCCTTTATTGTGGTCTTTTCCTTCCTTCTTTTTCCTTCAAGGTTTCTCCTATGCACTCCTTCTGTCTTCATTCAGAGATATCTTTTTCAGGCTGTCTGTCTGAGACTAACAGCCTGAATAATGTTGATTTTTTAACAAAACTGCTTCTGGATTACTCACTTGTCATACTACTCCAGCTTCACAGAAAGTCTTCCACTAGTCCTGGTGTCCTCACTCCAGCTGCAGCTTCCATGTCTGGATAAGGTGATCACAAACCCACCAATGGGAGACCAGCATGTTCCACTTGATGCCTATAGCCAATCCCAGGAAACCCAGGGGTATAAAGGGAAATCCGAGACACTCAGCATTTGCTAGTGCAATATCTAACACAGTTCCCACTGTGTCAAACTATTCCTGAGCTACTGTATCTCTAGTTTCGGAACTAGTACCTTATCTGCTACCAGTGCAGTATTCCACTTAACTCTACTGCCAGTTCCAATCCGGTCCTGCATCACCAGTTCGAGCCAAGTCCAGTACCTGAATTCAGTCCAGTCCAGCATCATCAGTTCTAGTATGGTCCAGTACCGTGCTCCAGTTTGGTCTAGTATCGGTTCCTATCTGGTCCAGTGCCAGTTTCAGTTTGTACAGCATCACTGGATCCAGTCCAGTATAGTACCTGGTTCCAGTCAGATCAGTACCCACCTCCAATCCAGTCCAGTATTACCAATCATATGCAGAGTTTCTCTGTTCTCTGACCTTACTTAGTACTAATCCAGTTCTAGCCAGGTCACAGTCTACTGTTAAGCGCTATTCAATATCTGCATTGAGTATCCAGTTCCAGTACTATGCAGAGCTTCTATGGTTCCTGACCAACTCCGTACTAACCCAATTCTAGCCTAGTCAAAGTCTACTTTCAAGGTCTGACCGGTGGAATGCAATGTTAGTTTGATGATCTGCCTTGCTCTCTTCTACCTGCTCTTGCAGCTTTCACTACCTGACGCTGCTTGTCTGGATACTGAAATGCTGAGAGATCCAGTTAGCATACCTGCAGTCAGGATGTCAGCAGTCAGTATATCGATGATGGAATCCGGACAGTGGTCACAAGACCATCACCGGGATACCAACATTGATGGCAATGCCTGACCCGGAATCCCGACTGCCGGCATCCTGATCATAAGAATGACAGGGAGGGTTAGATTTAGGCACAAGAGGGAGAGTTAGGCTTTGGAGGGGGGAAAGGGTGACTAGGGTTTGGCTGCGAGGAGTGAGGGTTAGGGTTAGGCACTAAAAAGGGAGGGTTAGGCTTAGGCACTAAGATTGGGAGGGTTAAGGTTAGGCTGCAGGGAAGGATGGTTAGGGCTAGGCACTAAGTGGGGAAGGTTACAGATAGGCTTTGGGGGAGAGTTAGGGTCAGGCTGTGGGTAGGGAGGGTCTGAGTTATGGGGATAGAGGGGGAGACTTAGAATACTTACTTACAAGGTGTTGGGATTCTGTACTTTGGGTTGCAACTGTCAGTATTCTACTAAGAGAGGAGAAATGTACTCTAGTTTTCTTTACATTTTGTGTCTAAGTCACATTGCAGACACAGCAAAAAGCTGCTCTCAGTGTACTAGAGATGCTGGTCTGTGACTTTAACCATAAAGGAATAGGTTTTACACACTCACTGAAAGTAGCAGATATGGCACAATGTAACTAGGTGTGAGAAAAAGCCGCAACTGCTGCATCGTAACACTTGGTATACAGAATCAGACTCATTCACACACAGACATATAAATGTTGCACATCAAATGAATCGGTGCAATCTAGCAATGTAGCTTTGTTGCTGGATGTTGTTTCATTTATGCGAATAAGATGCACATTTTGAGTGAGAGAGACCGAATCACTTGGGAACTGTTGGAATGAGAGGGCTGTTTGGCATGACTGAAGCCACAGTGTAAAAGGACACATCTGTAATTGGCGACCATGCAATCACACAGAACCCTTCTGTCTTGTGGAATTGTCATAGGTGTGTCATGGGATTGTCCGCCTGACTTCCTTTGTTTGATCGTAGTATGCGGACGGAGATGAAATGCCTGTTTCAGTTGGATCTCTTGCATCCAACATAGGGCTGTTTTAAGTTAAGAACCAATACTAATAATGACTATTGCATCAGCAGATTTAAGAGCAGTGGGCAAAAGAGGCTTAACCAGTATCAAATTTCCCATTAGGCACGTGAGGCACGTGCCTTGGGGCGGCCCTTGTTTTGGTGCGGCACTTGATGCTTGTGTTGGTACTGTCAGCCCAAAAAGTACCAGCAACCGCAAAATATATACCATATGTCATCATGAATGGAGAGTAAATGGGCTGGACATACACATACTGCCCCTGTAAGCTGTACTATTTAGTAAGTATGTGTATATATATATATATATATATATATATATATATATACTGTATATATATATATATATATATATATATATATATATATACAGTATTCACCCCGGCACTCCTCAAGATTACCTTGCTGTGGTGCACTTCCTTGTGGACATGGCAGTCCACCAACATACAGCAAACACAAGTAGGTGGCACTCACAGACTCTAGAATTGATGAAAAAACTTCACCCTAAGTGTTTATTAAAGCAAGCAGGTAACGTTTCGGGGACCTGCTTTCTTTAATAAACACTTCACGGGGTGAAGTTTTTTCATCAATTCTAGAGTCTGTGAGTGCCACCTACTTGTGTTTGCTGTATATATATACATACATATATATATATATATATATATGTAATGGTCAGCATTACTGCCTTACAGCACTGAGGTCATGGGTTCAATTCCCACCATGGCCCTAACTGTGCGGAGTTTGTATATTCTACCCATACTTGCGTGGGTTTCCTCCGGGTTCTCCGTTTTCCTCCCACAATCCAAAAATATACTGGTACGTTAATTGGCTCCCAGCAAAAATTAACAATAGCGTGAATGTGTCTGTGTGTACATGTGATAGGGAATATGTATTGTAAGACCCACTGGAGCAGGGACTGTACAGCGCTGCGGAATATGTGTGTGCTAAATAAATAACTGGTAATAAATAATAATAATAAAATATATAATAAAAAAAGAAAAAAAAGAAAATATTGTGGCTTTTTTTAAACAGTCTGTTAAATTGTCTATCATCAAATGAGGGCTTATAACCAATCAATAATAATAATAAAATTATGCAGGTGGAGGGGCAGTTGTTACTGTTGTGCCTAAGGGCGCTCTCACCCCTAAATTCGCTCCTGGGCTTTCCCATGCAGTCGCACTTAATTTATATTATACTGAGGCTCATTCTCTCATTAGCATAAACAAATAAGCAAGCTGCCATGACCCTATGGAAAAGAAGCCGCAGATGCATCTGGATCAGAATCAGCCTCAATACTGTATTTTCCCTATAGCTGAATTATTTTCAACACATTCTATAAATGCCCACCAAAATGAATATGAACTGTACTGTGCCCTCTGCCCACTAATAATGTCTAGCAAGATGACTCATCTTCTAATAGCCTTTGAAGCACTGGCCATGGTTCTTGTGTAAACACACAGCTGGTTCTGAGAGACACAGGCCAGGAAGGAAAATGTTAGCAGGTCTCCTTGAATTGCAGGCCTCAACCTGGTTGTTTTTCTTTACAGATTCCAGGCTCTGATAATTGTCCCATACCAGATCCTAGGGTAATAAACTTCTCTCTGAAGGTCTGTTCCTTTGCAATGTAAATTGCCACTATATACAGACCTGGACAGATTTTATAAGCTCAGAGAAAGAGCATGGGAGCTTGTCACCTTTCCATATAGCACAAACCTTTGAATGGTTTACTGGGGAATTCCAGGATTGTTCGATAGTTTTTTTTCTGGACTCCTGGTGTGCCTGAGTAAACACCACAAGGCAATTAACTCTCAAAGCAGGTGTCACCCACAGACATGTTTCTCAATACAAAATACATTGTACACAGCAATCATATATCTTGATATCACATACATTTTACTCTCAATAGGATCTCTAAGAGGATTTTGCCTACAAATAAATATTTCATTGGGGTGTGCATGCTGGTGAGTGGAATTTTGGTTGAGTACATGTTTGCAGTGGATAGGAGACAACAGAGGAATAGCTATCTAGTCTTTTTTACCCCCACTAGCTTCTTTGATGAGAGGATACTCTTCTATTTAACCTGTTGTCTTCTGGCCTCTCTTCCTATTTTTTGCACAGTGTATACTTTCTTTTCAAGCTTGGTTCTTCTTCTCATTGGTGCAGCATCTCTTCTTTTGTTGACTGCAGCTTCTCAACTACCTGAACATAGCATTTAT
Source organism: Pseudophryne corroboree (assembly GCF_028390025.1). Classification (NCBI taxonomy): domain Eukaryota; kingdom Metazoa; phylum Chordata; class Amphibia; order Anura; family Myobatrachidae; genus Pseudophryne; species Pseudophryne corroboree. The sequence continues at coordinate 124,019,331 of NC_086451.1, read as the reverse complement.
TTATTTTTCTTCAGTGCAGTGTATTCTATCTTCTTTCTTTAGGATCTGATGAGTACAAAGTGAATACAACTTGAATTCACTTTCTAATAGACTGGATATCACTGTGCTACAAATCAAAGCATACTAAACTCAACTGAAGATCAGAATGACTGACCTCCCTCTTCTGTCTTTCATTAAGCATAATTCCCCTAGGTCATCTCCTTCTGGGTAAGATATTCTTCTGACAGGGCAGCCTTCCATGGGGGAGTAAGTGCACATGGTCTAACCACACACATGAAGCATGGTCTCTGTAGCACCTGGAGCAACATCACCACACTTCCTCTTTAATGGACACCTTAGTAGTTGCATGGGCTGCTGCAGTAATATATCTGCCATTGTCTATGACATTAAAAGCTGTTGGAGCATAATTGCCCCCAACATATATTCTGAAAGAGTGCTCTACTGTAGCTGTAAAAATAGTCTGATTTTTGCTATTGTTGCACAATATAAACATACTTATAACATTAAAAAGGAGATAACTCTTCTAAAATGCAGTTAAACTGTACATGTCACAGTTGCGCCCACACTCCAAGCTCCTTCTGAGTCGGGTGGTCTTGGATTGGTGTTATGCCAAGTATCCTAACAATAAAATATGTCAGCCTGCCACCACCAAAGACTTAAGGGGCTCCTCCCACAGTGGTCTTTCAGTTATGCTCACAGTACATACAGTGCACACAGATTTCAGACAATTTCAGAAAATAAAAATAGGAATAAGTTCAGAAAACAAGGTTGCTTATATAGGCCTAGTTTCCTGCAATGGAGGAGATCACAAAACAAAGATCAGTGTACCCTTTAGTCATGGGTGACTTTTCCTCAAGTGTTGAACACATAAAGCAAATGCTCCTCAGACTTTATCCCTCATTCCTACTTGTTTGATCCCCACCCTTGGGATTTAACTCTCTTGTTTCTGGATATTTAATGAATCAGTCAGTCAATCCTAAGTAACTATCTCTCAGTAAATAGAGGAGGGGGATGTCCACACAGGGTACATTTATGGCCCTGGTCAGGAAGAATGTCTATCACCTAGGCAGATACAAAGTCTGTGTGCAAGCTACAAAAGTCCTTTGTAGCTCAGCCCAGCCCCCTATAGTGTACAGTAAACAGATGTCTTCACAAACAGATCCATGCCTGGTGGTTCAGAGTAAACACTGGCAATTTAATTGCACACTGGCCATTTGTCAACCAATTTGAAAATATTTTTTTTCCTACAGAATATACATGAAATAGGTGATACATAGAAAAATTGCGTTTTCATAATCCATACTGTTACCAACAGAGGCGTAGCTAGGGTTTTTGGAGCCCAGGGCAAGGTCAATAATGGCGCTTCCCCCCAAAAAAAAACTACAAAAGGAAAGTATGTGCACACGCCACCAGTGTCACTGCATATAAAGATGTCAGGGTATGTATCTATAGATGTAGGTGCTGTGGTCGAAGTAGAATTTTTGAAGGGGGAATGAAAAAGTGTAGATAGCAATTATGGTGTTCTGGAAAAGGGAGCATGGTCACTCAAAAGGGGCGTGTCCTTCAGTATAGTACGACCCCTTATACTATCTAGTACTGGTGCCCCTTTCACATTATAACACACGGTATGAGCCGGAATTCAAATTATACCACACAGTATGAGCCGAAACTCACATTACCCCACAGGGTATGAGCCGAAATTCACATTATAGCACACGGTATGAGCTGAAATTCACATTACCCCACATGGAATGAGCCGAAATTCGAATTACCCCACATATTATGAACCCACATATTATAATAGCACACGGTATGAGCCAAAAATCACATTATAGCACACGGTATGAGCCGAAATTCACATTACAGCACACGGTATGAGCAGAAATTCACATAATAGCACACGGTATGAGCTGAAATTCACATTACAGCACACGGTATGAGCCGAAATTCACATAATAGCACACAGTATGAGCCGAAATTCACATTACAGCACACGGTATGAGCCGAAATTCACAAAATAGCACACGGTATGAGCCGAAAGTCATGTTACAGCACAAGGTATGAGCTGAAATTCACATAATAGCACACGGTATGAGCCGAAATTCACATTATAGCACACGGTATGAGCCAAAATTCACATTACAGCACACGGTATGAGCCGAAATTCACATAATAGCACACGGTATGAGCCGAAATTCACATTACAGCACACGGTATGAGCCGAAATTCACATAATAGTACATGGTATGAGCCGAAATTCACATTACAGCACACGGTATGAGCCGAAATTCACATAATAGCACACGGTATGGGCCGAAATTCACATAATAGCACATGGTATGAGCCAAAATTCACATTACAGCACATGGTATTAGCCAAAATTCACATAATAGCACATGGTATGAGCTGAAATTCACGTTACAGCACACGGTATGAGACGAAACTCACGTTACAGCACATGGTATGAGCCAAAATTCACATTATAGAGTGAGGGGATCCTACCCCCTTAATTAACTAATCCTGCGGGGCACTGTGGTGAGGGGAGCCTACCCCCTTAATTGACTATTAGCAGAGTTTAGCAGCGGAAGGGTTGCAGCGGTTTCTTACCCCAAGCTGCGGCGCATCTGCCACCTCCGACACTCCACATCTTCAGCGCCACCCTAGGATACAGAGCACCGCATCGGGGTTGCACCCTTTTCAGTGTTGTCTGCTGTGCTCCGAAGGGGTACTTCTCTCCAGCTGCAGGATCCCGATGTGCACTATCCTCCCCGCTGTTACTGCCACGGTAAGCATTAGTATCATTTACCGCAGAGGCCATTTACTGAGGCATATGTATTAAACCTCAGGAACTGAGATGCCCTTCTAACCGTACAAGCCAGGCGGGGGGACAGCCAGCAGCAGCAGCAGCATGCCGGATATTAGCAGCCGAAGGTGCAGGCTGTACATTCTTGAGGCAGCTGGATATCCAACAGTGCTGAGAGCCACCAAAGCCCGCACCCCCGGAGCTGTATTACACTCGGCAGAGGACACCCATCCCCCAAACCCTGCGTAGCCCAAAGCCGGAGATCGGCAGCATGTTGAACGCGGAAGCAGAAGCCGCTTGTTGCCGGTCAACATGCTGCCGATCTCCGGCTTTGGGCTCCGCACCCCTCCACACGTGCCTTACAGCCCGCACCCTCGGCTGCTGATATCCGGCATGCTGCCCCTGCTGCTGGCTTTCCACCCACCCGGCTCGGCCACCCAGCTGGATGGTGAGTGAGAAGGGCACCTCAGTGCCCGTGGTTTAATACATATCCCTCTTTGGTAAATGGCCATTAGTACATCCCGCCCACACACACAGACTGCCCCACCCCCTTATTTAACACACACACACTGTAGATTACACACACACAGACTGGCCACCCCCAAACCTCACACACACCCTGGTTTGCAAAAATTTATACATACTCACACTGTCCCACACACACGCACACTGTCCCGCACCCCCCCCCCTCCCTCCCTCCCTCTCTCCCGACAGGAAAGTTTAACTGTTGAAAGTTTAACATTTAACTGTTTAGCCTGCCCTGCTCACCTGCACCTCCATCCGAGGCCGCACGCGCACCTCCGAGGTCACGCTCGAGCACGCGCACTGTAGACTTTGCAGGGAGGGGGAGTAGGGGGAGGCTCCTGGCTGCCGCTGCATGTACAGTGTGACAGGCGCAGCAGCCGGGGCCGGGGAGACAGGGAGAGCGCCACGGGTAGCGCCTGCGGAATTCCTGTCGCATGGGGCGAGCGGGCCGTGCAGGTGCCGATGGCGCCCCCCTCTGCTGGGGCTGCCACGGCGCACAGGGCACGTGCCCTGCTCGCCCCGTGCTAGATACGCCTCTGGTTACCAATACAATTGTTAATATGCCCAGTACAATAAGAAATTTTCTTTTTTGCTACAATACAAACATAAAAGTTCCTGGAAACTACATTTATCAAGTTCTGTTTGTAAAAACAGATGGGCCCCATGCATAAAATTGAGCACCTGCATTGCTGCACTATGTTTACTGGGAAATATGTAAAGTATATTTGTCTGTATACAGAGCTGTATCCATCTTGCAGTGCAGTCATCACAATCAGTGCACACATGAAACTTCCCTAAACTACATGTGCAAAAGATAAGTTTGTACACAGGCATATTTAATTCCAAATCTGAATAGCCCGCATTTGTGTTGACATGCCTACCCGAGAAAACAGCACTTTGCCCAAGTGCACCTCTTGGAGATAATATTGAAATGAATCCAACTTTTCTCGCCTATACTTGCGTATGCTCACTAAAGACACCCTCAAGTGCTATTTCTAGCACTGGCATAATATGAAAAAATTGTGTTCTCATGCGACCCATTCAGCTCATTCCAGTCAAATTTGATTAAGTGTCATTATAGCTTTCCAAATGCCCACACACAGGGCAGAATGTGCTAAGTATTGCTTCCATGATGCAATACATACAGCCTCTTATCGGGTACATTCTGGCATCAATAACACCTGTATGTACTTAGAAATGCACAAAAGACAGCTCTCCCGATAAGAGCTGTCCTTTGTGATAGAAGGACTTCCGAGTTTAGAACCCAGGAGTCCTTCTGTGCATGCATAGTGTCAGGTGGCAGTGGCTGGGGGTACTGGGAGGGATCATATTACCTAACAATTCCAAGCTCCAGAATGTATTGCATTCCGGAGCTTGGTACTTATGGGAAATGTGGCCAAATTCTGAAAACTGCAGTTCTCGGATTTCTGGCGCATTTTTCTTTTAGTACATCCCGCCCCCAGTAACTAAAACTTTCAAATCTATGTACAATACACTATAACCATATTAAAATATCCTATATGACATTTATGAGCCCATACTATCTTTTCCACATTACATAGAAAGGTTTTATAAATTAAGGTGACAATCATATATCAAATATAGAAGAAGAAACATAAAAATAAAACAAGTAACAAAACCAAAGTATTTGTATAGCAACTCACAAAATAAACGCGTCTTTCTGGATGCTGAAACAAGATCACACTACATCATGGAATATTTTATACCCACTGAATGACAGCATTGGTATACAATGTCAACACAAATTTTTGAATTATTTTCTACAGCCCTAAAAAATACAACAGCAGAACGTGATCATAACATAATTCGGAATACATACTGTAACCCGGCGGTTGGGATGCCGATGGTCACATGATGGACAGCGGCATCCCAACATCTACTCTTCCCCCCCTCGTTCTCCACTTTAACCCTAATTCTCAGGGGGTGTAGGCTACGGCTAACCCTCGGGAGTGGAGGCTTAGGGCCAACCCCCCCAGTGTCTAACCCTAACCCCCCTCCCCCGGGCTCTAACCCTAATCCGTCCCCCATTACTCATGTTCAGAATGTCGGCTGTTGGTGATCTGACACCGGTCTCCTGAGTGGTGTCAGGAGTCTAGTGTTGGTCACATGACCGCCGGCATCCCGACAGCCGTGATGCTAAATGCATACCCATAATTCTATGATACTTTATATACTGTGCTATAAATGTTATTTCATACAACATACAGGATACATCTAAATAAATATGTCTAAAGATCTTGTTTAAATGAAAGGTACTGTTTTTTGTCTGATAACCATACTGAACATGTAATGAAACGCAATTTTTGCCTACGCCTTACTCCCAATGCTAATGCTTCATATATATGTATATACAGTATATATATATATATATATATATACAAAATCAGAGGCGGCTCTCAGAGACTGATGAATCAAATGAATCATGTTTCGAATCATGTCAACGTTTCGGGAACCACCTCCGCGTCTTCTGGACAACTTAACATTGTGAAAACAAACATTTAAATATACACACTTACCCCCCATCAGGCCTCTCCACCGGTGTACACCGCGGCCACACCAACTACACTTCCTGCCCAGCGTCCTGTGCGCACCGTGTGATCATGGTGACGCTGGAAACAAAACATAAAAAAATTAACAATCTTGTTAGCACTCAGCTGCCAACATTTAAACAATCTTGCTGGTGCATTTATATCAGAGAATATCATATATGCTTCCATCAAGATATTCATATTACTGTGAACATAAATCTAACGTGTCATTTTAAGTGATAGTACGGTTCGGAAGATCCGATACAATACCTCACATGTGACAAATAAATATACCCCTATCCACCAGTGCTAATCACACATGTCAGCCGACACATGCTATAGATAGCAACATATATAAAACATCTTGCTGGAACACATATGTCACACATAATTAAGTAGAATCAATTACTAAAACAAAGTGCATTATTGAACATATAGCAGCCATCTACACACAATTGGAATTGCCCCAAACTTTACACTAAAAGCATATTACTTGTGACATAACCTCTCTTATTATCTTAAAATAGTCCCAGATAAACTATCAAGCTCAACCTACATCTCCCTTTTAAACTGCAGCAGGAGTCCTAACAAATGACCCACTCATTATAAAAATTTACTCAAGGCTAATTTAACAATTCCACAATCCATTAGGAGCTTCTAAAAAAATTATTAAACCCAAACTGTAATTTAGGCCACTTGGTCTTAATGTGTTTAATCTATGTCTCCACATAGATTCTAGTTGTAGAAGCTGGGCAAATGGTCGATTATTCGATGTTTAAATGTTGCCATGCCATGTCTACTCTCCAGATAATGGCGTGCCATGGGCTGATCTCCACTACCTGTGGCTAACACATTCCTGATGGTCTGTCTGTGCTGTGCCATCCTGGTTTTAAATTGGCACTTGGTCTTGTCTATATAATAACGCCCGCAAGGGCATAAAATGGCATAGACTACATATTTAGCACTACAGGTTAGAGGTCATTTAATGGAAAATTTCTTGCCCATAAAAGGATGGGAGATACTATCTCCTGGTGACATATGCGAACAGGTAGTGCAACCTGTGCACTTAAAACACCCGTTCTTACGTGTCAAAAAATTAATAGGGCTAGTCTTAAACTTTGACATATCTGTTCTCACAACTATATCCCTGATGCTTCTGCCTCTGTTATAGCTTGGCATCAACCGTTTGTCATGAAAGACCTTCAATTCGGGGTCAGACGCTACCATAGGCCATAAGGTTCTAACCTTTTTCTTGATGTTCTCGCTTTTAACAGTAAATTAATTTACCCATGGTATTACCTTAGACATGTCCCTGGGACTAGAGGAATGGAACAAAATCTCCCGTTTATTGACCGGTGCCTTATTCCTAGCTGTTCTCAACAGTTTCAATGGGTAGCTCCTCTGTAAAAACCTCTCCTCCATCTCATTTAGTTGTTTTACAGTTTCATTCTCGTCATTAATGACTCTACATACTCGTAGAAACTGGGAGTATGGGAGACCCTTGACAGTTGCCAGGGGATGGAAACTATCATGTCTTAAGATAGTATTGCGGTTTGTAGGTTTTTTGTACAGCCCCGTCACTATCCGCCCATTCTGAATTCTAATCCGAATATCAAGAAAACAAATCTCTGATTGACTACTGTTCATTGTTAGCTTAATTGGACTACTAGTGGCATGATTTGTTTGATTCACCAGTCTCCGAGTGCCGCCTCTGAGCCTCTGAGTTTGGATATACAGTACAAGGGATGTGATCCCTGGGGAGGGCACCGGAGCAAGCTACACCCTATGGGGGATGCCTGCAGTGTCGGAGTAGTATTTGTTTTTATATATATATATATATATATAAAAACATATATATATATATATATATATATATATCTATCTATCCACACACACACATACACACATATATTCTATTTGCTTTTCGTTAAGTTGAACTATACTGTACCATTCATCTGGTTTTGGGGAGATTTATCAAAGATTGGAGGGAGATAATGGGGAGAGAGGTAAAGTGCCAACCAATCAGTTCCTGACAGTTTTCAAACATAGCCTGTACATGACAGAAGCTGATTGGCTAGTACTTCTAGTCAGTGTCGGACTGGGTCATGAAGGGTCCACCGGGATAATGTTGTTGTTGTTGTTGTAGCAGTAGTAGTAGTAGGGGCACATGTGTAGAGGTGTGGTCAGTCTCCAGAAGGGGTGTGGCCAGTCCCCACAAAAATTTGGCTAACCATTAGTGAGTACATGGTCTGGGCCCCTTGCTAAATATATATATTGTAAATACTGTAAATACTGCATGTTTAGGTGTGTGACCTATCACCACAGAGGCTTGGCTAACCACTGCATGGTCTGGGCCACTTGATAAATATATACAGTATATATTGCTAGTGCATGCATGATAATGTACCAGATAAATAGCAGCAATGCACTGTAGAATATACACCATAGTCCTGTGCAGTATATGATAACATGTATAATCAGGGTTGGACTGGCCCACAGGGGTACAGTGGGGAAACCCCCGGTGGGCCCCACTGCCTGGGGGCCCCTTCTCCTCCTGTAGGGATCAGGTTCCAGACTATGCACAAATTATACATTATGCATATGTTACATTATACTGCACAGGACTTTGGTGTATTTTTTGTACAGTGCATTGCTGCTATTTATGTGGTACATTATCATGCATGCACTAGCTGTATATACTGTATATATTTATCAAGTGGCCCAGACCATGCAGTGGTTAGCCAAGCCTCTGTGGTGATAGGTCACACACCTAAACATGGGCCCCTACTACTGCATTCCCCCGATGGGCCCTTCATGCCAGAGGCTGATTTGCCCCTGTGGGACAGTCTCTGTGACCCTGTGGGACAGTCCAACCATGCTTCTAGTACTCTCTCCACTTTATCTCCCTCCAATCTTTGATAAATCTCCACAAAACAAGATTAATGGTACAGTATATTCAACCTATCAAATAGCAAATGCAGTAGAAAAAATATATCTATATGAAGCTTTAGCTGCTCTTGGGAGTAAGGAATAGGCAAACATTGCATTTCATTACGTATACAGTGTGGTTTCTTAAACAAATAAAAGTACCTTTCTGTTTAACGAGATTGAACATGAATATATAAAAGTAGTGCAGCCTAGGTAAATTCCTGATGTTTTGCTATTTTCTCAAGTACTTTGGTTTATTTGAAGACACCTTAATGCTAAATGAGTCTGGAAGACTGTAGAAACCTGCAATCCTTGCAATCACATAACAACATTTGCAGGTCAGTGTGGTGGGAGGGTGCTCAGCCAATAGATTTTTTCCATCAAATGTACCATCTTAAGATGCATTTGTGGTTATGAGCTTTATGTAGATGTTCTGTAAATAAGGGAAACACCAGCTTCTGTACTTGAAGGGATGTGGGAAGGATAACCTTACTGGATGGAAAAACTTACAGTAGTATGTTATTGTAACCTTTATTTAGGCAGTCCTCCATTTTCGGTATATTTTAGAATGTTATCTAACATCACAAACCAAGGATTGCTGCTCAAAATAAATTTGGTAGCGTATAAGTAGGTGAAGAGCAATAATTTACATAGAGCAGTCTATCTGCAATGTTTAACTCTATGAGGTCTACAAACATATAAATAAACAAATGCATTTCTTTTCTTTATTCCAGTAACATTTTCAGAGTTATTTTTTGTTTTATTTTATCAAGCATCACTATTTGCCATGATTAAATGACCTAGAAGAGAACTGCAGCTATGTTTGAACAACACACTACAAAGCATAATCCAATGTAATTTTACCTTATTAGTCAATTACGATTATTTAAGAAGAAAAAACACAAAAAAAACTAGAAAAATAAAAATTCTCCAAGTACACCGCAATAAACCAGTAAAAATGTCAGCATCTATATGTAAATGAAGTGCAGAAGGCTCAGTTTAAACACGTTTACAAATATTTGATAAACTACTCGCCATGTCATGGTACTGTACGTCTACTATGGGCAGGGCTGATTTAATCCGTGGGGGGCCCGGGGCACATAAGACAGGTGGGACCTCCCCCTCTTCCCCGAGCCTCCATTGTTATTCTTTGTTTATATTGTGCTACAAGGGATTGCAGTGCCTGACAAAGTAGTCCTGCGCATGCACAGCCGCTGAATGCGATCTCATCGCTTTGGCTGCTAACGTCTCTACCTGAGTGCTGTGGGTGGTAGCGATGGAGCATTGCAGGGGTGGTGCAGGGGAAAAGGGGGCGGGTCATTTTCATTTTCGGAGGGTCACACACAGCCGCTCTGATAAGAAAAATGGTGGCTGACCGCCTGCATACATAGCCTAGTTGTAGGGGGAGGTTATCCACAGTTGCTGCGACCTCAATTAAATTGCGATTGCAGCTTCTGGGCAGGCCATTTTGCATGCTGGGCGGCCTTGTACTGCATTGGGCGGGCCCCCAGTATGTGGAAGAACAGATTGCAGAATCTGCAATCCATACTGAATAACCCCCATAGTACTCAAATAAGCAGTACAATCTATTATTACTGTAGCTTTGGGTAAGATGGGAAATAAGCCATGCTGTATTGAAAAAATATTACAAGTAGTATTCAAATTTTAGAATGCAATGGTGTCAACAGTAGCACTGGCTGTTATTTGTTTTATGGTAATGTGCTTTAACTGTATTTTCTAATTTAAAAAAAGGTCATCAAAACCAAGGGGGTCATTCTGACCTGATCACACGCTGCTGTGTTTCGCAGCGAAGCGATCAGGTCACTACTGCACTGCGTATGCACCGCAATGCGGAGGCGCGTTGTACGGGTACAAAGCGGATCAATGCTGGGCAATGAATTTAACGAAGAATCCATTCGCACAACCGATCGCAACAAGATTGACAGGAAGAAGGCGTTTATGAGTGTCAACTAGAGATGAGCAAGTTCGGTTCCCCGAAAACCGAACCCCCCGCCGAACTCCACTAGCTGAGCCCGGATCTGAGTCAGGCTCAGGTTTTACCACCTGACTCGGAAACCAGAACGAGGCAAAATGTCATCATCCTGCTGTCGGATTCTCGCGGGATTGGATTCCATATAAGGAGCCACGCGTCGCCGCCATTTTCACTCCGGCATTGGAGAGTGTAGAGAGAAGACGTGTCTCCGTCCTCAGTGTCCTGCATCAGTTCAGTGGTAGTGTCTTGTGGTGCATCAGTCCAGTCACAGTGGTTGCGTCGACTGCTGCCATATGTCCAGTGCTGCTGTATAAGTCCAGTCCAGTGGTGCTGTGTTGTGCTGCATCAGTTCAGTGGTGGTGTATTGTGCTGCATCAGTCCAGTCAAAGTGGTGGTGTCCTCTGCTGCCATATGTCCAGTGCTTCTGTATAAGTCCAGTCCATTGCAGTAGTGCTGTGTTGTCCTGCATCAGTCCAGTGGTAATCTCCCTGTGCTGCCGTATAAGTCCAGTGGTACTGCCGTATAAGTCCAGTGATACTGCTGTATATGTCCGGTGATACTGCTATATATGTCCTGTGGTACTGCCGTATAAATTCACTGATACTGCCGTATATGTCCAGTAGGACTGTCATATAATTCCAGTGATACTGGCGTATAAATAAAGTCCAGTGATACTGCTGTATATGTCCAGTGGTACTGCCGTATAATTCCGGTAATACTGCCGTATTATTCCAGTGATACTACCGTATAATTCCAGGGGTACTGGCATATAATTCTAGCAAAACTAGCATTTAAATCCAGTCCAGTGATACTGCCGTATATGTCCATTGGTACTGCCGTATAATTCCAGTGGTAATGCCATATAATTTCAATGATACTGCTGTATAATTCCAGTGGTACTGGTATATAATTCCAGTGGTACAGGTGTATAAATACAGTCCACTGATACTGCCGTATATGTCCAGTGGTATTGTCATATAATTTGAGTAATATTGCCATATATGTCCAGTGGTCATGCCGTATAAAGCCAGTGGTACTGTCGTATAAATCCAATCCAGTGATACTGCCATATATGTCCAGTGGTACTGCCGTATAATTCCAGTGATACTGCCATATAATTCCATTGGTACTAGCATATTAATCCAGTGGTACTGGCGTATAAATCCAGTCTAGCGATAATGCTGTTTATGTTCAGTGATACTGCTGTATAATTCCAGTAATACTGCCGTATATGTCCAGTGGTACTGCCATATATGTCCAGTGGTACTGGCATATAAATACAGTCCAGGGATACTGCCGTATATGTCCAGTGATACTGCCATATATGTCCAGTAGTGCTGCCATATAAATCCAGCGATACTGCAGTATATGTCCAGTGATACTGTCGTATATGTCCACTGGTATAGTCATATAAATCCAGGCGTATTGGTGTAGAAATCCAGTCCAGTGGTACTGCCATATATGTCCAGGGGTACTGCCGTATAAATCCAGTGATACTGCCATATATGTGCAGTGATACTGCCATATAAATCCATTGATACTGCCAAAAATGTCCAGTGGTACTGCCGTATAAATCCACTGATACTGCCGTATATGTCCAGTGGGACTGTCATATAATTCCAGTGGTATTGGCGTATAAATAAAGTCCAGTGATACTGCTGTATATGTCCAGTGGTACTGCCGTATAATTCCGGTAATACTGCCGTATAATTCCAGTGATACCACCGTATAATTCCAGTGGTACTGGCATATAATTCCAGCAAAACTAGCGTTTAAATCCAGTCCAGTGATACTGCCGTATATGTCCATTGGTACTGCCGTATAATTGCAGTGGTAATGCCATATAATTTCAATGATACTGCCGTATAATTCCAGTGGTACTGGTATATAATTCCAGCGGTACAATTCCAGTATTACTGCCGTATATGTCCAGAGGTACTGCCATATATGTCCAGTGGTACTGGCATATAAATACAGTCCAGTGATACTGCTGTATATGTCCAGTGATACTGCCATATATGTCCAGTGGTACTGCCATATAAATCCAGCGATACTGCAGTATATTTCCAGTGATACTGTCATATATGTCCACTGGTACAGTCACATAAATCCAGTGGTACTGGTGTATAAATCCAGTCCAGTGATACTGCCGTATATGTCCAGTGGTACTGCCATATAAATCCATTGATACTGCCAAAAATGTCCAGTGGTACTGCTGTATAAATCCAGTGTTAATGGCATATAAATCCAGTCCAGTGATTCTGCCATATATGTCCAGAGGTACTGCCGTATAATTCAAGTGGTACTTGCGTATAAGTGCAGTGATACTGCCATATAAATCCAGCCCAGTGGTACTACTGTATAAGTCCAGTGGTAATGCCGTATAATTCCAGTGATACTGCAGTATAATTCCAGTGGTACTGGCGTATAAGTCCAGTGATACTGCCATATAAATCCAGTCCAGTGATACTGTTGTATAAGTCTAGTGGTACTGCCGTATAATTCCAGTGATACTGCTGTGTAATTCCAGTGGTACTGGTGTATAAGTCCAGTGATACTGCAGTATAAATCCAGTCCAGTGGTACTTCCGTATAAATCAAGAGGTACTGCCATATAAATTTTGTGATCCTACTGTATAATTCCAGTGGTACTGAAGTATACGTCCAGTGATACTGCCATACAAATCCAGTCCAGTGGTACGGCTGTATAAGTCCAGTGATACTGCCATATAATTCCAGTGATACTGCCATATAATTCCAGTGAAACTGGCGTATAAATCCAGTGATACTGCCATATAAATTCAATCCAGTGGTGCTGCTGTATAAGTGCAGGGGTACAGCTTTATAATTCCAGTGATGATGCCATATAATTCCAGTGGTAAGGTGCATAAGTCCAGTGATACTGCCGTATAAATCCAGTCCAGTGGTACTGCTGTATAAGTCCGGTGGTAATGCCGTGTAATTACAGTGATACTGCCAAATAATTCCAGAGATACTGCCACATAATTACAGTGGTACTGGCGTATAAATCCAGTGATACTGCCATGTAAATCCTGTCCAATGATACTGCTGTATATGTCCAGTGGTACTCCCGTATAATTCCAGTGGTACTGCCATATACTTACAGTGGTACTGGCGTATTATTCCAGTGATACTGCCATATAAATCCAGTCCAGTGGTACTGCCGTATAAGTACAGTGGTACTGCCATATAAATCCAGTCCAGTGGTACTGCCGTATAAATCAAGTAATACTGCCATATAATTCCAGTGATCCTGCCGTATATGTCCAGTGGTACTGCCATATAAATCCAGTGGTACTGCCGTATAATTCCAGTGATACTGCCGTATAATTCCAGTGGTACTGGTGTATAAGTCCAGTGATACTTCCATATAAATCCTGTCCAGTGGTACTGCCGAATAAGTCCAGTGGTACTGCAGTGTAATTCCAGTGATACTGCCGTATAATTCCAGTGATACTGCCATATAATTACAGTTGTACTGGCGTTTAAGTCCAGTGATACTGCCGTGTAAATCCAGTCCAGTGGTACTGCCATATAATTCCAGTGATTCTGCCGTATATGTACAGTGGTACTGCCATATATGTCCAGTGGTACTGCCATATAAATCCAGTCCAGTGATACTGTCGTATAAATCCAGTAGTAATGCCATATAATTCCAGTGGTATTGCCGTATTATTTCAGTGGTACTGGTGTATACATCCAGTGATACTGCCGTATAAATCCAGTCCAGTGGAACTGCCGTATAAGTCCAGTTGTACTGCCGTATAATTCAAATGATACTGCCATATAATTCCAGTGATTCTGCCATATAATTCCAGTGGTACTGGTGTATAACTTCAGTGATACTGCCGTATAAATCCAGTCCAGTGGTACTGCCGTATAATTCCAGTGGTACTGCCATAAAATTCCAGTGATTCTGCTGTATAATTCCAGTGGTACTTGTATATAAATTCAGTGATACTGCCTTATAAATCTAGTCCAGTGGTACTGCTGTATATGTCCAGTGGTACTGCGATATAATTCCAGTGATACTGTTGTATAATTCCAGTGGTTTTGCCGTATAAATCCATTCCAGTGGTGCTGCCATATAAGTTCAGTGGTGCTGTCCTGTGCTTTATATTATTTACTCCAAATAAAGGGTTTACTAATATTTAATCCAAATAATTTTCACAGGGTTTGCCCTGTGTGGTGTAGAGGTACGCTCTCCTGTACCACATATTTTTATATAACTAAACAAAAATGTGGAGGATAAAATAGGGAAGGCTCAAGAACAACTTTTCTCCTAGTGCTGAAGCTGCTGCCACTAGTCATGACATAGATGACGAAATGTTTTCTGCATATGCCGATGCCCAATGTGATAGTAGAGGGCATGTAAAATCCAAAAAGCCAAAGTTCAGTAAAAAGACCCCAAAAAATAAACTGAAATGGTCTGAAGAGAAACGTAAACTTGCCAATATGCCATTTACGACACAGAGTGGCAAGGAACAGCTAAGGACTTGGCCTATGTTCATGACTAGTAGTTCAGCTTCACATGACAATGAAGCCCTCATACTTCCACTAGAAAAATTAAAAGAGTTAAGCTGGCAAAAACACAGCAAAGGACTGTGCATTCTAAGATGGTATCACAAATCCCCAAGGAGAGTCCAAGTGTGTCAGCAGTTGCAATGCTTGACCTTCCTAACACTGGACGGGAAGAGGTGGCTCCTTCCACCATTTGCACACCCTCTGCAAGTGTTGGAAGTAGCACCCACAGTCCAGATTCTGATATTTAAATTGAAGATGTCAATGTTGAAGTACACCAGGATGAGGATATGGTTGTTTCTGGCGCTGAGGAGGAAGTTGATGATGAGGAGTCTGATGGTGATGTGGTTTGTTTGAATCAGGCACAGGGGGAGACACCTGTTGTCTGTGGGATTAATAAACCCATTGTGATGCCTGGGCAAAATACCAAAAAAGCCCCCTCTTCGGTGTGAAATTATTTCTCCACAAATCCGGACAAAAGGTGTCAAGCTGTGTGTTGCCTCTGTCAATCCATAATAAGTAAGGGTAAGGACGTTAACCACCTAGGAACATCCTCCCTTATACGTCACCGGATGAGCATTCATCAGAAGTCAGTGTCAAGTTGTGAAACTTTGGTAAGAGCGTAAGCAGTCCACTGACACTTATATTCCTTCTTCCTCTTGCACCCATACTCCTGCAAGCCACACCGCCAACTCCCTCAACGTCAACTTCCTCCTCAGTCAGGAACATCCGTAGTCCTGGAGGCCATTTCACTGGCAAGACTGAGGAGTCCTCTCCTAACCACCTTGAGTGGTATGCCTACTGCTGCTGTTGCTGCCGCTGCTGTTGTTGCTGCTGGAAGTCGATCGTCATCCCAAAGGAGAAGTCAGATGACCAATTGTTCAACTTCTAGTAAGCAACTGACTGTCCAACAGTCCTTTGTGAGGAAGATGAAATATGACAGCAGTCATCCTGTTGCAAAGTGGATAACTGAGCTATTGACAGCTATGTTGGTGTTAGACATGCATCTGGTATCCGCCATTAGTTCAGTGGGACTTAGAGAATTGATGGAGGTATTTCCCCCCCCCCCCCCCGGTACCAAATCCCATCTAGGTTCCACTTCACTAGGCAGGCGATACTGAGAATGTACAGAGACGTAAGAAAAAGTGTCCTCAGTGTCCTAAAAAATGCAGTTGTACCAACTGTCCACTTAACCACGGAGATGTGGACAAGTGGAACAGGGCAGACTAAGGGCTATATTACTGTGACAGCCCACTGGGTAGATGTATTGCCTCCCGCAGCAACAACAACAGCAGCAGCACCAGTAGCAGCATCTCGCAAACGTCAACTCGTTCCTAGGCAGGCTACGCTATGTATTACCGCTTTGCATAAGAGGCACACCACTGACTACCTCTTACGGAACCTGAGGGACATCATCGCACAATGGCTTACCCCAACTGTACTCTCCTGGATTTGTGATATTGGACAACGCCACCAATATTGTGCATGCATTACATCTGCGCAAATTCCAGCACGTCCCATGTTTTGCACATACAATTAATTTGGTGGTGAAGAATTTTTTTTTAAATGACAGGGGCGTGCAGGAGATGCTGTCGGTGGCCCAAAAAATTGCGGGCCACTTTTGACATTCAGCCACCGCATGCCGAAGACTGGAGCGTCATCAAACACTCCTGAACCTGCCCTGCCCTCACCTGAAGCAAGAGGTGGTAACGAGGTGGAATTCAACCCTCTATATGCTTCAGAGCATGGAGGAACAGCAAAAGGCCATTCAAGCCTATACATCCACCTACGATATAGGCAAAGGAATGAGAATGCACCTGACTCAAGTGCAGTGGATAATGATTTCCGTCTTGTGCAAGGTTCTCTAACCCTTCGTACTTGCCACACGTGAAGTTAGTTCAGACAATGCCAGCTTCAGTCGGGCCAGTCCCCTCATCAGGCTTTTGCAGAAGCAGCTGCAGAAATTGAAGGAGGAGCTAAGACGGAGTGATTCCGCTAAGTTTGTGGGACTTGCAGATGGAGCCCTTCATTCGCTTTGCCAGAATTCAAGGGTGGTCAATCTGTTGAAATCAGAGCACTACATTTTGGCCACCGTTCTCGATCCTATGTTTAAAGCCTACATTGTATCTTTCTTTCCAGCAGACACAAGTCTGCAGAGGTGCAAAGACCTGCTGGTGAGTAAATTGTCAACTCAAGTGGAACGTGACCTGTCAACAGCTCCTCCTTCATTTTCTCCCGCAACTGGGTCTGCGAGGAAAAGGCTAAGATTTCCTAGCCCACCCGCTGGCGGTGATGCAGGGCAGTCAGGAGCGAGTGCTGACATCTGGTCCAGACTGAAGGACCTGCCAACGATTACTGACATGTCTACTGTCACTGCATATGATTCTGTCACCATTTAAAGAATTGTGGAGGATTATATGAGTGACAGCATCCAAGTAGGCATGTCAGACAGTCCGTATGTATACTGGCATGAAAAAGAGGCAATTTGGAGGCCCTTGCACAAACTGACTTTATTTTACCTAAATTGCCCCCCCCCCCACCCTCCAGTGTGTACTCTGAAAGAGTGTTTAGTGTAGCCAGTAACCTTGTCAGCGATCGGTGAAGGAGGTTACTTCCACAAAATGTGGAGAAGATGATTTTCAACAAAATTAATTATAGATTCCTCTGTGAAGACCTTTACCAGCAATTTCCTCCAGAAAGTACACAGGGACCTGTGATGTTGTATTCCAGTGGGGACAAATTAATACTCTGTGAGAAGGAGGATGTACACAGTGAAAGGGGTGAGGAATCGGAGTATGAGGTTGACATCTTGCCTACGTAGAGCCAGTTTGTGCAAGGAGAGATTGATTGCTTCTTTTTTGGTGGGGGCCCAAACAAACCAGTCATTTCAGCCACAGTCGTGTGGCAGACCCTGTTGCTGAAATGATTGGTTTGTTAAAGCGTGCATGTCCTGTTTATACAACATATGGGTGGGTGGGAGGGCCCAAGGACAATTCCATCTTGCACCTCTTTTTCTTGTTTGCATCATGTGCTGTTTGGGTACTAGTTTTTTAAAGTGCCATCCTGTCTGACACTGCCATACAGCTCCAGCGGTACTGCCGTATAAGTCCAGGGGTACTGCCATATAAGTCCAGGGGTACTGCCATATAAGTCCAGTCCAGTGGTGCTGTCTTGTGCTGCATCAGTCCAGTGGTGGTGTCTTGTGCTGCCATAAGTCCAGTGGTGGTTTCCTGTGCTGTATATTATTTACTCCAAATAAAAGGTTTATATACATTACTTACATTATTATCCAAATAATTTTTACAGGGTTTGCCCTGTGTGGTGTAGGGGTACGCTCGCCTGTGCTGCATATTATTATAATAGCTCCAAATAAAAGGGTTATTATTATCCAAATTAACTTTACAGGCTTTGCTGTGTGTGTGTGTTTTAGGGGTATGCTCTCCTGTGCCACCAATATTGTGCATGTGTTACATCTGGGCAAATTCCAGCACGTCCCATGTTGTTTGTGCCGCACACTTGTGTCGCTTAGCTTAGTCATACAGCTACCTCATTGCACCTCTTTTTCTTCTTTGCATAATGTGCTGTTTGGGGCCTAGTTTTTTTAAGTGCCATCCTGTCTGCAACTGCAGTGCCACTCCTAGGTAGTTAAGAAAAACAAGAGATATTCATCTGCACACTTATTGATTTGTGGTAGTAACTTCGTAAGAAAATAAATAGATCTATTAAGACCCCAATATTCGTGTGTCTTGAATTAGACTTTAAACCTCTCTGGGGGTGCGACCCTGTTACAACCAAAATATATCAACACGGGAAGAGAACTGGAAAAGCGGTTGTTGAGTTGGGTGCACAAATCGTATTTTTTTAGTTAATTGTAATGCTAAAACATAACTTTTATTGCTTATATTAATATTCAGAAGGTCCTATCAGTGGGACACATACAGCAAAATATAGAAGTTAAAAACATAACAATAACAAACATATAAGTGATAAAGATTGAAAAAAAGGTGTGAGAAAGATTCTTAAAAAGTGGGACCACCACAATAACTCCTGCAACTGTGTATTAACTTTATTTATGTGTAGAATTCGAGCCCAGCGGGGTCTTGGATACGCGATCCTGGTGCACACTTAGATATGTAGAGAATTTTAAATATAATACAATATCACAGGTGATCACAGATAGTCAGGTGTTACGCTTGGGTTGTGTCACGTACTGCTAAGTATATAAATATACATAAGTATGTCAAAATAAACTGTTCCAAGTACTTCGGACGTCTACCAAGAAATAATAGTAAATGAATAAATGGATGAAATATGAAATGCCTCGATTAGGACCTATACCATACAGGTAAATTTATGGGGGTGTAGAACACTTATATAAAGACACCCTTAACTATGTATGAGTAAAAGTAAATGGAGACAAAGATGGTATACCCATGGATGACCTATGTTGAAATATACTGCGTTAAGTATGAAAGGGAGAATGGATAGAATAATTACTATCTCTATGGGTATAGTCCGTCACCTCTTGAATAAAGTCCAAGGTGATCAGAAAGGATCCCCGTATATTTAACGGAATTGCGGGGATGAAGGGATAGATACCACGATCAATACTATTTGTGAATGGAGACAAGGAGTATTTCTACTTGTCCTATTGTTAATACACGATCAACACTGTTTATAGGTTGACTGGAAATTGTTACAAATTGCCCTCGAGTAATGTTACACACAGGCAACAATTGTTGCAGTAGTAATTCATAAGATAAATTATTGAATTTGTAATGTAACACTTTACAGGTGTGTGGTACGGGTGTCTTACAAAATAAGTACCAACATTCTGTATGAACAAATAGCTGGCTCATACCCTTACACGCCAAATAAACATGTCCCTGTTTGAGGACTGATTGCTTTTAATATAAAGGGTGTAGCTTATAGAGGGTGTATCGAGGTATCTATTTAAAGTGTTTTAAATGATGATGAGTCAGAGGTATTAAGACAGTGATTGAATACGCCTAAGGGGCATACTGTCTGTATGGTAAAATAATGAATCCTCCTGATAGGGATTTAAATCCCTGCACGGTGATTCCCACTTCAAATAGCTACAGGTGACCCCTGCTATGTTAATAACTTTGACACGGAACCTAATATGAGTTCCTAATTCTTATAGTTTATTTCAAAGTGGTACTAGTGCTGATTGACACAGAGTAAATACATTCATATAAAGTACCATATACAGCAGTGTGATTAGCTGCTGAGGGATGCCGTCCGAATAATACATTTCTTTGATACAGGTATAGACGGAGATGCTTCCCCGCGTTACTAACTAACTAAGACCCTTGCTAAGTTACTGGGCTCATGTAGTCAGCCTGCTTGGTCGAATCCTGACTAATGTAATTATGGAAAAGTCTGTGCTGATGCCAATGAGTACGATAATGATACATATCTAAGTGTGCACCAGGATCGCGTATCCAAGACCCCGCTGGGCTCGAATTCTACACAAAAATAAAGTTAATACACAGTTGCAGGAGTTATTGTGGTGGTCCCACTTTCTAAGAATCTTTCTCACACCTTTTTTTCAATCTTTATCACTTATATATTTGTTATTGTTATGTTTTTAACCTCTATATTTTGCTGTATGTGTCCCACTGACCTTCTGAATATTAAAATAAGCAATAAAAGTTATGTTTTAGCATTACAATTAACAAAAAAAATATGATTTATGCACCCAACTCAACAACCGCTTTTCCAGTTCTCTTCCCGTGTTCACTCCTAGGTAGGCCAGGTGTTTGTGCCGCACACTTGTGTCGCTTAGCTTAGTCATATAGCTACCTCATTGCACCTCTTTTTTTCTTTGCATGATGTGCTATTTGGGGCCTAGTTTTTTTAAGTGCCATCCTGTCTTCCATTGCAGTGCCACTCCTAGATGGGCCAGGTGTTTGTGCCGCACACTTGTCTCGCTTAGCTTGGCCATCCAGCTACCTGATTGCACCTCTTTTTCTTCTTTTGATCATGTGCTGTTTGGGGCCTAGTTTTTAAATCTGCCATCCTGTCTGCCACTGCAGTGCCACTCCTAGATGGGCAGGTGTTTGTGCCGCACACTTGTGTCACTTAGCTAGTCATCCAGCCACCTCGGTGCAAACTTTTGGCCTAAAAGAATATTGTGAGGTGTTCAGAATAGACTGGAAATGAGTGGAAATGAATGTTATTGGGGTTAATAATACCGTAGGATCAAAATTACTCCCAAATTCTGTGATTTTAGCTGTTTTTATGTTTTTTTTATTCAAAAATCATCCAGATCCAAAACCAAAACCAGTACATAAAAAGGTGGTTTTGGCAAAACCAATCCAGATCCAAAACATGAGCATGGAACCAGAACCAAAACCAAAACACAAAACACGAAATTGCCCCCCACACATCTCTAGTGTCAGCTAACCATTTTCAGGGAGTGGTTGGAAAAATGCAGGTGTGTCCAAGCGTTTGCAGGGCGGGTGTCTGACGTCAATTACGGGACCGGACAGGCTGAAATGATCACAGTGGCTGAGTAAGTTCAGACCTACTCAGAGACTTCACAAACTATTTTTGTACTGCTCGGCTGTACAGGCGTTCACACACTTGCAAAGCTAAATTACACTTCCCAGTGGATGGCGACTATGCGTTTGCATGGCTGCAAAAAGTAGCTAGCGAGCGATCAACTCGGAATGATCACCCAAGTCTGACTGGCCCTGCATTTTTAAATGGTTTGCTGTATCTTGAAAAGAAAAGAAAAGCTGGCGATTGACAGTTCTACTTTACTCTAATAGCTTTTCCCCAAATTCTGTTCACCTGTAAGTGGGAGAGCAGAAAATAATATAATAACATCACAGTTATTCATTTATTAATATAAACCAGCAACCAAAAGCTGCTTCAGATGAGCCCAAATCATGTCAATAGCAATAAGAAAAAAGTCATGTAAAATCATACAGAGGCCAATGGGGAATGCAGTTATAATGCCGGCTGTCAGGATCCCTGTATTCAGGAGACGGCCGGATGACCGTCACGCGCCATAACTCCCACTCAGTTGGTGGTGTGCCTGAAACATGGCAAGCGCAGAGAGCCTGCGAAGGGACTTACTGCCTCGTTGCCGGTATTCCGGTAGACAGGATGCTGCTGTTGGTATACTGACAGCAGGCATCCTGTCTGCTGGTATATCATTCCGGATCTGTCAATGTTAATATTTATAGTGTGATGAGTATAGCCCTAAGATGGAAAGTGAAAGACAAAATTAAAATAAAAAATAAAATAAAAAGTAAAATATATACAGTATGTATGTGTGTATTCAATGAAAGTGGAGTAAGGTGAACAAAAGTAAATAAAATCAGGTGCTGATATTTCATAGCTTAAATAAGCATACAGTATCTATGGCCTTTACAAAATTGTTTAAATGGATAAAAACTATGACCTTTACAAAATTGTTTAAATGGATAAAAACCACTATGCAGCTCCCATATAACACTCTGGAGTATCAATAAAATAAAGATAATATAGAATCGCTATTGACAATAAACAGTTGTACATATTCAAGTATTACTTAAGTATTACTCACTAAATCAACTGTTTTATATTTTATTCTGTGCTATTGATAAATTTACATTTGTTGATATATATATATATGTATATATTTATCTTTTAATAATAACAATAATTCAATATTATTGCGCATTTCCTAGGTATTTTATTGTCAATACCGATTCTATACTGTGCAGAAGCAGCATACCAACGTGCAGTCAAAGCTACACATGCACATAGCTAGAGACCAGGGTGTCCAGCAGTAAATAACCATGAGATCCCTAAGCTGCTACCTCCACCTACTCTGAGCCACCAGCGCCTCCTGGGGCCCAGGCATATAATTCACACTCCCCCTCCTCCTCATGTCTATAATGCACGCTTCTAGGGACAGTACATGGGCTCTGGAATTAGGGCTTTGAGGATAGTTGTCAATAGTGTCTGCAATATTTACTCTGACTCACCTAAGATTTTGACTGCAATCTGCTTGTTAGGTAAGAGGAGGTGACAGGTTGTTGCACACTAGGTCCACTTCTTGGTGCAATAAGAAACAGTTGATGTGGTTAATGAAGAATATTAGCCAAGATTAGGATTGGGCGCAAGGAGGGTTGCTGTTCTAATTTAGCTGCTGCTATAAAAACAGGATCAGTCAGTCCTGTATAAAAGCCAAAAACAACACACAATGTCACAAAATAGCAGCACTTAATGTCAAAAACAGTGAGAATACGATGAACATCAAATATAGTGAAATTGTAGCACATAAAGATGGATGGAGGTAGAAAGGAAGTATCAAAGAGATTAAAAGCAGTTAGAAGAAGTACATCCACTAGCACAGTCTTTAATCTGTATTCTAAAAAATTAACTGAAAATTAACTATGGGTACTTAATAAAGATTTAAAGTTTCCCCCTCTGCACCACGCAATATATTCAATCATTTTGTGGAACTCAACCGTATTGTTAGAACCCTATGTAGAAAAAAGTATTTTGCAAGGCAAACTCTCCAAAAAAATTAGGATGAATCCCATCCTATAGTTTTGGATACAGAAGATAATGTGGCCCTTGAAGCCCTGACAAATCTTTTGGAAGAGATCAACTCACCTTCAAAAACTGTCATGGTATATGATATTAAACAAGAGAGGAATAAATTCAAAAATAGGTCAGAGTTCTACCCAATCAAATCCAAAGGTTCAAGTGTTGATAGCTTTTACAAAACAACACTAGAAGACTTTAAAAGCCTTTTTACTAACTCTTCTAAATTGTAAAAAAAAAAACAGTAATTTGAATAAATGGAAAAACAGGCAGTCCAAAAACTAATTAAGGATAGTTCAATAATCATCAAACAGGCAGATAAGGGGGAGGTCTGGTAATGCAGGACAAGACCGATTATATCAAAGAAGCTCTAAGACAAATGAGCGATGTGGGATTCTATAAAGTATTACCAAAGGACCCCCCCCCAGGACTTTCTGATTGAACTTCAGGATCTCCTCACTAGGGCTTCTCATGATGCCATTACCTCCAAGGAAGAATATAATTTTCTTTTGTGTTTACACCCCATAGTTCCCATTTACTACCATCTCCCCAAGATACACAAATCCCTCACTGCACCTCCTAGTCGTCCTATTTTTTCGGGTATTTATTCCCTTCTTGTCCAATCTTTCTTTTTATGTAGATTCTTTTTTTACAACCACAAGTTTCGACATTAAGGTCACACATCAAAGATACGACACATTTTCTTAATTTAATCAAAGACATCAAGTGGAGGGAGACATATGCGTTCCTTACACTTGATGTCCAAAGTTTATACACGAACATTCCCCATGATTTAGGGGTGTGCACCACAGCTAATAGATTATATGCAGATGTTGACCTTGCTATGAAACACCAAACCTTTTTATTGGAAACCATTTCATTCATATTACAACACAATTATTTTTTATTTTTGGACACTATTTACTTACAGGTGATGGTACCAGGTTCGCGCCAAGTTACGCAAACTTCTACATGGGTGAAGTTGAAAACCAGCTCGTGGGGGAGAGTGGCTTTGGCGCAAGCCTGGTTAGTTATGGCCATTACATAGATGACCTTTTCATAATTTGGGATGGGGACAGCACTATAGCTCAAATTTATTTTGATCACCTAAATTCCAATAGTTATAACCTCACTTTTACTCACACTTACCACTCCGAGCACATTTCTTTTCTTGATATCTCCTTGGAGATAAAGCAATCCAGAATATGAACCACCAATTATTCCAAGGAGGTTGGTACTGATGTTTATTTACATTTTAAAAGTGCCCACCATATGCCTTTGAAGAAAAGCATCCCAAAAAGCCAATTTCTTACGCAACAGAAGGAACTGTTCTGATCTTAGTTCCTTCGAAACTCAAGCAAATAAGATGTTTAATTCTTTCATCATGAGCGGATATCCCGAACCATGCCTCATAACTGCATTGGAAGAAGTTAGAAAGCTAGAAAGAAATCAGTTATTGGGCTCTAGTAAGAGAGAAAATAAAGCTAAGTTTAATTGAGTGGAAGAAGTGGCTTTTGTTTCAACCTTTAATAATTGCCACTTCGAGATCAAAAACATTGCCTCTAAGAACTATATCATTCTTAGACAAGACATACACCTTTCCCCTTTTCTACCACAAGACCCACGATTTATTTTCAGAAAGAATTTATCTCTGAAAAATCTCCTAGCACCTAGTCATCTGAAACCAAATACAGATTCTAATATTATTGCCGCAAAGAATTGCAGCTGGTTGAAAAAAACCAAAGGGCTGCTATAAATTAGAGATGTGCACTTGAAATTTTTCGGGTTTTGGTTTTGGGTTCGGTTCCGCGGCCGTGTTTTGGGTTCGACCGCGTTTTGGCAAAACCTCACCGAATTTTTTTTGTCGGATTCGGGTGTGTTTTGGATTCGGGTGTTTTTTTCAAAAAACACTAAAAAACAGCTTAAATCATAGAATTTGGGGGTCATTTTGATCCCAAAGTATTATTAACCTCAAAAACCATAATTTCCACTCATTTTCAGTCTATTCTGAATACCTCACACCTCACAATATTATTTTTAGTCCTAAAATTTGCACTGAGGTCGCTGGATGACTAAGCTAAGCGACCCTAGTGGCCGACACAAACACCTGGCCCATCTTGGAGTGGCACTGCAGTGTCACGCAGGATGGCCCTTCCAAAAAACACTCCCCAAACAGCACATGACGCAAAGAAAAAAAGAGGCGCAATGAGGTAGCTGTGTGAGTAAGATAAGCGACCCTAGTGGCCGACACAAACACCTGGCCCATCTAGGAGTGGCACTGCAGTGTCACGCAGGATGGCCCTTCCAAAAAACACTCCCCAAACAGCACATGACGCAAAGAAAAAAAGAGGCGCAATGAGGTAGCTGTGTGAGTAAGATAAGCGACCCTAGTGGCCGACACAAACACCTGGCCCATCTAGGAGTGGCACTGCAGTGTCACGCAGGATGGCCCTTCCAAAAAACACTCCCCAAACAGCACATGATGCAAAGAAAAAAAGAGGCGCAATGAGGTAGCTGTGTGAGTAAGATAAGCGACCCTAGTGGCCGACACAAACACCTGGCCCATCTAGGAGTGGCACTGCAGTGTCACGCCGGATGGCCCTTCCAAAAAACACTCCCCAAACAGCACATGACGCAAAGAAAAAAAGAGGCGCAATGAGGTAGCTGTGTGAGTAAGATAAGCGACCCTAGTGGCCGACACAAACACCTGGCCCATCTAGGAGTGGCACTGCAGTGTCACGCAGGATGGCCCTTCCAAAAAACACTCCCCAAACAGCACATGACGCAAAGAAAAAAAGAGGCGCAATGAGGTAGCTGTGTGAGTAAGATAAGCGACCCTAGTGGCCGACACAAACACCTGGCCCATCTAGGAGTGGCACTGCAGTGTCACGCAGGATGGCCCTTCCAAAAAACACTCCCCAAACAGCACATGACGCAAAGAAAAAAAGAGGCGCAATGAGGTAGCTGTGTGAGTAAGATAAGCGACCCTAGTGGCCGACACAAACACCTGGCCCATCTAGGAGTGGCACTGCAGTGTCACGCAGGATGGCCCTTCCAAAAAACACTCCCCAAACAGCACATGACGCAAAGAAAAAAAGAGGCGCAATGAGGTAGCTGTGTGAGTAAGATAAGCGACCCTAGTGGCCGACACAAACACCTGGCCCATCTAGGAGTGGCACTGCAGTGTCACGCAGGATGGCCCTTCCAAAAAACACTCCCCAAACAGCACATGACGCAAAGAAAAAAAGAGGCGCAATGAGGTAGCTGTGTGAGTAAGATAAGCGACCCTAGTGGCCGACACAAACACCTGGCCCATCTAGGAGTGGCACTGCAGTGTCACGCAGGATGGCCCTTCCAAAAAACACTCCCCAAACAGCACATGACGCAAAGAAAAAAAGAGGCGCAATGAGGTAGCTGTGTGAGTAAGCTAAGCGACCCTAGTGGCCGACACAAACACCTGGCCCATCTAGGAGTGGCACTGCAGTGTCACGCAGGATGGCCCTTCCAAAAAACACTCCCCAAACAGCACATGACGCAAAGAAAAAAAGAGGCGCAATGAGGTAGCTGTGTGAGTAAGATAAGCGACCCTAGTGGCCGACACAAACACCTGGCCCATCTAGGAGTGGCACTGCAGTGTCACGCAGGATGGCCCTTCCAAAAAACACTCCCCAAACAGCACATGACGCAAATAAAAATGAAAGAAAAAAGAGGTGCTATATGGAATTGTCCTTGGGCCCTCCCACCCACCCTTATGTTGTATAAACAGGACATGCACACTTTAACCAACCGATCATTTCAGTGACAGGGTCTGCCACACGACTGTGACTGAAATGACGGGTTGGTTTGGACCCCCACCGAAAAAGAAGCAATTAATCTCTCCTTGCACAAACTGGCTCTACAGAGGCAAGATGTCCACCTCATCATCATCCTCCGATATATCACCGTGTACATCCCGCTCCTCACAGATTATCAATTCGTCCCCACTGGAATCCACCATCTCAGCTCCCTGTGTACTTTGTGGAGGCAATTGCTGCTGGTCAATGTCTCCACGGAGGAATTGATTATAATTCATTTTAATGAACATCATCTTCTCCACATTTTCTGGAAGTAACCTCGTACGCCGATTGCTAACAAGGTGAGCGGCGGCACTAAACACTCTTTCGGAGTACACACTTGTGGGAGGGCAACTTAGGTAGAATAAAGCCAGTTTGTGCAAGGGCCTCCAAATTGCCTCTTTTTCCTGCCAGTATAAGTACGGACTGTCTGACGTGCCTACTTGGATGCGGTCACTCATATAATCCTCCACCATTCTTTCAATGGGGAGAGAATCATATGCAGTGACAGTAGACGACATGTCCGTAATCGTTGTCAGGTCCTTCAGTCCGGACCAGATGTCAGCATCAGCAGTCACTCCAGACAGCCCTGCATCACCGCCAGCGGGTGGGCTCGGAAATCTGAGCCTTTTCCTCGCACCCCCAGTTGCGGGAGAATGTGAAGGAGGAGATGTTGACAGGTCGCGTTCCGCTTGACTTGACAATTTTCTCACCAGCAGGTCTTTGAACCCCAGCAGACTTGTGTCTGCCGGAAAGAGAGATCCAAGGTAGGTTTTAAATCTAGGATCGAGCACGGTGGCCAAAATGTAGTGCTCTGATTTCAACAGATTGACCACCCGTGAATCCTTGTTAAGCGAATTAAGGGCTCCATCCACAAGTCCCACATGCCTAGCGGAATCGCTCCCTTTTAGCTCCTCCTTCAATGCCTCCAGCTTCTTCTGCAAAAGCCTGATGAGGGGAATGACCTGACTCAGGCTGGCAGTGTCTGAACTGACTTCACGTGTGGCAAGTTCAAAAGGTTGCAGAACCTTGCACAACGTTGAAATCATTCTCCACTGCGCTTGAGACAGGTACATTCCACCTCCTATATCGTGCTCAATTGTATAGGCTTGAATGGCCTTTTGCTGCTCCTCCAACCTCTGAAGCGTATATAGGGTTGAATTCCACCTCGTTACCACTTCTTGCTTCAGATGATGGCAGGGCAGGTTCAGGCGTTTTTGGTGGTGCTCCAGTCTTCTGTACGTGGTGCCTGTACGCCGAAAGTGTCCCGCAATTCTTCTGGCCACCGACAGCATCTCTTGCACGCCCCTGTCGTTTTTTTAAAAATTCTGCACCACCAAATTCAAGGTATGTGCAAAACATGGGACGTGCTGGAATTTGCCCATATTTAATGCACACACAATATTGCTGGCGTTGTCCGATGCCACAAATCCACAGGAGAGTCCAATTGGGGTAAGCCATTCCGCGATGATCTTCCTCAGTTGCCGTAAGAGGTTTTCAGCTGTGTGCGTATTCTGGAAACCGGTGATACAAAGCGTAGCCTGCCTAGGAAAGAGTTGGCGTTTGCGAGATGCTGCTACTGGTGCCGCCGCTGCTGTTCTTGCGGCGGGAGTCCATACATCTACCCAGTGGGCTGTCACAGTCATATATCCCTGACCCTGCCCTGCTCCACTTGTCCACATGTCCGTGGTTACGTGGACATTGGGTACAACTGCATTTTTTAGGACACTGGTGAGTCTTTTTCTGACGTCCGTGTACATTCTCGGTATCGCCTGCCTAGAGAAGTGGAACCTAGATGGTATTTGGTAACGGGGGCACACTACCTCAAGAAATTGTCTAGTTCCCTGTGAACTAACGGCGGATACCGGACGCACGTCTAACACCAACATAGTTGTCAAGGCCTCAGTTATCCGCTTTGCAACAGGATGACTGCTGTGATATTTCATCTTCCTCGCAAAGGACTGTTGGACAGTCAATTGCTTGGTGGAAGTAGTAAAAGTGGGCTTACGACTTCCCCTCTGGGATGACCATCGACTCCCAGCAGCAACAACAGCAGCGCCAGCAGCAGTAGGCGTTACACGCAAGGATGCATCGGAGGAATCCCAGGCAGGAGAGGACTCGTCAGAATTGCCAGTGACATGGCCTGCAGGACTATTGGCATTCCTGGGGAAGGAGGAAATTGACACTGAGGGAGTTGGTGGGGTGGTTTGCGTGAACTTGGTTACAAGAGGAAGGGATTTACTGGTCAGTGGACTGCTTCCGCTGTCGCCCAAAGTTTTTGAACTTGTCACTGACTTATTATGAATGCGCTGCAGGTGACGTATAAGGGAGGATGTTCCGAGGTGGTTAACGTCCTTACCCCTACTTATTACAGCTTGACAAAGGCAACACATGGCTTGACAAATGTTGTCCGCATTTCTGGTGAAATACTTCCACACCGAAGAGCTGATTTTTTTGGTATTTTCACCAGGCATGTCAACGGCTCTATTCCTCCCACGGACAACAGGTGTCTCCCCGGGTGCCTGACTTAAACAAACCACCTCACCATCAGAATCCTCCTTGTCAATTTCCTCCCCAGCGCCAGCAACACCCATATCCTCCTCATCCTGGTGTACTTCAACACTGACATCTTCAATCTGACTATCAGGAACTGGACTGCGGGTGCTCCTTCCAGCACTTGCAGGGGGCGTGCAAATGGTGGAAGGTGCATGCTCTTCACGTCCAGTGTTGGGAAGGTCAGGCATCGCAACCGACACAATTGGACTCTCCTTGTGGATTTGGGATTTCGAAGAACGCACAGTTCTTTGCGGTGCTTTTGCCAGCTTGAGTCTTTTCATTTTTCTAGCGAGAGGCTGAGTGCTTCCATCCTCATGTGAAGCTGAACCACTAGCCATGAACATAGGCCAGGGCCTCAGCCGTTCCTTGCCACTCCGTGTGGTAAATGGCATATTGGCAAGTTTACGCTTCTCCTCCGACAATTTTATTTTAGATTTTGGAGTCCTTTTTTTACTGATATTTGGTGTTTTGGATTTTACATGCTCTGTACTATGACATTGGGCATCGGCCTTGGCAGACGACGTTGCTGGCATTTCATCGTCTCGGCCATGACTAGTGGCAGCAGCTTCAGCACGAGGTGGAAGTGGATCTTGATCTTTCCCTAATTTTGGAACCTCAACATTTTTGTTATACAATTTTTAATAGGCACAACTAAAAGGCACCTCAGGTAAACAATGGAGATGGCTGGATACTAGTATACTTATGGATGGACCAGCGACTGCCGACACAGAGGTAGCTACAGCCGTGGACTACCGTACTGTGTCTGCTGCTAATATAGACTGGATGATAATGAGATGAAATTAATATATATATATATATAATATCACTAGTACTGCAGCCGGACAGGTATATATATTTATTATGTAATGACTGATGACGGACCTGCTGGACACTGTCAGCTCAGCAGCACCGCAGACTGCTACAGTAAGCTACTATAGTAGTATATATCAAGAAGAAAGAAAAAAAAAAACACGGGTAGGTGGTATACAATTATGGATGGACCAGCGACTGCCGACACAGAGGTAGCTACAGCCGTGGACTACCGTACTGTGTCTGCTGCTAATATAGACTGGATGATAATGAGATGAAATTAATATATATATATATAATATCACTAGTACTGCAGCCGGACAGGTATATATATTTATTATGTAATGACTGATGACGGACCTGCTGGACACTGTCAGCTCAGCAGCACCGCAGACTGCTACAGTAAGCTACTATAGTAGTATGTATCAAGAAGAAAGAAAAAAAAAAAACACGGGTAGGTGGTATACAATTATGGATGGACCAGCGACTGCCGACACAGAGGTAGCTACAGCCGTGGACTACCGTACTGTGTCTGCTGCTAATATAGACTGGATGATAATGAGATGAAATTAATATATATATATATAATATCACTAGTACTGCAGCCGGACAGGTATATATATTTATTATGTAATGACTGATGACGGACCTGCTGGACACTGTCAGCTCAGCAGCACCGCAGACTGCTACAGTAAGCTACTATAGTAGTATGTATCAAGAAGAAAGAAAAAAAAAACCACGGGTAGGTGGTATACAATTATGGATGGACCAGCGACTGCCGACACAGAGGTAGCTACAGCCGTGGACTACCGTACTGTGTCTGCTGCTAATATAGACTGGATGATAATGAGATGAAATTAATATATATATATATAATATCACTAGTACTGCAGCCGGACAGGTATATATATTTATTATGTAATGACTGATGACGGACCTGCTGGACACTGTCAGCTCAGCAGCACCGCAGACTGCTACAGTAAGCTACTATAGTAGTATGTATCAAGAAGAAAGAAAGAAAAAAAACACGGGTAGGTGGTATACAATTATGGATGGACCAGCGACTGCCAAAACAGAGGTAGCTACAGCCGTGGACTACCGTACTGTGTCTGCTGCTAATATAGACTGGATGATAATGAGATGAAATTAATATATATATATATATATAATATCACTAGTACTGCAGCCGGACAGGTATATATATTTATTATGTAATGACTGATGACGGACCTGCTGGACACTGTCAGCTCAGCAGCACCGCAGACTGCTACAGTAAGCTACTATAGTAGTATGTATCAAGAAGAAAGAAAAAAAAAAACACGGGTAGGTGGTATACAATTATGGATGGACCAGCGACTGCCGACACAGAGGTAGCTACAGCCGTGGACTACCGTACTGTGTCTGCTGCTAATATAGACTGGATGATAATGAGATGAAATTAATATATATATATATATAATATCACTAGTACTGCAGCCGGACAGGTATATATATTTATTATGTAATGACTGATGACGGACCTGCTGGACACTGTCAGCTCAGCAGCACCGCAGACTGCTACAGTAAGCTACTATAGTAGTATGTATCAAGAAGAAAGAAAAAAAAAAACTCGGGTAGGTGGTATACAATTATGGATGGACCAGCGACTGCCGACACAGAGGTAGCTACAGCCGTGGACTACCGTACTGTGTCTGCTGCTAATATAGACTGGATGATAATGAGATGAAATTAATATATATATATATATATAATATCACTAGTACTGCAGCCGGACAGGTATATATATTTATTATGTAATGACTGATGACGGACCTGCTGGACACTGTCAGCTCAGCAGCACCGCAGACTGCTACAGTAAGCTACTATAGTAGTATGTATCAAGAAGAAAGAAAAAAAAAAAACACGGGTAGGTGGTATACAATTATGGATGGACCAGCGACTGCCGACACAGAGGTAGCTACAGCCGTGGACTACCGTACTGTGTCTGCTGCTAATATAGACTGGATGATAATGAGATGAAATTAATATATATATATAATATCACTAGTACTGCAGCCGGACAGGTATATATATTTATTATGTAATGACTGATGACGGACCTGCTGGACACTGTCAGCTCAGCAGCACCGCAGACTGCTACAGTAAGCTACTATAGTAGCATGTATCAAGAAGAAAGAAAAAAAAAACACGGGTAGGTGGTATACAATTATGGATGGACCAGCGACTGCCGACACAGAGGTAGCTACAGCCGTGGACTACCGTACTGTGTCTGCTGCTAATATAGACTGGATGATAATGAGATGAAATCAATATATATATATATATAATATCACTAGTACTGCAGCCGGACAGGTATATATATTTATTATGTAATGACTGATGACGGACCTGCTGGACACTGTCAGCTCAGCAGCACCGCAGACTGCTACAGTAAGCTACTATAGTAGTATGTATCAAGAAGAAAGAAAAAAAAAAAAACACGGGTAGGTGGTATACAATTATATATATATATTATATACAATTATATATATATATATATATATATATATTAAACTGGTGGTGATTAATTAAACTGGTGGTCAGGTCACTGGTCACACTATCAGCAACTTGCAAGTAGTACTCCTAAGCAGACAATCACAATATATACTGGTGGTCAGTGTGGTCACAATGGCAGTGTGGCACTCTGGCAGCAAAAGTGTGCACTGTACGTTAAAATATGTACTCCTGCTCTCAGACTCTAACTGCTCCCCACTGTCTCCCCCACAAGTCAGATATACAGTCACACTATCACTTCAGCAAGTAGTAGTACTCCTCCTAATGCTCCCCAAAATTACTAAAGTAAATACTGTGTCTCTCTCTACTCTAGTCTCACTCTCTTCTCTATAAACGGAGAGGACGCCAGCCACGTCCTCTACCTATCAATCTCAATGCACGTGTGAAAATGGCGGCGACGCGCGGCTCCTTATATAGAATCCGAGTCTCGCGATAGAATCCGAGCCTCGCGAGAATCCGACAGCGGGATGATGACGTACGGGCGCGCTCGGGTTAACCGAGCAAGGCGGGAAGACCCGAGTCGCTCGGACCCGTGTAAAAAAACCTGAAGTTCGGGCAGGTTCGGATTCCGAGGAACCGAACCCGCTCATCTCTACTATAAATGCGGCAAAAATAGCTGTATAACTTGTGAGTTTATTCAAAATAAGACTCAAAGAATTTCGTTAGATGATTCTGGTAAAACATACGAAATTAAAATTTTATAAATTGTGAAACTTCCTACGTAATTTATCTGCTGACGTGTGGATGTAATAAGAAATATATAGGACGCACTACCCAAACTCTTAAAACGCGTTTTTTAGAACACCGTGAGAATATACTGAAAAGAGTTCAAACTCACAGTTTATCCAAACATTTTAATGACCACCACCAAGGAAATCCAGCATGTTTAAAACTGACAGGTGTAGAGTACATCCCGAAGACCCTGCGAGGAGGGGACAGATTTAAAAAGCTGTGCAAGCAAGAGGTTCTATGGATGTTTAGGATGAATAGCATATTTCCCGAAGGACTCAATGAGTCAGTAGAACTTAATACGGTAATATAGTCAGACATGATCTTGCTTTTTTGAGACCCATATCACTTGGTTTTGTGAACTGGGTCCCATTGCATTTTTTGATGTTTAGGTCCATCTCTTCGCTTTTACTGAGTAGCCTATGATTCTAAGTAAAATTTCAGAATAAGATATTAAAGAGTTGCCACAAGGCATGATTAATAGTATTATTGTTGATATAATAAAAAGAAACCTATACTGAAAAACTATGGGCTTATTAAAACATAAAAAAGAATTATATTAATATATTTAATTGTTGGTAGGGTTTCATATTTTGGTGATGTTATAACTGTAGAAATAGTTTTAATGCATATGTTAAATGATTTTTAGAATTGTGATTCTGTCTTTTTTAACCTGCATGAAATTAAAAGGTTAAAAGTATTACCAATGCGCTTTGAAACTTTATAATTGAAGTAGAGATATATGCAGGGTGAGCGATCATGTGACTATATAAACCATTTTTTATTCTGAAGAACATCAGCGCTATGATGTGCTCCAAATACCCGGAAAACCAGGCAGTGATGCGACTCACAGTGAGTCACGTGACCACATCACATGATTAAAGAAAATTATGTAATATATCTCCCCTAATTAAGATACAGATGGGGGATGCTCTTAAGCGTGGAAGTGACGCAGTGATGCGGGTCACAACGAGTCACGTGACCGCATCACATGATTAAACTAAAATTATGTAATACACCTCCCCTAAGATATAGATGAGGGATGTTCCTAAGTGCAGAAGTGATGCGGGTCACATGTCAGGTTGCTAAGCAACCACCATTCTAAGCAATACTAGCGCTACTATGCACCTGTAATAACCGGTAATCAGATAGTGGTGCGGGCCGTAGTGACTAAATAATGTGACCACATTTTGGGATGAATGAAGTCGATTTAACACATCGTCTATAATTAGGTTTTCTGATGATGTTCCAAAAATGCAGAAGCGACGCGGGTCACGTGTCCGTGTCACGTTGCTAAGCAACGATGATACTTGGCACTGTTTAACCTGGATTTTGTCATGCAATTCTTTAAAGATCAAGTCACATGACCATTCAGCTATAAAACAACCCGGAAGTATTATGTATGGGTTTAATTATATAATATTTATTTTAATAAAAGTAACATCCAAAACATAAACTGTTAGTAATGAGTCTGTGCTGTATCCCGATTAGGATACTCTGTATCTACAATTATATATGTTTTGTGAAATAATTTGGCTAGTTGAGATGGATCGATTGAACAGGTGCTGGCTTATTAGCAGCCATAAAGGGTATAAAAACCCAGCTATTAGACCACCTTTGAAAAAACTGCAGGACCTGCAGCAAAACGCGTTAGGTGTTCTTCCAGATCACCCACCACTTATTGGAAGCTTCTATATCTGTGCCCGGACCATCATTGGACCTTTATACAATTGTGCAGAAAATCAACTGGTGAATGGACTTGCCTTTGGCGATGTTTCCCATCTTTTCGCATTGAGGACACCGCAATCTGGTGAGGATTTAGGAACCCGGCATTACCATCCACTTAAATGGATAACATTCAGGGTACTTCACTTCTAGCGGCAGTTCTGTGGTAATGTTATCAGGACTGTGCATTCAGCTCTAATTGTATAGTTCACACACCTTTCTGCAGTCCATGTTATCTAAGGAACGGACACTACTATCTAAGCAGATTACACTGGTGATTCTGGATGATTTTATACATATTTTATCTGTAGCTAATTGCATGCATTTAAACTGTTTTATTAAATATTTGTTTTTTAACCTTTCAGTCCATCCATCTTTATGTGCCACAATTTCACCTTATTTGATGTTCATCGTATACTCACTGTTTTTGATGTTAAGCGCTGCTATTTTGTAACATCGATGTAGTTAATGTAGAAGAAAATGATCATTTTCTTTGGGCAGCTCCTTAGCTCCTGCATTTGACCCCATAAGGCTTTAACAAAAACCTCAATCCTTCAGCAGATGGATGTCAGGCTAATTCCAAACACCCCCACTTCGGGCAGCATGATTGTCCGACACCAGCTTTCCCAGCAGCAGAGTGGGAACTGTTGCCATGCTGCTGTGTTGGAGGCTGAAGAGAATTTGATTTGTCCCTTGTCAGTAGCGCCGAAGCTAGGTCCAGCCAGGGATCCCCCTCAGAGAGAAGGGCCTGGGGGTACTCATCCTCTGTGTCCCCTTTAATCTGGCTCTGACTAAAGGTGCTTCTAATGAAAGTAAGTTTTAAAATTGAGATCTCTTAATAATAGATATCCCAATAGTCTCCAATATAGCAATACAAGAACCAGGACTACCAGCCAGCTACTGATCTCATGTATAGTATGTCTCTCAAAACAATGATGTACACACTGCAAGTTGTTCAATCAGTATGTAGTCTTACACAGGCTTACTTACAGTACATTTAGAAAGCTGTTTTTGTAATGGCTCATTGCAGTGTGCCAGAGAGAAAAATGTGTCTACATGCACCTATTTAAACCTATAAATTGATTGAGAAACTCATAGTTTGTATACCATGATTATCTAAGAAGAGGGATATACAGATGGAAAAAAAAATTTCTGGACAATTAGCACTCAGGGGCACCGAGTGAGGGGTGGGTACCAATTACCTGGGCCTGTACTTGTTGGAGGGGCTCAGGTCAGTTGCTTATAGGGACAAATATCAGGCCTCCCGGTTTTACCATGCCTCATTTATTTAGTAATTACCCCCCTCCCAATACCCAGTTCCAGCTCAGCTCTCGGCAGCCCTGTTAGTACTGTTAAACATTTGTCACATAATATGCTGATTAACTTTCATGCCCACAACATGACAACACAGTAGATAAGCTTTGCCTGCTTCCCAATCCTCCCCATCCATACTGCTCCAGATGTGGTCAGGTAGTGGGGTTATATTAAGAATATTCTGCACCCTTGCCACGCCATGGGAAGATTCTGACTGGGGCAGTATGCAGGAAAACGTGGCTTGTTATTTCTCTGTCTCTTGTTTCCATTGCTGCCAATGAAAACAAACCAGCATCTTTTAAATATTCAGCAGAGAATAACACATAATGTTAAGGAATAGTGTGAGCTGACTATAATGCTTATAATGATATGCGTACAGAATCGCTTGCAAGCTCATAATGATGTATATGCAGCTCCGCGACACATGCACAGTTTCATAACAACTGCTAGATGTAAGTCACATTCGAACTTGAGGATGACTCAGGATCAGGTTCTCTACCTTTATGGAGTCTGATGTAATTAAGCAAATAATGTGGTGGCTAAAGTCTTCTCGAACAATTACTTTTCCAGAAACTCTATTCCAGTAATGCAGAATGAAATCTTGAGTTATATCATGCGTGAACTTAATTTCATTCTGTCACCATATACTGTACATTTCACCTGCAATAATATATTTAGAGCGTTAAGATCAGGCAGTGATAATATATGGAAATTACAGCACAATGTTTAAATGTCATGAGATGTTCTGTTGAGAAACAGCATTCAATAGATTAAGACTTGATGTGTTACATAGGAGGGACAGCAGGTGGAGCTGTCGTATATGTGTTATGTGTTATATAGTCTGTGATGTATGTCTTACACTTGTTTGTTCCTGTATTCTGAAGGTTACATGAAGGAGAGAGATGGAGCATGCATGATGGGAGCTCATGCACAGA
Source organism: Pseudophryne corroboree (assembly GCF_028390025.1). Classification (NCBI taxonomy): domain Eukaryota; kingdom Metazoa; phylum Chordata; class Amphibia; order Anura; family Myobatrachidae; genus Pseudophryne; species Pseudophryne corroboree. The sequence goes on along the minus strand of NC_086451.1, from coordinate 123,980,969 downwards.
TATACTGTTTTGACTATCAGTTTGTATTATGATCTGTTCCAGTTTCAATATATAAACAAGTTATACCACAAAGAGCTTTCCGGTGTGTGCCTACATGATTCAAAGATAGCTCAGAGGTGATCCTGACTGCGCTGGTAAAGTACTCTGTAATGACAACAGGTTATGGGCCCAGACACAGACAAGAGGATCCCAGTTACTAGAAGCAAAGATTACAAAGATCAAGGCACAAGAAACATCTCTGAGAGATCTGCACAGCAACTGTGAGTAAACCCAGTATTATTACTAAAGGGGTATAGCAGACAAACAGAAAGAGATGGCAAGTAGCACAGATCTTAGACTGGCAGTAACCAAGCTGTCTAATGATAACTACCAACTGTGGAAATGTAAAGTTGAAATGCTGCTGACTAAAGATGATTTGTGGGAAGTTATAAACACAGCAAGACCAAATGTTGATAACCAGGAATGGGACAAAAAAAACCAGACAGGCACGTGCAACTATAGGCTTATTAATGGAAGCTGACCAGTTAGTTCATATAAATCAACAAGACACTGCAAAGGGCATGTGGGATACACTGCAAAGACTACATGAAAGAATCAGTTTAAACAGCAAATTATTCCTGCTAAGAAAACTGTACCAAATGAGACTTAGCAAAGGACAGACTAGGCAAGAGCATATAAGTAAATTGCTGGAGATAGTAGCACAGCTCAGATCCATAGGAGAGGAGCTGAAATGCCATACTTCTGTGCAGTCTACCAGACACATACAGTGCACTGATAAACGCTTTGGAAACAAGACCTGAAACAGAACTCACACTAGACTTTGTGAAAAACAGGCTTATAGATGAATATCAGCACAGAAAAGAAATCCCACAGGATTACATGGACAATGACACAGAAAAATCTCTCAAAGTTACAGATACTAGGGTGCATAATAAAGAAACAAGAGCATGCTTTAGATGCAAGAAGATAGGACATTTAAAAAAGGACTACTCTATATGGAAAGGAGAACAGCAGAAACTACTTTTAAAAGGATCCAAGCAGAAAGCCATAACTACACTTACAGACATATGCACAAATAAGTGGAATATCACTTTTAAAGCGACAGTAACACATACGCACTTTAGTTAGTACATAGATTCAGGAGCAACAAGTCACATGACAAGCGACAGAGATTTCTTCACCGAAATTGACACAAGTCATAGAGAAGCAATCTATCTTGCAGAAGGTAGCAATACCCTGTATCACTGCAGAAGGTAAAGGGCATGGTATGCTCATATGATCCAGTGCTAATGGAAGTGATAGAACAATACCAATTAAAAACATATTATATGTTCCCAGATTGGAAGGCGGATTAATATCTGTAAAGTGTTTGACGGATAAAGGGCTTACTATTAAATTCAAAGATAAAGTGTGCATCATTCAAAATGGAACAGAAACAGTAGCCACAGCCAAAGCAGAACAACACCTGTATCGTCTAGACACTGCGGCACAACAGGTGAGATTAAGCACACATGGACACACAGACTGTATTCACATGTGGCACTGACGACTAGGACACAGGCACCCAGACAGCATAAGGAACTACAAAAGAGAGGCCTAACAAAGGACCTCACAGTATCAGACTGTTCAGAAACCGTGAGGTGTGAATGCTGTATAAAAGCCAAAGCCATAAGAATGACAATTCCAAAACAAAGTGAGAAAAGAGCCCAAAGACCTCTAGATCTCATACACAGTGACGTGTGTGGCCCAATGCAACTATGTACACCAAGCGGTAAGAGATATATAGTGACTTTCACTGAGGACTACTCCAGATATACAGTTACTTATCTGATCAAAAGCAAGGATGAAGTACTGGACAAGTTACTTGATTACGTAACAATGGCTAGAAATAAATTTCAAAGAAATCCACTAGTATTTCGTAGAGACAATAGAGGTGAATTCACAGGTCACAAAATAGAACACTTTCTGAGATGACTCGGTATAGAGCACCACAAGACAGTACCCTACACACCAGAACAGAATGGGGTAGCTGAAAGAAAGAATAGGACTGACACAAATGATCAGATGCATGTTAACAGATTCAGGATTATCTGACAAATCCTGGGGTGGAGCCGTAATGACAGCCACATACTTACAGAACAGATTATTCTCAAGAACAGTGGAGAAAACCCCATATGAATTATGGCATGGCAGAAAACCTAATGTGAAACACATAAGAGTCTTTGGATGTAAAGCATTTGTGTATATTCCAGCAGAAAGACGCAGTAAACTGCAGAACTGCGTAGTGGAAGGAATCTTTGTTGGATACAGTAAATGCTCCAAAGGATACAGAATTCTGAACCCAAAGACAGATACGATAACCATAAGCAACAGTGTGACCTTCGTGGAGGAACTAAGAAATGAAGTGATGATTCCAGCAGATTTGGATAAAGAAGACAATGCTGAGTCTTGTGACACCATCACAACAGATGCTGACCTTGGGGTTGAAATCAGACTCGAACCAGATACCAAAGCTATGCAAGAGCGCACCACAGATGAAGTAAGGCGCTCGACCACAGAGAACAAAGGCAAAGCACCAGTGTGTCTCTCATATAAAGCTAGCACCATCAGTATACGTGAACCCGCATCATGGGAAGAAGTGTCTGACTTACCAGAAAGGGAAGCTGAAAAATGGATAGAAGCAGCAAAGGAAGAAATGAAATCCATGCGCGACAATCAAACATGGACACTAACAGAACTGCCAGCAGGAAGAAAAACCATAGGCAGCAAATGGACATTCAAAGTCAAATACAACACAGATGGAAAAGTGGAGTGATACAAGGCCAGATTAGTAGCCAAAGGATATTTGCAAAAAACATGGTGAAGACTATGATGAGACATTTGCTCCAGTAGTAAAGCATACAACCAAAAGGACATTACTTACAGTAGCAGCTGCAAAGGATATGCAAGTGAGACACTTCAACGTAAAAACAGCATTCTTACATGGTGAGCTAAAGGAGGATATTTACATGGAACTGCCACCAGATTTCAAAGACCCTGAAAGACCAGACCAAGTATGCAAGCTCCAGAAGAGTATATATGGTCTGAAGCAGGCAGCAAGAGCCTGGAACACAAAATTAAATGAAGTACTTATACAGGAAGACTTTGTGAGAAGCAAAGCAGATCCCTGCTTATATGTTAAGGAAATAGCTGACAGGTGGATCTACCTGTTAATCTATGTGGACAATCTTGTAGTATGTTTCGAGCAAGAAGGGGATAAAGTGGAATTACTGAAGATTCTGAACAAGGAATTCAAAACAAAAGACCTAGGAAATATAACACACTATTTAGGTATTCATATAGCGAGAGAAGAAAATGGCGACTTTATCTTAAACCAGAGACAAAAAATACAGGAAGCCATTGAGGAGTTTGGGATGCAAGATGCAAAACCGGCAAGTACTTCCATGGAGACCAACTACATAAAGGAAATGTACAATGAAGTTACACCATTACCAGACAATCACCAGTACAGAAAGGCAATAGGAAAATTGCTATACGTTGCCACTATTACCAGACTTGACATTACCACAGCAGTAGCAATTCTAAGCAGAAAGGTCTCCATGCCAAGTTAGATGGACTGGAATGCCGTTAAAAGGGTTATATGTTTCTTAAAGGGAACCATCAGTTTAGGACTTAGACTTCCAGCAAGCAGAAAGTGTAATCTGATTGGATATGTAGATGCAGATTGGGCTGGAGACTCTAAAGACAGAAAGTCCACAAGTGGATACCTATTTCTACTTGGTGAAGGACTAATCAGTTGTACAAGTAGGAAGCAATCATGTGTAACACTTTCTTCCACAGAAGCAGAGTATGTTGCGGCAGCTCAAGCAAGTCAAGAGCTAATATGGCTGAGACAATTGTTAGCTGATTTGGGACAGCAACAAGCAGAACCTACAGAAATCTTTGAAGATAATCAAGGATGTCTCGCATTAGCACTAACAGAACTTGTAAATCCAAGGACCAAGCACATTGATGTGAAGTACCACTTCTTGAAGGATCAACAGGAACAAGGTCTTCTCAACTTGGAATATTGCCCAACAGAAGAAATGACTGCAGACATTTTCACCAAGCCATTGGCTGTAGAAAGACATCACAGACTATCTAGAAAGATGGGTCTCGTGGATCAAGTCTCACCTATTGAGAAGGGGTGTTGAGGAACAGCATTCAATAGATTCAGACTTGATGTGTTACACAGGAGGGACAGCAGGTGGAGCTGTCGTATATGTGTTATGTGTTTTACAGTCTGTGATGTATGTCTTACACTTGTTTGTTCCTGTATTCTGAAGGTTACATGAAGGATAGAGATGGAGCATGCATGATGGCAGCTCATGCACAGATATACTGTTTTGACTATCAGTTTGTATTATGAACCATTCCAGTTTCAATATATAAACAAGTTATACCACAAAGAGCTTTCCAGTGTGTGTCTACATGATTCAAAGATAGCTCAGAAGTGATCCTGACTGTGCTGGTAAAGTACTCTGTAATGACAACAATTCTGTCTCTGGCACCAATGCTTCAGATTCCGCATCTCAAGGAATGTTGTAAGGTATAATATTTATTTGTTATGATATCAATCCACATTGTGGTGTTAGACAAGGTGATAACATATTTTTTCCCACAGTTATTATTATTACATTTTATTTATAATGCTCCCCAAGTGTTTTGCAGCACCATACAAAGGACAGTACAGGGAGACAAAACTTTGCATTACAGTAAATAAATAACAGAAATAGAGTACAGGTAACAAAGAGCACCACAATTCTCAAGACATAATACAGCTAAGATGTAAGTAGTGAGGGAGTGATCATCGTACTACTAGGTGCTGGTGGCCGTAGATGGAGATGAGCCTTTACCAGCAGGAGAAAAAGCGTCTAAAGATGGTCGCTGAGTAGGGGAGGGCTGAGAGTGAAATGTGTTGAGAAGAGGGCTTAGATAACGAAAGGAAAGAGGGCCCTCCTCTGCACAGCTAACAATCTAGTGGGAAGGATCAACAGACAGATGACATGAGGTGCAAGCAAGAGGGAGGTAGCCTGATGGCAGTATTTAAGCAAAGCTGAGATGTTCAAGGCATGAGGCAGGGGGATGGAGGAGCGGCCTTAGGACTAGGTTATGCGTCGGGAGGGTATGCTTTGATGAATAGGTGGGTTTTTAGTGCCCGTTAGAAGCTTTGCTAGGTAGGGGAGAGTCTAATGGAGTAGGGGAGTGGGTTCCACTGAAGGGGTGCAGCACGGGCATAGTCTTGAACTCGAGCATGGGTAGCAGTGACCAGGGCGGTGAAGGGAGAGGAGGTTGGAGATGTAGGGAGCAGTGGAATTAGAGATGGCCTTGTATGTGAGGGTGAGGAGTTTGAAGAGGATTCTGTAGGGGAATGGGAGCCAGTGTAGATTTTGTCGAAGAAGAGTGACAGATGTGGAGCGGCGGGAGAGGAAGATAAGCCTAGCTGCGGAGTTCAGGACAGATTGGAGCAGAGCAAGATGGGAGCAAGCGAGGCCAGTGAGGAGAACATTGCAGTAGTCGAGTCGTAAGATGACCAGTGAGTGGATGATAAGTTTAGTTGCACTCTGGGAGAGAAATGTCCTGATGCGAGCAATGTTGCGTAGCTGGAACCGGCAAGCTTGTGCCAGAGCTTGGATGTTGGGTGCAAAGGAGAGGGAGGATTCAAGAGTGACGCCCAAGCAGCAGAGTTGGGGAACGGGGGAGATGGTGGTGTTAAAGATTAAGATTAAATAAAAAAGCATAATTGCATCCTTTGTTTTATATGCACAATCCAAGGTAGGTTAAGCTGTACTATTATTGGCAATGATGAAAATGCATAAAACATAAAAATATGTGAAAAAAGATATAGGGCGGGATGCAGCAAGCATCGCACACATCCCACCACTAATCACTTAGTAATGCCTTATCTTGTTTAATTGCAGCTAGAATTGCAAAGGACAACTCCCATGACAAGAGCTGTCCTTTGTGATATAAGGAATTCTGGGTTTATGACCCAAGAGTCTTTCTGCGCTTGCGTGACTAATACCAAGAGCATGCATGAACTGCAGGGAAAACTGGAAGGGATCTGATTGGATTCTATTAGAGCAGGTCCAAGCTCCAGAAAATGTTGCTTTCAGGAGCTTGATGCATACGGGGAATGCAGGCAGGCCTCTAAAAATAGCATTTTTTTTAATTACACCTTTGAATATACCAATCAAACTAGTATGTCTATTGAGTATGTTTAATATACTTTCTTAAATTGTTCATATTTAATACTCTAACCCAGTGGTTCCCAAACCTTTTTTGAATCACGGCGTCCTAGAGGATTAGAATTTTTTTCATGGCACCTCTAGGCCAAAAGTTTCTAATGAGATATTTAGAGAAAAATATTAATTTAATTAAATTGTGTTTATATGTCATCTGACAATGCTAAATTCCTTGTCGTGTAAACAACCCTTATGAAGCTAAGAACACTGTACGCTGTTTATTTAAGAAATACCGTAATGATACGCTATTTGCGTAACGATCGCTCAGCCGTAGGCGAGACGCTCAAGCGTCACGTTCGCTCACGGCCCAGTGATCACAGGACACGTTATTGGTTATGTCTAGGGGAAAGATTCGCTGTAACGTAGCGTACGCTAGAGACCACGAGGAGGTCACCAGCGATGCAGACGCTCACAACACTATACCTTTATGTTAAACCTTATACCGATGAAATACACTGAATACCTTAATGTGAGTACAGGGTGTAAGTGCAACCTTGTGGAACCTGACTATCTACAAAGCTGCATGAGCGTCACCGACGCTCAAATGAACACTTATCACTATAGGAAATACACAGATACTGGTTTAGGTTTCCAAGGCCTATTAACTGTATTATGTCTAATATACTTGTAAAAGGGGATAACAGTACATATGATACACTACAATATAACAGAGACTTCCTAACCACAGAACTAAACAATAAATACAAAAAAGACAATACTACACTGACCTAAATGCAATACGATACAATACTATAATACTATAAGGTATTTAAGGGAAAAAGAGGAGAGAGAGAGATAGAGAGAGAGAGAGAGATTGGCTCGCAGAAAGACAATGATTATGGAGAGAACTTACGCACAAAGGGTATGATCGCCAGCGCCTCGATATCCAGCTCCCGATTATCAGCAGATAACCGTTGATGAGAGAGTGAGAGCTGGATGTGGTCGGCCTGCCTATTTATGCTCCACACACAATGCAATCTCCTGGTCCTACAATCCCATTGTCCATTGGCCGAAGGAATTCGGCCCTGCATCATAACAAAAGGTCATAGGGTGATTCATACAGGTGGGCTGTGACGATTTCCAACAGCTCAGGTGGGTGGGAAACTGGGTTTCCCGCCGCATACCTGAGTATGTGCAAATCATAGAAATGGACATAAACTTCTTATGTCCATAACTATTCGCACGAGCGATTAATACGCTCCAAACCAACACCGGAATATTGCTAATCAAATACTCTTCCGATGGGTACCAAACACTGCTGTATGATTCCTGTTAAACCCTTCGTACGATGCAAAGAGGGATTCCTCAGCTCTGGGACATTATATTTTAACCAAACTTACAGAAACTATCAAAGGGATCATGATCTATAAACTACATTAATTGTGAACATTTGTAACTAATGAGTCGCACGCTACGATCACATAAACTCTACCGTAAATGCGCATACCGCGCGTGCGAGTGCACGCTATTGCGGGTATGCGCTTCCACGGGAGAGCGTACGCATGCGCAGCACGGACCAGTGTGCGGTGCAAATATGGCAACGTGCATTGAGACATTTTTCTGACTTTGACAGTCCACCCTTTGGCAGTCAATAATAACTGCCACAAAATATTTAAGGAGAAAAATGTAAGTCAGGGGTTAATTGATTTCCATGGTTGGGTAGGGGAGGAGAGAGGAGAAGGTGTGAAGAGGGTATGACCTAGTGAGAAAGCAGGAGCATGTGTGTATGAGTCCATGTTTGGAGGGTCATGTATCATCGTGCCGTACGTGTGGTAAATCAAGCTTCGAGGTATTGCGAAGTATACATTTGAATTCCTTCTTATCCTGTGGTACAGGTCTGTGGATGGGCTGTCAAACTTTACCGAGCTCATTTCGGCTTTCAGTTGTAACAAAAATGGGGATGCACATTTTAGTTGATGATACATGAATGGGGGAGGTATGTGGTTGCTGATATCTGTGCCTGTATTCCCTATCGTCTATGTGTGTCGTTACCTGAGGGTTGTAGAGATGAAGATAAAGAACACTTACGAAAAATGCAATAATATTCTATGTCAGGGAAATGTACATTCGTCGATTGAGGTCTTGATTGGTGTCGGTTGATTGGAGTCTTCTTCTTTGTGCTTTTGCTCATAAATCGTGAGTAAAGCATACAACGTCCATGGATTTACAAAAAATGTTGGGCTATCGTGATTTTAAGGTTCCTAGGGAAACTGGGGTACCCATGGCATTGTCCATCAAAATCTTGTTTATCAGGTCGTCTGCTCTTCTTCTTTCCATCTTTCCGTTGTCGGCCCCTTGGCTCATCAAATCCTTCGTCTACGTGGGTCTTTGTACCTCGGAGGAAAACATAGAAATGGGTGAAAGACGGACCGTATACTTATTACATCATTACGTCATGGTTTCTAGCATTGGGTCATAAATCAAATCCAGGTTAATTACAGTTTCCTCACTCCTCAAGCTCATCACTTTTGTACTTTGTTTGCACCTTATTAAAGCCTGCCCGCATCTAAATATCAATCCAAACGATATAACGACACCCAAAATACATAGGAGAAACTTTCCAACATCCATTATGACTCCTTGAGCCCAGTCTCCTAAACCGGAGAACCAATTTCGCGGGTTCAACCATGACACCCAACCAGTCAGCTCATTACCTACAGCAGCAAGGGTGAGATTGTGTTTTCGACGAAATTCCCACTTTAATTGCAGAATATCGTCCATCTTTTGGTCTATGACCTCTACCGGATCCTCGGTGCTATTTGTGATATACGTGCAACACTTTATGCCGTACTGTGTTGCCAATGTAACACAATATCCGCCTGTTACTGCTGTAAGATAATTAAGAACCATCCTATGCTGAACTAGTTCTGTTTTGTAAGCTTGAAGTTCCCTTCCAGTGTATCTAAACGTGTCATCATACATTTCAGTGATATTATCTAACAAATTGGCGAGTGCGGAAATGTATCTATAATTCATCACACCTCGAGCGGTGCGAGTGAAATCTAACGCTACCAGAACCTGAATCCCGGTGGATTCATGGATAAGATCAGAGGCCGGATGCTCTAACCTTTCTGACAGTTGTCTTTTAACAAGGTGCTCGTAGTGAGTGTGAGTATAAGGAGTTTGGGCACCACGGTGTATGTCCTTCATTTTGTCATGTGTAACAGTCATTACTTCAGGCAATACTTTTCCAATATAACACAATCCTTCAGAGTTTGGGGCAAGCCACTTGTACGCCTTTCTCCCACATATGAAATATGCATCATCGGGGAGAACATAGGGGACGGAGAAGGACATGACCATGTTACAAACCTTCCAGGTGAAATCTCCTGACCCTAATTCTTCCATCTGCCTAATGCACGTATCGGTTTGTACGATATGTGCACAGTATCCTGGTGATACCTCTCCAACTTTAGTAATCCTATTTCCTAAGGTATATCGATACCGGAATGATTTTCCTCTACTGGCTATGTGGCGTACGAGCTCTGTATCTGTAGGCATTCTATCTGCTCTGTGTGAAAAGGTCATGGTAAGGTTGCTCCATGACACTTCCCAATTTCCCGGTTTTCTGGGATTGGAGATGTTAAAACATATGAGGGACCTATCCACATGGTATTGGTGGAGCTTCAAACTAGGAGGGCTGGAGATGTTAAACCTCCGGTCCACCGGTCTCCCACCACTTAGCTCAAGTACCTCCCCTAACGTTAAAGGAAATGGTACTAGCCCTGATTTACTGTGACCCTGAGGTACTTGAGAGCATACCCAACAATCTGTTTGGTTTAACACGTTACCCACTAAGGAGTGATAGTCACTCAATGGATGCCGGTCTATATGGATATTAAAACTAGATTGACATTTCTTTATGCATCCATCTTCAACCAGATTATCACATAGCCTACAGATACAATTTTCCTCAGCTAACAATCCATCACAATTTCTTCTATCGGATCGTTTTCTGATACTCGCCTTTGCTTGTTGGCTTGGTTGATCTTGGAAAACTACGCCTCCATCATCATAATCGGAACCCATTCCAGAACCTCTCTCGACCTCTATGGTACTCTCGCCGGAACAGACTGCTCTGGTCAACATCATGGTTAACATCAAAATCCGGATCACAGTCTCTTGGGGCAAGTCCATCTTTGAGGAGGAAATAGAGAAGAATGAGAAGGGGGAGAAAGAAATTTTAAAGGAGAGGGGATGGGAAGTGGAGAAAACAATAAAAGGGAGAGGGGAGTCGACAGCTGCTTTCGGTCTTCAAGGCTCAGGTGCCGCCTCAGTCCTCCTGGAACAGACACTCTAGTGATACAACCTCTACCGTCTGTTCCTTATCACGGGACTTCTCTGGATCAGCAACCTTCTTGCAGTGGGATGAATGGACCCAAGTCTCTCTCTCAGCAACCTTCAATGCTGTGGTGCTAGTCAATAAGACCTGGTATGGTCCTTCCCATCTATCAATAAGACAACCTGAGCGTAGAAAATTTCGTATCATTACATAATCCCCAGGTTCAATGTCATGACAATTACTATCTGGTAAATCAGGAATCACCAGCTTCAGATTATCATTTTGATTCCTCAACTGCTTACTCATATTAATTAAGTACTTTACAGTTACTTCATTGTTACATTTCAAATCATCCTGAGGGTTAATCATGACATGCGGTTGTCGACCAAACAGAATTTCAAAAGGAGACAGATTAAGAGGGGACCTGGGAGTGGTTCTGATACTATACAAAACAATGGGTAAAGCTTCTGGCCACGTCAATCCTGTCTCTGCCATTACTTTACTCAATTTATTTTTAATAGTGCTGTTCACTCTTTCGACCTTCGCGCTCGCCTGTGGACGGTACGGAGTGTGCAGCTTACTATCAATTCCCATCAACTTACACATTCCTTGAAAGACATCACCTGTAAAATGGGTACCCCTATCACTTTCAATGATTCTAGGGATACCATATCTACATACAAATTCCTGCACAATTTTCTTAGCTGTAAACATAGCGGTATTTGTAGCTGCTGGAAAAGCCTCGACCCAATTCGAGAAAACATCTATGCAAACAAGTACATATTTCAAATTTCTACATGGGGGTAATTGAATGAAGTCAATTTGTATTACTTGGAAAGGGCCGCCGGCAGGTGGGATATGGGAGGGTTCTGTAGGTATTGCCTTTCCAATATTCTTTCTCAGACAGGTAAGGCATGACATTGCTCTTTTACTAGCATGAGAGGAGAATCCTGGGGCGCACCAGTATGCTCTTACCAATTTGCACATCCCCTCCTTGCCTAGATGAGTCAGCCCGTGAGCTGCTTCAGCCAGACACGGAAGGTATGCCCTGGGGGCCACTGGTTTACCATGTCCATCCGTCCAGAGCCCTGAGGACTCTTGGCCATATCCCTTTGCCTTCCAGACTGCTCTCTCCTGAGTGGAACACAAATTCTGCATTTCACACAACTTTTGTGTGTTGATGGTATTAAATACCATCAGTTGTGTGGTGTCTGTCCGTATGGGGGTAGCAGCTGCAAGCTTTGCAGCTTCGTCTGCTCGGCTGTTACCAAGGGATACTGGGTCTTGACTATATGTATGTGCTTTACATTTGATAACAGCCACTCTGTCGGGTTCCTGTATCGCTGTTAGAAGCCTTTTTATGTGAGCTGCATGCGCTATCGGTGTACCAGCTGCCGTCATGAAATTTCTGAGACGCCATAGCGCTCCGAAATCATGGACTACCCCGAACGCGTATCTAGAATCGGTGTAGATATTGGCAGACTTACCCTTAGCCAATTCACATGCTCTGGTTAGGGCGACCAGTTCAGCAACCTGGGCTGAGTGAGGTGGGCCTAGCGGTTCCGCTTCTATGGTGTCTTGGTCATCTACGACTGCGTATCCAGTACACAAGTCTCCCGAGTCTGACTGTCTGTGACAACTACCGTCCGTGTAGAACGTGAGTTCTGCATCTTCTAGTGGATTGTCACTGATGTCAGGCCTTGCGGTAAAATTTTGGGTCAAATATTCCATACAATCATGTGTATCTTCCTTTGCATTAAATCCTCCTTCCCCATCACTCTCACCTCCCACCCTTTGTGCCTGTCCAGGCACACCTGGGAGAAATGTTGCAGGGTTTAATGCGCTGCATCTCCTTATGGTGATGTTTACTGGGGCCATTAATGCCAATTCCCATCTCGTAAACCTTGCTGATGAGACATGTCTGGTTTGGGCAGAATTCAATAAGGCCGATACCGCATGTGGTGTATGGATTGTGAGGTTGTGGCCTAGCACGACATCTTCGCTTTTCGTCACTAGCAATGCTATCGCTGCAACGCTACGCAAGCATGTGGGGAGGGATCGCGCTACCGTGTCTAGCTGCGCGCTGTAGTATGCAATTGGCCTGCTGGCATCACCGTGTTTTTGTGTTAGTACCCCTGCTGCGCACCCAGCACTTTCTGTTCCGTATAGCTCAAAGGGTTTCCCATAGTCTGGCATACCTAGTGCTGGTGCCTGCGTTAGGCACTGTTTGAGTCTCTCAAATGCTGTTTCGGATTCGTCTGTATGCGAAATCCGATCAGGTTTGTTTGAAGAGACCATTTCCTGCAAAGGTAGCGCTAATATGGAAAACCCTGGGATCCAATTACGGCAATACCCACACATTCCTAAAAACGTCCTGATCTGTTGCTGGGTTTGTGGCAGTGTCATGTCTCTAATGGCTTGGATTCTATCAGCGGTCAGGTGTCTCAGTCCTTGTGTTAGACAGTGTCCCAAGTATTTTACCTTAGCTTGGCATAATTGCAACTTGTCTTTGGAGACCTTGTGACCTGTGTCTGAAAGATGAAACAGGAGCTGTTTCGTATCCTTCAGGGATGCCTCCAATGAATCAGAACACAGTAGTAGATCATCCACGTACTGTATCAACACTGATCCACTTTCCGGTTGGAAAGACTGTAAACAATCATGCAAAGCCTGAGAAAATATACTTGGACTATCTATGAAACCTTGGGGTAACCGAGTCCACGTGTATTGGACTCCTCTGTATGTGAATGCAAACAAATATTGGCTGTCAGGGTGCAGAGGTACCGAAAAGAAAGCGGAGCAGAGGTCAATAACAGTGAAAAATTTGGCAGTGGGAGGAATTTGCATTAGGATGACAGCTGGATTAGGCACTACGGGGAACTGACTCTCAACTATTTTGTTAATCCCCCTTAGATCCTGCACTAGCCTGTAACCCCTCCCCCCACTCTTTTTAACAGGGAAGATGGGACTATTTGCTGTGCTGGACGTTCTTACTAGAATGCCCTGTTGTAGCAAGCGCTCTATTACCGGGAAAACTCCTAACTCCACCTCTGGCTTCAGAGGATACTGTGGGATTTTTGGAGCTATCCTACCATCTTTTACTTGTACTACTACTGGGGCTACATTTGCCATTAATCCAGTGTCCTGTCCATCTTTTGTCCAAAGCGACTCTGGTATCTGAGATGTCATCTCTTCTACTTGGGATGGATTCCTATTTGTCATAATGGAATGTGACATTAATTTTGATGGGGAGTCTAACATGTCTCGTACTTCCTGAGCGTGATTCTCAGGGATGTCCAAGAATACACCTTCAGGAGTACAATAAATGACGCAACCCATTTTACATAGTAAGTCTCTTCCCAGGAGATTGGTCGGTGCCGATGCAGCCAGCAAAAAGGAATGCTTGGTATGCAAGGCCCTATTGTAATCTCGGCTGGTTTGCTAACAGGGTAGTGCTGGACTACTCCTGTTACTCCTATGGCTGGAACTGTCCTACCAGTGGTTCTCATGCCCACTGTCGAATTGATCACTGACTTGGCCGCCCCTGTGTCTACAAGAAAGTTTAAAGTTTTACCGGCTACATTGATTGCAATCTCTGGTTCGCTTCCAAGACTGGCAATCAATTTAACTGGTTGCAGATTACAGGTATGGCCACACCCCTATTGGGTATGCTGACCTCCCTGAATCCCGCTGGCAGCAACTACTTGTGAGGGAGTTAGCTGGGAACTACCAGAGGCATGCCAATCTCTGTTTGGGGGATATCTTTTTGTTTCCCCTGTATGTGGCTCAAAACTCCGCCTCTGTGGACCCTGCTCCCAATGTCGTGTGTGGTGTTGTTGTCTAGGGGGTTGAAAAGATCTTTGTACATTTCTTACTCTACAGTCTCGTGCATAGTGTCCCGGTCTGTTACAAGAAAAACATGTTATTACACTTGCCTTACCCACAGGATTCGGTGGTACATACGCAGGCTGCCTTGTGGTCAGCGCCTGTATACTTACGGACATCAACTTATCACTTTGCGACTCCCTGTGCCTAGTGATATTTCTGTCGTGATCAATAGCAGCCTCTCTCAAGGTGGACACTGACAGACCTCGCCAACATGGCTGCGTGGTCTGTACCCTAGCTTTTAATGTTTCTTTCAAACCATCCATCAGTACAGATACTGCTACTTCTCGATGGTTTGGGTTGGTCTTAATGTCTTCTATACCAGTGTACTTTGCCATTTCTAATAGTGCCCGGTGAAAATATTCTATTGCCGTTTCGGACTCCTTTTGCTTAATGGAAAATATTTTATTCCATTTAACAACGGCAGGGAAATACTCCTTTAGCTGTAAATTTATCCTTTTTACATTATCCTTGTTGTACACGTCTGTAAGCGGTACATCTTTATCCAATGCACAATCAGCTAAAAACTGAGTTGCATCAACATTGGAAGGTAAACAAGCTCTTAGCAGTATCTGCCAATCCTTGTTGTTGGGTTCTACCGTGTTACCTAAATCCCTGATGTATTTTTGGCTAGCAACTAAATCCTTCCTGGGGTCAGGAAATTCGGACACTATTGTTCTTAATTCCATTCTGGAAAATGGAGTATACATGGCAATGTTCCTTATGGGAGTGGCTCCAGACACATCTGTTTTTCCATTGGGAACTGCTATTACCCTTACAGGAGCAATTCTAACAGCCTCTTCCTGTGTAGATTCTACAGCTTGTTGTGGTACAATTGTTTCAGTGTAGTGCATGGTGCCGTACTTACCCGTTGACACGACCTCACCTATCCCTCCGCTAGGGGCTTTCACTAATCTCGTGGGTGTCGCTGTGCCTACTGTGGTCTCTGCTATGGTGGCTGCAAGAGAGAGAGCTGAAATTGTTGCTGAATCGTCTTCTTGATCACACTCCTGAGGAAGGTTCAAAACAGGGTACATCTTGCACGGGTTAATACTTGCATGAGTTATTTGGTTAACATCATTAACATTTACAGTGTTACTAAGAGTTTGTGTTTTACAACCCAGTGCGTTTCTCTCCGCAATCAACTTCTCTCCTGCAATGTATGGTGGGGGAGGAGCTGTGGCAATCAACTTCCTGACTGCCCCAGATCCCGCCGCCAGAGCCAAACCTCTCTGTATCTCACCTTCCTGGTGCCATAACTGTAAATAATCATGATGCTGAATTCGTCTCTTTGCTGATTTTACGAGACATATCCTCCTCCTTAAATTTTGTAACACCTCTGGACTGAAGCTACCTATTCTTGGGAACTTGTCCCTGTCTTGTACAGTCATTCTCTCCCATTCATCACATAAAGATTCGGTGTGAATTCCATATTTTTCACACATTACATATCGTGCCGACCCAACTGGTCGGTTCACAGAATCAACCTGAACCAGGGTTGATCGCCCCCTACCTGAGCAACTGGCCCCCATAGTCTGTAGGTGTTGCTTAATCCTCCTTGGATTTTCTGTATCAAGGTTTTCAGCAAGCCTTTTCAGACAACCAAATTACTCCACAGTAGGCCGGCGGTGGCGGTTTACCGAGTACCCCACTCACTCGCCCACCTCGACCAATACGACCTGTAAACACCGTTATGATGCCAGCGTACTCGATACAGGGCCCCTATGGAACCTTCAGTTTACTGGAACATATGAGGGTTACCCGCAGGACACTTACTCTTTCCAGTAAAGTTGGGGTTGTTAGATAGTTCCTGAGTGACCAGAGAACTTCCCTTCCAAAAATAAAAAATTACACAAATCACGTCAGAGTGTACAAATAGCGTTTGTGACCACTTTACTCTAATGGTATTTAGGTCAGATTACTAACTACTGCACACAATTACGTGTGGTCCAATCGTTCAGTACACGAGCACTACTTGTCATGTACTGAAAGATCAATGGAATCGATGTTTCCGGCCGCGATTCCTTCAGCAAGAGCTTATGGCCTATATGGGTTCTGCACCAACACCCCAGGCGTTGTGCCACTGGACTTTTATAGCGGACCTTTTACCTTACGACCTCCTGGTCTTGTTCCTTATGACCTCCTGGTCTTGTTACCTTATGGTCCGCTATACTCTAATGCTCAAATATTATTTAACCAGGGATGCCTCCCTGGCCACCGTATATGTCACTTACACGTATGTTCCTTGACGAGTACCCGACTTTCCTTTTGGTTCCACCTTAAAGTTATATAAACTTTTGTATACAAAACACACTCACTCAACACATGTACACTTTGTTTCTATATCTATTTCTGCGCAGAAATTGTCTTCAGGCCAAGAGTGTTACCAATTAGGAGCAGGATCTGTTAAACTAAATTTCAGATTTTCCAAAAAATAGATTTGCGTTATTTACCGCGTCGCGTTATCTACCGCTGTGCGTTACTTATCGCTTTTGCGCTAATTATCGCTTTGCGCTAATTCAACTTTTCGTGACTTGGGCTACGTGGGCGTAACCAGACGCTACGTTGCGTAGTGAACGCTGCGTGCGTCTGCCTTTTGGATTGCGTACGCTAGTCTTTGTTAGCGACACGTGTACGCAATGCAAAGGATCCACCGTAACACAATATATTTATTTATCAATGTAGGTGATCCCTGATCATCTACCGCAATCCACACTGACTGCCTTGTATCTCAGACAAACCGTGTGTTTGTTCTATACTTTAACTATTACCTCTAAAATAACAGCAAATCTCTTTTTTTTTTTTTTTGCACTTTCTATCAACTATAAAAAATTGGCAAACAGGAATAGTGATATACTAAAATGAAACAGAAATGCAGATAAATGTATGCGTACGCAAGACAAAAGAAAAATAAACAGTTTTAAAAGACACAAGCGTTTTGTTCTTACTTCCGGTTACCGGATTCCTTCAGCACTCTTTACCTAAGCGAAGCAGACGCTTATCCCGTCAGCAACTGCGAGATAACCTCCCACCCTTTTGCTGGGGGATAACGTCTGCTGGTCTACCTAGTGCAGATGTGAAAAGGACCGGACGAGCCCGCAATTGACAATGCTAAATTCCTTGTCGTGTAAACAACCCTTATGAAGCTAAGAACACTGTACGCTGTTTATTTAAGAAATACCGTAATGATACGCTATTTGCGTAACGATCGCTCAGCCGTAGGCGAGACGCTCAAGCGTCACGTTCGCTCACGGCCCAGTGATCACAGGACACGTTATTGGTTATGTCTAGGGGAAAGATTCGCTGTAACGTAGCGTACGCTAGAGACCACGAGGAGGTCACCAGCGATGCAGACGCTCACAACACTATACCTTTATGTTAAACCTTATACCGATGAAATACACTGAATACCTTAATGTGAGTACAGGGTGTAAGTGCAACCTTGTGGAACCTGACTATCTACAAAGCTGCATGAGCGTCACCGACGCTCAAATGAACACTTATCACTATAGGAAATACACAGATACTGGTTTAGGTTTCCAAGGCCTATTAACTGTATTATGTCTAATATACTTGTAAAAGGGGATAACAGTACATATGATACACTACAATATAACAGAGACTTCCTAACCACAGAACTAAACAATAAATACAAAAAAGACAATACTACACTGACCTAAATGCAATACGATACAATACTATAATACTATAAGGTATTTAAGGGAAAAAGAGGAGAGAGAGAGATAGAGAGAGAGAGAGAGATTGGCTCGCAGAAAGACAATGATTATGGAGAGAACTTACGCACAAAGGGTATGATCGCCAGCGCCTCGATATCCAGCTCCCGATTATCAGCAGATAACCGTTGATGAGAGAGTGAGAGCTGGATGTGGTCGGCCTGCCTATTTATGCTCCACACACAATGCAATCTCCTGGTCCTACAATCCCATTGTCCATTGGCCGAAGGAATTCGGCCCTGCATCATAACAAAAGGTCATAGGGTGATTCATACAGGTGGGCTGTGACGATTTCCAACAGCTCAGGTGGGTGGGAAACTGGGTTTCCCGCCGCATACCTGAGTATGTGCAAATCATAGAAATGGACATAAACTTCTTATGTCCATAACTATTCGCACGAGCGATTAATACGCTCCAAACCAACACCGGAATATTGCTAATCAAATACTCTTCCGATGGGTACCAAACACTGCTGTATGATTCCTGTTAAACCCTTCGTACGATGCAAAGAGGGATTCCTCAGCTCTGGGACATTATATTTTAACCAAACTTACAGAAACTATCAAAGGGATCATGATCTATAAACTACATTAATTGTGAACATTTGTAACTAATGAGTCGCACGCTACGATCACATAAACTCTACCGTAAATGCGCATACCGCGCGTGCGAGTGCACGCTATTGCGGGTATGCGCTTCCACGGGAGAGCGTACGCATGCGCAGCACGGACCAGTGTGCGGTGCAAATATGGCAACGTGCATTGAGACATTTTTCTGACTTTGACACATCCTTAGGTTCAGTTATGTGGTGAGGGACAGGATTCACTTCTGTTTGTCCACATAGTTTATAATTGGCAGCCACCTGCACTGGTTTTGTCTATTACATTGATCCTAAACATTTTTAACTGTTCATGGACCAACAACCCAGGGCACACCTACAAGTGTCCTGAGGCACCCCAGGGTGCCACGGCATACAGTTTAAGAACCACTGCTCTACCTATAACCTGCTATCAGTTTTGACCTATACTTCTGTCAAGCTCCTGGCTATCCCTTTTAATTTAAAAATTAATCCTCCAGAACTTTATAATTACTTTTACACAAAATGGCGCTGCACAAGATTAAGTGTCAGAGAGATGGCCAGAAGAAATGGAATAGGGCAGTCCTAGTCAGGGTATCATCTATTTAGAAGCTTTCATGACGGTATGGGTCAAATGTATAGTAGATCCAACTATGCTCCACAAAAGGCAGCTTTGTTACATTGCACATGCACAGTAAAATGCAGCTGGATTTTGTGTAACTTTACTTTGGATTCACGTGCAATTGCAAATTGAATATAGAAGCAGCATGCACATGTGAGGTTAGCAGACATGATGGAGATGCAGCCTAGAGAGATTTAATCAAATCTCTTAGGATGTATATAATTTGTGGCTCCTTAAACCTTGGTTTAAAGATATCAGTCTATTCCAGGCTTGGTTAGTCACATTATAACCACAGGGATTTTTGGAGCATGGGGTTTGCCTGTCATCATGCTAATACAAACCCAGCTCTGTCAGCAATCTTAGAAAATCCCTGTGGAAAACAGACCCACAAAACCATTCACAGTTAAAGCCAGCTCTGGACTTCTGGGTTCCAGTGGTGATGGAGTACACTGTGTCTATCTGATGCTCTACTGCCTGTTCAGCTCCACACTTCATTACAGCCACTAACAGCTTCAAACTGCAGACTGCTGGTGTCCACATTCCCTGGAGGTTGCAGTTCATGGAGAGGCACTTAGCCTCCCCAATGCCTGCCAAACACCATATTTTCCTTTCTGGCAAAGGCTTCGCCAAATACAATATCGCCACTGTGCATTCTCAGGATGCCGCAGCTGCAGTAACTAAGACTGCCTTGCAACCATTGGATCCACATCACAGGGCTCCTTCCCCCCCCTGCTGCAGGTACTGTGACCTCCTTTTCATAAGATTACTGTGAGTCCCCTACTCATGGTCAGCAGGCTGCAGAACTGGCTGCTGTCTTACATCAAGCAGTCACTCATAATTGTTAAAGGCCAGATTAAGCAATCAGAGATTTTCTCTATAGTAGCACAGGCTAGGAGAGACTCTTTAAGATGTTGTAACTTTAATGTATTCTATCAGGCTTTTAAATTACAGAATTCTGACAACCAGATCTGGGCTACAATGGATGGCCTTTAAAAAAGGTCATGTTGCAATAATCTCAGAGTTGTGAATCTCCCTGAAACCTTGAAAGGCTCTCCACTTTAAGTATGGGTACACACTTGACAATCTGCACCCGATATATTGTCTGAACTGGCAGATCGGACAATATACCATTCACATTGTCCAGTCTGTATACACTATATCATTAATCATGCGCACTCCCACGGATTGTTAATGAAGTCCAATATCTTTATTTCCAGCCTTGAAATCTAAAGATATTGGTCAAGACTGAATGCACCTGGATGTGGGTGGATGTTGTCATTGGTGATATCGGTGACAATATTGTAGAGTGTGTATGTCTGATATATTTTCAATTGACGATGTTGCATCTTATGCGCATCATCGAGTGTGTACCGATCTGGTTATAGAAATGGCTCACAGAACTGGCCCCTTTAAATTGCAACCTAATTCCAGACAACGAGTTGTATTGTTCCAGTACCTCACTTATCTTCACAAGGAAGCTATTTTGTCTGCATCCCTCAGCAGTTGTGATCTTACTATCAAAGTTTTATTTGTTTCAAGACTATTCTCCAGAGCTTTCTTACCTCTCTCTTCCTACCTATTCCCATCTGGTAATAAAATTGCACACCTAAATCCCACTTGCCTTCCCTTTCTCTTCTTTCTCCTCTATTGTGTTGTCCCTTTCCCATCCCTAATGCATATTGTTGTGGTTGACCTCCTCTTCCAACACTACTACACTTTTATTGCTGCATATTGTATTGTCTACTTACATGTCTTACTGGAAATGTCTACGCTTAAGTTAGGTTTGTGGAATGTGAGAGGTATCAACTCCACAAAGAAATTCATTGATGTATTTGAATAAGCATCTTGTAGATTTAATATGCCTCCAGGGGACCCATCTCCTTCATCTAGAGAAACTAAACTTAATACACTTGGATCGCATATAGTATTCTCTGCCCCTCTTACCTCTAAGGCCTGGGGTATGCTGATTTTAGTGAAGAAGCATCTCCTTGCCTTCAGTAGTTGACACTTAGAATCAATACATTATTGCAGACGTTAATATTGTCCAGATTTGTAATGTTTTATGCTACTAATTCATATTCTTAAACATTGTTTCAGTCCCTCCTCAACAAACTCTACCCATTTATGTAATTACTGTACTACTTACTGTAGCGGATGATTTTAATCTCCTCTCCTACAGGTATATATATATAATTAATTTATGGGTTCCATTTTTTACAACTGTTGCTGACAGATGTATGCCTTATTTCCTAATGTTATAGCTACAGAAATAGAGCAATGTGCCTGTTTTGATCATTCCCTGTGTGCCGAAATAAACTCCTATTAGACAATGGAGATTCCATACTCATTTCTCTTTGAAACTGAGGGTCAAGGTATTATAGAGGCTTTTTGGGAGAAGTGCAGACTTAATAATATTTAACACACACAGAATAATCCTCTTGTTTTCTACAGCAATTCAATCATGTAAAACCTATTCTCATAGGCGTGCAAAACACATTTTATTAGGGTGTGCACGACTGGAGTGACGTTCCTAGCACTGCCTATTGGGCGTGCCTAGCACCGCCTACTGGGCGTGCCTATCACATATATTAGCAGTCAATGCAAACTAAATAATATAGGTAATTTGATTAAATAGAGTGTACAGTGAGGGCTGGCAGATGTTTATTAAACCTAACAAGCTGTAAGCCAGGGACCTCGCTAACAACTGTTCGTTGCCCCCTACATTACAGCAGATATATTGTATTGCCTGTATTGTAAGTCCACATTGTGGTGTTAGACAAGGTGAGCTGTTAGACAAGTGAGGTGGAGGAGGTGAGTGTGGTGGAGGTGAGTGAGGTGGAGGTGAGTGAGATGGAGGAGGTGAGTGAGGTGGAGGTGAGTTAGGTTGAGGAGGTGAGTGAGATGGAGGAGGTTAGTAAGGTGGAGGATGAGAGTGAGGTTGCTGCTGCAGCCTCGAGTGAGAGTGACAGTGATGGTGCTGTTGCTCCGCAGCCATGCACCACTACAAAGACAGGCCGCAATGTCAAATTCAGCAATGCTGAGAATGTGGCTTTGGTGCGTGAGCTGATGCGCCATCATCGCCAGCTGTTTGGGCGTGATGCAGCCAAGGTTCCTTCTCAGAGGAAAAGTCTTCTGTGGGGTAAAGTAGTAACGGCAGTGAACAGTGAGGGTGTGGTGAAGAGGACCGAGGACACGTGTCGCAAGAAATTCAATGACATAAAGCGCCGTGTCAAGGCTAAGATGGTGAAGAAGGCTAAGTCAACCAGACAAACAGGGGGAGGACATCCCTTTGTAGCGTCCTATCGGGAGTGGGGGGAGACTGTGCGGTCCCTTATTCCGCCTGAAGTCGTTGGTGCAACTAATGTCCGAGATTCGGATCGTCCTAGGCAGGATGGTGAGTTTATATTTGTAATTGTATTTTGCGTTTACATATGTGCTTTTGCCTTAGTATCCTCAAAGGTGTGTTGTAAATTTGTGATTGGTTGTTATTCTTGTCCCTCCCCCTATTGTTGTTTATAAAGTATTTTATTATTTGGAAAGTGGAAATAACATTACCGCCTTTGCTTGTTTATGTGGAATATAAGAGTTTATTGTTGTGTAATTTGTTTTGGAGGTTTATAGTTCCCAGGCCCTTTAGTGTTCCATATTTTATAGCTTTGTGAATGTTCTATTTTTATCTGGGCTAGATTTTTTATGTTTGTTATGGCGTTTTATTGTTTTTTGGAGTCACATGTTTATTAAAATGTCATTTGCTTTTTGTTTAAGGTTTTAAGGCTAATGTATGATGGTGTTTAAAAGGCTTTCTGGGCAAGATGTTGTTTTTCAAGCTAATTAAGTATTGTTTTTTCCTTGTTTGGCCTCTGAAAACATTGATTTGTAAATGTTTATTGCATTTGGAATGTATTCTGTTAGTGTAGAATATTCTGTTCTTTAATTTATACATCGTTGCATATTGAGCTGCTTGTCAATGTAAAATAAACACCTTGGCCTATGTATTTGGTGTTGTAAATTGACCCAAATTATACTATACACACACAATGAAGTCAACGATACAATCTGCGAAATTGTGCTTTACTTTTGTCATAATGGTCTTCAGATGTACACCTCAAAAATTGACATTTCAGAAATATTAGCACACAGAATATCATGTAAATAAACACAATCTTAATTTTTAAGATTTTTTAAAAAGCCACCACAGCCAGGACCACAACCACACAGACACGAGCTGCGGATGCTGGTGATGCAGGTAAAGTATAATTTGGGGACCATAAGCTAAGTTCACAAAGAAAATCAGAATATTAATGTTTGTTTCAACCCATAAGAACTTCCTCATCGCACCACACTCCACAAAGGTGCCCTCCCTAAGGGTCTGCCACTCAAAAAAAGAGGCCAAGCAAGAGACACAGTCCTGATGTGCCAACGACACAAGCATTATCCCCGTCACAACACCGCATCTCGACTGTGTTGGTCCGGCCACCAGTTGACATTTTGGCCAGTCCACCATCACAGGAAGCACATTCCCCTCAGCTGTCTGGTGAGTAAAAAAAAGGACATTACAATACATACTTACACAGTGTTTTGACACACAAATCAACCTGCACCTATACCACACACTAGTCCTTATATGGATGAATACCAGCAAGCATATTTTTAAAGTCCGATATGTAGGCTAAAAAAGTAAATTGATTGGTGTTTCATTTTTTGGAGTTATCTGTGTTTCAACAGTAAGTTGGGTCTTAGTGTAAATTATTTTGGCCTGTTTGTTTATCAAAATAGTTTGTTTATTAAACAACATATTTTGCCTTGTGTAACCTCAACTTGAGTATTGTTGTCCACCCTCTATTTTTAAGGCAAAATATAATTCTAAAAAATCATGCAGGTTTCTGAAATTTTATAACAATCCAGAAGACAAACACTTCCTAAAACGTTTACCCCTTAAACCCCATACAGATGCAGACATCATGCTCCAGGATAACCAGCAGGACACAGATTTACAGGAAACATTCATACTCCAACTGCAGCCAATTGACCAACCCAACCTACATTTGTGGTGGCTGTAAGTACGCCGCCACCACAAAGATCCCCAACACCACAATTGAGCCCAACTACACCCCAGCCACAACAAATTGATCAAACATTTTGGGACAGTTGGGCAACACAACATGCCCAAAATCTTGATTGTCTGCGCACACACAGCCAATATCTTGCCAGTCTACCCCATCACCTACCTAGACTAAGTAGGAACGCCAGCAGACTAAATGACCAACTAAGCAGAATGGCAAACACAGTGGAACAGATGTGAGCAGACAACAGTCAAATTATTTTAAGTTTCCAATGCATAATGGATGAACATCGTCATCAGCAAGCACTCATTCAATTAATTCAAAATAATCAGCTAATTGCCGACAGTCTGTCCAGAATAATTGAAAATAATACCTCAGCCACAACCCAAATGAACGCTACTCTGTCCAACCTGAGCCAAAACATCAATTTGTTGGCAACACAACAACAAGGCTCCAGCTCAGGTACACCAACACCAATCCAGATCCCAATTACCTCCCCAGTCAGAAGATCGAGCAGAACATGCTCAAATGTGCCATCTCAAGCCTCTGAAGGAACCAAACATCCCCCCAAAAAATAAGCTACACCTCTGCTGAAGCCACATTATTCTCCTGCCAAAAAAATGTATATTGCAGTGTGGTAGACAATCCAAAATTGTGTACGGTATTAAATGTTAAACTCGATGTATGTGCAATGTTTAATTTCATATTGACTGTCAGGGTTACAGGATTTTCAGTCAGTTTTCACACACATGGGAAAAGTGATTTTACCATAAATGGTAAACAAACAGGCGCTGCAACTGAGCTGGTTCTCTGAGCTGCCGTTGGAAAAGGTGATAGTTGGTCACCCCAATAAACATAAACATATAAAACACACACGAAACCAACTGCGCTTTATAAAAAAAAATCACAATTTTATATTTGCTAAAAACCAATATGCAAACATTAATAAAAATACATGAATAAAATAAATGACAGTAATCATATGAGAAAAAACATATCAAAAACCGAACCTTAATAAGCCAATCTCTAGACCGCAATTAGTCTCTCTTAGGGCAGTCTACTGTATGTGCAAATGCCGACATAAGCAACTAATGCTGGTGAGTGAAAAAGATCCTGCAGGAAATGCATATGCAAATATTTTTGTAGCATCCAGACTGAAGATGAATAATTACCAAGTCCCTTGTGGTGTTTCAGCCGGGTATTCCAGCTAGCGAGGGTCCAGAGTAGTCTCTTTATCCAGAGCAATAACAGTGGTGGTTCTCCCTTTATTAATCTCCACAATCAAGGGGCTGGAATCTCCCAATGTACAGACAACTTGTGCACCGTCCTATAGAATTTCTCAGCAATGCCCTGGTCCGAGATGTGGCTCACTAACGCATTTCACTGACACTTGGCAGCTTTATCAAAGGTAATATGACAGTGGCTCAACTCCCGTTATATAGGGGCTACAATAAACACACATAATTGGCACAGGTACCACCTGTGCAAATTAATATACACAAATTTATCAAAACAATTCTATACTCTTTAGGTAGCAGCAGGAAGACAACCCCTTTCAATTTATGTTAATACATTCAAAAAACAAAATCCTCAAGCCATAAATCAGACATGAAAAACGAATTCAATTTTATTTAAACAGATCACATGACCACGGTCACATGACATTCTAGCCCCATGGGCTAACTCCCCATTGGTCCTTTCATGTAAATAGACGTTGTTTCCATGGACACTCTTATTCATCCTATTAAACAGCCCTATGATCCCGGTCACGTGGCCAGACAGCAACAACAAAATAGGTGTTCCGCCAACCCTCTTTCTTCTGGTTACGTGAACGCAATCCCGGGATTTACAGCTTCCGGGTGTGATGCACTATACCACGTGAGTGGGCGGCACGTCCACACACTGAGAACTTCCTCAGAATCAGCTAGTATCACGTCACCACCCGCATCATGTGATACTCCTATGGCTAATTCCACGTACATCACATCAAATCACATGATCGGCCACCCCACAATAATATAAACAGCCAGGGAAACCCTATTAATTTAACTCGGCAAATTATCAATTTTAACAGTCCCTACTTTTCTTTTGGATAGGGGTAACAGTAATAATGATGATAAAAAAAAGAAGAAAAAAATATACATAAATAAAATACAGATGAAAATAAATAAGCAAATAAATGATAAAAACTATAAATTTTAATTAAAAATAAAAACGATAAATTAAGCAATTAGTGTATAAACATTTTTCCAGCTGTTAAAGCTGCAATCCTATTCATACATAAACAAGAAATATACATTTTTTAAATAAATATATATGAATTACAGGACACTAATAGATTCATTAGTGAGCCAAGGAAATGATGAGACACACCACTGAGGACTAGATACCAAAAACAGTCCCTTCCTAGTTTATAATATCGAAAAACAAAAAGACCCATGAATATTGGCTACTCTAACCTAACTACCCCAAACATCCGTAGAATAGGCATGGAGACCTACATAACTGAATTAAGCTCCATCGCCTCGTTTAGACCATGAGGGTGGAGCAAATTCATTCTAAAGATCCAATAGATCTCCTGCTTACACAAGTTGTGAAACGGATCTCCCCCCCTGACCGTCCTGGAGATCTTTTCTAACCCTATAACCTGCAATGAGCTGGGGTCCCCTTGGTGATTCTCCACAAAATGTCTGGATACATGATTCACCTTTTTATTTAAAATGTTGCATCTATGTTCCATAAATCTAGTTTTCAAACTGCGGGTGGTTCTACCTATATATTTCAATTTACAACTGCACTCCAGCATGTAAATCACCCAATCTGTGCCAAAGTTAATGAAACTTTTTATCAAACATAAATCCTCATTTCCCTCTATCTTTATGGTTTTAGTCCAATTAACAAAATGTGTGCAGGTCGTACAACGGGTTTTACCACATTTGAAAAAAATGGTTGTCTTAGTGAGAAGTCATGCCCCCCACCCCCCCCCCCCACCCCTCTCTCCTTTCCAATCCTGTTTGTTTTTCAACAGACTCTGAGCCAAAATGGACTTGAGGGATCTGTTCTTCTTATAAATCCCTTTTGGGTAAGGGGGAAATTCATTTTTCAAAATGGGGTCTTGTTTTAAGATGTTGTAATTCTGGCCGAATGATTTTTTAATCTCTCCTGATTTGTTATTAAATTTTGTGATTGATGCTTGCTCATAAGGGAAGTGATTTCCTTCTTTCTCTTTCTTTACTCCATTATCACCAGAGACTAGCTGTTCCCTATCCATACCCAACACATCTTCAAAGACTTTATCCAATAACTTCTTTGGATAACCTCGGGAATCAAAGGATTCAATCATAGTTTGTGCCTGTTGAACAAAGACCTCCTTTCTGGAACAATTGCGCTTAACTCGCAACAGTTGTCCCTTTGGGATATTCTCCTTCCAGGGAGCATGATGTGCACTTGAGAAGTGGAGATAGGCATTGCTGCCTACTTCCTTGATGTAATTGGATGTCTGTATCTTGTTGTCAACAATTTCCAAAGTCAAACCCAAGTAATTTATCTTCCGCCTATCAAACAAATTCAGAATCCCCATCCCAAATGAAAAATAAATCATCTATATAATGGCCATAGAGGACCAGGTGTGCGCCGAGGTCGCACCCCCAAATAAACCGGTCTTCGACCTCACCAATGAAGAGGTTGGTGTAACTCGGCGCAAACCTGCTCCCCATGGCCGTCCCCATCACCTGCAAATAATAAGTGCCTAAGACAAAAAATAATTGTGCCGCAAAATGAATGAAATGGAATCCAACAAAAAAGACCTGTGTGCCCATCCTTATTTAATCTATCACATATTGCCTGAATTCCCAAAGTATGCGGGATGTTCGTATATAGGCTCTGAACATCCAGAGTCAGAAAGGCATAGGAAGATTTCCACACCACTGTCTGAATTAACTGTATAATGTGGGTGGTATCTCGAATGTGGGACCTCAACAGAGGCACACGAGGCTGGAGGTGACTACATAAAAAGACAAATTCGAAGTGAGGGAATCAATACCCGAAATGATAGGTCACCCCGGGGGTGCAGTGAGGAATTTGTGAATTTTCGGGAGGTGATAATAAATGGGTGTCACAGGGTGGTGCGAAATCAAAAATAAAAATTCCTCCTTGGAGATGATCTCTTTGGATCTTGCTCCCTCCTGTAAAATGTGTAATGCTGCTTTAAATGATTCTTTGGGATCTCCCAACAGTTTCTTATCGAACGTAGTATCATCTAATTGACGCAAGACCTCTTTCTCATAATCCCCTCTATTCTGGATGACTAGGCTCCCTTCTTTGTCGGCCTGTTTAAATACTAGTGATGTGTCCTTCAATAGTTTGTTAAGTGCCCTCTTTTCCAATTTATTTAAATTCTGATATTCTTCCCCCTACCACCTTTCCTGGAACATATGTTTTTAAAATTCTCCAAAGTAGACTTGTAAAAACTCTCGATGCAACTGCTTTTATGTTTAATTGGAAAAAAATCAGACTTATTTTTGAAAAGGGACTTGTTGACATCAAAGATTTTTTTGGGTGTTTGTGAACCATTTCCTTCCATTTGCAGATCCATTAATACTTGTATAGCTGGATCATCTGTTGAATCTAATAAAGTGGGTGTTGCAGTTTCATTATTTCTATCCATAGTTTTATTGGAAAAGTACCTTTTACTACATAGTGTTCGAACAAATCGATTTAGCTCCACAAATAAATCGAACATATTCGGATCAGTGGTAGGGGAAAACTTAGGACCTTTACTGAGAAGGGACAGTTCACTATGTGACAAATTCTTGGAAGAAAAATTCATCAACATTTTATAAATCTGTTTTCTGGATATAGTCCTGATTTCCTTTAGTTTCTCCTTCTTCCCTCCTCTCCTTCCTCCGTATTTGATCCTCATCCTCTTTTTGGGGTGGGTGGAGCATCTTCTCTGCTGGGAACTCGATCTCTCTGTCTGTGGGGATATAATCTCTGATCTAAAAAAACCTCCCTATTGGTTTCCTCTCTACCATCATTGAATCTGGTGTTGACTTTAGGACATGCACCCAGTTGATTGTCACATTGACCACTGGATATCCTGTCCACCTGAGGGGGGCTTCTCCTATCATTTGCCGCCATACAAGGTGGACAGTCAGGGCGGACACCCTGTCCCGTCCATTATCAATCAGCGGCAGGTGATGGTGCCGGCCTATTCCATCTGTTTTGTTTCCCTCCAGTGGAAAGGTACCTGGATCTATGAGCCTGTTTGTTGGTATACATGGGTCTTTTCTTACTAAATGTAAACACTTCTCCACTCCTATAGTCTTCCAAATCCATCTGAAATTTCTTACATTTGGTTTCTGTAATTTGTTGTTCTAATTTCAGGACCCTATCCATGATTTTTGATCCCTATCAATAAACTCTGATTCTGTATTGTGTCTCCAATCTACTTTTTAAATCACTTATTTCCCTTTCTAGTGATCTTCTCATTCCATCAGTCGCTCTGAACATTCAACTAAGATGGACTCCCATTCCTTTTGATAATTATCAATGTCACCAAAAATGGAAGGTTTAGAAATGCGTAAACCTCTAGGGATCATCTTCCTATCTCTATATTTTTGTAAATTGACCCCATCCAGCCAATTATTTGTCTCTTATATCAACAACTCCTCCAGATTATGAAAATCTTCACTAAGAAACGTATTGTCTTCCTTCCTACTATCTGTGCCAATGAATCCCATTTCAATAAATAAGTTTGTCTCCTGCTGCTCCTATTGTCAAAATTAGAGAAAAAGCTCATGTTTAGCAGCCTGAAACCAGCTATGTGCTGTAGCAAAGGAAAAGTGATTTTACCATAAATGGTAAACAAACAGGCGCTGTAACTGAGCTGGTTCTCTGAGCTGCCGTTGGAAAAGGTGATAGTTGGTCACCCCAATAAACATTAACATATAAACACACACAAAACCAACTGCGCTTTATAAAAAAATCACAATTTTATATTTGCTAAAAACCAATATGCAAACGTTAATAAAAATACATAAATAAAATAAATGACAGTAATCATATGAGAAAAAACATACTAAAAACCGAGCCTTAATAAGCCAATCTCTAGACTGCAATTAGTCTCTCTTAGGGCAGTCTATGTGCAAATGCCGGCATAAGCAACTGATGCTGGTGAGTGAAAAAGATCCTGCAGGACATGCGTATGCAAATTTTTTTGTAGCATCCAGACTGAAGATGAATAATTACCAAGTCCCTTGTGGTGTTTCAGCCGGGTATTCCAGCTAGCGAGGGTCCAGAGTAGTCTCTTTATCCAACACAATAACAGTGGTGGTTCTCCCTTTATTAATCTCCACAATCAAGGGGCTGGAATCTCCCAATGTACAGACAACTTGTGCACCGTCATGTAGAATTTCTCAGCAATGCCATAGTCCAAGATGTGGCTCCCTAACATGTTTCGCTGTCACTTGGCAGCTTTATCAAAGGTAATATGACAGTGGCTCAACTCCCCTCACGTGGCCGGATGGCAACTCCAAAATAGGAGTTCCGCTAACCCTCTTACTTCTGGTCACGTGAACGTGACCCCCGGGCTGACAGCTTCCGAGTGTCACGCACTATACCACGTGAGCGGGCGGCACGTCCACACACTGAGATCTTCCTCAAAACCAGCTAGTATCACGTCATGCCCGCATCACGTGACACTTCTGTCAGCCCAGGAGTCGCGTTCATGTGAACGGAAGTAAGAGGGTTGGCAGAACTCCTATTTTGGAGTTGCCATCCGGGCACGTGACCGGGATCATAGGGCTGTTTAATAGGATGAATAAGAGTGTCCATGGAAACAAGGTCTATTTAAATGAGAGGACCAATGGGGAGTCAGCCCATGGGGCTAGATAATCATGTGACTGTGGTCATGTGACCTGTTTAAATAAAATTGAATCAGTTTTTCATGTCTGATTTATGGCTTGAGGATTTTGTTTTTTGAATTTTTTAACAGAAATTGAAACGGTTTGTCTTGCTGCTGCTATATAAAGAGTATATAATTGTTTTGATAAATTTGTGTATATTAATTTTGCACAGGTGGGACCTGTGCCAATTATGTGTTTATTGTAGCCCCTATATAAGGGGAGTTGAGCCACTGTCATATTACCTTTGATAAAGCTGCCAAGTGACAGTGAAATGCATTAGGAGCCACATCTCATACTATGGCATTGCTGAGAAATTTTACAGGACGGTGCACAAGTTGTCTGTACATCGGGAGATTCCAGCCCCTTGATTGTGGAGATTAATAAAGGCATAACCACCACTGTTATTGCTCTGGATAAAGAGACTACTCTGGACCCTCGCTAGCTGGAATACCCGGCTGAAACACCACAAGGGACTTGGTAATTATTCATCTTCAGTCTGGATGCTACAAAAATATTTGCATACGCATGTCCTGCAGGATCTTTTTCACTCACCAGCATCAGTTGCTTATGCCGGCATTTGCACATAGACTGCCCTAAGAGAGACTAATTGTGGTCTAGAGATTGGCTCATTAAGGCTCAGTTTTTAGTATGTTTTTTCTCATATGATTACTGTCATTTATTTTATTCATGTATTTTTATTAATGTTTGCATATTGGTTTTTAGCAAATATAAAATAGTGATTTTTTTTATAAGGTACAGTATTTTTCACACACATGTATTGACAAACTTTTACAATCATGACTAACATGATGCATTACAGCATCACATACAAAATACTTTACAAAATATTGGTTAAGATTGAAGTTATACAATGTTGTGAAGACAAAATGCCTGACATTACTCAATGACCATTATGTCTGGGTGAGTAGAAAACACATTTGCATCACACCTTACAATGCACCACAACACAAAACACACACAACCAAGAACAAAAACAAGTGATAGTTTAGTTTGGCTATCTTCATACATATATTAAAGTGTGTAAATTTATAAAGTCTTATTAAATAATTTTACCACAAATATATATAGAGAGCAAGAAAGATATAGAGATATACATTTAGATCGCTAACTGCTACACAATAGATAGACATAAACACATATATAGCACATAAACTACTATCTGAGAACTATATCTACAGTGAGCAAGAGCTCCAGTTATATTGAAAATACATTTGCGGACCTTAATTGTTTAGATAAAACACACACAGAAAAATATACTTACCAGCAAAATGATGCAAAATCAGTTTTTGCCTTACCTGCCTCCCTACATCTGTACTCACACTGTCGGCAGACGTTTCTAACTCCCCTACTTGCTGACTGTTTTCTTCATCCTCATCATCCTCCTCCTCCTTAACATGTGGGAGATGTTGTTGCAAACACATTTTATGAAGAAAACAGCAGCAGAACACAGTCCTAGTCACCTTTAAGGGACTATACAACAAAAGCCCTGCAGACTTATCCAGACACCGAAACCTAGATTTCAGTACCCCAAAACATCTTTCTATCACATTCCACCTGGACTTATGTGCATGATTGTAATTGTGTTCAGCAGGGGAATCAGGGATGGACAATGGAGTCAGAAGCCAAGAGAAGCAGACATATTCCCCCATCACCTGAAAGACATATATAGGCGACATTGTAAAATATGCTTTTTAGAACACAGTGCTAACATAATGACCATGTTGATGTTATCACCACAAAAATAATCTTGATACATACCCAGCAGCCATCCATCGGGCATTTGTCCAGACTCAAATTTATCAAAAAAGGGATGACTGACTGAGGATGAAGGAGTCATGGCATCCTCCAGTGTAACCCGCAACATCACTCATAATTGTAAGATTTGCATCACAAACCACCTGGACATTAGTGGAGTGGGCCAGATGTCTATTGGTATAATTATATTGCCTGCCCCTAGGTGGTTTCAGCTCAATGTGTGTGCAATCTATGGCACCGAGCACATTCGGCATGCCAGCAAGCTCATAGAAAGCTACTCTGACGGCATACCACTGAGACTCCTGGGTAGGGAAGCAGATAGAGAAATCTATGTGGGGTTCCAAAGCATCCAGAATCTGAGTGTACATTGCAAAATATAAGGTGCTTGTCATGAGCACTAAGAACAACAAGACTATGTAATGTAACATTAAAGAAAAAATGTATTAAACATACAGGAGTATGAATGGGATACCTCACCTGATTTAAGTACTTTGAAAAAGTGGGCCAATTGCATTGCCACACACAGCCTGAAAGCTGCCATTAGCTGTAAAGTGCAACACAGCCAAGAGTTTATGCAGGCCTGAGACAGGGCGAGAGCATGCTGTCTCAGGGTCTAGGTCCAGTTTGACAAGGTCATACAGACAGAAAATGTTGTTTCTATGGAGCCGGAACATCTGTATGACCTGGTCATCGGCCAAAGCATTTAAGTTTAAACACCCCCTAAAAAAACGAGGCCGGTGCAGCATCTGCGGCACCTGCACAACCTGCTGACCATGTTCAGTTTCCTGGCCCTGGTTTCTTGTAGCCTGATAAAGCAGTCTCAGGAATCCCACAGCAAACAAACATTCAGTGCTACACACGGCAGTAGCCATTTCAGAGTGAGTGATTTGAATAATGTGCTTTGGTACCTTTTAAAGGAGCAAAAATGCAGGTGTGATTAATGTTGAAGTTGAAACACATGTTAACATGCTTTTCAAATGCAGGTCTATTTTTTCCCCATTTTTTTTTTACAAATCGCATTTTTTCACGGTCGCAATTGCCCTTTCATGGTGAAGATTACAAATACGAATGAATAGTAAATTACCAAGTTGTATACCTAAACAGCCGTGTTTGACGAATGGTGTATTCAATCATATTTGTGAACTCGTGCCGCAAAAAAAATATGAATACCCTCATCACTGCCGAGATTTGAGTTTTGTAAATTCCCAAGTTGACACTTTGAACAAAAAACACAAAATCGGCCAAAATCAGGAGCTTAGTAAATATACCCCAGTGAGTATGTGAGTGACTCATTCAAGTCTTGACTGTCACTCACATTCTGAAGGCTCAGCTAGGATGTCCAGAGAGACCACCACTGTCCTCGTCCCGCAATCCTAGGGGCTCCAGGACAGTCTTGGCGTGGTGTGTGCTGTTAAAAATGGCAGGGCAGGGCACACACGAGTGACTGCCACTAGAAACTGAGTATGGGCGGGAGCCGGGATGATAGCGCAGGACAGGCAGGAAGGGAGAGGGTGTGCGGTGTGACATGCTGACGTCACACCGCAAGGCAGTCGACCATGATGGTGTATGGGCTAGGCAGTGTGGCCAGCCACCCATCCACAAGGAAGCATGATGGCGGGTGGGCTGGGCTGTGCAGCCAGCCTACCCATCCACAACATAGCTGACAGTTCAGCTGTGAGTCTGACCGGCGGTGCAGCAGGAGGGGGTGACTGTAACAGCCATGGCAGCAATGCAAGAAGTTATCCGATTATTGCTATCAATGTGCTGCTGTAGTAGCACTACTACAACAGCAGCACAAGACAGCGATGATTGGATCGCATGTGTAACATGTAGGGGGGGTGCCGGACATTAGGGGGTGCCTGTGTGCACCAGGCACTCCGCGTGCGCACACTTATGCCTCTTCTTACCCTAATGCTAAAAAATCCTTTCTGAAATGGGAGAATGTTATTTCTTCCAGGGAGTGCATAGAATGAAAATAAATTGGCAATAAATGATGCCGTTCCATCTCCTTTTCAACTTATTGCAGACCTCGCAAACCTCGTCAATGATTAATTATTTATGAAACCCTGACAGTTCCTAATAGGAACTGCCCAAACAAGGTATCATCATTAATTAGGCCCCATTGTGACTTTGAAAGAGACCCTTTACAATATTCTGCTGAACTCATGGTATACTGATTTTTGGTTATCTATTATGTGTGCAGATGTTTGTAAATTAATTATTAAATGGGTACCTGAGGCGGAGGAACTGTGTCTAGATGGCACCCTAGTCCTGGTGGCTTGAACTGTTGTTCTGGATGAGGAGGTAAAGCAAGACCAGAGGCTGGACCAGTGACTGTGGTACATGGTGGCCGGAGAGACTGGGCAGAGGCAGGAGATACTCAAGGTAATATTTAGTAAGGTGCTGGTTTATAGAGGTGGAGATGTTGCCCACAGCAACCAATCAGATTTATCTAGCACGTAGATAATAGCTAGAATCTAATTTCCTGCTATGAGCAACATCTCCACTTCTGTAAACACACACCTCAGTAAATATACCATCTAGAGAGTCTGTTCACTAGAGCAGCACTTAGTGCAGCCATGCAAAAGGCAACCAGCTCCCAAAAAAAAAAGAACTGCCCCTTGGAGACAGACAAGTGGTGTTAAGTGGTCCAATAAGAGCCTTGCAGTATGAGTTACATACCCCATGTAGCTCCACTAGCCCACTAGCAGTCTGCTTGCCTACTCATAACATCTCTTACACCATTGGAATAGCAAAGTAGGGTAAGTGACAATTAAGCTGAAGCACTGGTGCTAGCCTCACCATATACAGACTAAGCCAGTAACAAGCTCTGACCTCTGCTGTTATAATAAATAGTGAAGCAGTGGAAGGAAATAAAGGGGCAGACATTCTTGTTATTACTCATTACAAATGATAAATGGTTCTTCAGCAAATCAGCTTCTGTAATTTTTCAAACACATGACAGTTAGGAGCTGATTGGCAAGAGCACCATTTATCCTTCATAACAAGTGATAACAAGAATATCACTCATTGTTAAATCTGCCCCAAAGCTTCTAAATTCTAGCGCTTGCTCTAGGACAGCAGAATTATTTACAACAACTATACTGATTGTTAGCACGACTGTTCTTTTAGAGATAGTGACTTTAAATATAGAAGTGCTGAAAGGAACAGCTATATGAACCTTGCATTTTTGCAGCCACTTAGGGCCAGCTGTCTCATCTCTAGAAGGAGTTAATTTAGTAACTTATTGCTACTTGCTGTTTTGGAGCCCAGATTTTGCCCACGTCATAGCCAGTAATCAAATTGCTACTGTACATTTAAAGTTATCAGCTGATTGTGATCAACAAGTGAGATACTCCCCACAGTGGTTAAAGTTGCTAAACTATACTTTTATTAAAAAGTGACAGTAATCATTCCAAACAGAAGCACTGCAGGATTGAAACGCAATGAAATAGTTAAAAAAGAAGAAAGAGAAAAAAAAAGCATAACCAGCCGAGGGCGTACTGTACGTTCCAGTACAGCTGCAGGGTATGGGAAGAAATCTTGCAGTCCTTAAACCTCTTGAATCCAACATCCCCAGAAGAGCCACGCTGTGGCTTTGGCAGATTTTGACATGGGGGAGAGAGTGCATGGAAAAAAAGGCTTCCCAGGCCCAGGTGTTTCCCCTTATAAAGCCCATCAGACCACCCACATGCCCCCATCTGTATGTTTTGTTCTGTGCCACCCTTCATCTCTTTGTCCAATATTGTGCTCCCATCTGCATTTTGAGTGCCCATCTTTATATCCTGTATTGTGGCCACCTTCACCTGTTTGATCTACAGTATATTATGTACTGTATCCCTACCCAATAAAAAACTATGTCCTGCATTCTGCCCTACCTCTTCATGTTGTACACCCCCCAATTTCCATTTATTATATTGTGCACTAACACCCCCATATGTATGTTCTGATCTGACAGTCATCTGCAAGTTTTGTATTATTCCCACTCTGCAACCCCAGTCTCTATGATTTGTACTCTGCTCTCAACACCAACTCCCCCTCCCTCCTGCACACATTAACTTACCTCATGAAAGCCATCTGGCATGCCTCCCACATATCCAACTTTTGTGTGGAACAGTCCCGCTTTTTGAGGACTATCCTACCAATTCATCCACGGGCTACAGTGACCCGTGAGGTGAGGAAAGTTGGGGAGAGCAGCAAATGAATAGATGCCTTGCTGGCCATGCCGTCATAGTAATGAAAATTAGGTGTGCCCTAATGGTGTAACTCCCAGAGACAGAGGCTCCAGCTGTCAAAGGGGCACTAAAAAAGAAAGACGGAGTGGACTGCTGAATTACAACAGATCTCTCTCCACTCATTTCATAATGATTTGCTACAGTTACTGCTGACTGCTGTCCAAGTTCACAAACCCCCTTTTCAGATCCCTTCAGCTGAAGAGTCTTGGAATGTGACTGTGTGATAACAAATCAAAGTTTGTAATGATAGTGAGCTACAGCTCTGCTGTTGTGCCATATGAGATGAAGGAAAGAAGAGCAGAAATTGTTTTAAAGAAAAGCACTAATTATTATAATTTAACTTTTAAGGGGGATTCTCAAAGCTTTGAAAAAGATGAGATTGTGAGAGATAATTACCAACCAATCTGCTCCTAACTGTCATTGTTTCAAAAACAGAAAATGAAATAAGGGATATACTGGGTTGCGCTGATAATGTGTCCAGTTTGAGTCCTCTGAACTACCTCTGCAGTTTATAAATAAGCGTCTCTGTAGGGCTTATAAATGTTAAGGTAATTGAAAGAAAGAAAAAAACTGCGCCGGTATATCAGAGAAATTCTGGTTTATTTTAGTATGGAATTAATAATATTTGGGATCAAGAACAGAGATATGACATGTAAAAACTATGTATATAATAAAGTTGTTATAAAACAGAGAATACTTCCACAATTTGTTGCAATGTTGCTAAATCCAAATGAAAGATTAAACATTAAATAGCATGCATGCATGCTATAAATAGATTAAAAAAAATATATTAAACAAAAATTCATTGCTCAGATGGATTAAGAATCCTCAGGGACCACGTAATTATGATATTGTACTTGTATTGTAGACCAGGTTTATATTAGTCTAAATGTTTCATTAGCCACAGATTCTATACTTAAAGCGGGGAGGCAGCGGTGCTGTAATCAATGTGGACAAGCTTTATGTGTGAAGTAGAGCCCGTATGCCACTGGTTGCTGTATTGGGTAGAGGTCGTAAGACAATTCTTACTCCTCCATGCTTTCGCTGGAAGTACGCTGCTCCTTGGCAATACTTATGCGATGTTGAGGCGGCTCTAAAACCTTTGTTCTGCAGTACCGCAATCTCCATCCGTCAGTGTGGCGATGGGTGTTCTCATAGAGAGAGCCATTTAACAGAGGCTCAAGACGGCTTGTCCCGTACTGTGGGCTTTGACGCGGAGGCTACAGTACGGGACGTCAAAGCCCACAATACAGGACACTAATGATTTTTGCCAGTTCGGCCTTACCACTTTACCCATGCTAATATTACTGTATATTTTTGTGTTTCAGCTATTGTTTCTCGTCAAAATACTGTATAGAGAGTTGGAAACCTAATGACTATAGTGGTAGAAAAACAAATTATTTAAATCATGGGTGATAGTGTAGGTAATGAATTGGATGAGATCAAAAGGTCAGCAATTCATAATGTCAACACCATAATGTCCGGTATTGTTACAATGTCGACAGGCAGTGTGTCAATATTCTCTGAATGTCAACAGGTGAAATGTCAACATTGTCAGAATGTGGTCATCAGGGTTATGCTCTGGGGGAAAAGTATGTATTAGGCACTAGAGGGAACATTAGGAATTAGTGGTAGGGTTATAGGAGAAATACTTACTGAAATGCCGGAGGATCAAAGGTCTGACCTGGAAGTGACATTTACATGACCACCGGGAGCCAAAAGCCTATGCAGCCTCTAAGAATAGATAAGTCACAGCTGGACCACCAAGGAAGATATGATATTCTAACATGTTGACATTTCATCACTGTCTACATAAATAATGTTGACATGACCAGCTTCGACATTATGACCATGTCGGCATTCTCATGCATCTCAGCATTAGACCCCTGGAGTACAAGTGAGATAAGCCCACATCTGTAACTGCATGTGGAACCCTCCACATCGTATTTTTCACTAATGACAGATTGGCTACTTAATTAAAATATTATAAACAATAACATAACATAAAATTAGAGATGAGCGGGTTCGGTTCTCTGAGAACCGAACTCTACCGGACTTCACGTCACGAGCCCGGATCCGAGTCAAGCTCGGGTTTTCCCGCCTGACTGGGAACCCAGAACGAGGCAAAACGTCATGATCCCGCTGTTGGATTCTCGCGGGATTTGTATTCCATATAAAGAGCCGCACGTCACGGACATTTTCACTACAGTCTCGGTCCTCAGTGTCTGTGTGGGCGGGAAAGTTGGGTGGCAATTCTAGTGCTGTCTTGTGCTGCTCAGTCCAGTGTAGTCAGTGTCTTATGCTGTATCAGTCCAGCCAGTCACAGTCTTGGTGTCCTCTGCTGCTATATGTCCCCAGTGCTGCTGGCTGCTGTATAAGTCCCTTGCAGTTTTGCTGTGTTCAGAACAGGGGTAGTGTCTCTCTTGTGCAGCATCAGTCCAGTGACCAGTCACAGTGGTGGTGTCCTCTGCTGCTATATGTCCGCAGTGCTGCTGTATAATTCCCTTGCAGTTTTGCTGTGCTGTCTTGCATCAGACCAGGGGTAGTGTCTCTCTTGTGCAG
Source organism: Pseudophryne corroboree (assembly GCF_028390025.1). Lineage (NCBI taxonomy): Eukaryota > Metazoa > Chordata > Amphibia > Anura > Myobatrachidae > Pseudophryne > Pseudophryne corroboree. The sequence continues at coordinate 123,941,044 of NC_086451.1, read as the reverse complement.
CATCAGTCCAGTGACCAGTCACAGTGGTGGTGTCCTCTACTGCCATATATCCAGTGTTACAGGCATATAATACCAGTGATATTGCCGTATAATTCCCATGATATTGCTGCATAATTCCCATGATACTGGCGTATAATTACAGTGATATTGCCGTATAATTCTTTGGATACTGGCGTATAATTCCTGTGATATTGCCGGATAATTACAGTGATATTGCCATACAATTCCCGTGATACTGGCGTATAATTACAGTGATATTGGCGTATAATTCTCGGGATACTGGCATATAATTCCTGTGATATTGCCATATAATTACAGTGATATTGCCATATAATTCCTGTGATACTGGCGTATAATTACAGTGATATTGCCGTATAGTTCTTGTGATAGTGCCGTATAATTCCAGTGATACTGGCGTAAAATTCCTGTGATCCTGCCATATAATTACAGTGGTACTGGAGTATAAGTCCAGTCCAGTGATACTGCCGTATATGTCCAGTGATCCTGCCGTATATATCCATTGATACTGCCGTATATGTCCAGCGGTACTGCGGTATAAATCCAGTGATCCTGATGTATAATTACAGTGATCCTGCCGTATAATTACAGTGATCCTGCCGTATATGTCCATTGATACTGCCGTATATGTCCAGCGGTACTGCTGTATAAATCCAGTGATCCTGCCATATAATTACAGTGATCCTGCCATATTAATCCTGTGATCCTGCCGAATACTTATAGTGGTACTGGCGTATAAGTCCAGTCCAGTGATACTGCCGTATATGTCCAGTGATACTGCCGTATATGTCCATTGATACTGCCGTATATATCCAGAGGTACTGCCGTATAAATTGAGTGATCCTGCCGTAAAATTCCTGTGATCCTGCCGTATAATTCCAGTGGTACTGGCGTATAAATCCAGTCCAGTGATACTGCCGTATATATATATATATACCCTGTTGCAAAGCGGATTACTGAGGCCATAACAACTATGCTGGTTTTAGACGTTCGTCTGGTATCCGCCACTAATGCAGTGGGACTGCAGTGCCAACCCTAGATGGGCTAGGTGTTTGTGCCGCACACTTGTGTTGTTTAGCTTAGTCATACAGCTACCTCATTCCCCTCTTTTACTTCTTGGCATGATGTGCTGTTTGGGTACTATTTTTTTAAGTAACCTCCTGTCTGACACTGCAATGTCACTCCTAGATGGGCCAATTGTTTGTGTCGCTTAGCTTACTCATACAGCCTCCTCATTGCACCTCTTTTACATCTTTGCATGATGTGCTGTGTGGGGACTTTTTTATATCTGCCCTCCTGTCTGCCACTGCAGTGCCACTCCTAGATGGGCCAGGTGTTTGTGTTGCACACTTGTGTCTCTTAGCTTAGTCATACAGCTACCTCATTGCACCTCTTTTACTTTTTTGCATGATGTGCTGTTTGGGGACTATTTTTTTTAAGTGCCATCCTGCGTGCCACTGCAGTGCCACTCTTAGATGGGACAGGTGTTTGTGCCGCACACTTGTATCGCTAAGCTTAGTCATACAGCTATATCATTGCACCTCTTTTACTTCTTTGCATGATGTGCTGTTTGGGGACTAGTTTTTTTAGTTCCATCCGGTCTGCCACTACAGTGCCACTCCTAGATGGGCCAGGTGTTTGTGCCGCACACTTGTGTCACTTAGTTTAGCCATCCAGCTACCTCATTGCACCTCTTTTTCTTCTTTGCATCATATGCTGTTTGGAGCCTATTTTTTAAATCTGCCATCCTGTCTGACACTGCAGTGCCACTCCTAGATGGGCCAGGTGTTTGTGCCGAACACTTGTGTCTCTTAGCTTAGTCATACAGCTACCTCATTGCACCTCTTTTTCATCTTTGCATCATATGCCATTTGGGGCATGGTTTTTTAAAGTGCCACCCTGTTTGACACTGCCGTATAAGTCCAGGGGTACTGCTGTATTAGTACAGGGGTACTGCAGTATTAGTATACCAATTGCAGAATTTTTGAAAAATGGCAGGGGTGTTCAGGAGATGCTGTCTGTGGAATGAAAAGTTGCAGGCCACTTTCGACATTCAGCCACTAGTAGATGGGCCAGGTGGTTGAGTCTCTTACCTTAGTCACACAGCAACCTCGGTGCACCTCTTTATCTTCTTTGCATCATGTGCTGTTTTGGGTCTATTTTTTAAATTTGCCATCCTGTCTGCAACTGCAGTGCCACCTCGGTGCAACTTTTTGGCCTAAAAACAATATTGTGAGGTGTGAGGTGTTCAGAATAGACTGGAAATGAGTGGATATGAATGGTATTGAGGTTAATATTACTGTAGGATCAAAATTACCCCCAAATTCTGTGAGTTTAGCTGTTTTATGTTTTTTTCAAAAATCATCCAGATCCAAAACCAAAACACGAAAGGGTGGTTTTGGCAAAACCAACCCAAAACCAAAACACGAGCGGGGAATTAGAGCCAAAGCACAAAAACACAAAACACAAAAAGTGCCCGCTGCACATCTCTACATAAAATATCATGTAACTTGCAGTTAACACTGATTCATAAAAAAATGACTGCCATGTGATTCCATTTTTGAATACACAGTTCTCACCACCTAAGAGCCTTTGACTGCTAAAAAAAAAACTGGAAAGAACTTTAAAGAATTTCAAAGAAACAGAAGACCAGTGGATCATGATGTACAACTTTGTATCTAAGGACTGATTTCATTAATTCTGTAGCATTGTTTATATTAGTTCTGATATAATGACCGGTATGTTATTTACTGTTATTTATTCTTGGAATCATTTTTTTTTAGGGTTTGTACTTTTCCTGATTATTGAAGACTTCTTTCATTTAATATAAAGATGGCCTTGTTGTATAGCTGGTGTTTCTTTTCTATGCTGGATTGCTTACTGGATAATGCATTAATTAAATACCTTTGTTCATATTTTAGAATTTGCTAATTGTAAGTGTTATAGGGTGCTATCAAATTAGCTGCACTAATTTACCGCAGCTAGTGGATTCGCCGGGGGCTATCCAATTAGCCCTGAAACCCGGCATTGTAGGGTATTATGAGGCATGTGAAGCATAATCCACAATATCCAGCCCTCAGAGCCGCAATAACACAAGGGATCTGGAACTTATCCCTGACCCCATGTGTTATCGACTGAAACGGGTATAATTGGATAGCACAGTAATGACCATTGGGCTAAAATCTTTTGTTTTTGTATATAAAAGTAGTACAGGTTGAGTATCCCTTATCCAAGATTCAAAATCACACATTTTTGTATCCCCTACTGAGATAATGACACGTATATATAGATATTATATGATTTATCTAAATAATATACATAATATAGATATACACATAATATATAATATATATGTTATCTCAGTAGGGGACCCAAAAATGTGTGATTTTGAATCTTGGATAAGGGATACTCAACCTGTACAGCTAATTGGATATCCCCCCATAGTGCATAATATATTTGTTTTTACAGGTTTCTATGTGTTTTCCTTTGATAAGACAGAATCTAGAAGTGGAAAGACATTGTTGATTATTTGTTTTTAAATGTACTGTGCATAATACATATATACAGACATGTATACAGATGTAGCCATACTCATCTTACTGCAATGCCAGGCTGTGACTAGTCACAGCCGGCGAATGCTTAATTAATTCTAAGCAGTGTTGCAAGATAAGTGTATGGCTACATCTGTACAAATGTATATACTGTATATATACAGTGGTCGAAGTGGGAATTTTGAAGTGGGGGTATGGAAATTTGAAAGGGGTATAGTGTCCACTCCAGGGAGTACTATTGCGCACACTGAAGGCCGAATAAGAGGCATGGCCAATCATAATGGGCATGTCCTTAAGAGGCACTGGATGAGAGGGCGGACACATGGTGGAGTAAGGACTGAGGGTGACGGGGGGCATTGGGTGAGAGGGGGGATGCATGGTGGGAGAAGACGCAGGGTGAGAGTGGGGTGCAAGGTGGGAGAGGACACAGGGTGAGAGTGGGGTGCAGGGTGGGAGAGGAACATAATGGGGATTGTAATTTAATATTTAAGCCTGCTGCCGACCAGTCTATGGTGGCAGGTACAGGGGCTTCGGCAGCAGTAGTGAAGAGAGCCGTGCGCACCACATATGGGCACAGGGTGAGAGTGGGGTGCAAGGTGGGAGAGGGCACAGGGTGAGATTGATTTGCAGGGTGGGAAAGGGCGCAGGGTGAGAGAGGAGTGCAGGGTGAGTGGGATGTGCAGGTTGGGAAAGAATGCATGGGGAGCGTGGGGTCAGGGTGCGAGAGGGTGCAGGGTGAAAGTGGGCTCAGGGTGAGTGAGGGGTGCAGGGTGGGAAAGGGCACAGTGTGAGAATGGGGTGCAGGGTGGGAGAGGGCACAGAGTGAGTGAGGGGTGCAGGATGGGAGAAGTCGCAGGGGGTGCAGTGTGGGAGAGGGCGCAGGGTGAGAGTGGGATGCAGGGTGGGAGAGGGCGCAGGGTGAGTGGGGGGTGCAGGGTATGAGAGGGAACAGGGTAATAGTGGGGTGCAGGATGGGAAAGGGTGCAGGGTGAGTGGGGGGGTGCAGGGTGGGAGAGGGACATATTGGATATTGTAAATTAATAAATAATTTGAGCCTGCTACCTACCAGTCTGTGGCAGCAGGTACAGGGGCTTTGGCAGCAGCAGTGAAGAGAGCCGTGCACACCACCAATGGATGCCCGGCAGGGCTCTGGCACCAGTAGGGACAAGACCCGGGCTCGCCCCACATGGGCACCAGACAAGGCTCTGGCAGTGGTAGGGAAGGAGAGCCGGGTGCACCCCACGTGGGCGCCCGGTGGGAACAGGAGCCGCTTCGACCACTGTATATATATATATATATATATATATATAGCATGTGTGGGGTCAGGCACTGATGTTGGATGAGTAGGCCTGGCTTGCAATCTCCATTCCAGTTCATTAAGGAGGTGCTTGATGTGGTTGAGGTCAGGGCTCTGTGGTGACTAGTCAAGTTCTCCACACCGAGCTCATCAATCCATGTCTTTACAGTCCTTGCTTTGTGCACTGGGGCACAGTCATGTTGGAATAGAAAAGGGCCTTCCCCAAACTGTTGCCACAAAGTTGGAAGCCTAGCATTGTTCAAAATTTCTTGGTATGCTGAAGCATTAAGATTGCTCTTCACTGGAGATAAGGGGCCTAGCCCAAACCCTGATAAACACCCTAATACCATTATTACTCCTCCACCAAACTTCACAGTTGGCAGGTAACGTTCTCCCGGCATCCGCCAAACTCAGACTCTACCTTCTGACTGCCAAACAGAGAAGCATGATTCGTCACATCACAGAACACGTATCCACTGCTCTACAGTCCATTGTCGGTGTGCTTTACACCACTCCATCCGATGGTTTGCATTGAACTTGGTGATGTGAGGCTTTCATGCAGCTGCTCGGCCACTGAAACCCATTCCATTAGCTGCTGGCACACAGATTTTATGCTTACATTAATGCCAGTGAACGTTCAGAACTTTTCAGCTATGAAATCAGCAGAGCGTTGGCAACTTTTACACACCATGGGGCAGATGTATTAACCTGGAGAAGGCATAACGAAGTGATAAACCAGTGATAAGTGCAAGGTGATAAACACACCAGCCAATCAGCTCCAATATACAAATTGACAGTTAAGAGCTGACTGGCTGCTGCGTTTATCACCTTACACTTATCACAGGTTTATCACTTCCTTACGCCTTCTCCAGGTTAATACATCTACCCCCATGTGCCCTAGAGTTCCGGTATGAATGGTCGACCATGTTATGGTCGACAGTTATTAGGTCGACCACTATTGGTCAACATTGACATGGTCGACATGGACACATGGTCGACACATGAAAATGGTCGACACATGAAAATGGTCGACACATGAAAATGGTCGACACATGAAAAGGTCGACATGAGTTTTTTTACTTTTTTTGGTGTCGTTTTTTGCGTAAAGTGACTGGGAACCCCAATTAGTGCACCGCGTCCCCTCGTATAGCTCGCTTCGCTCGCCATGCTTTGGGCATGGTGCCTTCGCTCCGCTATCGCTTCGCTCGGCACAGATTACCGTTCCAATCGTAGTCCACGTGGATCGTAAAGTATGGAAAAGTTCCCCAAAAGAAAAAAAAGTTAAAAAACTCATGTCGACCTTTTCATGTGTCGACCTTTCATGTGTCGACCATTTTCACGTGTCGACCATGTGTCAATGTCGACCATGTCAATGTCGACCAATAGTGGTCGACCTAATGACTGTCGACCATAACATGGTCGACCATGTGAACGGATACCGTGCCCTAGCAGTCGTTGATCCCGCTCTGTGATTTTGCGTGGTCTTCTTTGTGGCTGAGTTGCTGTTGTTCTTAAACACTTCCACTTTCTGTTAATATCACTTACAGTTGACTGTGGAATATCCATCAGGGAAGAAATTTTACAAACCGTCAATTGCTAAAGTGGCCTCCTATCACAGTACCACGCTTGAAGTTACTGAGCTCTTCAGAATGAACCAATATGTATCACACATGTTTGCAAATGGAGACTGCATGGCTAGGTAGTTGATTTTACATACCTGATGCAAAGGGTCAGATTGAAACACTGGAACTCAATAATTAACAGGCCAAATTCTTTTGTCCATATAGTGATAGATAGATAGATAGATAGATAGATAGATAGATAGATAGATAGATAGATAGATAGATAGATAGATAGATAGATAGATAGACGCAGAAGCGGCATCTCACCGCTGTTAGCCCAGTAACAGTTCTATTTAGATTTCAGGTAATCCTCGGCTGGCTGACACCTTTAACATTGTTTGAAGGAACATGTGTGACATATTGTGCTGTTCTCTATTTAAATGGCAATATAGTGGTTTGTTTGTGAAGTATGGTGGGCGTGGTTCACCTGTGCCCCAGGTGCTTTTTATTTGTAATCAATTGAATATAAATGGGGACTAGGTAGGCATGAAGCTTTTCATGGAGTACTTGAGTGCGGCTTTAAATTGATTTATATAGATAGAAATAGAAATATATATATATATATATATATATATATAAAGTAGCAGATATACTCGGCACTCCGCTATTACAATTGCAACATCTTGCCCGGTGCCCTCCTTCTGTGTGAAGTATAGGTATTGTTTGCAGGCGGCACTCACGGACTTAACTCAAATAAATGACCCGGACACTCCTGAGTATGATACAACGTTTCTGTTTTTATAAACCTTCGTCAGGTATGAATGAAATACAGAAAAAAAGAGCTTACCTTTATACAGAAACTGAAACACCAAGTGAAAATCTCGTGCAAAGACACGTCCCGTGTTTCCGCTGAAGTCATCATTAGCGGACGGCGCCAGTGCGGTAACTGGGACAAAGTGAAAGTAAAAAACCGTCACCATGGATACAGCAATACAAATGTCTAAAGTGTACATTTCACATTATTGATCTAATACCAACACTACTGTCCTGGGGACATAATGCTTACAGGAAACAGTTAAAGGAAATCATTTCATTTAATCCATACGGAGAGACAGTGTTTAGTAAATGAATCCACTTGATTTCAAGCTGCAAGAGGATTCTTCCTCTGTCACCCCCCCTGATATCTTCTTTAACATGATCCAACATCATGCAACGGAGTGAGGATAGGCTGTGATTACATGCTTTGAAGTGTTTAGCTACGGGCTGATCTACATTCTTACCCTCCAGTATCTGCTTAATGGCACTACGGTGTTGTGCCATCCGTTCTTTAAACTGGCACACAGTCTTGCCTATATAATATAAACTGCAGGGGCACCTAATGCAGTAGATAACATATTTGCTAGTGCATGTGAATACGTGTTTTAGTTTAATCTGGTTTCCATTATGTGGGTGCCTAATATAATTGCCAGTCTCCAGATAAGTACAAGTAGTACAACCCAGGCACCTGTAGTTGCCCGGCTTTCTTTTCATAAAATGCTCAGGATATATAGTAGACATATTGGAAATGTCGGCATGTACCACATGATCCCCGATGTTCTTTCCCCTTGTGTAACAAGGGAGTAAGGCCCTGTCAGATAATACTGCAAGATCGGGGTCTGATTGTACTACTGGCCAAACCCTTTTGGCAGTGTTGACTATTTTCTTGGTAGACACTGTGTAATTATTCACCCAAATCATGGTGGTATCCATCTTGTTGGGTTTATGACAAGTAATGTCCTTCACTTTTGGTGCTGTGAGTGCCTTAGTTCTAGCTAGTTGTAAATCTTTATTGCTATACCCTCTTTCTAGAAATTTTTTAGTCATTATGTCCATCTTACTCACTTCATCAGCGGGATCACTGCAAATGCGGTGAACCCGCAAGTATTGCGAGTAAGGAAGACCTCTTTTGAGTGAGCTGGGGTGATGACTGGAAGCATGAAGCATATTATTGCAGTCAGTAGGTTTTTGATAAATAGATGTACTGAAATCCTCACCACATATTTTCACTTCTACATCAAGAAAATGTATACTCTCTTTTTGGATATTCCAGGTAAACTTAATGTGCTGGTCCCTGGTGTTAACCAGTAACATCATGTTTATAAATGCCTCCTCAGTACCCCTCCACAGGAGGAACACATCATCTATATATCTCATATACAGGGGTATAAGATGGACAAAATCCTGTCTATCAAAAAACAATTGATTCTCAACTAGGAACATGAAGGCATTCGCATAGGTTGGTGCGACACAAGCTCCCATCGCACAACCCCGGGTTTGCAAGAAGAATTCATTATTGAAAATGAAATAATTCCTTTCTAGAACCAATCTCAAAAGTTGCAAGAAAAATTCCACATCAGGACCATGATAGAGCATATTATCAGTAATTAAGCCTCGTACAGCCTCCAGCCCCCTATCATGAGGGATGCTCGTGTATAGGCTTACGACATCAATGGTGCACAACCAGCAATCTTCCGGTATTGCACCAAAATCTTTAAGTTTCTGCAAGAACATGGTCGTGTCTTTTAAATAAGTGGTTCTATCTTGTACTACCGGCTGAAGGTAGTAATCAAGATATTTGGATACTTGATAGTATAAGGAGTCCCTGGCAGACACGATCGGTCTGCCGGGTGGCTTCTCACTATTCTTATGCAACTTGGGAAGCATATTAAATATGGGTACCCGGGGATATTCACAACACAAGGTTTTTTTTACAGATTCAGTGATATGTCCCGCCTCCACGGCAGACAGCAAAACATCCTCAAGCTCCCTAAAATAGACAGCCGTAGGATCATTCTCCAATTTAACATACACATATTCATCACATAGCTGCCTGTAAGCCTCATCTTTGTAATCATTTATGTCTTGCACCACAATACCCCCACCTTTGTCGGCAGGGCGTATCGTTATATCCTTGCATGTCACAAGGTCGCGCAAGGCCTTCCATTCTGCCGATGATAAGTTCTTATTACAAATGACATTATCTTTATCACAAGAATCAATACAGTTGGTGATCGTTCTAGTGAAAGCTTTAATAGCTGTATTAGAAGAATAAGGGTCAAAGTTAGATTTTAATTTAACTGGACACACTGGTTTCTCAGTTTTGACCCGGGACATGTCAGAATCATTCTTGCTAAAGAATTCTTTCAGTCTCAATTGCCTGTTTAGGCGACTCAAATCAATTTTACTATTAAGACTGTTATGGGGGTTGGTCGGTACAAAATTGAGACCTCTGCTCAACACCGCAGTCTCACAGTCTGTCAATGGGCGTGATGATAGATTATAAATCATTTTTTTGTTGTTTTTGCAGCTCGCTTTGCTTTCCCTTTCACATTGGCCGCCACGTCGGGTTCTTTGTCTCCTCCTTCGTCCACCTTGGCTCTCGTTTTTACACCTAAAGGGGATCGACCCCTAGGTTTGGCACGACTGGTGCTTGGTAGTTCTGATTCACTATGTGAGGTTCCACTAGAGGTGTCAGTTTCTTGGGATGATCAGTTAAAGGAAATCATTTCATTTAATCCATACGGAGAGACAGTGTTTAGTAAATGAATCCACTTGATTTCAAGCTGCAAGTTTATATTATATAGGCAAAACTGTGTGCCAGTTTAAAGAACGGATGGCACAACACCGTAGTGCCATTAAGCAGATACTGGAGGGTAAGAATGTAGATCAGCCCGTAGCTAAACACTTCAAAGCATGTAATCACAGCCTATCCTCACTCCGTTACATGATGTTGCATCATGTTAAAGAAGATATCAGGGGGGGTGACAGAGGAAGAATCCTCTTGCAGCTTGAAATCAAGTGGATTAATTTACTAAACACTGTCTCTCCGTATGGATTAAATGAAATGACTTCCTTTAACTGTTTCCTGTAAGCATTATGTCCCCAGGACAGTAGTGTTGGTATTAGATCAATAATGTGAAATGTACACTTTAGACATTTGTATTGCTGTATCCATGGTGACGGTTTTTTACTTTCACTTTGTCCCAGTTACCGCACTGGCGCCGTCCGCTAATGATGACGTCAGCGGAAACACGGGACGTGTCTGTGCACGAGATTTTCACTTGGTGTTTCAGTTTCTGTATAAAGGTAAGCTCTTTTTTCTGTATTTCATTCATACCTGACGAAGGTTTATAAAAACTGAAACGTTGTATCATACCCAGGAGTGTCCGGGTCATTTATTTGAGTTAAGTCCGTGAGTGCCGCCTGCAAACAATACCTATACTTCACACAGAAGGAGGGCACCGGGCAAGATGTTGCAATTGTAATAGCGGAGTGCCGAGTATATCTGCTACTTTATTGAAGGGTGGACTGCCATATCCACACCATTACTAAGGCAACCGCGTTTTGTCTGAACCACGTGGGTTACTACTCTTCTTTGATTTTAATCTTCACTTGGCTGTGCATCATGGATACCATATCAGAGGACAACACAGGATACAGAGCAACCACACTACCGATGGGAGAAACTCTGTCCTTATCTGACATTGATGCCAATCGTATCCTTATTACGGACAGACTGGCACAGACTACTGGGGCTAAAACCAATGAACAAATTTATACTGATTTCTTGAGACTCAGGAATAGAGAAACGGACTTTTATTTGCATGGAGTATGCTTATCTGACTATTTTCGGGAAAAGAAAATCCCAAGGGGGTTCCGCATAAAAAACATGCCCACTATTGGGCGCTTCAACACTGATTTCTGTCGGAAATGGGCAGCAGTACTGAACAAAGCCTCGTTTGACCTAATGTTGCTCGTCATTGAGGAGTCCACGAGGGAGCTGGCGATGATCAGAGAGAGAATCAAAATTTTGGAGCAGAGCAGCTTGGATACCCTAATCTCTGATACATCCGTGGACTGGATCTCCAAATTAAACACAGAGGTGGAAAAATATAGATCCGAGTTGATTCAATTCAAAACTAAAAAATTAGCCACAGTAAATAGAGACTACGAAGAAAATCGGGTGTACTACTAGGCTAACCCACAAACGGAAGGACGGAGACCATACCGCAGGAGGTTCAATAAATTTAATAAACAACCATTATGATCATCCCAAGAAACTGACACCTCTAGTGGAACCTCACATAGTGAATCAGAACTACCAAGCACCAGTCGTGCCAAACCTAGGGGTCGATCCCCTTTAGGTGTAAAAACGAGAGCCAAGGTGGACGGAGGAGGAGACAAAGAACCCGACGTGGCGGCCAATGTGAAAGGGAAAGCAAAGCGAGCTGCAAAAACAACAAAAAAATGATTTATAATCTATCATCACGCCCATTGACAGACTGTGAGACTGCGGTGTTGAGCAGAGGTCTCAATTTTGTACCGACCAACCCCCATAACAGTCTTAATAGTAAAATTGATTTGAGTCGCCTAAACAGGCAATTGAGACTGAAAGAATTCTTTAGCAAGAATGATTCTGACATGTCCCGGGTCAAAACTGAGAAACCAGTGTGTCCAGTTAAATTAAAATCTAACTTTGACCCTTATTCTTCTAATACAGCTAATAAAGCTTTCACTAGAACGATCACCAACTGTATTGATTCTTGTGATAAAGATAATGTCATTTGTAATAAGAACTTATCATCGGCAGAATGGAAGGCCTTGCGCGACCTTGCGACATGCAAGGATATAACGATACGCCCTGCCGACAAAGGTGCAAGACATAAATGATTACAAAGATGAGGCTTACAGGCAGCTATGTGATGAATATGTGTATGTTAAATTGGAGAATGATCCTACGGCTGTCTATTTTAGGGAGCTTGAGGATGTTTTGCTGTCTGCCGTGGAGGCGGGACATATCACTGAATCTGTAAAAAAACCTTGTGTTGTGAATATCCCCGGGTACCCATATTTAATATGCTTCCCAAGTTGTATAAGAATAGTGAGAAGCTACCCGGCAGACCGATCGTGTCTGCCAGGGACTCCTTATACTATCAAGTATCCAAATATCTTGATTACTACCTTCAGCCGGCAGTACAAGATAGAACCACTTATTTAAAAGACACGACCATGTTCTTGTAGAAACTTAAAGATTTTGGTGCAATACCGGAAGATTGCTGGTCGGGCACCATTGATGTCGTAAGCCTATACACGAGCATCCCTCATGATAGGGGGCTGGAGGCTGTACGAGGCTTAATTACTGATAATATGCTCTATCATGGTCCTGATGTGGAATTTTTCTTGCAACTTTTGAGATTGGTTCTAGAAAGGAATTATTTCATTTTCAATAATGAATTCTTCTTGCAAACCCGGGGTTGTGCGATGGGAGCTTGTGTCGCACCAACCTATGCGAATGCCTTCATGTTCCTAGTTGAGAATCAATTGTTTTTTGATAGACAGGATTTTGTCCATCTTATACCCCTGTATATGAGATATATAGATGATGTGTTCCTCCTGTGGATGGGTACTGAGGAGGCATTTATAAACATGATGTTACTGGTTAACACCAGGGACCAGCACATTAAGTTTACCTGGAATATCCAAAAAGAGAGTATACATTTTCTTGATGTAGAAGTGAAAATATGTGGTGAGGATTTCAGTACATCTATTTATCAAAAACCTACTGACTGCAATAATATGCTTCATGCTTCCAGCCATCACCCCAGCTCACTCAAAAGAGGTCTTCCTTCCTCACAATACTTGCGGGTTCACCGCATTTGCAGTGATCCCGCTGATGAAGTGAGTAAGATGGACATAATGACTAAAAAATTTCTAGAAAGAGGGTATAGCAATAAAGATTTACAACTAGCTAGAACTAAGGCACTCACAGCACCAAAAGTGAAGGACATTACTTGTCATAAACCCAACAAGATGGATACCACCATGATTTGGGTGAATAATTACACAGTGTCTACCAAGAAAATAGTCAACACTGCCAAAAGGGTTTGGCCAGTAGTACAATCAGACCCCGATCTTGCAGTATTATCTGACAGGGCCTTACTCCCTTGTTACACAAGGGGAAAGAACATCGGGGATCATGTGGTACATGCCGACATTTCTAATATGTCTACTATATATCCTGAGCATTTTATGAAAAGAAAGCCGGGCAACTACAGGTGCCTGGGTTGTACCACTTGTACTTATCTGGAGACTGGCAATTATATTAGGCACCGACATAATGGAAACCAGATTAAACTAAAACACGTATTCACATGCACTAGCAAATATGTTATCTACTGTATTAGGTGCCCCTGCAGTTTATATTATATAGGCAAGACTGTGTGCCAGTTTAAAGAACGGATGGCACAACACCGTAGTGCCATTAAGCAGATACTGGAGGGTAAGAATGTAGATCAGCCCGTAGCTAAACACTTCAAAGCATGTAATCACAGCCTATCCTCACTCCGTTACATGATGTTGGATCATGTTAAAGAAGATATCAGGGGGGGTGACAGAGGAAGAATCCTCTTGCAGCTTGAAATCAAGTGGATTCATTTACTAAACACTGTCTCTCCGTATGGATTAAATGAAATTATTTCCTTTAACTGTTTCCTGTAAGCATTATGTCCCCAGGACAGTAGTGTTGGTATTAGATCAATAATGTGAAATGTACACTTTAGACATTTGTATTGCTGTATCCATGGTGACGGTTTTTTACTTTCACTTTGTCCCAGTTACCGCACTGGCGCCGTCCGCTAATGATGACGTCAGCGGAAACACGGGACGTGTCTTTGCACGAGATTTTCACTTGGTGTTTCAGTTTCTGTATAAAGGTAAGCTCTTTTTTCTGTATTTCATTCATACCTGACGAAGGTTTATAAAAACCGAAACGTTGTATCATACCCAGGAGTGTCCGGGTCATTTATTTGAGTTAAGTCCGTGAGTGCCGCCTGCAAACAATACCTATATATATATATATATATATATATATACACACACATCGGGATTCCCAACAGCCAGTAAATTAACCGCACCCTCCAGCAGCTGTGCACTGCAGTCAGCATGGCTCCATATACCTAATCCAACCTACTGGCACCTTATTGAGTCACTCCCAGCCTGTCTAGATGCTGCAAACAGCAGTTATTCTGGCTATTAGCTGGTGGTCATAATAATGTGACTCGACCATTTAAATGTACAGATGTAATGTACTATTTGAGTATCTTCCTTCATATGAAGAAACACACATATGATAATGGAAGAAACCAACACCAGTGCAACTGTGTGCTTATTGGGGGTAATTCCAAGTTGATCGCAGCAGGAAATTTTTTAGCAGTTGGGCAAAACCATGGGGGTCATTCCGAGTTGTTCGCTCGGTAAATTTCTTCGCATCGCAGCGATTTTCCGCTTAATGCGCATGCGCAATGTTCGCACTGCGACTGCGCCAAGTAAATTTGCTATGCAGTTAGGAATATTACGCACGGTTTTTTCATCGTTCTGGTGATCGTAATGTGATTGACAGGAAGTGGGTGTTTCTGGGCGGAAACAGGCCGTTTTAGGGGCGTGTGGGAAAAAACGCTACCGTTTCTGAGAAAAACGCGGGAGTGGCTGGAGAAACGGAGGAGTGTCTGGGCGAACGCTGGGTGTGTTTGTGACGTCAAACCAGGAACGACAAGCACTGAACTGATCGCACTGGCAGAGTAAGTCTCGAGCTACTCAGAAACTGCACAGAGATGTCTTATCGCAATACTGCGAATCTTTCGTTCGCAATTTTAAGATGCTAAGATTCACTCCCAGTAGGCGGCGGCTTAGCGTGTGCAATGCTGCTAAAAGCAGCTTGCGAGCGAACAACTCGGAATGACCCCCCATGTGCACTGCAGAGGGGACAGATATAACATTTGCAGAGAGAGTTAGATTTAGGTGTGGTGAGTTCAATCTGCAATCTAATTTGCAGTGTAAAAATAAAGCAGCCAGTATTTACCCTGCAAAGAAACAATATAACCCACCCAAATCTAACTCTCTCTGCAAATGTTATGTCTGCCTCCCCTGCAGTGCACATGGTTTTGCCCAATTGCTAACAAACTTGCTGCTGCGATCAACTCGGAATTACCCCCATTGTTACAAGCAAACGTACTGTAGTAGTTAAGTGCTCTAATGCTGACTTCTGGTGACTCTATTTCTAGCTGCTATGAACAAATTTCTATCTTCAGTCAAACGGCTCATAGTTGTTGTGATTGTATCAGGTCATCTCACTGCTGGCCTTCCCCTTTTTCATTGGCCTTCAACTTTTCTAAGTATAATGTCTTTCCCTAGGGGTTTTGGTTTTACATGATGTGTTCCAAAGTAGGAAAGGTGCAGTCTTGTCATTTGTGCTTCTAGGGAGGTTAGGTTTTATCTCATCAATACCAATTGATTTGTTCCTCATACTGTAAAATAAATTAATTCCTGACTTTAACCTCTGAAGTTACTCTGTTGCACATACCACAAGTGCATTTTTCAGAAAATGTATAATTAACATGTAGAATGTTTGAATGTGTTTATTTAACAAAAAGTAGATACAGTATACAATGATATTAGATTGTTGTGTATGTAACTCCACACATGTTTTGCTGATTTGAAATCATTCAATACAGTAAAAATCTTAAAATGTCTATCATAGACTGTTCTTCATTCATACGCATACACCAACATCCTTAAAAGAAATAACTGACACTGACACCATAATAATGTTTGCCAATAAAATTGTTTTTATTAAACAAATGGTATGGTGGCAAGGAGGGACAGACTATTTAAATAAAGTCCCTATTTATTCTAACCTTTTAAAACCTTTTAACTGTGGCTGACCAAAACACAAGAGGAGGCAAGGGCCCAACTTCAGCCCGGCCTCCATCACATAACAAGGGGGCTTTAAGGGTCCAATTTCAGCCCAGCCCCCCTCACATCACAAGGGGCCATAATGGGCCATTTGCCACCCCTTGTGTTACTTGCTCCTTACCGGGAATACCGTGGCCAACTCTCCACTCAAGATATTCCCCAACTCCAAACCAAAAGGTGCTCAGGTGTGTACCAACTCCACCGGAGACCGAAGCCCACCTGGTACGATGGAACTCCGGCCCCGTAATGTATCAAACTCCACCACCTTCACATCTCCTGAGCACCTATAAAACTCTTTAAATTACAGCCACAATTTCAGGCCGTCCCAACCCGCCAAGCCGACACCAATAATAACATCATCCAGGGCGGGTGGGTGGGTCAATTTTTCCTGAGGAAAAGAGGGAGAACCTAGTCAGTCCTCTCCTTGTAAGGGCTAAGCCCCTCCCATCACCAGATTCCTCAGTCAACTCATAGGCCCACTGTTACCATGGACACCTCCACCTGTCACAGCTGTTTCATTCAGCCTGCTATTCAGAATTTTATGTCACTACAGCCAGATAAAATGTCCTCCGTTCTCTTAATATGTCTATCATAGACTGTTCTTCATTCATACACATATACCAACATCCATAAAAGAAATAACTGACACTGACACCAGAATAATGTTTGCCAATAAAATTGTCAGCTTTTATTAAACAAATGGTATGGTGGCAAGGAGGGACGGCCTATTTAAATAAAGTCCCTATTTATTCTAACCTTTTAAAACCTTTTAACTGTGGCTGACCAAAACACAAGAGGAGGCAAGGGCCCAACTTCATCCCGGCCTCCATCGCATAACAAGGAAGCTTTAAGGGCCTAATTTCAGCCCAGCCCCCATCATATCACAAGGGGAGGCTTTAAGGGCCCAATTTCAGCCCAGCCCCCCTCACATCACAAGGGGCCATAATGGGCCATTTGCCACCCCTTGTGTTACTTGCTCTTTACCGGGAATACCGTGGCCAACTCTCCACTCAAGGTATTCCCCAACTCCAAACCAAAAGGTGCTCAGGTGTGTACCAACTCCACCGGAGAAAGAAGCCCACCTGGTCCGATGGAACTCTGGCCCCGTAATGTATCAAACTCCACCACCTTCACATCTCCTGAGCACTTATAAAACTCTTTAAATTACAGCCACAATTTCAGGCCGTCCCAACTCACCACAGTTTCAACGAAACCCTGCCACCATACCTCAACCTTAAAACTCTCCTCTTACTACTCCTAAACTCCTTCTACCTATCAATAAAATTCCTGACTACATACAGCTAACAACAGATCCTCCATAAAAATTTTCATACCCATCAAATTCAGATGGACACCATCAGCCATGTAAAGATGAGGGGCAGAAACTAAAATTGAGGGATGTGGGACCACATACCCCCAATTTTCACTAACAGCCCTGCCTACCACATAATTGATCTGGCGCCGGACCAACTCTATGGCAGCCGGTCTGTCCGCATCTCTCCAAACCAAACGTGGGATAATGTCAGACCATCCCACGCTCAGAAAAGACAACCTGTTCTGCAAGCTAACTAAGTCCCTGACTATAGTTTTGCGAAGATCCAGACCCGTCCTTCTGGTCAAATCATTTCCACCAGCATGGAACACCACCCTCAGCGGGAATCCCGACCACTCCGACTGTTGCCAAAATAGTGGCATGACTTGCTCCCAGCGAAGTCCCCTCACACCGATCCATCTGATAAGATTAGCTTCAGGGGACTGAAGGCACTCTACACCAGATCTCTCACCATGGTAAACATATGAGTGCCAAGTAATCCATATCGGACACTCGTCCAAGCTCAAATCTGAAAGTACAAAAAACAATATTCACAGAACCTTAACATACAAAAAAACCCTAACACAAAATTCTTGAAACAACATTACCCATAAAACTTCCCATTATAACCTTACTAAAATAGGTTTGTTTTGTTTTTTGTTTTTTTAAACTAGTTAAATTTGGCCTCTAAGGTGAAAATGATTTGAAGCAGGGGTGAGAAGGGGGATGAGTATGAGGGATCAGACTTGACGAGAGGCGAAAAACACACCTGCCAAGCGGGTATGAACCCCAAGGCTTAAGGCACTTGACAGGATAAAAAATTCCTCAAGTCCCCCAAATATGGCGAGTGGCTGAAACCTCAAGTCTGATTTTTAATCCACCAGGTCAAAACCTGATATATTTCCGAAACACATCAGACTTCCACCTCCCCAGAGCTCTAATTTGCTCGCTCGAACAGCCTTCAGCGGCTGCTGTTGTCGCCACACCTATACGAAATGAATGGGTACCGTATCGTGATACCGGCAAACCCATCATGCAAATACAACTTTCCAGCACCCATCTAAATTGAAATTGAGTAACCAGCATACCATCCATATGCTGCAACCATGGACCTGGCATATCAGCCCTTGTTCTCAAATAAACCTTCGCCAAGGACACTGGACAAATCTCCTTGTCGTCCACACATCTCAAAACAACCCAACAACCTTTACCTAATTGGTCCATTTTGGAACATTGTACTTTGCACCATAAGCCTCCATCTTCCAGTGACACATATTCACGAAGCATAGATGACATTGCTGTTTTCGAAGCTGACACCAGTTCACTGAC
This sequence comes from Pseudophryne corroboree, assembly GCF_028390025.1. Lineage (NCBI taxonomy): Eukaryota > Metazoa > Chordata > Amphibia > Anura > Myobatrachidae > Pseudophryne > Pseudophryne corroboree. The sequence continues at coordinate 123,922,186 of NC_086451.1, read as the reverse complement.
TCTAAAGACACCGAAAAAGGCCATGGTGAAACACAATTTAAATAAGAGTGCTTCGTAATCTGATGCACAGACCTCATGCAACACGACCGCCATGCGCCGCAATATTGAAATGGTTATTGGCCTTCGTGCATCTAGTACAGGGGGCATCACTCGAGCCCACCCTTTAAGAATCCTTGCTAAAAGGAAAGATTTAGTAAAATTATGCCGGCCTTCAAGTCTCAAGAAATAAGAAAGAGCAGACGGTAAACGTGTTACAAACCCTCTTGACCTGCCTGCGCTAAAACATTCCCAAACATAATTCAATAACATTGTATAATCGGTCTTACCTTGGTCCTGATGTAAACGGACATATCTCTCCCACTCTCCCATAGCGGTTCTGTACCCTCGAAGGGTAGAAGGTGCCAAGGATCGTAGAGCTAAGCCCTCCAATCCAAGTGTATCACCTGCCAGACATAAGACGGGCAAGGGTCACCAGATACATTTGCATCCGGAGCTAGCACCCTGAACCTGCGCCACTCGAAACGCGAAAGCGCATCTGCCACACCATTTTCAATGCCTGGAACATGCCTCGTGCGAAAACTTATATTCGATTGAAGGCAACGCAAAACAATCTGACCCAACAATCGCAGCACAGGAAGGCCAGCAGCTTTCTGACTATTAATCGCATGAACCACTCCCAAATTGTCACACCAAAAAACTGCTGAAAGATTGGCCATAAATCCAGTGCTACCATGATAGGGAATAATTCTAATAATAACATATTACTAGTAAGTCCCTAATCAAACCATGTTTAGGCCATGGGGAAGCACACCACCTACCCTCAAGGTATGCTCCAAAACCAGTAGAACCTGCTGCATCAGTGAATAATTGCAACTCTACATTGGATCTGGGTATAGACTGCCAAAAGCGAACCCCATTAAAAGTAGCCAAAAACTCATACCAAATATGCAGATCCCTACGAATTTCTTTGGATAATCTTATAAAATGACTAGGTTTTTTAACACCCGCTGTAGCTCTCTCCAACTTCCTGCTGAAATCCTTACCCATAGGTATAACTCGGCAAGCAAAATTGAGAGATCCCAATAATGATTGAGCTTGTCTCAACATCAACTTGCCATTTGCAAATGCCATGATTATCTCTCCTTTTAATTTATCTATTTTCTCAATGGGTAAATGACAGCAACCCTTAATAGTATCAATTTCAATTCCCAAAAAAGTCAACACCGATATAGGACCTACCGTTTTCTCCTCAGCTACTGGGACCCCAAATTCCTTAAACAATGACAAGGCATTTGATAAAATATTGCCACACATGTCAGACCCGGCTGGACCCATGAACAAAAAATCATCTAAATAATGAACAATTCCGGACTGACCTGAATTTTCAGAAATACACCAATGCAAAAAACTGCTAAATTTTTCAAAATATGAACAAGATATAGAGCAACCCATTGGAAGACATCTATCAACGTAGAAACCGTCATTCAGGCGGAAACCTAAATAACGAAAAAATTCCAGATCAATGGGCAAAAGTCGAAAAGCCGACTCTATATCAATTTTACTCATCAACGCTCCTCTACCGAATGATCTAACCTTAGCAAACGCATCCTCAAAAGACTGATAAATTACCATGGACAAATACTCAGGAATTGCATCATTAACTGAAGACCCTTTTGGAAAGGATAAGTGCTGAATTAATCTGAATTTACCCGGAGTCTTTTTTGGAACAACCCGCACTGGGGACAAAATTAAATTAGACACTGGGGGACAACTGAAAGCCCCTACCATCCTACCCAATGCAACCTCCTTATAGACTTTTTCTTTCAAAATTACTGGAAACTCCTCAGCCGAGCGTAAATTACAAACCGAACCACAGTTTACTTGGCCTTTAATAGGCAACGGAAAACCCTTTGAAAAACCTAACCTTATCAACTCATTTGGATAATAACCCAACGAATACAATAATTTATCCAATTTCACTGGAGTGGGGGCCCTACTTAGCCCCAGCAGCTGCCGGGACTCATTGCTGCTGCTTGTGCAAACCCCCTCTACCACCGGCAGTCTGCTAACAGTTTTTAATGGGGTGGGATCCCTCACAGCGGACACATACATGCCGAAAACGACACCTGAACCCTAGGGTACATTGACTATTATTAAAGGCATAGCATCTGCCTGATCTATTCTTACCCGCCATCCATCTGTTACTGGTATTGCCTCGTTTCTCAGCCAAACCCTCTGAACCACTTTATAGAGGTTTAGTAACATCTACAAAAATCTCTACATCTTTTTTACCAAAATCTATGATTTCCTTGCCATTCTGTTTTCTACGAAACTCCTCATCATAGGACCTCCAGGCTGTTCCGCACCCAGATCTCGCAAATTCGTGTAATAAATACATATATTAAATTATATTCATGTGCTCCAGAGGTCAGGATTCTAAATAACAAGCCGCAAAAATAAGCATACCCTTCTGCCAATTAGAGTAAGACTTATAAGCCTCCTCACCTATACCCGATTTCTTTATAGCCGCCACTAATGCTTTTCTCGCTTTACTAGTTAACGTAAACATATTCACAAATTTGCCCTGTCGAATACGCTCCCTAATTCTGGGCCGTACCCCTCTCAAAGCAGCAGTATTAGCACATTGCAAATAATCCTCGGGACCCTCCTCCGAGGACATACTAGAACTGCTGTGTCTGCGCCTTCTTTTATGTATTTTCTTGCAACCACTGCAGCTGCTGTCAACTGAAGATGAGGACTCCGAGGAAGAAGTGGATGAACCCCTGTAACTTCTGCGCCTATACTTACATATTTGTGAAGCTTTTTTCTTACATGATTTTTCCCTAACTGCGCCCATATTGCCTGAGCTGACCACTGCATCCTTTTGCCACACTATAGGGTGCACATCCGACTCACCGTAAAGACCTCCCTTATCCAGGGCGGACTCCACCACAGCCGCCGACTCCCCAGAATCCTCCTGTAATTCAGGGGCTACCAAGGACTCTGCTGGAGAAATGCAAGGAGAAACATCCACCAGACACTCATTAGGATTCATATTGCCCCTATTCCTTCTACCCGTTCTGCCGCTAAATCACTTATGCCATCCCCATTTAAACTGGAGGAGTTTTGCTCACCTAAAAAATTCCCTTCAGTATGATTAGCAGTCAGCACCGGGACAAGTGCTGATATCAATGAAGTGCATATAGACGCTACCTCAGACGAGTTCAAGCCAGCACGATTACGCCCAAAATGCACAGCATCAGCGTATGACCTCTCTGTCACTGTGCCCCTCATACTATGTACCTCAGGCACCCCTTTTGTACCCCTAATATTCACACTGGTGAGCATTCCCTGCTGCCTTTCAGCATTTCTCATGCCCGAGGTACCCGTGTGATGGCTCACTATGTCCGTGTCTGCCCCGGCATCCCTTGATCTGACCGGACTCCTGTTAATTCCTCTGTTAGGTGCTCCCACTCCTTGCACCAACAATTGTTCCCTTGTTCCCCTTTCATTTTGCTCACCTCTAGAAAGAACAGTGCTACGACGACCACCTCTGGCAGCCACGCACCCCCGCGGGCCCACGGGGTGATCGCGGCGTACCTCCGGCACATGCACTCCTGAGGTAACTCCCCAAGATGTTACCGCTCTCCTCAACACCCTGCTCTGCGACTCCATCAAGTTCCGTAGAATCAATTCCTACAGCACGAGTTGAACCAACAGCTCGTGACACAGACAAGCTGCTGACTTGGCCTCTGCGTGACGCAGATTCGCCTTCCAAAAGCCTCTCCGGCGGTCGAGCCCAACCCCTGGCGGCGGCATTACCCACATTACTGCTGGCTTGATGCCTTCCTTGTACTGATGAATGCTGTCCCCTACCTGACACTATCACAGCAGCGTCCCTGTCACCGCTTTCAATCAAACAGATAGGGGGACGCACAGCACGACTGGGCCTCGGCATGTTAGAAGGTAGAAAAGATAGATAAAGAAAGAGTCAAAGAAAAAGGGGGTGAAAAGATTAAAGATTAGTAAAGATTGAAAAGAAATAAGTAGAAAAATACCACAAAATCACAAATAATACACAGTTCAGTACACACAAACGCAGAGCACTTCACTGTTCATTTTTTTCCTGAGGAAAAGAGAGAGAACCTAGTCAGTCCTCACCTTATAAGGGCTAAGCCCCTCCCATCACCAGATTCCTCAGTCAACTCATAGGCCCACTGTTACCATGGACACCTCCACCTGTCACAGCTACTTCATTCAGCCTGCTATTCAGAATTTTATGTCACTACAGCCATATGAAATGTCCTCCGTTCTCTAAATGGTGTAGCATATAATTGCAGTCATAAACTGCACACTGCAAATCCATTCAAAAGGTATAACAATTGTGGGAAATGATTGAGCCTCTGATCCTATGCTTTAGAAAGGTAGGAAGGAATTTATTTTAGTTTGCATAACATTTGTTTTAGAGCATAACAAGTGTACATGCATTGATTTAATATTACAAATTTGTGGGATGGCCATGGGAACTGTAATAATGCCGAGTAATGAAAATGTGTACTGTACATGGGATAATGGACAAGGATTTTTTTTTAAAAGTACATAGTAGTCTAATAAATATGTATAGACATTGACAATATTCTATGGTGTTTCTCTATAAAGAAAAAGGAAGATATTTATGTAAAGTAATACAAACCACTAGCAATCTTAAATTTACTTAATACATTTTATGGAAGAGAAAATATATATTTTTTTATATTTGGTAATAGACATAAACTAGTTATCTAAGAAATATATACAAATATCATGTATGCACATAAATGGTGCTCACATAATAAAAATATTAAATAAAAAATAAAAATATATTCCTACCAATAAAAAAAAATCTTACAATACATCAAATAGCATGTTTTTTGAGCTATCTCAAAACTACCTTGTTTTGGCAGTGGTTTTCAGGTGGTTTAGAAAACCAGCACTTGCTAAATTTGGTGGTTTCTATTCTTAGCATGTAAAAATATTGGGACAGTCCCGTATTCAGAGGTATCTTTTAAACTGGTGGGTTTATGGAAGTTTTATGGTGATTTTTACTTTAGTAAATATGGGGGTTTTCAAAACAGCCAGGGAAACCAGTAAAAAATGAGTTGTTTTGCAATATTAATGCTTAGTAAATGTAGTAAATACAGTACTATTAACCCTGCTCTGTACCATGAACAATGTTATATTGACAGTACCATGGGGTCATATTGAATCCATGTAAAAATGTACTATATCACCAGAATAAAAACACTGTTTATTACAATTAGAGATGTGCACCGGAAATTTTTCGGGTTTTGTGTTTTGATTTTGGATTCAATTCCGCGGCTGTGTTTTGGATTCGGACGTGTTTTGGCAAAACCTCCCTGAAATTTTTTTGTCGGATTCGGGTGTGTTTTGGATTCGGGTGTTTTTTTTTCAAAACCCCCTCAAAAACAACTTAAATCATAGAATTTGGGGGTAATTTTGATCCTATAGTATTATTAACCTCAAAAAACATAATTTCCACTCATTTCCAGTCTATTCTGAACACCTCACAATATTATTTTTAGTCCTAAAATTTGCACCGAGGTCGCTGGATGACTAAGCTAAGCGATCCAAGTGGGCGGCACAAACACCTGGCCCATCTAGGAGTGGCACTGCAGTGTCAGACAGGATGGCACTTAAAAAAATAGTCCCCAAGCAGCACATGATGCAAAGAAAAGAGAAAAAGAGGTGCACTGTGGTCGCTGGATGGCTAAGCTAAGCGACACAAACACCTCAATATCACAGGAATTATTCGTTCTAATCAATGGTATTATTGGTCCAAATCACTGGAAGAAAATGACAAAATCACTTGAATTATTTGGCAAGATCACTGTAATTAATAATTATAAATCACTGACATTAATTGGTAAAATCCCGCTGTCGCCTGCCTAGTGAAGTGGAATCTAGATGGGATTTTGTAACGGGGACACAATAACTTCATCAATTGTCTAAATCCCAATGCACTAATGGCGGAAAACGGGTGCACGTCTAACAGCGCACTGATTATATTGAGAACTGATTATACTGATCACTGATTATACTGATCACTGATTTTACTGAGCACTGATTATACTGAGCGCTGATGATACTATGGAGAACTGACACTGAGCAGCGAGAACAGCACTGGACTATTGTACTGTAGTATACTGCTCACCACAATGCAGCACTGACACTATGCACAGATATTAAGCACTGATCAGGATACTAGAAGTGACACGGTGCAGCAAGATAACGCTATGGCCTACTGTACTGTACTACTATATACTGGTGGTCACCACAATGCAGCACTGTACTACTATATACACTGCTCACAAAAATGCAGCACAGATATGGAATGGATACTTGCAGTGACACGGAGCTGCAAGATACAGCAATGGCCTACTGTACTGTACAACTATATACTGTTGGTCACCAAAATGCAGCACTGTACTACTATATATACTGCTCTCAAAGATGCAGCACAGATATGGAATGGATACTTGCAGTGACACGGAGCTGCAAGATACAGCAATGGCCTACTGTACTGTACAACTCTATACTGTTGGTCACCAAAATGCTGCACTGTACTACTATATATACTGCTCACAAAAATGCAGCACAGATATGGAATGAATGCTTGCAGTGACACGGAGCTGCAAGATACAGCAATGGCCTACTGTACTGTACTGTACAACTATATACTGTTGGTCACCAAAATGCAGCACTGTACTACTATATATACTGCTCACAAAAATGCAGCACAGATATGGACTGGATACTTGCAGTGACACGGAGCTTAGCTATGGGAGAGAAAGAAAGCTCTTGTGTGGGCGCACTCTTGTACTAACGTAAATAAATTTACAGAGTTATAGGGTAGAAAATGTTAAAACATAACTTTTATTCATAATAATAATAAACCTTAGTTGCCCATCCAAAAGATCCATAGAAAAATAATTTTGAAAAATTGTTAAAATGTTCTGGTCTCTTTATTTCAAAGAATATTTGGAAAGGTTGTAGACACTGAATTGTCATACCCCCATTTCCCCTGACCAGTACAGAATTTCTGTATTAATGGAACCGAGGGGTAGTAGGTCAAGATATTATAGGAATATCCAATTATGATCACTCAGTTTGAGCTAAATAGTGATCCATGGTCACCAAATAATAATCACACACCTGAATTATGAACAAAATACCGTATTTACGGACAATAATAGAGGCACTGAAATGCAAATAGCATGGAATGACTGGATAAGGTAGTAAGGAGTACTTGATAGAATAAGTGGTGATACTGCTGTTGGTGTCTCTTCTCACACAGAGAGGGAAATTAATTCCAGCTCTACAACACCAGGTATTCCCAGGTAGTCTCCTCTCCTGGTACTAACCCAGCCCAACGTTGTTTAGCTTCCAAGATCAGACGAGATCGGGCGTTGGCAGCGTGGCATGGTAGTAGAGGATTATGTGATCTGTACACCAATGAGAGTGCACCTATATAAGAAATTGTAAGTAAAACTGGTCACCACAATGCAGCACTGACACTGAGCACAGATATTAAGCACTGATCAGGATACTAGAAGTGGCACGGTGCAGCAAGATAACGCTATGGCCTACTGTACTGTACAACTATATACTGTTGGTCACCAAAATGTTGCACTGTACTACTATATATACTGCTCTCAAAAATGCAGCACAGATATGGAATGGATACTTGCAGTGACACAGAGCTGCAAGATACAGCAATGGCCTACTGTACAACTATATACTGTTGGTCACCAAAATGCTGCACTGTACTACTATATATACTGCTCACAAAAATGCCGCACATATATGGAATGGATACTTGCAGTGACACAGAGCTGCAAGATACAGCAATGGCCTTCTGTACTGTACAACTATATACTGTTAGCCACCAAAATGCTGCACTGTACTACTATATATACTGCTCACAAAAATGCAGCACAGATATGGAATGGATACTTGCAGTGACACGGAGCTGCAAGATACAGCAATGGCCTACTGTACTGTACAACTATATACTGTTGGTTACTAAAATGCAGCACTGTACTACTATATATACTGCTCACAAAAATGCAGCACAGATATGGAATGGATACTTGCAGTGACACAGAGCTGCAAGATGCAGCAATGGCCTACTGTACTGTACAACTATATACTGTAGGTCACCAAAATGCAGCACACTGAGCACAGATATTTGCAGCACACTGAGCACAGATATGGAGCTTTTCAGGCAGAGAACGTAGCCACGTCCTCTCCATTCAATCTCCAATGCACGATTAAAAATGGCGGCGACGCGCGGCTCTTTATATAGAATACGAATCTCGCGAGAATCCAACAGCGGAATGATGACGTTCGGCCTCGTTCGGGTTAAACGAGCAAGGCGGGAAGATCCGAGGCTGCCTCGGACCCATGTAAAATAGGTGAAGTTTGGGGGGGTTCGGATCTCGACGAACCGAACCCGCTTATCTCTAATTACAATATTTTGTTTTCTCCAAATAATATTATTCAACAAACATCAAATCTCAACAAACAGATGCATATTTGTCTTTGGAGCTTTCAAATAGCCTAGAAACAGATACAGAAATGTATTACAAATTCCATATAATATTGCACAACACTTCATGTGTGAGTTTCTGATTAGTTGACATCACTGTAGGCCTAATGTTTACTGCTGGCATTGGTTGCACAACCATTTGCTGTGCTCTTAACACACAAACTTATTGCACTCATTAGAGATAAATTTGGTTTGCGGTGGGGACTTTTCATGTTTTGTGTTTTGGTTCTGATTCCATGTTCGTGTTTTGGATCAGTATTTGTTTTGTCAAAACTAGCCTTTTGGGTTTTTGTTTTTGTTTTGGATCTGGATAATTTTTGAAAAAAACATAAAAACAGCTAAAATCACACAATTTGGGGGTAATTTTGATCCTACAGTATTATTAACCTCAATAACAATAATTTCCACTCATTTCCAGTCTATTATGAACAACTCACATCTGCGGCACAAATACTTGGCCCATCTAGGAGTGGCGCTGCAGTGGCAGACAGGATGGCACTTAAAAAAACTAGGCCCTAAACAGCACATAATGCAATGAAGAAAAAGAGGTGCAATGAGGTAGCTGTATGACTAAGCTAAACGACACAAGTGTGCGGCACAAACACCTGGCCCATCTAGGAGTGGCACTGCAGTGGCAGACAGGATGGCACTTAAAAAAACTAGACCCCAAACAGCACATCATGCAAAGAAGAAAAAGGGGCACAATGAGGTAGCTGTATGACTAAGCTAAGCGACACAAGTGTGTGGCACAAACACCTGGCACATCTAGGAGTGGCACTGCAATGGCAGACAGGATGACACTTATAAAAACTGGGCCCCAAACAGGAAATCATGCAAAGAAGAAAAAGAGGTGCAATGAGGTAGCTGTATGACTAAGCTAAGCGACAGAAGTGTGTGGTACAAACAACATGGAATGTACTGAAATTTGCACAGATGTAATAAACACACAATATTGGTGGCACAGGAGAGCATACGCCTGGACTGATGCAGCCTGGACTGATGCAGCACAAGACAGCACCACTGAACTGGACTTATATGGCAGTACCCCTGGACTTATATGGCAGTACCCCTGGAGTTGAACGGCAGTGTCAAACAGGATGGCACTTTAAAAAACTAGTCCCCAAACAGCACATGATGCAAAGAAGAAAAGGAGGTGCAAGATGGAATTGTCCTTGGGCCCTCCCACCAACCATTATGTTGTATAAACAGGACATGCACACTTCAGCAAACCAATCATTTCAGCGACTGGTATGTTTGGGCCCCCACCAAAAAAGAAGCAATCTCTCCTTGCACAAACTCGATCTACAGAGGCAAGATGTCGACCTCATCCTCATCCTTCGATTCCTCAACCCTTTCAGTGTGTACAGCCTCCTCCTCACAGAGTATTAATTTGTCCCCACTGGAATCCACCATCACAGGTACCTGTGTACTTTCTGGAGGCAACTGCTGGTCAAGGTCTTCCTGGAGGAATTTATAAATCATTTTGATAAACATCATCTTCTCCACACTTTATGGAAGTAACCTCCTATGCTGATCGCTGACAAGGTTACCGGCTGCACTATACACTCTTTTGGAGTACACACTGGAGGTGGAGCAACTTAGGTAAAATAAAGCCAGTTTGTGCAAGGGCATTAAAATTGCCTCTTTTTTAATGCCAGTATACATACATAGTGACTGATATGCCTACTTGGATGCTGTCACTCATATAATCCTCCACCATTCTTTCAATGGTGACAGAATCATATGCAGTGACAGTAGACATGTCAGTAATCGTTGGCAGGTCCTTCAGCCCGGACCAGATGTCAGCACTCGCTCCTGACTGCCCTGCATCACCACAAGCAGGTGGGCTAGGAAATCTTAGCCTTTTCCTCGCAGCCCCAGTTGTGGGAGAAAATGAAGGAGGAGCTGTTAAAGGGTCACGTTCCACTTGAGTTGACAATTTTCTCACCAGCAGGTCTTTGAATCCCTGCAGACTTGTGAAAGAGAAAGAGAGATACAACGTAAGCTTTACACCTAGGATCGAGCACAGTGGCCAAAATATAGTGCTCTGATTTCAACAGATTGACCACCCTTGAATCCTGGCAAAGTGAATGAAGGGCTCCATCCACAAGTCCCACATACTTAGAGGAATCGCTCCATCTTAGCTCCTCCTTCAATTTCTGCAGCTGCTTCTGCAAAAGCCTGATGAGGGGAATGACTTGACTCAAGCTGGCAGTGTCTGAACTGACTTCACATGTGGCAAGTTCGAAGGGATGGAGAACCTTGCACAAGATGGAAATCATTCTCCACTGCGCTTGAGTCCGGTACATTCCCCCTCCTTTGCCTTTATTGTAGGTGGATGTGTAGGCTGGGATGGCCTTTTGCTGTACCTCCATCCTCTGAAGCATGTAGAGTGTTTAAATCCACCTTATTACCACCTCTTGCTTCAGGTGATGGAAGGGCAGGTTCAGGAGTGTTTGCTGGCACTCCAGTCGTTGGCAGGCAGTGGCTGAATGTCAAAAGTGGCCCGCAATTTTTCGGGCCAAAGACAACATTTCTTGCACGCCCCTGTCATTTAAAAAAAAAATCTGCATTACCAAATTAATTGTATGTGCAAAACATGGGACGTGCTAGTATTTGCCCAGATGTAATACACGCACAATATTGGTGGCGTTGTTCGATATCACAAATCTTCAGGAGAGTCTAAGTGGGGTAAGCCATTGTGCAATGATGTCCCTCAGATTCTGTAAGAGGTTGTCAGCGGTGTGCCTCTTACGGAAAGCAGTGATACATACTGTAGCATAGCCTGCCTAGGAACGAGTTGGCTTTGCGAGATGCTGCTACTGGTGCCGCTGCTGTTACTGCTGCGGAAGGCAATACATCTACCCAGTGGGCTGTCAAAGTCATATAGTCCTTAGACTGCCCTGTTCCACTTGTCCACATGTCCATGGTAAAGTGGACAGTGGGTACAACTGCATTTTGTAGGACACTGAGGACACTTTTTCTGATGTTTCTGAACGTTCTCGTGTCACCTGACTAGTCAAGTGGAATCTAGATGGGATTTGGTACCGGGGACACACTACCTCCATCAATTCTCTAAGTCCCACTTAACCAATGGCAGACACCGGACGCATGTTTAACACCAACATAGCTGTTAAGGCCTCAGTTATCCGCTTTGCAACAGGATGACTGCTGTCATATTTCATCTTCCTCGCAAAGGACTGTTGGACAGTCAATTGCTTAGTTGAAGTAGTACTCATGGTCTTCTGACTTCCCCTCTGGGATGACGATCGACCCCCAGCAGCAACAACAGCAGCGGCAGCAGTAGGCGTACCACTCAAGGATCCTCTGGAGGAATCCCAGTTAGGAAAGGACTCCTCAGTCTTGCCAGTGACATGGCCTACAGGAATACTGATGTTCCTGACTGAGGAGGAAGTTGATGTTGAGGGAGTTGATGGTGTGCCTCTTATGGAAAGCGGTGATACATAGTGTAGCCTGCCTAGGAACACGTTGACGTTTGCGAAATGCTGCTACTGGTACCGCTGCTGTTGTTGCTGCGAGAGGCAATACATCTACCCAGTGGGCTGTCACAAACATATAGTCCTTAGTCTGCCCTGTTCCACTTGTAACATGTCCTTGCTTAAGTGGACAGTGGTTACAACTGCAATTTTTAGGACACCAAGGACACTTTTTCTGATATCTCTGTACATTCTCGGCATCGCCAGCTAGTGAAGTGGAATCTAGGTGGGATTTAGTACCAGGGGGACACTACCTCCATCAATTCTCTAAGTCCCACTGAACTAATGGTGGATACCGGACGCACGTCTAACACCAACATAGCTGTCAAGGCCTCAGTTATCCGCTTTGAACAGGATGACTGCTGTCATATTTCATCTTCCTCGCAAAGGACTGTTGGACAGTCAATTGCTTAGTTGAAGTAGTATAAGTGGTCGTCCAACTTCCCCTCTGGGATGACAATCAACTCCCAGCAGTAACAACAGTAGCAGCAGCAACAGCAGCAGTAGTAGTAGGCATGACACTCAAGGATCCTCCGGAGGAATCCCAGTTAGGAGAGAACTTCTCAGTCTTGCCAGTGACATGGCCTCCAGGACTACTGATGTTCCTGATGGAGGAGGAAGTTGACCTTGAGAGACTTGGTGGTGTGCCATGCAGGAGCTTGGGTACAAGAGGAAGAAGGGATTTAGGTGTCAGTGGACTGCTTACGCTCTTACTCAAAGTTTCACACCTTGACACTGACTTCTGATGACTGCACAGCAGGTGACATATAAGGGAGGATGTTCCTAGCTGGTTAACGTCTTTACCCTTACTTATAACAGATTGACAGAGTCAACACATGGCTTGACACCTGTTGTCCAGATTTGTGGAGAAATAATTCCACACTGAAGAGGTGGCTTTTTTGGTATTTTACTTAGGCATCACAATGGGCTTATTCATCCCACGGACAACAGGTGTCTCCCCCGGTGCCTGATTTAAACAAACCACATCACCATCAGAATCCTCATCGTCAATTTCCTCCTCAGCACCAGAAACACCCATATCCTCATCCTGGTGTACTTCAACAGTGACATCTTCAATTTGAATATCAGGAACTGGACTGTGGGTGCTACTTCCAGCACTTGCTGAGGGCATGCAAAAGGTGGAAGGAGCCACCTCTTGCCGTCCAATGTTGGGAAGGTCAGGCTTCGCAACCACCGACACACTTGGACTCTCCTTGGGGATTTGTGATACCATCTTAGAACACACAGTTCTTTGCTGTGCTTTTGCCAGCTTAACTCTTACCATTTTTCTAGATGGAGGATGAGGGCTTCCAATCGTCATGTGAAGCTGAACCACTATTCATGAACATAGGCTAGGGCCTTAGCTGCTACTTGCCACTCAATGTTGTATATGGCAAATTGGAAAATTTACGTTTCTCCTCAGACCAATTCAATTTATTTTTTGGGGTCTTTTTACTGAACTTTGGCTTTTTTGATTTTACATGCCCTCTAATATCACATTGGGCATTGGCCTTGGCAGATGACGTTGATGGGGTTTCATTGTCTATGTCATGACTAGTGGCAGCTTCAGCACTAGGAGGAAGTGGTTCTTGATCTTTCCCTCCTTTATCCTCCAAATTTTTGTTCTCCATTATTTTTCTGGAGTTATATAAAAAAAAGTGTACCCCAACACCACACAGGGCAAACCCTGCAAAAATTATTTCAATTAAATATTCAAATTTGGTGTAAATAATATACAGCACAGGACAGTATCACTGGACTTATATACGGCAGTACTACTGGACTGGATTTATATGGCAGTATCATTGAACTTACTGTATACGGCAGTACCACCGGACTTATACGGGAGTACCACAGGACTGGATTTATACGGCAGTATCACTGGACTTATACGCCAGTACCACTAGAATTATACTGCAGTATCACTGGACTTACAGTATAGAGCAGTACCACTGGATTTATACGGCAATATCACTGGAAGTACACGGAAGTATCACTGGAATTATACAGCAGTATCACTGGAATTATACTACTGTACCACTGGAATTATACTACTGTACCACTGGACTTATACAGAAGTACCACTGGACTTATACGGCAGTATCACTGGAATTATATGGCAGTATCACTGGACTTTTATGGAAGTACCACTGGATTTATATGGCAATACCACTGGACTGGATTTATACGGCAGTATCACTGGACTTATACGGCAGTACCACTCAACTTATATGGCAGTACCACTGGACTGGATTTATGCGGCAGTACCACTGGACTTATACACCAGTACCACTGGAATTATACAGCAGTATCACTAGACTTATATGGCAGTATCACTGGAATTATACGACAGTACCACTGGAATTATACAGCAGTATCACTGGAATTATACGTCATTACCACTAGACTTATATAACAGTACTACTGGACTTATATGGCAGTACCACTGGAGTTATACGGCAGTATCACTGGAATTATACGGCAGAACCACTGGACATATACGTCAGTATCACTGGACTGGATTTATACGTCAATACCACTGGACATATACGGCAGTAACACTGGAATTATACGGCAGTATGACTGGACTTATACGGCCGTTTCACTGGAATTATATGGCAGTACTGCTGTACTGGATTTATACTGCAGTATCACTGGAATTATACGTCAGTACCACCGGACTTGTACGGTAGTACCACTGGACTGGATTTATACGGCAGTATCACTGGATTTATACAGTAGTACCTCTGGACTGGATTTATACGGCAGTACCACTTATACGGCAGTACCAATGGACTGGATTTATACGGCAGTATCACTGGACTAATACACCATTACCACTGGAACTATACGGCAGTATCACTGGACTTATACGGCAGTATCACTGGAATTATACGGCAGTATCACTGGATTTATACGGCAGTATCACTGGAATTATATGACAGTACCACTGGACTGGATTTATACGGCAGTACCACTGGACTTATGCGGCAGTACCACTGGACTGAATTTACACGGCAGTATCACTGGACTTAAATGCCATTGCCAGTGGAATTATATGGCAGTATCACTGGAATTCTACGGCATTACCACTAGACTTATATGACAGTACTACTGGACTTATATGGTAGTACCACTGGACTTATACAGCAGTATCACTGGAATTATACGGCAGTACCACTGGACATATACATCAGTATTACTGGACTGGATTTATACGTCAATACTACTAGACATATATGGCAGTACCACTGGACATATACGGCAGTATCACTGGACATATACGGCAGTATCACTGGACTGGTTTTATACGCCAGTACCACTGGATTTGTACGGCAGTATCACTGGACATATACGGCAGTATCACTGGTCTGGATTTATATGCTAGTACCACTGGACTTATACGGCAGTATCATTGGACTTATACGCCCGTTTCACTGGTCTTATACAGCAGCACAGGGACACCACCACTGGACTGATGCAGGACAACACAGCACCACTGGACTGCACTTATACAGTAGCACTGGACATATAGCAGCTGAGGACACCACCACTGTAACTGGACTGATGCAGCACAATACACCACCACTGTACTGACGCAGGACAAAACAGCACCACTGCACTGGACTCATACAGCAGCACTGGGCATATGGCAGCTGAGGACACCACCACTGTGACTGGACTGATGCAGCATAAGACACTACACTGGACTGAGCAGCACAAGACAGCACTGGAATTGCAACCCCACTTTCCCTCCCGCACATTTACTGAGGACAGAGACACGTCCTCTTTCTACACTCTCCAATTCCGTAGTGAAAATGGCAGCGACGTGCAGCTCCTTATATGTAATCAAAAACCCGCGACAATCCAACAGTGGGATGATGACATTTTGCCTTGTTCTGGTTTCCGAGTGAGGCGGAAAAACCAGAGCTGGGCTCGGGACCGGGCTCGGGTAGTGAAGTTCGAGGGAGTTCGGTTCTCAGAGAACCGAACCTGCCCATCTCTAGTTTTAAACATAAATACAAAATAAAGAGGAGTACTAAACCTCTCAACAAGAAATTAAAACAAGGGAGCACTGCTAAAGCACCAATTACACAATAATTAAGAATTGATAAAGTTAATAGCATACCAAATATGCATTTACGTATTATCCATATAAACAATCAATATAAATATAAAAACAAATTCTGCAATATACTATCCTTAAAAGGTATTAAGTTTGACTCCTAATCACTGAATTGCCAGCATATTAAAATCACTGCTTAATAGTGAGTTATAGTGTAGTTGGCTCCAGAACAAATGATATATGGCTGTACCATTGAGACTCTCGATGGTAAGGTGGGTACTCACTGATAGATATATCTGCAGATCAATTGATCTGCATATATATATATATATATATATATATATATACATATATATACACGGACGGACCGGGCAGTGTTCTGTGCATACACACTGCCGGATCCATCGGAGACTGATGTCATGAACTGGGCGGGCGTGTACACATGCCCACCCAATTCAGCTGTCAGTCACCACCGGCTGCTGCAGCATATGTACGAGCGGTCGGCTGATCGCCCGTACACATACAGCGATGCGCCAATGTATCCGTAGATACATAGAAACATAGAATTTGACAGCAGATAAGAACCACTTGGCCCATCTAGTCTGCCCCTTTTTTTTATCCTTTAGGTAATCTCAACCCTTTTTGAACCTTAATTCTTTCTAAGGATATTCATATGCCTATCCCAAGCATGTTTTAATTGCTCTACAGTCTTAGCGTCTATCACCTCTGATGGGACGCTATTCCACTTATCCACTACCTTTTCTGTGAATGAATTTTTCCTTAAATTTCCCCTGAACCTCCCTCCAGTTTCAGTGCATGTCATCGAGTTCTAATACTTCTCTTCCTTTGAAGAATGTTTCCCTCCTGGACTTTGTTAAGACCCTTGGTATATTTGAAAGTTTCTATCATGTCCCCACTTTCCCTTCTCTCCTTCAAACTATACATGTTAAGATCTTTTAGCCTTTCCAGGTAAGTTTTGTGATATATTGGCTGTTGGCTGAGCTGCAGGGCCAACACGATATGTCTGTGAATCACGTAGTTTACAGACATATCGCCCGTACACACCCGCCAACAGACCCACTATATATCGGCCATTCAATAGAACAGTCTATATATCGGTGTGTGCAGGCCATTAGTCCCATCAGTTTCTACACAGTATAAGCACTCACCAATCCTTTACTGGGATATCCTTTTATGCAGGTAGTGCTGCTCTGGAATAGGGAGATGTTAAACTGGAGCTCCAGTATTGCCAGTGTATGTTAAAATGGGGTCATATGTTTACAATACCCCCATTCGGCAGCGGCGGCATCTCATCCGGTCTCCTCCAGGAATGGTGGAATTTGAGAGTGCGGTGCCTCACACCAGGTGAGTTGTGCTCTGTAACTCCAATTCGAGCCCAATAAATATAGTGTTCTGAATGCTGCAAGGACACGCACACCAAACTTGTGTGCGCTAACAGTGGCTGTGAGAATATATATGTGCCTTCAATGCCTTTCTCTGCAACCAGCATCTCTCTTAAGAAGCGGATGAATAAAAATAAATAAAAAATAAACATAAAGACATGAAAACTAGCGAACATGTGTCACATCATTAGGAAGACCTAACAAAAAATATGAGGTCACTAATCATGATAGTTTAGACAACAAAAAAAACATTGGTCAAAGAGCAGTGGGGTCACATAGACCCCATGGAACCAGGTAAGGGGTAAACAAGTTGTATAAGATAATAATATTTATAAATAATCTAAACAATGAACTTTCTGGATTCGGACTTGAAAAATTTATTTAAAAAGAGGAAATGAAAATACTCCTTTTCTATAATAGTTGTGACTGTGCCATAAAGAATTTAATACATTTTAGTTTCAACATATTGTAACTGTTGTGATTTTATGTGAAATTAGCTAATTGAACTGTCTTTTCTTTGAAGCTCAGATGGTTTAAGCTTCTAGAATGTTTTTTTAATTAATATAATAAAGACAAATGGTAAAATTATTCTGAACAATCTAAAGTACTGTGAGTTAAGTATTTTATATCATTTCCAGGGAAAGCTAATAGAAGATTATTCAGAACTGAATTCCAGACAACTAAATTCAACATAAAAAAGAGAACATTACATTTTTAACCAGTGAAAGTTTAATGTGTTCTTAAATATGTAGGCTGTACGGATGTTTCTTTAGGGAATATTCTAAGAAAAAATAATTATTATAAGTACACATCTCTATAGGGATTTTCTAATTTAATTGGAAAATCCCATTTTCAATAGAATTATTTTTTTTTACAGAAAAGTAGCCAACTATTTTATTTTGCTACAGTTTACGTAGTGTTTACATAAACTCCTCTTTATTAAACATTATGGTGCTATGCAGGGACGGCTCCAGGCCTACTAGCGCCCTGAGCAAGAAAATTTCAACGTGAGCCCCCACAATATGCGCTCCAGGAAACGTGGACGTTGCCTCGCAACTTTATGTAATCAAACTATAAACACACCCCCTCCACACACACACAATTATCAGCCTTACACATAATACCCACAGTAGTATTCCTTAACATAATGTCTCCAGTATAGTCTCAGACACATAATGACCCCAGCAGTGCAGTGCCAGATACACATGATACACCCCTAGAAGGGCCAAATACACATTATATGACCCACAGTGCCAGATACATATATGCCCCCAGTAGTGCAGTGCCAGATACACATTATATGCCCAAAGCCGTGCCATATACACATTATATGCCCCCAGCAGTGCAGTGCCAGATACACATTATATGCCCCCAGCAGTGCAGTGCCAGATACACATTATATATCCCCAGCAGTGCCAAATACACATTATATACCCCCAGTAGTGCCAGATACAGATTATATGCCCCACAGTGCCAAATATACATATGACCACAGTAGTGCAGTGCCAGATACACATGTGCCCCCAGAAGTGCAGTGCCAGATACACATTATATGCCCCCATAGTGCCAGATACACATTTTAAGCCCCCACAGTGCCAGATACACATTATATGCCTCCACAATGCCAGATACACATTATATGCCCCCACAGTGCCAGAAACACATATGCCCCCAGTAGTGCAGTTCCAGATACACATATGCCCCCAGCAGTGCTAGATATACATTATATGCCCCCACAGTGCCAAATACACATTATATTCCCCACAGTGCCAGATACACATTATATACCCCCACATTGTCAGATACAAATTATATGCCCCCACATTGTCAGATATACATTATATGCCTCCACAATGCCAGATACACATTATATGCCCCCACAGTGCCAGAAACACATATGCCCCCAGTAGTGCAGTTCCAGATACATTATATGCCCCCACAGTGCCAAATACACATTATATTCCCCACAGTGCCAGATACACATTATATACCCCCACATTGTCAGATACAAATTATATGCCCCCACATTGTCAGATATACATTATATGCCACCACATTGTCAGATACCCATTATATGCCCCACATTGTCAGATACTCATTATATGCCCCCACATTGTCATATACACATTATATGCCACCACATTGTCAGATACCCATTATATTATATACATAATACACCAACAGTAGGAGATGATAGTAGTATAGTAAATCAATTTACTTTCCCCTACTATTTAATACATTTACATGCATGACAAACCCCTAATACATGTGTCCTTAAAACCACAGTTCTATGACGTACTCATAAAGTTAATTACTTGAGTTGTAACTATATATATGCATATATATCTTTATAAATCTGTATTCCGTTGGATGTTAGTTCAGTGCAGAGAATGTATGAGTATTGTTGCTTGGGCGCCAATGTAATCCTACCTATAGTACTGAGAGACCGAAAGCTCTGTCCTTATAACTATAACCGCTCTTACTACAGGAAGTTTGAATTTAGATAGTATGTAATTTGTAATCCAGCTGACTTTAAATTGTATCCACTTTGGATAGTTTAGTCCTCTGTAACACTATCTTCATATATGTAGCCTTGGAGTATGTTACCTTTCCCAGGAAATGTTCAGTAGCTATCTTTATATCAGTTTGTATCCAATATCCTGTCTGTCTGTAGGACTATACAGTAAGTAAGCTGTCGCTCACTAGATGTCTCTGTTATGACATATCATAGCTCATTACTTGTGGTATAGGTAATACTATTCTGCAGAATAGAATGATTAGTTAATATAGTTAAATGTCTCCTTTGACTCTAGGTCCTTTATCCTTGTTAGCAATTACTGCAGTTTCCAATGAGCACCACTATGGTCATACTTGCCTACTTTTGAAAAAACATTTCGGGGAGATTGTGAAAGTAACACCTATCAGCGCGGACTTGTACCGCTACATCTGAGAGGCGTGTCATGAAGATAACTTACATCCAAGTGCCATCTTGTGCAAAATACAAAGAAACCAGGAGTTTCAAAGATTCCCAGACTTAATGGTGAGAGTGGACAGAAATGTGGAAAACGCTTAAAAAATGCTGTGATCTGATTGTTAGGTCCTGTCTACTAAAGATTGAGTTGGAAAGGCTCCTTTTTTTACTTCTAAAAACAACATCCTCTCATCCAGACATGATGTAACAGAGGAATGGAAAAAGAATAGCATATGAAACCAGGCACATTGCCTTCTTCTAAGTTGAAAGGCACAGCAGTAGGTACAGAAGCAGGACAGGCATAACTTAGACGTCTGTGGCTCTGAAACTTTTGCTTCAAGAATATTCCAAAATTAACTACATATGGAAAAACATTCCAAATTCATATTTCAGGTTACCCCTTCTAATAAAATGGCTCAAGTTAAATGTAATTCCTTTCGGATAAAAGCAGCTCCATCTGTATATAAAGTACAGTACTTTCTGGACTTGTTATTACCACAAGAACAAACTACAGCGGATAGGGATATGGACAGAGATCAGTACATATTGATAGAATTTTAGAAAAGGAAACAAACTAATTTTAACCTGAGGAGGCTGAAGAGGTTGGCTGACAGTCTGCAGCAGGATCAAAGGGATCAATAGAAATACATTATCTATATTGGTACAGATCAGTGGGGCAAATGTATTAAGCCTGGTGAAGGCATAAGGTAGTGATAAAGCGGTGATAAGTGCAAGGTCATAACTCACCAGCCAATTAGCTGATAACTGTCAATTTACATATTGGAGCTGATTGGCTGGTGCGTTTATCACCTTGTACTTATCACTGGTTTATCACTGTCTTGTGCCTTCTCCAGGTTAATACATCTGCCCCACTGTTTCAAACAGTCAAATACCACACTATGACAAATTGCAACTCTTCAAAACTGGTGTTTATAGTTTGGATTGTGCTGAACTGCAACACATGGCAATCTGTACTGAACTCTAATTCTGATACATTCTAAGGGGTCTGTTTACTAAGCCTTGGAGAGATGAATTGGAGAGAGATAAAGTACCAGCTCCTAAGTGACATGCTACAAGCAGTGTTTGAAAAATGACAGCTAGGAGCTGGTTGGTTGGTACTGTACTTTAAATAGAAAGAGAGGAAAAAACTTCACTGCAATGGCGAGAAAGATATATTAAGTGATGGTGCTCGATAGGCCAATTAGAAACATGCTGCTTCTAATTATAAATAAAAAAAACATTTATTGTAGAAACACATACAATATAAAATTACTAAAATCAATAATAAATTCACAATAAAGCGGCAAATAATGGATAAGTTAGTAACAAATTTACAAATGCACAGACCTACATTATATAAATACTATGTATTGTAAAGGATGTATCATAGATAGTTAGGGGCCATTCTGTATTACTACTTCTGTGTCTATCCCACTGCTCACCAGTCTTGATCTCCTGTTTGCTCAGTTGTGTCGATGTCAGCTTGGGGACTTGCCATCCCTTAAACTTACAGCAGACTGGTGGCTCTCCCTTCCCTGTGGAAAGGCACCAGTGGAGGGTGTATGGCTGTTGGGTGAGGTACTTGCCACACACAGGACTTACAAGCTGGCTTGCCATTCACACCAGCTGTTATTGCCAACCATCCACAGCTTTTCCGCCACTTCTGCGGCTGAAGTGCTGTAAGATTGGGCACAGTGAGACCTGGCCCGGAGCCATCAGTGCCGCACATTATTTATCCACTGTAAGTGTTATATGAGCAGCAGTATTATACCTCTAATTTGAGCACAGCCCAGCATCAGAGTCTGCCCACTGGGGAATATTCTAGTAGAGAAACATACAAACTCATTTTATGAATTGCTGTGATAATATACTACTCAAATGACTTCTTATTACCATCGATCCAGCATAGTCATTGGTCTGCGGAGAATATCTTCTGACCGGTTATCTTCTGGTGGGCAGTGTTTATTATGAATGCATAAGCTATACATCCATTAGGATACGTTGTATTTATATAGGTCTGTGCATTTGTAAATTTGTTACTAACTTATTATCCATTAGTGGCAACATATTGGGAATTTATTATTGATATTACCAATTTTAAATAGAATGTGTACCTACAATAAATGTTTTTTAATATATGGTTAGAAGAAGCCAGTTTCTAACTGGTCTATCAAGCAACATAATTTAATATATCTTTCTCACCATTGCAGCGCAGTTTTCTCCTTTCTTTCTTTATAGCAATTACTATGTACTGCCAGGTAGCTACTGGCACTGAAATTAGCAGCAGCATATGATGATATGATTATATAATATATTGACCGATCATTGTGCACAGTTACATTATACTACTGTAAATATAATTATATAGCCAGTGGTTGTCCAGCACCAGGTTTCAGCAGCTTAGGTTCTACCAACAGCTGAAATCAATTTTTATTTTGATTGGTATTTTATCTCTCTCCACTTTATCTCTCCCCAAAGGTTAGTAAATAGACATAATGTGTATGGTGCATTAGTACTGTTTGACATAATGTGTATGGTGCATTACTACTGTGTGACATAATGTGTAAGGTGCATTACTACTGTGTTGGCTTAAAGTGTATTGTGCATTACTACTGTGTGGGCATAATGTGTATGGTGCATTACTACTATGTGGCATAATGTGTATGGTGCATTAGTACTGTGTGGCATAATGTGGCATAATGTGTATGGTGCATTACTGTGTGGCATAATGTGTAAGGTGCATTACTACTGCGTGGGCTTAAAGTGTATGGTGTATTACTACTGTGTGGGCATAATGTGTAAGGTGCATTACTACTGTGTGGGCTTAAAGTGTATGGTGCATTACTACTATGTGGCATAATGTGTATGGTGCATTACTACTGTGTGGCATAATGTGTATGGTGCATTACTACTGTGTGGGAAAATGTGTATGGTGCATTACTACTGTGTGGCATAATGTGTATGGTGCATTACTACTGTGTGGCATAATGTGTATGGTGCATTACTACTGTGTGGCATAATGTGTAAGGTGCAATACTACTGTGTGGGCTTAATGTGTATGGTGCAGGTGCAGTACTACTGTGTGGCACAATGTGTACTGTATGGTACATTATTAGTGTATGGCATAATGTGTAAGGTGCATTACTACTGTGTGGCATAATGTGTAAGGTGCAATTATTGGTCTTAACAAGTCTTACAGTACATCCCAAAGCTTTTAACATTGTAACTTTTAACTAATATATATTTTCCCAATATATTTTGTTCAGAAGTCTGTACAGTATTATCCTGCCTCTGGAATGTTATTGTATTTTTAAAGACCTGGTTTCCTAATTTGTACTCATTACTATCTTTATAAGTGAGAAAATCAGTTAAAATCTAATACGATAACGTTTGCTAAATTTGGTCACAATATAAAACATCTGGAAATCAATGTGTAACTCTACCAGTACAGCAGCATTTCTACAGGAAATTCTTGTCTGTCAAAGTTCTCCACACATATGCCCAGATTCATTTTTCTTTTGTGTACATCAATGAGAAAGACTTGACTTATAAAATAAGGGTTTCATAGTGACTCGAATGCATTTTACAAAATGTGCCCCTTAACAAGTACAATTTGATAAGCTTTGCAGAGCTTGCCTTAGTCTTAAAGTGAGAACAGTACTACAGTACTGAATATGTGATTTGTTTATTCCAGGAGATATGGCTTTATAGTGGTAGTAATAATTATTAAATGCAAAGCAGGTCACAGAAGGCATGGTACTAGTTGTATAAGAAGATTAGGTCTACATGCACAGTTACAAAAATAACTGGGAAAAACGCAAATTGTATAAAAAAAATCCTAATTATCTAATAAATAAAGATTAACAAAAAAGTGCAGATTTAAACAAAAAAAGCTTAAAATGCACTTCATTCACATTAGTCAAGCCAATTTTAGAGTTTCCAAAAAGGTTTTAATTTCTTGGTCCTTTACAATAGGTTACAAAATACTTATATTCCCCTTTGTAATATGGCTACAGTATATTGAGTAGAAAAGAGACTGTAGATGAGAAAACATTTTTGGGTGCAATTGGCATAAATGGTAGTAAAAAATTCTATTAACTAATATTATTACATTCCTTTGAGTAATAAATAGATGTTTAGAAGATACTGCGGACAGATTTCAGTCACAGATAAATACAGTTATAAATACAGTTACTATGAATAGCAAAATGGCTGAGACATAGAAATGGAGGGGCATATTTACTAAACTGAGGGTTTTCAGATGAGGAGATGTTACCCATGACAAACAATCAGATTTTGGCTATTATCTTCTAGAAGCTGCTAGATAAATGATAAGTAGAATCTGACTGAAGGGACACAAAGAGGGAGGTTCAGAAAAAAAACTAATGCAGAGGCTGGAGAGTTAAAGGATTGGTTTGTAGGCTGGAGTTCCGAGATGAGTCTTAAGGGCACATTTAATGGCTGTGGGGTTGTTAGCAAATTTAGTTTTGTGTAGTATGGCATTTCAGAGATTTGGGTGGCATGAAATCCAGAACATGAGACTGTAAGGAGATGATCAGAGATGCAGTCATTGGCAAAGCAATATGGGTAGGAGGCAGTGTGAGTAGATGATGAGGCTGATGAGTCCGGAAGGAGAAGATTGGTTAATGGCTTTGTAGGAGTGACAAGTTTTAATTTGATTTTATGGTGGGTAGGGAGTCAGTGGAGGGAATTTTTTTAAACGTACAAAAAGTGGAGAAATGAGAGAGGAATATGAGGTGGAGTAAAGGATAGGCTGGAGGGGGATGAAGAATGAGAGTGCAAATCCAGAGAGGAGTTGGTAGATAACGAGGGCATGAATAGAATATGATGAGAACAAGGTGGCAGAATCAAGGATGACACCAAGGCATTGGAATTGGTAAACAGATAAGAGGGACATTTTATCAATGGAGAGGGTGGATGTAGGAGAGAAGACCTTGGTGTGGGAAGACAATTACTTCTGTTCTAGCAAGGTCAAGTTTAAAGAAATGTCTGTATATGGGAGGAGATGACCATCATGCAGCAGGTATTATGAAGGATGACAGAAAGGGAGAGATCAGGGGAAGAAAGATCACTTTGGGTGCTGTTGGCATAAAGATAGTGGAGGAACTGGAGTAGAAGGTGTGGTCAATAGTGTCAGATTGAGGCTTGGACTTCAGACTAGTGATGAGCGGATTCGGTTTTACTCGGTTCTCAAAACCGAATCTTATTGGCTATCCAAAACACGTGACATCAGTGAGCCAATAAGATTCGGTTTTGAGAACCGAGTAAAACCGAGTAAAACCGAATCCGCTCATCACTACTTCAGACTATCTCACCCAACACACAAATCTAATCGAACTGCAGACTGCCCCCTCCTCTACACAGACACATAATTACAGCCCACACACAAAAGCAATCTCAGTCTCCAAATTAAATTGCAGCGTGACTCACCCCTGCCACTGCCACTGAAAAGAGGAGAGAGCAGACTGGGGCTCCGCATTGGCGTGGGGGAAGCTGTTGCAACTGTATTGCACAACAGCTCCCTCTGCCTAGGGCATCTTCCTTTATCCAGAGCATACTGAGCTCTGGCTGAGCTTTCGGAGGACCAGTAGCTGGCGGGCAGTGTGCGGTCTGGCTGCGGCAGCTGTGGGCGACTGATGGTCAGTGAGTGGGAGCTGCAGTGGGCATTTTCACACAGGCTCAGCAGACCATGTCAGAGGGCACCATACTGCGTAATTGGCCAGCCGGCCCTGTTCCCTCTTGCCAGTAAGCAGGAGGGGAATGGGCAATCATGCGGAGGATAGACTGCCTGGTCCTCAGCAGCGCTGCCTGCTGTATAGTCATGGGCAAAGAGACACAGTGAAGTGAGTTGAGACGCATGACTCAGCTCAGTGTAGTGTCTCGAGACAGTGTCTCGGTACATGGCTCTTTTGTAATTCATTGCAGACTGTGCACATGCAGGGAGTACAGAGAATGCTGGCAGTGCTGGGACTCGTGGAGTAAGTGACTCAGATGGTATCCGGTCTTTAGGTTGACCTTGTCTAGGTTGACAGTCATTAGGTCGGCCATTGAAGGTAAACAGTGAGCAGGTTGACACATGCATAGGTCGACATGGTCATTAGCTCGACATGGGCAAGGTCGACACAGTTTTTTGGGGGAGTTCAGGACTTTTCCATACCTATTCTATCCAAGTGAGCATAGAGTTGATTAGAAACTTTGTTGCAAGCGTAGTGAGACACTGCGCCCAAAGTGTGGCGAGCGAATACGTTTTAATTGTTGGTGGTCCCAGATGGAAATTCAGGTCAAGAAACCCCCCCCCAAAAAAAACACTGTGTTGACTCTTTGTGTGTCGACCTAGCCTATACTGACCTTCCTAACATGTCGACATAGTCATGTGTTGGCATTCCATAGCCATCTCTACTGCTGTAATGTATACAGCAGCCAGTGCAGCGCATTAGCTACAAAGGTGGACGGTAGTCAGGGTGGCTGCAGATGGTGCTCCCACAGGGCAGGTGTCCTGTGGCCAAACCACCATCTGCCCACACCTAGTTACAGCCCTGCAACAGTACATAGGGAAGTTTCCTACTAGTTGGAACAAAACACAAGGGAAATCCAGGATAATGTAGTCTAGATATAATCAGGATCAAAGTACTGGGAGTCAAGAATACTTTCTAAATGCTTGCAGCACAAGATTCAATCTGCAATACCCATGCACTGGTAACTGGGACCTTTTTTTTTTTTATTATTATTATTATTATTATTATTATTATTATTATTGACCCAAGCAGTGTACAGAAAACAGTGCAATGACATTGTATTAACTATAAGAAAGATGAGCATATATATACTGTACACAAACAACAGTCACTTGTGTAACATAACAAACCTCCTACCAAAAGAGAAAGACTGTGATAGCACTGTCTCAGAAAAAAAGGATAGGTTGCTCCGTAACCTATATTATGTAATCTGTGGATCAAAATTAAAAGGCCCACTTCCATCCAGAACAGATAAATTATACCAATTAATTAACTAGAAAAATGTTTTGAGTGTATTTTCATCTCAGGTGATAACTGCAATCAAGTGCAATCGCATCGCTGATTAGGAGATGCACCCCCTGCCTCCGCTGCATGGCTCCATCACAGCAGCCTAGTGTGACATCATGAGGCCACCCCAAACCACCCCTGTATCTGACAGCACGCCCCCACAATGCCGAGTTACCGCCCGTCAAATTCCACATAGCTACCAACGACGTTCGCACTACTGAGATGCGATCGCATCTCCTTGCCCGTAGTATGGGTCCTGCACAGGCAAACGGGGAGATGCGATCGCATCTCAGTACTGTTGGCTACTGAATAACCCCCTATGTACACTAGATTTTGCTGTGTCTTATGCTCCCCTCTGTGGGTTCATCAGTATATATTGCTGTGGCACTCTCCCCTATGTGTATCTATGTACACTATCTGTACTGTGACTAGGTGTGCCCACTTTGAATGAGAGCGTCTGTGTATGCTCGGCGGTGGGCCAAGGTGCAGGCGAGCCTGCAATGTAGTGAGCGTGGCTCCATTTGTATGTGTGTTTAGGAGTATTTATTGCTATGTCACTCTCTTCAATGTGACGCTATGTTCATGTTGTTCCCACTTGTGTGATTATCGGTTTATTTTGCTTTGTCACTGTAACAGGTGTGTGCAGGGCTACCATTAGAAATTGTTGGACCTGGGACTGACAAAATAGGCAGCTCCCCTTCCTTCCCAAATAAATAAATAAATAAATAAATGTGTATTAAAAAGAAAAAAACACATTTGTGACAACATATTATGCCCCTTGCACCATAATAAATCCCCACATTAATGCCTTTGACACCATATTATGCCTCCACAGTTATGTCCCTTTCACCAAATTATGCCCCATACAGTAATGCCCCTGACAACATATCATGCCCCCACATTAATGTCCTTGTCACCACAATATGCCCACACAGTAATTATGCCAGTACTTGCTTGTTGTCATGGGTTCTGCTCATTTTGGGGATATCTCCCCCCAACCCCCACTACCGCTGCAGCTGCAGTCTGTTCACGCATGCCTGATTCAAGTTCAAATTATTGTGCTCCAAAATGAGCACTGTCTGAGAGGAGATATTTATTAAAGATACTAGAGCCTTTTCTGAGGTAGCGGCCATTTTGAGAGGGACATTTTAAATAGAGAGCTTCGGGCAGACAGCGGTGGCAGATGGCAGGGAATGTATAGCACCAGGCGGACAGTGGCATGAGTGGCCTGGGCCTGCCCTCTCTGTTAGCCTGCGCCCGGGACAGCTGTGCCCAGAGTACCCCTCTGATGGCGGGCCTAAGTATGAGTCTTAGGGGCTTGGTTTGTGCTATCTGGTACCACCCAGTTACATGCTGCATTAGCCATGAGGGGCTCAGGCAGCAGGTCAGTTTCCGACCTGGAAGAGCAGTAATGTGGAACTTCAGAAGGGTGCCAGATATCTTTGGTTGTTTCCTCCTCTCAAGTACAGTATTCCAAACTGAGAAGTTCAGATTATTTCTAATAAATATTTAAAATGCCAGTGTTAATATATGCTGCGGACGCAAGGCGCATCTAATTACCATATACGATAAAAGTACGCTGTATGTTGCAAAAACACTACATCCCTTAAGAGAAAACAAGTACTCGCACACATTGTAGGTTGAGGTCCAATGCTCAGAGATGTATATATTTGATATTAAAAGGATATGCATACAATATAACACATGTACAATATATATATGGTTACAGAGTTACAATTACACAAGAAGCAGATAGTTACAAAAGAATCCATTACAGCTACAGCCAGCATACTTTACCCTGTCCCTCAATGCACAGCCCTCTCCATCTGTGAATCTGCCTCAACAGCAACTAAACAACAGCAAACAGAAAACAACAGCAACTAACTCTCTAAGTCCTAAAAACTGCCTATATCAAAACAGTGGGAGTTAACAGGTTGTTGGTTTCAGGCTCCTTCCATTGGTAAAGGAGAGGGAGGTCTCTCATTCATGATGTGCTATTGGTCTGTTCATATGCAAGCAACGTCCAGCCTTGAAGATGACATCATAGGGATTAGCCATGCTGTCTTCCAGGGAGATTCTTTTGTTTGCTTTAGAATTGTGGCTTCATAGTCCTAATCATAACTAATCGTTGCAATGTGCCACAATCTAACCACACCTATCAAACCAACACACTCATTCCCCTGATTATTTTGACACCAAGCATGACATGTTTATCTTGTTCCGTTCCAATAATACATATATATCTGATGTTATAACTCTATTATATAAATACATTATAATGTCTGGTGCTTGACATGTTTAATTTATGTGTGGTATGAAATATGTGTTGAATATATCTTTATATACTCATCTGTTTAGAGTTTGTATGTTGTCTGTATGTAATATTTTTGACTTCGACATTACCTTACTGCAGTTGCATTTATACCATAACTTCATTGCCTGCTTCACTTAGCTATGCAGCTTCGTGGTGCTTCGTAATATGTCAGGGTGGCCATGCACAAAGGTGCCCTGCAGCTGTCTCTGGTTGGAGGGCCCTTTGGCTCCATCCATTTTAAGTATTCATACTCACTTCTGGAATGTGGTGTTTACTGTGACATTGGCCAGGCTCTCCCTTCTGACAGTCCTTGCTTTAATTTCTATGCTACAATGGGAACTGAGGTTTTATTCCAGCTTGTTCTTTGTTTAGAAGCCAGTCGGCTCATTCCAGAAGATATTGGCTTTTCGCGCCTTGAGCACTTGGTTGCCTTCCAGCTTTGAGTCATTCTCCTAAAATGGTATCTGTCTAACAGTGACCCATGGCATGCAGACAGACAACTGGTTGTCTTCACTAGAGGTTATGGAAGCATATCTTTCTGTTCCATTTTGGCAATGACTCTGATCGCTGTCACATGACTTCTCAAAGGAAGGATGCTTTTACTTCACTGTGTTATAAGCACCTAGCTCACAGGTGCTTCAAATTCATAACTGTAAGCTGTCTTACAGAAATATAGCCTTATATATTGTCAAAGCACATGAGTGGTCTCTCTTTACTGAACACACAGTGGTGCTGTTGGTACCTAGGGAATTGATCTGGTTATGTGGCAAGTTGTTGGCATGATCTTCTCCACCTTAGTGACCATTCCATATGCCAGTGTCCCATCGAAGTCAAAAATATTACATACAGACAACGTACAAACTCCAAACAGAAAGGTCTCCGTTCGTACGCATACGCGCAGCGTGCACAGGATATACGGTAGCATATGCATCCACAAAGACAAGCCACACAGATATATTCAACACATTTCATGCAACACATAAACTACACATAGACAAAACATGACAAGCACCAGACATTATAATGTATTTATATAATAGAGTGTAACATCAGATATATAAGTATTATTGGAATGGAACAAGTTAAATATATAATGCTTAGTGTCAAAATGATCAGGAGAATGTGTGTATTCATTTGATAGCTATGAGTATATTGTAGCACATTGCAACGATTAGTTATGACCAAATTTATGAATACAAAGGACTTTCTGAGACTTGAAACTAGCTCCAGGGCATGGCCCAGGGGGCAGACACATGTGCCAGCAACAAAGGATAAAAGCCCTCACACTGACCTATGAGCCGTTGAGTTCTTGAGAGGTGTGGCCTCTGGACCAATGGAAGGAGACCAAAACCAACAGACTGTTAACTCCCACTGTTTGGATATAGGCAGTTTTCCAAGCTATGGTTAGTTAGTTAGTTAGTTAGTTAGTTAGTTAGTTGCTTGCTGAGGGGGAGAGAGATGGAGAGGACTGTGCACTGAGCAACAGGATGAAGTATGCTGGCTGTAACTGATTATTTTGTAACTGTATCTGCTTCTTATGTAACTATAATTCTATAACCATATTTATTTATATTATAACTGAATGATATACTATACATATGTTATATTGTATGCATACACTTTTAGTATCAAATATATATATATATATATATATATATCTGAGCATTGGACATCAGCTTACAATGTGTGCGACTGCTTGCTTTCTCTTAAGGGATATAGTGTTGCGACGTTCATCACACTTTTATTGTATATGGTTATAAGATGCACCTTGCATCCGTAGTATATATTAATGCTGGTATTGAAATGTTTATTTAGAAATAATTTGAAATTCACAGTCCACTAAGTGTTATTTCAGTAGTGAATTTCCAGAACTGAGCATGATGCTCAGCATCTTCTTTCAGTTTTCTCGTTCTGTGTGTCGATCTCTCCTTTGGTGGCTGTTTTTGGGTCGTCTCCTCAGACAATCCTTTGTCACTTCAGTTTGGATCATTGTGACTACTGCTGGTGGCTACTGGCACAGGGTACTAGGACATTGCATCTTTGGCTCTATCTCTGGTCACCATCCGTGCCGGCTCTGCCGATCACTGTGCTTGAGCTCACAGCTATTTTTCTGATACTTTTAGGAGTCCAGTCTATCTTGGTCTGCTGGCCAGTTCATATTCGGTTGGACACCGCCACAGCAGGTCTCCCATTAAGCACGAAGCTGTGGCAGCAATGGTGGAGGCCTTCATACTAGCAGTGGTGTAGTAGACTAACTTCCTCTATCATCCTCTTGGGAGTAGCGGTCTCATTCACGGAAGCTTCTGACAATCTGTTCCGCAGTGGTGACTTTCCGTAGGGGACACTCATACACATTTCTAGTGTATCAGTTTCCACCAAACCCGATTTTGCCTCAGGTTTTCAAGTATATTGAGGATCAAATTGGAGTTTTAAAACCTCCTAGCTCCAGACTGACTACCCAGTTCCTAATACACCAACTTTCTCGGAAGGTCGCAGATGGTATCTTCCAACTGTTCTACTGCAATACGGTCTGTTTTTACACAAGGTCTTTTCTTGGTTGCTTTCATCGGCCTCATTTTTAAAAAAAACTAATTTGTGAGAGCTGAGAGTTTTTGGTGGTCATTTTCAGTTCTTCATACTCTGTTGGGAGCTGGGAACCAGTTGCATACCACAAATTAACATATATAATTTGAATTCTACTTATGATGGTATAACAAAGTGTTGGTACCTCCAAATTCCATCTCTCTGCTTTCTGGGTCTTCCATCAGAGAGGCTTGATGGCATTTTTAAGGTTTAGTTCTTTGAAAAATAGGATTTTAAATACCTACCGGTAAATCCTTTTCTCGTAGTCCGTAAGTGATATTGGGGACAGATTAGTACAATGGGGTATAGATGGGTCCAAAGGAGCCAGTGCACTTTAAATTTCTTCAACTGGTTGTGTTGGCTCCTCCCCTCTATGCCCCCTTCCACAGGCAGTTATAGGTAAAACAGTGCCCGAAGGAGAAAGGACATACTTGAGAGAAGGAACATAACAACAATAAGTGTGGTGAGATTTACACACCAGCACACTATAAAATAACCGGGCCAGCAACATCTGGCAACAGAAAACAGCAACAGCTGAACAGGTAACACATAACAGAAAACCTGCAGAAAGTCACCGCACAGAGGCGGGCGCCCAATATTCCTTATGAACTACGAGAAAAGGATTTACCGGTAGGTATTTAAAATCCTATTTTCTCTAGCATCCATAAGGGATATTGGGGACAGATTAGTATGGTGGGGACATCCCAAAGCTTCCGGAATGGGTGGGAACGTGCGGGGACTGCTGCAGCACCACCTGCCCAAACTGGGTATTCTCTTCGGCCAGGGTATCAAATTTGTAGAATTTCACAAATGTGTTCTTCCCCGACCAGGTAGCCACTCAGCATAGTTGCAAGGCCAAGACTCTACGGGCAGCCACCCAGGAAGAGCCCACTGACCTTGTAGAGTGGGCCTTCAGAGACTGAGGAACAGGTTAGGCCTGTTGGATGGTAAGCCTAATCCAGTGAGCAATGGTCTGCTTTGAAGCAGGACAACCCTTTTTCTGCACATCATAAAGCACGAATAAGGAATCTGTCTTCCTGACCTGAGCAGTGCGCCTGACATAGATCTTCAAAGCACGCACAACATCCAAAGACTCCAGAGGAGCCGAAGCGTCAGAACAGAACCACAATAGGTTGATTCAGGTGGAATGCGGAGACAAACTTCGACAGGAACTGCTGTCTGGTCCAGAGCTCCGCTCTGTTCTCGTAAAAGACCAAGTAGGGACTTTTACACGATAAGGCCCCCAATTCTGAGACGCATCTAGCAGAAGCCAGGGCCAATAACATCACTATCTTCCATGTGAGGTACTTGTCTTCTACCGTCAACAGAGGCTCAAACCAGGAGGACTGTAGAAATTTCAACACTACATCCAAAGCCCATGGTGCTGTAGGTTGCACAAAGGGAGGTTGTATGTGGAGTACCCCTTGTAAGAAGGTCTGAACTTCTGGAACACAGCCAATTTCTTCTGAAAGAAAATTGAGAGAGATGAAATCTGGACCTTAACGGAACCCAGATGTAAACCATTATCCACACTAGCCTGCAGGAAACGGAGGAAACATCCCAAGTGAAACTCTGCAGGCAGATACAAGCGTTCCTCGCACCAAGAGACATATCGCCTCCAGATATGATGATAGTGTTTTGACGTAACAGGTTTTCTGGCTTGCACCATAGTGGCAACGACTTTTTTGGAAAGCCCTTTGTGAGCTAGGATGTTCCGCTCAACTTCCATGCCGTCAAATGAAGCCGCCATAAGTCTGGGTAGACGAACGGCCCTTGCTGAAGAAGATCCTTTCTTAGCGGCAGAGGCCAAGGGTCTTCTATGGAAGTGTCCAGAAGAGCTGCGTACCATGCTCTTCTGGGCCAATCTGGTGCAATCAGGATTGCTTGTACTGTACTCTGTGATGTCTGATCTGCTGGAGCACCCTTGGGATCAACAGAATCAGAGGGAATAGGTAGACCAGCCGGTAAGGCCAAGGCAACGTCAGCGCATCCATTGCACTCGCTTGAGGGTCTCTGGTTCACGAGCAGTAGCAGCAAAGTTTCTTGTTGAGGTGAGACACCATCATGTTGATCTGCGGGTATCCCCACCTATCAACAATCTGTTGAAACACCCGAGGATGTAATCCCCTCTCCCCCGGGTGTAGGTCATGGCGACTCAGGAAGTCTGCTTCCCAGTTGATCACTCCTGGAATGAAAATTACAGAGAGCGCACTTGCATTTCTTTCCACCCAGAGAAGTATTTTTGACACTTCTCGCAGGCAGGCCCTGCTTTTTGTCCCTCCGTCGATTGATGTATGCCACTGCTATGGCGTTGTCTGACTGAATCTGGATTGCCCGATCCCTGAGTAGAGGGGAAGCCTGAATCAGAGCATTGTAGATAGCCTGAAGTTCCAGAATGTTGATCGGAAGTAGGGCCTGTTGGCCTCCCTGGGCGACAGCTCCCCATCCTCTCATCCTCGCATCCGTTGTGAGGAGGAACCAATCCTGAATCCCAAAATGTCGACCTTCCAGCAGGTTGGAAGACTGTAACCACCACAGGAGTGAAATCTTGGCCTGGGGTGACAGCTGAATCATCCGGTGCATCTGAAGATGTGAACTGGACCACTTGTTCAGGATGTCCAATTGGAAGGGTCTGGCATGGAACTTTCCGAACTGTATTGCCTCATACGATGCTACCATTTTTTCCCAACAATTTTATGAAAAGATGAATGGTCGGAGAACCATGCGAACCATCTCTTGAAGTGTTTTCACCTTGTCCTCTGGGAGGAACACTCTCTGATCTACAGTATCCAGTATCATACCCAGAAACAGGAGCCTTTGAGACGGTTCCAGTTAAGACTTCTGTAGATTGAGGATCCACCCGTGGTGAGACAGAAGTTGGATAGTGCGATTTATATGGAGCAGTAGAAGCTCCCTGGAACTTGCTTTTATCAGGAGATCATCCTGGTAAGGGACAATGTTGACCCCCTGGACTCTGAGCTGGAACATCATTTCCGCCATCACCTTCGTGAACACTCTTGGAGCTGTAGACAGGTTGAAGGGCAATGCCTGAAATTGGTAGTGATCGTTCAGTAGGATGAACCGCAGATAGGCCTGATGAGGAGGCCAAATTGGGATATGTAGGTAGGCGTCCTTGATATCCAGGGACACAAGGAATTCATGTTGTCCGAGGCCCGCGATCAGCGCTCTCAAAGATTCCATCTTGAATTTGAAAACCTTCAGGTATGGGTTCAAGGACTTCAGATTCAAAATGGGTCTCACAGACCTGTCTGGTTTTGGCACTATGAACAGACCGGAATAGTAACCTTGTCCTTGCTGTAGCAGGGGTACTGGAACAATGACCTGGGACTGGACCAACTTGTCGATGGCCAGTAGTAGCATAACACGCATATCTTCCAAAATTGTTAAGACTGATTTGAAAAATCATTGGGGAGGAGCACCGTCGAACTCCAGCTTGTAACCCTGAGAGATAAGGTCCCTTACCCAGGGATTTTAGCAGGAACCGTACCAGACATGGCCGCGGGGTGGGTGGGCACTGTCATGCCGAAGTCTTTGTGGAAGCTAAACTGGTGCTCTGTTCCTGAGAGCCAGCAATGGCTTATTTCTTAGGCTTACCTCTGGAGCCTTTGGCTGCATTGGAGGCACCCTGGCCCTAGAACGAAATCTGGAGGACCGAAAGGACTGAGTAGACGGTCCCGGGGTAGTTACACCTAGAAGTTAGAGCCCCAGAAGGGAGAAACATGGATTTACCAGCATTAGCTTTGGAGATCCATGCGTCCAATTCAGCTCTGAAGAGCCATTCACCTGTAAAGGGAAGATATTCCACATTACGTTTGGAGTCAGCGTCTGCCATCCACTGATGCAACCATATGGCTCTGCGTGCAGACACAGCCATAGCAGTGGTTCTAGCACTTATATTGCCAATCTCTTTAAGGGAGCAATGTCCTTAATGTGTTTTAGGAAAGGTACAGTAGTAACCAAGTTCATTTCACCCGAAAGACCCTCCTGAATCTGAGTAGCCCATGTATGAATGGTATGTGTCATCCAGCAACAAGCAATGACCGGTCTTTGAGCTACACCTGCAGCAGTGTAGATAGATTTCAGAGTGGTCTTAATTTTCCTATCCCACGGGTCCTTTACTGTAAGAGAGCCTGCAGCAGGGAGCATCGCCTTTTTAGAATGGCGAGAGACTGAGACATCTACTGCTGGAGATTCTTCCCAGAATTTCCTGCCTTCAGGGGAAAATGGGAAGGTATTTAAAAACCTATTGGACACCTGATATTTTTTATCTGGATTTTTCTAGGCTAATTGAAATAAATCCTCCAATTCCTTGGAATCCTGAAAAGTGAGTTTGTCTTGAGGGAGGAAAAATGACTGCTGATTAGTAGTGTCCTCTAGGGGGAGCTTTAACACATCCCGTATGACCAATATGAGTGGTTTGATACCATGTGTAGGGGTGGAATCCCCACTCATGGGATCCCCATCATCCCCATCCACCTGTACATCATCATCATAATCTGATAAGATTGCAGGTAAAGCATGGTTTTGTGCACCGGTAGTAGACAGCGGGGGATGGGAAGCATCAGCCTTGGCAGTTAGGCTAGCTACTGCTTGTTGCAGTTCTTGTGTTTTGTTGGCATTGGCAGTGAGCTGAGATGACATCATATATTTTATAGCCCCCAGCCAGGAAGGCTCTGGACTCTCCCCCATGTTGCTATCAGCATTTTGTGATGACTGACTACACTGCTCACAGGATATGGAGCCCGATGAAATAGGG
The DNA here is from genome assembly GCF_028390025.1 of Pseudophryne corroboree. Lineage (NCBI taxonomy): Eukaryota > Metazoa > Chordata > Amphibia > Anura > Myobatrachidae > Pseudophryne > Pseudophryne corroboree. Next base: position 123,884,924 of record NC_086451.1, on the reverse strand, counting down.
GATAATCTGGTATTACACACATTGCATGACTTCTGTTTCACCATAACGAAATACAGAAACAATACACATACAATACAGACTGAATATAATACAAGCCTGCCCTATTGCATGTGAGAGGAGACACAGAGTGAGACTGTCAGCATTTTATGTAGTAATATATAACAGTTATACTGCTGTACAGAAAATTCCCCAGAGGAATGTAAACTGTGCACTAATAGCGGCTCTCCCCCTCTACACCCAGTACCAGTGATCCTGTGACTGTTTGGAGGAGCTGTATGAGGCTACTGCTTATGCAGAGGAAGGCGCCAAAATGCCACTGATCCTGCTCTGATGTAGCTCTGCCCCCGCTATGGCGCCAGGGCTACTAATAAGTTTTATACTGATTACGTCTCAACAGGCTGTGTAGCCTCACATAAATGCTTGGTACAACACACCTCCCGCCAGTCACATGCAGGGGCACCCGCGGGTCCCCCCCGTACGCCTCACACACGATTCTTCTGCACAATGACCTGCTCCCCCTAGTTTGTACTCACCACGGCAATCACCTTCAGGCTCTGTCAGGAGTGTGCGGCAAGCTGCAGATACGACAGCTAAGGTACAGTGCCCTACTGAACAAACAGCCCCTCAGGGCGGTGGTCTTGCAGCGGAGAATCGGCTCAGCACCTCATGAGGCCGGTGACCGTCTCCCCCCCTAACTCCCATGGCGCAGGTATGCTGTTGCCCAAACAGCATACCGAAATAACTAGAAGTTTAAATGAAATGGAAGAAAAACTCTGGAGCTTGCAGAGTGTGCATCCTCTCCTGAGAGCACTTTTTTCTAAACTGCCTGTGGGAGGGGGCATAGAGTGGAGGAGCCATCACACCCAGTTGAAGAAATTTAAAGTGCACTGGCTCCCTTGGACCCGTCTATAACCCATCATACTAATCTGTCCCCAATATCCCTTATGGATGCTAGAGAAAGAAAGATTTCAGTCCTGTCACTTTCATTATGTTTGTCTTTCCTTTTGGAGGTTCATAGTGTGTTTTTCAGTCAGGGATTTTGCCTTGCCAGTCTATGCTAGAGCAAGGAGCCCAATGCCACAATGAGTATCAGTACATTCCGCTGGGGTGGTGGCAACTTGCTGTGTGGTGTGACAGGGGCTTTATCAGGACAGTTCTGACGTGCAGCTACATAGTCCTCTGTCTACATGTTAACTCATTTTCAGTTTGTTGCCTCCAGTGACACTGACTTTGGATGTACAGCTCTCTAGGCAGGCAGTCTGAGCGTTCCAGCTGTTGAACATCCAATGGCCCACTGTTACCCAGCCTGCCTGAAAGAGAAATTAGGATTTTTGGTCACATACCATTGAATCATTTTCTCTGAAGCAGGCTAGATGACACTGTGTTCACTCTCTCACTCTGAGTCGTGCAAGGTTTTGGTTCTTGACTGTCTTTTCCCTACTGGTTTGTTTGAATGTTCTAACAGTTTCACTGGGTTACTGTTACTCCTTTCCGGACTACATTATAAAAGTACTGGAATCATGGTGGATGCAAGGGTGAGGAATTTAAGCTTAAAGCTACATTTTACATTAAGTGCCAAATTCCAGCCCCAACCTGCAATTCCATGGTCCATTGTCACCCAGCCTGCTTCAGAGTAAAGGATTCAATGGTAAGTGAGCAAAAATACTATTTTTGTTTAATTGCTTAGTGGCTTTTACTGGACTGATCTCTTTTAGACTGGAGCCCGATGACATCACATGATGGAGCTTTCAAAATACAGGGTACATGTTCTCTTTCAGTTCATGGCAGATGCTCTGAGAGCAATGGGAGGCAATGGTGTCAAAATACTTTAATCCATAATGAAAGACGAACTGACAAAACCAGGAGGTCCATACTTCATATAAGTAAGACACAGTCATGCAGAGTCAGAAAAAGCCACACAGGATGACTGCCAGAGGTCAGAACACTGCAAGCAGCTTCACTGCCAGAAGTGCATACTCTAAGTACTGCTTGTGACCCTTGATGTGGACAGGGCAGACTTTAAAGGCATAGTGTTGGAAAACCAAGTTGTTTTGAACTGTGCAAGTGGGGTTTGTACATGAGGTTTTGTCTTTATTTGAGTGAGAAATAATTTATAATGCAAACTATTTTGGGGAACAATTGGTGTAATTGCTTCAACCACATTCACCGCGCGTATTTCCATGAGTGGAAAATAATCTTTTATAAACCAGTAAACTCACGCAAATAATGAAATGGGGTAATCCTAAAATATTAGTAGGTTGCGCTTTAAAGTGGCCTCTTTCTACAATGCATATTTTTGGCTGAGTCAACAAACCAGCAAAGCCAGAATGTTCTGGGGGCCGTTCCAAGAAGCGTGAACTGGGAGTGCATTTTCATTTCCATTAGATGGATAGCTATTCACACTTGCACTTAAACAGAAGAAACGAAAGTCTGCAATTTTTTCAGTTCTTTATTGATCCATACTGGTAGAGATTCCTCCTTCTCACATCAATATTGTCATTGCCTTCTTTGAGTTTATTTCACTGTGATTGGTCTAATCTGAACATTTCATGTTTGCAGAATATTATCTGATTCACATATTTATAAATAGGAAAAAAATGTGCAACATATGTATCAATGTAATCTTGAGATATATCAATACACACATCCAGTGCCGGACGGGGAAACTTGAGGGGCCCTCTGGGGGAATACAGTGGTAGGTGCCCATGGTTAGGAGTGTGGCCAACCCCCAAGAGGTTTGGCTAACCACTGGAGAATGCATGGTCTGGGCACCTTGATATAGTAAATACTGCTAGTGCATGCATGATAATGTACCAGATTAATAACAGGAGTGCACTGTAGAAAATACACCATAGCCCAGTGCAGTAAAATGAGACAAATGTATAACTCAAGTGCACAGTATGGAATTTGAGCCCTAGATAAGAAGGTTGGCCTACTGACAGTGGGGGCCCACCGGGCGTTTCCACTGTGGGCCAGTCCACCTCTGTACGCATCTCTTCTCCACTGATCTATATAGTGACAAAATAACTTTACCTACTACTACTGTTTCTTACTAAGCAATTAATGGTTCGGGGTTATCTAATTGCAAAGACTGGTCACCTGGGAACCATCTCTATTACAAAAAATAAGTTTGTATTGTTCACACAATTGCTCCATTTCAGCTAAACACAACACAGCATGGGTTATCAGTACTAACTGAACACAATGGGACACAGGGATCTATTTACTAAGCCTCGGCTAGAGATAAAGTGGACGGAGATAAAGTACCAGCCAACCAGCTCCTAACTGTCATTTTTCAAACACAACCTGTAACTTGGCAATTAGGAGCCGATTGGCTGGTACTTCATCTCCGTCCACTTTATCTCCATCTAAGCCTTAGTAAATAGACCCCATTGATTATTATTTGCTATATTACAATTGATTATTTATTTGAACCAAAACCATCATATATTTGCTGTCATTGTCCAATATGCATTAGCCAGATAAAACGTCCTGTCTGATTGCTTGCTATGATTTTAGAGCTGACAAGACAATAAAAAAAAATAATCAAATGCTAATTTCAAATAATAAAATGTGCAGTTTCCTGGCTACACTACAGTATCAGATGCCTGGTATTATTTATGGATAAACCATAATGTATTAATTATATACACAATATTGTATTAATTTAGTACAAAACAGTGCTATGTGCATTGGAAACTATTCAGACAATGAAGTAAACAAAATTTACATGTGTTTACATGTGTTACTTTTCATGTGGTCAAAAATGAAAGCATAATAGAGTTTTGTGGTCTGAATTATACAGGGGTCAATTTAAGGCCCCCATACAGCTAAGCCCTGTTTCCCTGATTCCCCAACCCGACCAGAACCAGCTGATGCCCCTGTGACTGCCAGTCCTGGCTACAATAGCAGATAGAGCGCTTCCCACGGGATGCTATTCCCCTGCTTTTATGGTAGCCCTATCTGGCTTTAGGGCTGCAGCTGATAGAGTCCCTAGAAGCAAGCGTGTTTGCTAGCAGCGCATGATTTAAGCCCAGGCCTGGATTTATTTCCCGCCTCCAGCTGCAGTCGGACTTAAGCCCCACCTCCTGGGAGATGCAGACCTTTCAACCAGAAAGGTAAAGACCAAACAATGACAGAGAGAGGTGCAATATGTATTGTAAGATCGCATACGGCTTGATTCTGAGATGTATAGAAACCGATACTGTCATTTACATATCTCTCTAAATTTAGTGTACTGTGCATGTGTAGATTGGATCCTATGTTGGACACAGTGCCACCTAAAGTGGGCAGAGAATGGTGGAGATGACCTTAGGTGTCGAAACCAGTGTTTTCATCATTTGATACAGATTTACTAGCCTCGGCTAGATGGCCAGTCTCATGCTGCGTCCTTTGTACTCAAACACCTCCTCTGGCATTAGCATATTTTTGCATTGCTGCATCCAGGGGTTAAAGTGGGGGGGAATGATGTGGAACTGAGTTCCACCACCTGTAATGGTAGGGGGATCTAGTTCAACTACCTCCATTGCCCTGCACAGTAATTCCAACAGAAAAACTTGCCCGATCACCTACAGATGGAGCCGTGCTCATCTGAGGTGGCTCCATCGCAAATGTGCACTCCCGGCGTGACTAGGCAATCCGTCCACCTAGTCACGCCGGACGGATCGCCTAGTCACGCCGGGATTGCACCGACACGCTCCCATTCAGAGCATATCTGTCCGGGCACGCGGACGGAGATGCTCTCCTTTCAGACAGAGACGCCGAGCCCTAGGCGCTCCTAGGCAGCTGCACCTAAACACAGACAGACCCAAGTCATGCCAGATGCGCGGAAGGAGATGATCTCCAGTCAGAGACGCCTAGGCGGGCGCACCTGAGCACAGACGGAGCCATGACTAGTGTGGCTCCATCTGTACATCAACAGATGATACAGGTAGCGGCATAGGCAAACGTATGGGGGAAGTCTGGTTGCACGGAAACCCCCTACTCTTGGCAAGTGGCTCAAACTATGACAATAATAGCAATGGTATATAATACGATTTCTAGAGCTGCCACCACATCATGCAGTTTAAAGGACATAGCAGAGCTGCTGCACATGCCCAGTTTTTGTGTGTGTGGATGTGAGTCCTCAATCAGTGCTTTGGACCAGAGAGTAGCTGCCAGGAAGAAGAGACAGGAGCCTTACCATGGAGAATGTGTGCTTAGAAAATACAGTTCTGTCTCCTACTGGTTTTATTATGTTTGTGTATTTATTTATTTATTATGGTATGTTTAACCTCTAACTGACCATTTATTTATATTATTTAAATATGTTTGATACAGCCTAAAATATAGACCATCTATAGTACAAAATATCAATACTGTATTCTGTATAGTATCCAGTGTATAAATAGACCATTGTTTACATTAATGTCCTGAGTTATTACTAGATTCTTCTGCCACTACCCCATACTCCTGAACTTGCTCCAGTGTTCCGCAGAGAGGGAGAATGTGGACTGCATTTGGAAACTCCCCTCTATAAATCCCGCGTTTGCCACTGAGCGCTAGGGTTACTGATAAGCTGCAGCGACCTTCTTACGCAGATCCTGGTGGCTCCATGGTCCTCCCCCATTTACAGCCCACCCCTCCTGGCACTTAAACATGCTGTATCTTTTGGACAGCATTCATCCCCTCCTCAGGTCCAAGTGGCTACATTTTCTAGAACGGCGTATGTTATATCATGCTGTCACTGCTGCTGGAGTGAAGAGGAGCAGCAAGTTCTGTGCATCTTGAAGACAAGATCAGAGGGGGCTAGCGGGATAAGAGAGTGGGGAAGCTGTGTATAAGAGGTACTACTATGGGCGATATGTATATAAGCAGTGGTCATTATGTGTAAGGGGCACTACAACTGTGGCCATTATGTGTAATGTATATATATTGGTAGATGCTCAATTAGCTCAGTGATATCATTCAGGTGCTCGAAAGGGAGGGGTATTTCTAAGCAAGAAAAAAAGGCATTTGTTTACCCCAGCACCCTGAATGATAACCGTAACCAGATATAAATTCCACATGATAATAGAATTCAGAGATCTTTGTTACACATATTTGCGCAAATGTGTGAATAAGCCCCAAAGCCGCATCAAGGCGTCTCTGTATATTTGGGGTCCCTAGCACTATATCTAGGTGCAGGGTGTGGCACCCCAAAACACCAGCATAAGCCAGAAAGCCCAGCGTAGCATACCAGTAAAAAAAAAACTATAGTGTTAATAAATTAGTATTTAGGAAGCCGAAGCTATAGAGAAAGTGATACAAAAATGAAATGCAATTAAAATAGAGAAATAGTGTTAAAAAATTAATAAGTGAAAAGTGTTAATAGAATGTAAAGGTATGCCATGTGTAATGGGCACTACTACTGTGGGAATTGTGTATAAAGGGCACTACTATGTGCATTGTATATTAGAGGCACTACTGTGTGGCATAACATGTATAGAGGGTAGGCTTGGGAGGAGAAGTGAGAAGAAACTGTACAGTTGACGCACTAAGAAAGAAAATTTGTTATAAAATATAACCTTTATTGAATATGTATTAAAATATTAACTTTTTATTTTGTACCCAGACTACAGTGAAACATAAGAGTTAAAATCAAACAGACTAACATATATGTGAAAACCTAAAAGATAGGAAATGGTGAATAAAGAAATTAAAAAGCGTGTCCTGCGTGTGTTCTATATGTATCTACTTGTAAGATTACTATATCTATTCAAATATTACCAATATTTGGTCCATTGTAAATATAGTTGTATTTGTCTGATGGCTGTTGCAACAATTAATGATAGTTGTCACTCTCCCGGTTGATAATTCCAGAGAGTCAGTTCTATCTCATGTATATCTATTCACTCAACAGAAATATCCCCTGGTAAATTATCCCAATATGGAGACTGTGAGAATCAGTAGATATAAGTATATGAATTAACTTCACTAGAGAGTTGGCTGAGTAATTTGTGTTGCCAATAGTCGCCGCTATACCTATATGTAATAAATTTCTAGACAAAGGTCAGCCAAACGATGGGTATCTATGTCTCCAAAATATTTCTAGCATATGGAGATATTGTCTCGCATTCTCTATCTGTATTCTTGCACACTCAATAATTGGGCATGTGTATGGGGAAAGGTTGCTTAGGGGATATGGCAGTCCCAAATTTATTGTGGGTCTTTAAGGGATATAGCAATCCCAGTTCTTATATCCAGTCATCCACATATATCTGAGTAGGTTTTATGTACTTTGATATATTCAAGTAAACTTAAAATCACTCTCAATTTGTTTGTTTATTTGTTTGTTTCATTCAGAGGTATAAAAATGTATTATTCAGGGAGATGGTACTCCCAGTAAAAGTATACATCATTCCCATATTTCACATCCCTTTGTATTGTTTCAATATAGAGTAGTGCACTGTATCTACTATAATATTATATATTGTAATTTTAGAGATACATTAATTTGATACCCATTATATATTAATAGAGTTTGTGACCTCCACAATTTATACACATATATTTTTTCTTTTTGCACAATTTTTACATCCTTGTTTCACCAGTGTGGTTTGTTCACACATTTTCATAAGCCTTGTCTTTAATATGTAATACTGTAATTGTGTCACCAGCTATCCAATTTTGCCACTAGATTTGAGGTGACTGATGCCTCATCATACAGATCCATTTTTACTTGCAATCACTTTCTCACAATCATTCCTCAGTGCGGATATCAAGATTCATCACTATTTTGGCACTTCCCAACACATTTAGGGTCAGTGGACAGATTTTTGTCCCTTGACTAATGAAACTATATTAAACCTCAATGGAGATCTAGATCACAGCTTCTTCCAGATCATCATTTTCCTTCAATAGATAGAACCATCAGGAAGAATACCTACCAACGTTGATATCAGTCGGAAGAAATAAATACATCTATAATAATACAGCCAGAAATAAGATGTACAGTATATGAATTCAGCAGATCAATTCATATACCACGTTTTGAAGACACAGATAAAATTGCCCATATACTTACCTCCTGACATATTTACTGTTACAATAAATTAGATTTTAATATCTGATGACTGAACCCTCAGAAGTGTACGATTGGTCAGGAATGGATGTTTACACACTCAGTGGACCAATTTCAGTATGAGGTTCCTAGGGTACACAGATGAGTCATGTAGACATTTATTATTTTTGTAGTATACTTACCCTTGTGGGAAACTAGATATCACCAATGGGTGGTCGAACTCCTGTGATTGACCTATCTCAATACACCTACCTTCTTGGGAAATTAGATATTAGAAATAGGTGGTCGAACTCAAATGATTTGTATAAATATTACCCAAAGAATATTCTATATCTCTAACCAAGTACTTTATTCTATCAATTATAATCTCAATCAATTGGATTTATCATTGTATATTATACATAAATAAAAGTAACAAGAGAACTTATATACTCACATATATATATATATATATATATATATACACAAACTACTATGATAGGTTTCTATTACTCTTTCTATTTCTTGTAATATTTTTTATTTCTTTAATATTCTATATATTATATATACTTTATTTTTTATATATATTATATATATATATTGTGTTTTTTATTTTCTTATTTTTTATTTTCACATTCCGGAATGAATGAATGACCCTCATTGATATTAACTAGGTTAAAATGAGACATCTAATGAATTTGGAGTGGCATCCTACTGGCCAGTATGTACTACAATAGGAGAAGAGAACCCTGGTATGAGAAATACATGCTTCAGACTATACATATGATAGAGCCTGACATTAATGCACCGACCCCGTGACTTGTGTATATACCCGCCTAGTGATTGAAATAGATATACGGGAATGAAGAGCCTATTAGATGAAACAGGATTACTGATATAGTGCATGGTGCGGGGACAATATAGTGCTTTAACGGAATTAATAAACATCATGTCGCCGGCAACAGCAAGGTTGCTGAATGTATACAGGTACCGGGGCGCGGTAATAATGAAAGAATGAAGTCCCCGTCCCGTGGATACAATATAGGTTACTCCGTGACTGAGATTTGCAGGCCAGGATTGGAGAATGGTATCACGTGACCGTGACCTATTGGCCGGCGGCTGCACGTGATTCTCTAAAGGTGCATACACACGGAGAGATTTTGGCTATGAGAGATTTTGACTAACTTTTCCCTTGAACTAGCAGTAGGAGATTTTGACTAACTTTACCAGAGATTTTGTCTAACTATGCAAGAGATTTTGGCTATGGGAGATTTTGGCTATGGGAGATTTTGACTATCTCATTTAAATAAGGGGATGAGTGTCATATATAGGACGATTTTACAGGGTGGCTGGTATTTAAATAGCTGAAAGTTAAAAAAAAATTTTGCGTGGGGTCCCCCCTCCTATGTAAAACCAGCCTCGGGCTCTTTGAGCCAGTCCTGGTTGTTAAAATACAGAGGAAAAAATGAGTAGGGTTCCCCCATATTTAGACAACCAGCACCGGGCTCTGCGTCCGGTCCTGGTTTAAAAAATACGGGGGACAAAAGACATAGGGGTCCCCCGTATTTTCCAAACCAGCACCGGGCTCCACTAGCCAGGGAGATAATGCCACAGCCGGGGGACACTTTTATATTGGTCCCTGCGGCCGTGCCATTACCCCCCCAACTAGTCACCCCTGGCCGGGGTACACTGGAGGAGTGAGGACCCCTTAAATCAAGGAGTCCCCCCCTCCAGCCACCCAAGGGCCAGGGGTGAAGCCCGAGGCTGTCCCCCCCATCCGTGGCCCGGTGGATGGGAGGCTGATAGCCTTTCAATAGTAATATTGTTCTTTACAGGAGGCCTACAGGTCCCAGCAAGCCTGCCCCAGCATGTTGGCACTTGGAGAACCACAAGTGCCAGCATGCCCGGACATAAAGGGCCCGCTGGCACCTGTAGTCCACCTGTAAAGAAAATATAAAAAAAAAAACACAACACATTCTTTTAAAAATCCTTTATTAAACTGGGTCTTCACCTGGGGGCGGCGGCCTTTAAGCTCTTTTGCATGGCCGCCGCCTTCCCAGGGCTTCCGGCGTCTTCACCTGGGGGGGCGCCACCTCCCCAGGGCTTCTGGGGTCTTGCTCCGGCGTCTTCACCTGGTGGGCGGCGGCTGCTAAGCTCTTTTGCATAGCCGCCGCCCATCCAGGACTTCCACGACGTCTTCACCTGGGAGACGGCGGCCTTTAAGCTCTTTTGCATGGCCGCCGCCTTCCCAGGACTTCCAGCATCTTCACCTGGTGGGCGGCGGCTGCTAAGCTCTTTTGCATAGCCGCCGCCCATCCAGGACTTCCACGGCGTCTTCAGGAGCTCTTCTCCGCTCCTCCTCCGCCGTCGGACTGACAGCCGCTGCCTCGCGCTGACTTATATAAGTCAGCGGGAGGGGGCGGGGCGATGACGCGGCGAGCCGTGATTGGCTCGCGGCGGCCATCTTGAATTTAAAAAATGACGCTGAGGCGCCATTTTTGAAACTGGTACTGCTCCGCTGCCAAACTCTGCAATAGAAAGGTAAATTTCCCCCGCCCGCACCGCTGCCGCAACCCGCCGCCGCCAACACCGCCACCGCAACCCACCGCCGCCCACACCGCCGCCGCAACCCGCCGTCGCCCACACTGCCACCGCAACCCGCCGCCGCCAGCACCGCCGCCACAACCCGCCGCCACAACCCGCCGCCGCCCGCACCACCGCCGCCTGCACATCGCTATCGCTGGGAAAAATCGCTGGCCTCTTAAAGTGTTAGCGATTTTGACTAACTTTTGCAGCGACATAGCCAAAATTGACTTGCCTGCACTGACTATTTTTCCCAGCGATAGCGACCTAGCGGGGACGCGCATCGCTATCGCTGGCTGTGTACACACGGAGCGATCTGCACTAACTTTCTGAGCGATTTTGACTATATAGTCAAAATCGCTCAGTTATATCGCTCCGTGTGTATGCACCTTAAGGTATACGAGATAGAGATAGGCCGGCGGCCTCACATGACTTATAGTAAGGCAATGATTGGACTATGCAAATCTAAGTTATTCACCTTCAGGGAAGGCGCTCGTGTTGCTCCCTGACCAAGCTGCCGTTAGTGCAGTGAAACATGCGTGTAGGGCATAGCGTGCCTGCGTGTGTCTAATATGTGATGTTTCAAAAAAACAAATGTATTAATATCTGTACTGTTATGGCTGTTAAGGTGCATACACACGGAGCGATATAACTGAGCGATTTTGACTATATAGTCAAAATCGCTCAGAAAGTTAGTGCAGATCGCTCCGTGTGTATACAGGCAGCGATAGCGATGCGCGTCCCCGCTAAGTCGCTATCGCTGGGAAAAATAGTCAGTGCCGGCAAGTCAATTTTGGCTATGTCGCTGGTAAAGTTAGTTAAAATCGCTAGAGGCCAGCGATTTTTCCCAGCGATAGCGATGTTGCAGGCGGCGGTGGTGCGGGCGGCGGCGGGTTGTGGCGGCGGCGGGTTGCGGTGGCGGTGTGGGCGGCGGCGGGTTGCGGCGGCGGTGCGGGTGGCGGTGTGGGCGGCGGCGGGTTGCGGCAGCGGTGCGGGCGGCGGAAATTTACCTTTCTCTTGCAGAGTTTGGCAGCGGAGCGGTACCAGTTTCAAAAATGGCGCCTCAGCGTCATTTTTGAAATTCAAGATGGCCGCCGCGAGCCAATCACGGCTCGCCGCGTCATCGCCCCGCCCCCTCCCGCTGACTTATATAAGTCAGCGCGAGGCAGCGGCTTTCAGTCCGACGGCGGAGGAGGAGCGGAGAAGAGCTCCTGAAGACGCTGTGGAAGTCCTCGATGGGCGGCGGCTATGCAAAAGAGCTTAGCAGCCGCCGCCCACCAGGTGAAGACGCCGGAGCAAGACCCCAGAAGCCCTGGGGAGGTGGCGCCCCCCCAGGTGAAGACGCCGGAAGCCCTGGGAAGGCGGCGGCCATGCAAAAGAGCTTAAAGGCCGCCGCCCCCAGGTGAAGACCCAGTTTAATAAAGGATTTTTAAAAGAATGTGTTGTGTTTTTTTTTTATATTTTCTTTACAGGTGGACTACAGGTGCCAGCGGGCCCTTTATGTCCGGGCATGCTGGCACTTGTGGTTCTCCAAGTGCCAGCATGCTGGGGCAGGCTTGCTGGGACCTGTAGGCCACCTGTAAAGAACAATATTACTATTGAAAGGCTATCAGCCTCCCATCCACCGCCCACGGATGGGGGGGACAGCCTCGGGCTTCACCCCTGGCCCTTGGGTGGCTGGAGGGGGGGACCCCTTGATTTAAGGGGTCCTCACTCCTCCAGTGTACCCCGGCCAGGGGTGACTAGTTGGGGGGGTAATGGCACGGCCGCAGGGACCAATATAAAAGTGTCCCTCGGCTGTGGCATTATCTCCCTGGCTAGTGGAGCCCGGTGCTGGTTTTAAAAATACGGGGGACCCCTATGTCTTTTGTCCCCTGTATTTTTTAAACCAGGACCGGACGCAGAGCCCGGTGCTGGTTGTCTAAATATGGGGGAACCCTACTCATTTTTTCCTCTGTATTTTAACAACCAGGACTGGCTCAAAGAGCCCGAGGCTGGTTTTACATAGGAGGGGGGACCCCACGCAAATTTTTCTTTTAGCTATTTAAATACCAGCCACCCTGTAAAATCGTCCTATATATGACACTCATCCCCTTATTTAAATGAGATAGTCAAAATCTCCCATAGCCAAAATCTCTTGCATAGTTAGACAAAATCTCTGGTAAAGTTAGTCAAAATCTCCTACTGCCAGTTCAAGGGAAAAGTTAGTCAAAATCTCTCATAGTCAAAATCTCTCCGTGTGTATGCACCTTTAGACTTAATCACTAGAGAGACTGCTGTTCATAAATAGATATTAACGTTTGGAGATAGGATACATAATATCAGAACTTGCTACAAATGTTTAAATACTACATCCTGACAGCAGCTGATATCTCCAACACTATATGTTTGAGGATAGGATATCTAGTATCACAATTGTAACGAATGTCCCAAATACTACACACTGACAGCAGCTGATGGCTTACACATTATATACTGATAGCAGCTGACTCCTGTCGATAAGAAAACCTTACTGAACAGCAGAAAATTGCATATATATATATATATATATATATATATATATATATGATATAAAGTTACCCTTATTAATACATGTCGCTGACTCTAATCATATTAATCTGAAGTAATTTATGCCAATTGTTTTGGATACCAGCCGCATGGTGTGTGCCGTACTACTTTCATACTGAGTTGCTACAATGAGACATTCCCAGGAAATTAAGGGACAGTGATAGTAACAACATCAACATACTACATTGTAGCATTAATTTGGCAACACTTAGAACCAGATGACAGCTGCATGGTGTGATTGAACACTGAAACAGTGTGATATTACTACACTATATTGTAGCAAATAATTTGGTAACACTCAAAACCAGATGGTAGCTGCATGATTTGATAGACCACTGAAACAGCTATTCCTGGGAGAGTGTATGAATTGTGGAGGTCACAAACTCTATTAATATATAATGGGTATCAAATTAATGTATCTCTAAAATTACAATATATAATATTATAGTGGATACAGTGCACTACTCTATATTGATACAATACAAAGGGATGTGAAATATGGGATTGATGTATACTTTTACTGGGAGTACCATCTCCCTGAATAATACGTTTTTATACCTCTGAATGAAACAAACAAACAAATTGAGAGTGATTTTAAGTTGCTTGAATATATCAAAGTACATAAAACCTACTCAGATATATGTGGATCACTGGATATAAGAACTGGGATTGCTATACCCCTTAAAGACTAGAGATGAGCGGGTTCGGTTTCTCTGAATCCGAACCCGCCAGAACTTCATGTTTTTTTTCACGGGTCCGAGCGACTCGGATCTTCCCGCCTTGCTCGGTTAACCCGAGCGCGCCCGAACGTCATCATGACGCTGTCGGATTCTCGCGAGGCTCGGATTCTATCGCGAGACTCGGATTCTATATAAGGAGCCGCGCGTCGCCGCCATTTTCACACGTGCATTGAGATTGATAGGGAGAGGACGTGGCTGGCGTCCTCTCCGTTTAGAATAGATTAGAGAGACACTTGATTTACTAATTTTGGGGAGCATTAGGAGTACTCAGTACAGTGCAGAGTTTTGCTGATAGTGACCAGTGACCACCAGTTTTATTTATAATCCGTTCTCTGCCTGAAAAAAGCGATACACAGCACACAGTGACTCAGTCACATACCATATCTGTGTGCACTGCTCAGGCTCAGGCCAGTGTGCTGCATCATCTATTATCTATATATAATATTATATATATCTGTCTGACTGCTCAGCTCACACAGCTTATAATTGTGGGGGAGACTGGGGAGCACTACTGCAGTGCCAGTTATAGGTTATAGCAGGAGCCAGGAGTACATAATATATTATATAGTGAGTGACCACCAGACACACAGTGCAGTTTATTTAATATATCCGTTCTCTGCCTGAAAAAAGCGATACACACAGTGACTCAGTCAGTCACATACCATATCTGTGTGCACTGCTCAGGCTCAGGCCAGTGTGCTGCATCATCTATATATATTATATATCTGTCTGACTGCTCAGCTCACACAGCTTATAATTGTGGGGGAGACTGGGGAGCACTACTGCAGTGCCAGTTATAGGTTATAGCAGGAGCCAGGAGTACATAATATTATATTAAAATTAAACAGTGCACACTTTTGCTGCAGGAGTGCCACTGCCAGTGTGACTAGTGACCAGTGACCTGACCACCAGTATATATAATATTAGTAGTATACTATCTCTTTATCAACCAGTCTATATATTAGCAGCAGACACAGTACAGTGCGGTAGTTCACGGCTGTGGCTACCTCTGTGTCGGCACTCGGCAGCCCGTCCATAATTGTATATACCACCTAACCGTGGTTTTTTTTCCTTTCTTTATACATACATACTAGTTACGAGTATACTATCTCTTTATCAACCAGTCTATATTAGCAGCAGACACAGTACAGTGCGGTAGTTCACGGCTGTGGCTACCTCTGTGTCGGCACTCGGCAGCCCGTCCATAATTGTATATACCACCTAACCGTGGTTTTTTTTTCTTTCTTTATACATACATACTAGTTACGAGTATACTATCTCTTTATCAACCAGTCTATATATTAGCAGCAGACACAGTACAGTGCGGTAGTTCACGGCTGTGGCTACCTCTGTGTCGGCACTCGGCAGCCCGTCCATAATTGTATATACCACCTAACCGTGGTTTTTTTTTTCTTTCTTTATACATACATACTAGTTACGAGTATACTATCTCTTTATCAACCAGTCTATATTAGCAGCAGACACAGTACAGTGCGGTAGTTCACGGCTGTGGCTACCTCTGTGTCGGCACTCGGCAGCCCGTCCATAATTGTATATACCACCTAACCGTGGTTTTTTTTTCTTTCTTTATACATACATACTAGTTACGAGTATACTATCTCTTTATCAACCAGTCTATATTAGCAGCAGACACAGTACAGTGCGGTAGTTCACGGCTGTGGCTACCTCTGTGTCGGCACTCGGCAGCCCGTCCATAATTGTATATACCACCTAACCGTGGTTTTTTTTTCTTTCTTTATACATACATACTAGTTACGAGTATACTATCTCTTTATCAACCAGTCTATATATTAGCAGCAGACACAGTACAGTGCGGTAGTTCACGGCTGTGGCTACCTCTGTGTCGGCACTCGGCAGCCCGTCCATAATTGTATATACCACCTAACCGTGGTTTTTTTTTTCTTTCTTTATACATACATACTAGTTACGAGTATACTATCTCTTTATCAACCAGTCTATATTAGCAGCAGACACAGTACAGTGCGGTAGTTCACGGCTGTGGCTACCTCTGTGTCGGCACTCGGCAGCCCGTCCATAATTGTATATACCACCTAACCGTGGTTTTTTTTTCTTTCTTTATACATACATACTAGTTACGAGTATACTATCTCTTTATCAACCAGTCTATATTAGCAGCAGACACAGTACAGTGCGGTAGTTCACGGCTGTGGCTACCTCTGTGTCGGCACTCGGCAGCCCGTCCATAATTGTATATACCACCTAACCGTGGTTTTTTTTTCTTTCTTTATACATACATACTAGTTACGAGTATACTATCTCTTTATCAACCAGTCTATATATTAGCAGCAGACACAGTACAGTGCGGTAGTTCACGGCTGTGGCTACCTCTGTGTCGGCACTCGGCAGCCCGTCCATAATTGTATATACCACCTAACCGTGGTTTTTTTTTCTTTCTTTATACATACATACTAGTTACGAGTATACTATCTCTTTATCAACAAGTCTATATTAGCAGCAGACACAGTACAGTGCGGTAGTTCACGGCTGTGGCTACCTCTGTGTCGGCACTCGGCAGCCCGTCCATAATTGTATATACCACCTAACCGTGGTTTTTTTTTCTTTCTTTATACATACATACTAGTTACGAGTATACTATCTCTTTATCAACCAGTCTATATATTAGCAGCAGACACAGTACAGTGCGGTAGTTCACGGCTGTGGCTACCTCTGTGTCGGCACTCGGCAGCCCGTCCATAATTGTATATACCACCTAACCGTGGTTTTTTTTTTCTTTCTTTATACATACATACTAGTTACGAGTATACTATCTCTTTATCAACCAGTCTATATATTAGCAGCAGACACAGTACAGTGCGGTAGTTCACGGCTGTGGCTACCTCTGTGTCGGCACTCGGCAGCCCGTCCATAATTGTATACTAGTATCCAATCCATCCATCTCCATTGTTTACCTGAGGTGCCTTTTAGTTGTGCCTATTAAAATATGGAGAACAAAAATGTTGAGGTTCCAAAATTAGGGAAAGATCAAGATCCACTTCCACCTCGTGCTGAAGCTGCTGCCACTAGTCATGGCCGAGACGATGAAATGCCAGCAACGTCGTCTGCCAAGGCCGATGCCCAATGTCATAGTACAGAGCATGTCAAATCCAAAACACCAAATATCAGTAAAAAAAGGACTCCAAAACCTAAAATAAAATTGTCGGAGGAGAAGCGTAAACTTGCCAATATGCCATTTACCACACGGAGTGGCAAGGAACGGCTGAGGCCCTGGCCTATGTTCATGGCTAGTGGTTCAGCTTCACATGAGGATGGAAGCACTCAGCCTCTCGCTAGAAAAATGAAAAGACTCAAGCTGGCAAAAGCAGCACAGCAAAGAACTGTGCATTCTTCGAAATCCCAAATCCACAAGGAGAGTCCAATTGTGTCGGTTGCGATGCCTGACCTTCCCAACACTGGACGTGAAGAGCATGCGCCTTCCACCATTTGCACGCCCCCTGCAAGTGCTGGAAGGAGCACCCGCAGTCCAGTTCCTGATAGTCAGATTGAAGATGTCAGTGTTGAAGTACACCAGGATGAGGATATGGGTGTTGCTGGCGCTGGGGAGGAAATTGACCAGGAGGATTCTGATGGTGAGGTGGTTTGTTTAAGTCAGGCACCCGGGGAGACACCTGTTGTCCGTGGGAGGAATATGGCCGTTGACATGCCAGGTGAAAATACCCAAAAAATCAGCTCTTCGGTGTGGAGGTATTTCACCAGAAATGCGGACAACAGGTGTCAAGCCGTGTGTTCCCTTTGTCAAGCTGTAATAAGTAGGGGTAAGGACGTTAACCACCTCGGAACATCCTCCCTTATACGTCACCTGCAGCGCATTCATAATAAGTCAGTGACAAGTTCAAAAACTTTGGGTGACAGCGGAAGCAGTCCACTGACCAGTAAATCCCTTCCTCTTGTAACCAAGCTCACGCAAACCACCCCACCAACTCCCTCAGTGTCAATTTCCTCCTTCCCCAGGAATGCCAATAGTCCTGCAGGCCATGTCACTGGCAATTCTGACGAGTCCTCTCCTGCCTGGGATTCCTCCGATGCATCCTTGCGTGTAACGCCTACTGCTGCTGGCGCTGCTGTTGTTGCCGCTGGGAGTCGATGGTCATCCCAGAGGGGAAGTCGTAAGCCCACTTGTACTACTTCCAGTAAGCAATTGACTGTTCAACAGTCCTTTGCGAGGAAGATGAAATATCACAGCAGTCATCCTACTGCAAAGCGGATAACTGAGGCCTTGGCATCCTGGGTGGTGAGAAACGTGGTTCCGGTATCCATCATTACTGCAGAGCCAACTAGAGACTTGTTGGAGGTACTGTGTCCCCGGTACCAAATACCATCTAGGTTCCATTTCTCTAGGCAGGCGATACCGAAAATGTACACAGACCTCAGAAAAAGAGTCACCAGTGTCCTAAAAAATGCAGCTGTACCCAATGTCCACTTAACCACGGACATGTGGACAAGTGGAGCAGGGCAGGGTCAGGACTATATGACTGTGACAGCCCACTGGGTAGATGTATGGACTCCCGCCGCAAGAACAGCAGCGGCGGCACCAGTAGCAGCATCTCGCAAACGCCAACTCTTTCCTAGGCAGGCTACGCTTTGTATCACCGGTTTCCAGAATACGCACACAGCTGAAAACCTCTTACGGCAACTGAGGAAGATCATCGCGGAATGGCTTACCCCAATTGGACTCTCCTGTGGATTTGTGGCATCGGACAACGCCAGCAATATTGTGTGTGCATTAAATATGGGCAAATTCCAGCACGTCCCATGTTTTGCACATACCTTGAATTTGGTGGTGCAGAATTTTTTAAAAAATGACAGGGGCGTGCAAGAGATGCTGTCGGTGGCCAGAAGAATTGCGGGACACTTTCGGCGTACAGGCACCACGTACAGAAGACTGGAGCACCACCAAAAACTACTGAACCTGCCCTGCCATCATCTGAAGCAAGAAGTGGTAACGAGGTGGAATTCAACCCTCTATATGCTTCAGAGGTTGGAGGAGCAGCAAAAGGCCATTCAAGCCTATACAATTGAGCACGATATAGTAGGTGGAATGCACCTGTCTCAGGCGCAGTGGAGAATGATTTCAACGTTGTGCAAGGTTCTGATGCCCTTTGAACTTGCCACACGTGAAGTCAGTTCAGACACTGCCAGCCTGAGTCAGGTCATTCCCCTCATCAGGCTTTTGCAGAAGAAGCTGGAGGCATTGAAGAAGGAGCTAAAAGGGAGCGATTCCGCTAGGCATGTGGGACTTGTGGATGCAGCCCTTAATTCGCTTAACAAGGATTCACGGGTGGTCAATCTGTTGAAATCAGAGCACTACATTTTGGCCACCGTGCTCGATCCTAGATTTAAAGCCTACCTTGGATCTCTCTTTCCGGCAGACACAGGTCTGCTGGGGTTGAAAGACCTGCTGGTGACAAAATTGTCAAGTCAAGCGGAACGCGACCTGTCAACATCTCCTCCTTCACATTCTCCCGCAACTGGGGGTGCGAGGAAAAGGCTCAGAATTCCGAGCCCACCCGCTGGCGGTGATGCAGGGCAGTCTGGAGCGACTGCTGATGCTGACATCTGGTCCGGACTGAAGGACCTGACAACGATTACGGACATGTCGTCTACTGTCACTGCATATGATTCTCTCAACATTGATAGAATGGTGGAGGATTATATGAGTGACCGCATCCAAGTAGGCACGTCACACAGTCCGTACTTATACTGGCAGGAAAAAGAGGCAATTTGGAGGCCCTTGCACAAACTGGCTTTATTCTACCTAAGTTGCCCTCCCACAAGTGTGTACTCCGAAAGAGTGTTTAGTGCCGCCGCTCACCTTGTCAGCAATCGGCGTACGAGGTTACATCCAGAAAATGTGGAGAAGATGATGTTCATTAAAATGAATTATAATCAATTCCTCCGCGGAGACATTGACCAGCAGCAATTGCCTCCACAAAGTACACAGGGAGCTGAGATGGTGGATTCCAGTGGGGACGAATTGATAATCTGTGAGGAGGGGGATGTACACGGTGATATATCGGAGGGTGAAGATGAGGTGGACATCTTGCCTCTGTAGAGCCAGTTTGTGCAAGGAGAGATTAATTGCTTCTTTTTTGGGGGGGGGTCCAAACCAACCCGTCATATCAGTCACAGTCGTGTGGCAGACCCTGTCACTGAAATGATGGGTTGGTTAAAGTGTGCATGTCCTGTTTTGTTTATACAACATAAGGGTGGGTGGGAGGGCCCAAGGACAATTCCATCTTGCACCTCTTTTTTCTTTTCTTTTTCTTTGCATCATGTGCTGATTGGGGAGGGTTTTTTGGAAGGGACATCCTGCGTGACACTGCAGTGCCACTCCTAGATGGGCCCGGTGTTTGTGTCGGCCACTAGGGTCGCTAATCTTACTCACACAGTCAGCTACCTCATTGCGCCTCTTTTTTTCTTTGCGTCATGTGCTGTTTGGGGAGGGTTTTTTGGAAGGGACATCCTGCGTGACACTGCAGTGCCACTCCTAGATGGGCCCGGTGTTTGTGTCGGCCACTAGGGTCGCTAATCTTACTCACACAGCTACCTCATTGCGCCTCTTTTTTTTCTTTGCGTCATGTGCTGTTTGGGGAGGGTTTTTTGGAAGGGACATCCTGCGTGACACTGCAGTGCCACTCCTAGATGGGCCCGGTGTTTGTGTCGGCCACTAGGGTCGCTAATCTTACTCACACAGTCAGCTACCTCATTGCGCCTCTTTTTTTCTTTGCGTCATGTGCTGTTTGGGGAGGGTTTTTTGGAAGGGCCATCCTGCGTGACACTGCAGTGCCACTCCTAGATGGGCCCGGTGTTTGTGTCGGCCACTAGGGTCGCTAATCTTACTCACACAGCTACCTCATTGCGCCTCTTTTTTTCTTTGCGTCATGTGCTGTTTGGGGAGGGTTTTTTGGAAGGGACATCCTGCGTGACACTGCAGTGCCACTCCTAGATGGGCCCGGTGTTTGTGTCGGCCACTAGGGTCGCTTATCTTACTCACACAGCGACCTCGGTGCAAATTTTAGGACTAAAAATAATATTGTGAGGTGTGAGGTATTCAGAATAGACTGAAAATGAGTGTAAATTATGGTTTTTGAGGTTAATAATACTTTGGGATCAAAATGACCCCCAAATTCTATGATTTAAGCTGTTTTTTAGTGTTTTTTGAAAAAAACACCCGAATCCAAAACACACCCGAATCCGACAAAAAAAATTCGGTGAGGTTTTGCCAAAACGCGTTCGAACCCAAAACACGGCCGCGGAACCGAACCCAAAACCAAAACACAAAACCCGAAAAATTTCAGGCGCTCATCTCTATTAAAGACCCACAATAAATTTGGGACTGCCATATCCCCTAAGCAAGGTTTCCCCATACACATGCCCAATTATTGAGTGTGCAAGTATACAGATAGAGAATGCGAGACAATATCTCCATATGCTTGAAATATTTTGGAGACATAGATACCCATCGTTTGGCTGACCTTTGTCTAGAAATTTATTACATATAGGTATAGCGGCGACTATTGGCAACACAAATTACTCAGCCAACTCTCTAGTGAAGTTAATTCATATACTTATATCTACTGATTCTCACAGTCTCCATATTGGGATAATTTACCAGGGGATATTTCTGTTGAGTGAGATAAAACTGACTCTCTGGAATTATCAACCGGGAGAGTGACAACTATCATTAATTGTTGCAACAGCCATCAGACAAATACAACTATATTTATAATGGACCAAATATTGGTAATATTTGAATAGATATAGTAATTTTACAAGTAGATACTGTGACAAGAACACTGGGATAGTGTTTGAGGGCAGGTATATTTGTCCCAGGTTCTTGTCTTACATGTTTTAGAAAATGTTAACTTCTAGGAAAAATGCTTTTTGTTTTGTCTGAACCTTTTCAGTTTGCTGTAAAAGCTGGGAAAAGGCTCTGAGAGAGAGATAAGGCGAGTTCTAGACATTGGGCCCAGTTCGGGTCTTTGGCCTCACAGAGGGCTAATCAGGGTTTCAGCTGTGTAAGAGTGATATAGTGCTTCTAACCTGATTAGTATGGGCAGACTGCCTGGGAAGGCTGCAGGATCTGTGTGTGAGAGACACGCTTTCTGATGCAAGTAAGCTATACAGTATGTACGGAAGAACTCTGTGTTTTGTTTAGTGACAGTTAGGAACATCTTATGTTTAGTTAGTGCCGGACAGGCAAGGTATTTTTATTTTGGGGTTTGTTTTATTTTCTGTTTCAATAAAACTGGCCGGGGTCGGTTGTACCAGAAACTGGACTTGTGTTGTTCCTCAGCTGCTGCGGGCTGCCATATTCCCCAGGAAAAGGCACCTTGCACCCCTACAGTGTTACAACTTGGTGGAGAATGCGAGCAGGCCGTTCTGCGCATAAGTGAAAGCAGCAGCTTTGTGAGGCCTGCAGAAAACGGTGGTTTATGCAGATACAGCCCAGTGTGAAGTTACTGAGACTCACCCCTGAGGGTTTGATATATGTCCTGGGTGAAAGCAGCTGCAAAGCCGCCTGAAAAATCTGTTGACATGGAGGATCTGCTTAAAGCCTTGCTGCAAGCTACAGCGGCTCAGCAGGAGGCCAACCGACAGCAGCAGGTGGCAATGGAGGAAAATTGGAGACTACAGCAGGTGGCAATGGAGGAAAATAAGAGACAACAGCAGGCAGTTGTTGATGAACTTTACAGGCAACAGCATCAGGATAGAGAGGCCTTAACAGAAGTGGTGCAGAGACTTGCAGCTCGGGTTGGAGATGTGGCCGTCAGTGCTCCAACCAGCTCTAGTTCTATACGAGCCAGTCACTTCCTGCAGAAAATGACAGAGGCTGATGATGTGGAGGCCTATCTGACCACGTTTGAAAGGACTGCCGAGCGTGAGAACTGGCCGAAAGCACAGTGGGCCAGTCTGCTGGCACCTTTCCTGTCAGGTGAGCCCCAAAAAGCTTACTTTGATTTAAGCCCTGCTGAGGCTCGGGACTATGATAAACTAAAGACTGAGATCCTGACCCGCCTGGGAGTCACGCTGTCAGTACGAGCGCAACGGGTGCACCGTTGGCTGTACGCCATGGAGAAGCCTCCGCGCTCCCAGATGCACGACCTTATTCAGCTAACAAAAAAATGGCTGCAGCCAGAGACATTAACTGGTCCCCAGATGGTGGAAAGAGTCGTCATGGACCGCTACTTGAGATCTTTGCCCATGGTCCTGCGCAAGTGGGTGAGCCATGGAAACCCGGGTACTGCTGACCAGTTAGTGGACATGGTAGAGAGGTATTTGGCAGCAGAGGAACTACTGATGACCACCCAGCAACCCATAGGTCCTCGACAGCGCCCTTCAGTAAAGACTGGTAAGACTGTTCTGTGGGAAAACGTTGCTGGGCGGTTAAGAGAACGCAAGGCTGGAGAGACTGTAAACACTGGCCCTGGAAACAGGCCAATGGGGCTAGAACGGTCTATGCTGCCCAAATGGGTTGATAATCGTGTGGTTAAATGTTTTAGGTGTGGTATGCCAGGTCATGTTATTGCCAATTGCCCAGTCACGCAAGAACCCATGCAATGTGATGCTGCCTTTGAATGTCGCAGAATGTTTTTCTTTGCTAGGTTAGCTTGTACTGTGGTACCTTCACCTGAGCTGGAAAAACAAATGTGTGATGTGTTCTTAGAAGGTAACCGGGTAGAGGCCTTGCTAGATTCAGGAAGTTTAGTTACCCTCGTGAAAGCTGGGTTAGTGAACCCCTTAAAGGTCCAGCAAATACCTATTGGGGTAACTTGCATACATGGGGATACCCAACATTATGCCACTGCTGAGGTGAATATAGAAACTTGTTGTGGGTCAGCAATGGTTAAAGTGGGACTGGTCCCTACCTTGGTGCATGAGGCCATAATAGGGAGGGATTTTCCTCATTTTTGGAAACTGTGGGAATCACGGTTATCAACAGATGTGAGAAGTAAAAAGCCAGTTGATAATACCGGTGATTTTATGGATGTACGTGGGTCTTCGGAACTTTCTGGCCCTTTGCCTTTTGCTAGTTTGGCTGGGGAAGTGACAGATGGGGAGTCCAGTGAGGACCCTCTTGCCGGGAACAGAGACATAGTAGTTAGAACTGAAAGCGTGCCTGACCTGGAGGTAAAGAAGGATCTGTTTGCGTCTGAACAGTTAAAGGATCCTACCTTAATAAAGGCTAGAGAGAATGTTAAGATTGTTAATGGGGAACCTGTGGTACCAGGTGACAGGGTTACGTATCCCCACATGGCCATCTGTAATGAGCTCTTGTACCACATTGTCAAAAGGGGTGAGGATGTGGTGGAACAGCTGGTAGTTCCCCAGCCTTATCGGAGAACGGTACTAGATTTAGCTCATAGTCACGTTACCGCAGGACATTTAGGGGCAGAAAAAACCACTGAAAGAGTTTTACAAAGGTTCTTTTGGCCTGGGGTTTATAAAGAAGTGTCTGAATATTGTTCTTCCTGTCCTGAATGCCAGTATCATGCCCCTAGACCCCATTTCAGGAGCCCACTAGTTCCCATGCCTATTATAGAGGTCCCGTTTGACAGAATAGCCATGGATCTCGTGGGGCCCTTGTTAAAGTCTGCTCGGGGCCATCAGTATATCCTGGTAATTATGGACTATGCCACTCGATATCCTGAGGCTGTCCCTTTACGCACTATCACAACCAAGGCGATAGCTAGGGAGCTGGTGCAGGTATTTAGTAGAGTGGGAATACCAAAAGAAATTTTGACTGACCAAGGTACTCCATTTATGTCAAGGATCATGAAAGAATTGTGCAAGTTATTTAAGGTCACTCACCTCAGGACGTCCATCTACCATCCCCAAACTGACGGGTTGGTGGAAAGGTTTAATAAAACATTAAAAAGTATGTTAAAAAAGGTTGTTGAGAGAGATGGGAAAAACTGGGATTGTTTGTTGCCCTACTTGTTAATGGCCATCAGAGAAGTCCCTCAGTCCTCTACGGGGTTTTCTCCATTTGATTTGTTGTATGGTAGACACCCCAGAGGGCTGTTGGATATTGCCAAAGAGACGTGGGAAGGACAGCCCACTCCTTATAGAAGCGTTATTGAGCATGTAACACAAATGCAGGATAGGATTGCAGCCGTGGTACCTGTTGTCAGAGAGCACATGGAACAGGCCCAAAGTGCTCAACAGAGGGTCTATAACCGGAGTGCCAAGATACGGGAATTTGCTCCTGGAGATAGAGTTCTTGTTTTGGTACCCACTGTGGAAAGCAAATTCCTAGCTAAATGGCAGGGTCCATTTGAGATTAGGGAAAAAGTGAATGAGGTTAATTACAAAGTATACCAGCCGGGAAAGAGAAAACCCGAACAGATCTACCATGTTAACTTAATCAAACCCTGGAAAGATAGGTTGTCTCTGTCAGCGGAGCCTTGCCCTTCGGTGTCTTCACCCCGGTTGCTTCCCGCAGTGACGGTGTCAGAGACATTATCAGCTGATCAGAACAATCAGGTTAAAGAATTTCTCATCCAAAATAGGGAGGTATTTTCAGAGCTGCCTGGCCGAACGACCATAATAAAACATGACATTGTCACAGAACCAGGGGTCAGGGTTCATTTAAAGCCATATAGGATTCCTGAAGCTCAGCGAGAAGCTATTTCTAAGGAAGTTAAAACCATGTTAGAACTTGGAGTCATAGAGGAGTCTAACAGTGAGTGGTCCAGTCCCATAGTGCTCATCCCGAAGCCCGACGGTAGCATACGCTTCTGTAATGACTTTCGTAAGTTAAATGAGGTGTCCAAGTTTGACGCATACCCCATGCCCCGTGTGGATGAGCTTGTAGAAAGGCTGGGAACAGCCAGGTTTCTCACCACATTGGACCTGACCAAAGGTTACTGGCAAATACCTTTATCTGATAGCGCCAAAGAAAAAACAGCCTTTTCGGTTCCGGAGGGGCTGTACCAGTATAAGATGTTACCCTTTGGGTTGCATGGGGCTCCAGCAACCTTTCAACGGGCGATGGATAAAATTTTGAGGCCCCATAGAAAATATGCAGCTGCCTATTTGGATGATGTGGTAATTCACAGTACCGACTGGGGGTCCCATTTGGTTAAAGTACAAGCAGTACTGGACTCAATCAGAGAGGCAGGGTTAACTGCTAACCCAAAGAAGTGCTGCCTCGCAATGGAGGAGGTCAAATACTTGGGCTTCACCATAGGCAGAGGTCTGATTAGGCCCCAATTGAATAAAGTTGATGCTATTCAAAACTGGCCTCGTCCAGTGAATAAAAAACAGGTAAGGGCTTTTTTGGGAATTACTGGGTACTATAGACGGTTTATTCCTAATTTTGCGACCACAGCGGTGCCGTTGTCAGACCTTACCAAAGGGAAGCAGTCAAATGTGGTGAAATGGAACCCTGATGCAGAAAAGGCGTTCCAAGCATTAAAAGTGGCTTTGTGTTCACAACCGGTGTTGATAACACCAGATTTTTCAAAAGAATTTGTGGTACAGACAGATGCCTCAGAGGTAGGGATAGGTGCTGTGCTGTCCCAAACCAGAGATGGGGACGAACACCCTATCATTTATTTGAGTAGGAAACTCAATGAGCATGAAAAAAGGTATGCCATTGTGGAAAAGGAGGCTTTGGCCATTAAGTGGGCACTAGATATCTTGAGATATTACCTCTTGGGTAGACAATTCAGACTAGTGACAGACCATGCCCCTTTAAAATGGATGTATGTAAATAGAGGCAAGAATGCTCGTGTAACTAGATGGTTTCTAGCGTTGCAGGACTTTAAGTTTACTGTCGAACATAGACCGGGAACACAATTGGCCAACGCAGATGCGTTGTCTCGCATCTTCTGTTTGGGGGCTACAAGTGTTCCGGCCCCTAGGTCGAAACAGGGGAGGGGGATATGTGACAAGAACACTGGGATAGTGTTTGAGGGCAGGTATATTTGTCCCAGGTTCTTGTCTTACATGTTTTAGAAAATGTTAACTTCTAGGAAAAATGCTTTTTGTTTTGTCTGAACCTTTTCAGTTTGCTGTAAAAGCTGGGAAAAGGCTCTGAGAGAGAGATAAGGCGAGTTCTAGACATTGGGCCCAGTTCGGGTCTTTGGCCTCACAGAGGGCTAATCAGGGTTTCAGCTGTGTAAGAGTGATATAGTGCTTCTAACCTGATTAGTATGGGCAGACTGCCTGGGAAGGCTGCAGGATCTGTGTGTGAGAGACACGCTTTCTGATGCAAGTAAGCTATACAGTATGTACGGAAGAACTCTGTGTTTTGTTTAGTGACAGTTAGGAACATCTTATGTTTAGTTAGTGCCGGACAGGCAAGGTATTTTTATTTTGGGGTTTGTTTTATTTTCTGTTTCAATAAAACTGGCCGGGGTCGGTTGTACCAGAAACTGGACTTGTGTTGTTCCTCAGCTGCTGCGGGCTGCCATATTCCCCAGGAAAAGGCACCTTGCACCCCTACAGTGTTACAATACATATAGAACACACGCAGGACACGCTTTTTAATTTCTTTATTCACCATTTCCTATCTTTTAGGTTTTCACATATATGTTAGTCTGTTTGATTTTAACTCTTATGTTTCACTGTAGTCTGGGTACAAAATAAAAAGTTAATATTTTAATACATATTCAATAAAGGTTATATTTTATAACAAATTTTCTTTCTTAGTGCGTCAACTGTACAGTTTCTTCTCACTTCTCCTCCCAAGCTTATTGTATACATACTGTAATTGACGGCACCCCCTTGCTATACCAAGCATTGTCTAAGATAGGGGAAAAGGGGTTCAAACCAGTGACTGTATGGTGATGAGTCACATACACTCACATTATTAGAAGTACATATATTGAGTGTGCAGATACCCAATCCCTGTATGTATAGAGGGTACCATGGTGTAGTGCAATGTGAATAAAGGGCACTATTAAGTGACATTACTTGAATAAGGGGCAGTACTATGTGATGTAATATAAATGATAGGCACTACAAGCAGTGCAATGTGAATAAGATTGTGCCCCTGTGTAGTGTAATTTGAATTGGGGGAATTGGGGGTACTATTATGTGAACCCACTACTTCTTTGTGAGATCAATGTTCCTTATAAAGTATGGTATTTAGGGTACTAATTTACAGTTTGCAGGGGGAGTGCCGAAAACACTAGCACTAGCCCTGACTCCGCTCAATGTGTGTGTGTGTGTGTGTGTGTGTGTGTGTGTGTGGAAGGGGGAGGGTTGGTGTCCAGGTAAATGAGTTCCACCACCTCTCCAGAACCCATTTAAGCCCTGGCTCTATCCAAAGATGCAGCAACAATGCAATTAGCATCAGGTCCATAGACTGGTAACGATGACAGCAAGACCAGAAAATAGGTAATTTATAAAAGTCCAGATGTACTGTACAAGCCAAGAAAATAAATGTAAATTTGTGATATCACACCACTGCTTTGCCAAGTTTTTCAAAGACATACTTGGATTTACTCATCCAGGTAGCAGAATCTGCAGCCATGAACACTTTTACTGGGAAAATCAAGGCTGTTCTTGATTAACTTGGTTGTACAAATGTAGGGTAAAGCCATAGAACATTTTTTTTTCAACAAAACTTGAAATATACACATCCTCAGAGGTGGTGAAGATAAAGGGGTATATGCAATTGCGGTCGAATTCCCGAAAATGTCAAAAAACGGGACATTTTCGCCAAAAAAAAAATTTGACAATGCAATTCAGAACTTTTCGTCAAAAAAATGGACTTTCCAAATTCGACTTTTTGAAATTCGACATTTGTCAAATGCGACATTTCTGCAATGGTACAAATGCGGCAATTCGACAAAAGTATATTCAATTGAAGATTGTAAATTCGACAACAGTACTTTTAGACAGTAAATTCGTCATTTTCAATCCTCCACACTTTGCTGGTGGAATGTAATAGAAAAATTTAAAACATGTTTTTTGTGTGTGTTTTTTATTGGTAATAGCATATCTATTTATATTAGAAGGGATTAGGTACATGGTTTGTCTATTTAGGAGGCACAAGTATTATTTATATATTAAAAAAAAAATATATATATATTTTTTTAAATGGAATGGGGTAAAAATCAGAAAAAAAAATGCGTGGGGTTCCCCCTCCTAAGCATAACCAGCCTCGGGCTCTTCGAGCCGGTCCTGGTTCTAAAAATCCGTGGAAAAACTGACAGGGGATCCCCCGTATTTTTAAAACCAGCACCGGGCTCTGCGCCTGGTGCTGGTGCAAAAAATACGGGGGACAAAAAGCGTAGGGGTCCACCGTATTTTTTACACCAGCATCGGGCTCCACTAGCTGGGTAGATAATGCCACAGCCGGGGGACACTTTTATACTGGTCCCTTCGGCTGTGGCATTAAATACGCAACTAGTCACCCCTGGCCGGGGTACCCTGGAGGAGTGGGGACCCCTTCAATCAAGGGGTCCCCGCCCTCCAGCCACCCAAGGGCCAGGGGTGAAGCCCGAGGCTGTCCCCCAAGGGCTGCGGATGGGGGGCTGATAGCCTTTTGAAAAATGAAATATTGTTTTTTCCAGTAGTACTACAAGTACCAGCAAGCCTCCCCCGCAAGCTGGTACTTGGAGAACCACAAGTACCAGCATGCGGGAGATAAACGGGCCCACTGGTACCTGTAGTTCTACTGGAAAAAAATACACAAATAAAAACAGGACACGCACACCGTGAGAGTAAAACTTTATTTCACACCTGCCGACACACACATACTTACCTATGTTGACACTCCGACACTGGCCACGACACCCTCGTCAGTGAAGAATCCGGGGTACCTGCAAAAAAAATTATACTCACCAAAAACCAGAGTCTTGATCTTTTTTTTGTAATCCACGTACTTGTCTCAAAAAAAAAAACGAACACCCGGACCAGGCGGACTGAAAGGGGTCCCATGTTTACACATGGGACCCCTTTCCCCGAATGCAGACACCCCCTGTGACTGCTGTCACAGAGGGTCCCTTCAGGCAATCAGCGAGCGCCACGTCGTGACACTCTGCTGATTGCCTATGTGCGTCTGAGCTGTCAGACAGCGCATCGCAAAGCCTTACCATTATATTCAATGGTGGGAACTTTGCGGTCAGCTGTGAGGTCACTAGCGGTCAGCCGCTGACCGCTAAGTGACCTCACCGCTGACCGCAAAGTTCCCACCATTGAATATAATGGTAAGGCTTTGCGATGCGCTGTCTGACAGCTCAGACGCACATAGCCAATCAGCAGAGTGCCACGACGTAGCGCTCGCTGATTGGCTGAAGGGACCCTCTGTGACAGGAGTCACGTGGGGTCCCGGCATTCGTGGAAAGGGGTCCCATGTGTAAACATGGGACCCCTTTCAGTCCGTTTGGTTCTGTTTGCCGTTTTGTTGTTTTGCCAAGTACGAGGATTATTAAAAAAGATCCGGATACTGGATTTAGGTGAGTAGAATTATTTTTACAGGTACCCCGGATTCTTCAGTGATGAGGGGGGCGTGGCCAGTGTCGGACTGTCAACATAGGTAAGTATGTATGTGTCGGCTTGTATGAAATAAACTTTTACTTTCACGGTGTGTGTCTCCTGTTTTTATTTGGGTATTTTTTTCCCAGTAGAACTACAGGTACCAGCGTGCCCGTTTTTCCACCCGCATGCTGGTACTTGTGGTTCTCCAAGTACCAGCATGTGGGGGAGGCTTGCTGGAACTTGTAGTTCTTCTGGAAAAAACAATATTCTTTCATTTTACTCCAGGCTATCAGCCCCCCATCCGTAGCCCTTGGATGGGGGGGACAGCCTCGGGTTTCACCCCTGGCCCTTGGGTGGCTGGGGGGGGACCCCTTGATTGAAGGGGTCCCCACTCCTCCAGGGTACCCCGGCCAGGGGTGACTAGTTGGGTATTTAATGCCACGGCCGCAGGGCGCTGTATAAAAGTGTCCCCCGGCTGTGGCATTATCTGTCCAGCTAGTGGAGCCCGGTGCTGCTCCAAAAAATACGGGGGACCCCTACTCTTTTTGTCCCCCGTATTTTTTGCACCAGGACCAGGCGCAGAGCCCGGTGCTGGTTGTTAAAATACGGGGGATCCCCTGTCATTTTTCCCCCGTATTTTGGCAACCAGGACCGGCTCAAAGAGCCCGAGGCTGGTTATGCTTAGGAGGGGGGACCCCACGCAATTTTTTTCAGGTTTTTTACCGTTTTTCCCCGTTTTTTAACATTTTTAAAAATCTAATCAAAATCCGTCAAATCGGCCGTTTTTCGACAGTGGGACTGTCGAATCCGTTTTTTATTGAATATGTACGATTCCGGCACCCACCTGCCGGAATTCGACGGTCGAATTGTGTCGAATTAAAAAACGGGCGAAAAATTGCCGTGATTCGCCGGCAATTGCATATACCCCTTAGTCTTAGCTTTTACGTTTAAAGAGGTCACCTGGTCGTGGTCCATATTTTTAGCCGAAAAGCCAAAATTTTGCTAAGTAGCCATTTTGCTCTATGTTAGATTGCAGAGTTTATTATAATTAGTCTGATTAGCAGTGCTTAGTATACACCTCTTATTATGTTTGTAATTAGGGTGTGCAGCCCAAGGTGTCGCCCCCCCACCCCACCCCATACACACATTATACAAGAAAGCACATTTATAGGAGCATTTCAACCAATATAATAAAATGTCTGCAAGGCACTGCAACACAGTGCCACACCGGCTAGCACATATAAGTGTCATAGATCTGTAGCTGTGAGTTCCATTCCAACCAAGGTAGTATTTGTGGGGTTAGTATGAAATAGCTACAATCAAAATCCCAATGGTCAAAATCCTGACAACAATTGACGGATGGTCAAAATCCCAACATGGTCAAATTAACAACATTTAAAATACAGGCAAGGTCAAAATACCGACATTTAAAATGTCAACAGGTCAAAAAGGTTTTTACCTGTTTTTTTTTGTGTATGACGACATAGGTCGACATGGACACTGTATAAGTGTACCGTGTCCCCTCGCATGGCTCGCCATGCTTCAGGCACACTATTATATTCCCCCTCCAGGTCCACTGGGATGGTAAAGTATAAACAAGTCGGTTTCAATGAAAAAATCATGAAAAAATCATGTCGGCATTTTTGACCTGTCAACATTTTACATGTCGGTATTTTGTCCTTGTCGGTATTTTGATCATGTCAGGATTTTGACCGTGTCTGCATTTTGATTGTAGGTAAATTGACCGCATCCCGTATTTGTGTAATGTTTGTATATTCTCAGGAATCAGAATTAGCTTTATTAGCCAGGTACACTTGCGTATACTAGGAATTTGTTTTCGGTTTACAGTGCAGCAGCCAGGGGCAAACAGGTAGACAAGAGGGGAAGGGGGGGGGGGTATAAATACAGTATACAGATTAAGTAAAAGTACACTGTGTTCGTTCCAATCAGAAGATCGGAGTAGAGCGACTGGACAGTCAGTTAGCCCAGCGATTTGTCAGGAGTTCAGCAGGTGGACTGCTTATGGAAAGAAGCTTTTGAGGCTTTTATTGGTTCTGGTGGGAATGGCCCTGTATCTTTTCCCGGATGGCAGCAGGTTGAGCTCTCCATAGCCTGAGTGCGGCCGATCATTGACTATCCTTGTCAATTAAATTCATATACTTACATATTTACATTTTTGGCTCTGGACCGGTACAGGTCATGGACAGGTGGGAGGTCAACTCAGCAGACCTTACCACTCTTTGGAGTTTAGCGTTTGTCTCTCTCGCTGGCGGAGCTATACCAGACGATAATCGTGGAGTACTGTACAGGACAGATTCTACATTTGCGGAGTAGAAGAGGAGAAGGAGATTCTGTTGGACGTTAAACTTCTTAAGTTGCCTTAAGGAACTGTTGTGAATGATTATTTATTTTCTTTAAAGTGCTGCATAATATGATTGATGATATATAAATAATAATAATAATAATAATTAGCTTTGGGTCTTCAGAATATTTTATTTATTCTAAGACATTTACAGTAATGATGTACAGTAAATATGAATTTAATTTTTTGCTTTAATATAAAGGGGCCCATGCAGATAGCAAATATCGCGGCAATTCCATGTTCTTACTATGCCTGGCTTTGGTGATCGGCAATATCTCATAGATTGTAAGCTTGCGAGCAGGGCCTTCCTGCCTCTATGTCTGTCTGTTTTTACAGACAGACAAACTTTCTTCACATTGTCATTATTGGGTATTGTGTCTAGAATTTTGAGGAAAAAAATGAATTTATTCCATTTTGGAATAAGGCTGTAACATAACAAAATGTGGAAAAAGTAAAGTGCTGGGAATACTTTCCGAATGCACTGTATATAATAATATCTTATTATTCTATTAAAAATTATACATCAAATTCATTTTTCAAATCCGTAGGTTTCTTCATGATCAGTTTAAATGTTGAAGATGTCTCTTTTATAGAGAGTACTTGTAGAATATATTCACCTCTATTTGAAACTGTATTTTCTATAACTTGAAAACCAATCCAAAACAACTCCCCATTGTGTTTAATGGCAGCCTGATGAGATGCAGGAAAATTCTTATTCTTGTTGAACACATGCAGAATATGTTCCCCAGAGTATTCTTTGGCCCATTTAGTGGTCAGACCCACATATTGTATACCACATCTGCAAAATATTAAATAAACAACACCCCTTGTGTCACAATTATGCAAACCTTTAATTTGAAACTTTTCTCCTGTATTAAAACTTTCACAAGAGGTTGATTGTTTTACTAAAGGGAAACTGAAACATCTCTTGGCACCACACAATCAAATTCACAGATTTTTTTTGCCAAGTGTGACTGTTGGTTTGTGTCCTACAAATTCTCTAGGAGACAATTAGTTCCCAATTGTGGGTAATCTTTTTATTTTATTTTTAGTGAAATAACAAGATTGACCAATATTTTAGTCATCTGTTATACTGAGAAAAATATATTTTACAAATGTTTAGGTATTCTGGCCTGTAAAAAGTAATGAAATGTGAAAATATTTGTACGATTTGATTTATTGCTCAATAGTAGTAGATTAGACCTGTTCTGTGGTTTAGCATTAGATGTATTTACTATGCCGTCATGATAGTGGCATAAGCTGCAATTAATACAATTTAATATATACGTACTGTATGATAAATATTTTCAATGATATCGCTTGCTTATATTTTGCGACAGTGTCACATTCACATAAAAAAAAATGGAGACGGACTTGGAAACAGTGGTTCTGCCAGATAAGACGCAGCAGGATCTGTTTGTCATAGTTACTGCTCTGAAAAGTTGAAAGTTCAACGTAATAATTTTGCATGCAGCTTGCTCTTAGATAATTTCCTGGCTGCAGCAAATCGCTTGCAATCTGGGGGTGTAAGGCTGGACCCCAACAGCATCAGCTGTTTCTCATTACTTTTTATTGCTGACCGATTGCCTAGGCCTTGATTTTTGCCTTATGTACTGTGAGTATATCAGGGTAGGGATGCCGACTCCTGGGGAGATGGATACACTTTCTTCAACAGCCTCAAATAGGAATACACCAGTCCAGGTGGACACACAGCCTTAAATATTTTTATTTGCAGCAGACGCAAAACAAAATCTAAACATAAATCCTAGCCCATCTGAGCACTAGCTATACAAAAGGCTTTCCTCTCTATGTGTGAGAAGGACCTACTGTCCAACTCACCAATACAGCAGTTCAACACAGCACTCACTTCCGTCTGTAATGATGTCTCTGACTGCAACATACTTAAACCTACTTTGCGGCCCCCTCCTCCGGGAGGAGGCAGCGTTGTCGGTGCATGGGGGCATGGCCGGCAGCAGGATGGGCGGTCCGGGGGCGTGGTCGACAGGGAAGTGGACGGTCCTGGGGCGTGGCATCAGGTTCGCGTCATCATGACTCCGCCCCCGCTGTCCAATGCCAAGAAAAGGGGCGCTGTATAGCGGGGGCGGTGTTTTGATGATGTGATTCAGCACGAATCGCGTCATTGGACCCCCTCGGACTGCCCACTTGTTCTCTGCTGCGGGCGACCGAGGAGGGTCATAGAGGGGCTGCAGGGTAACCGGTGGGCTTGCCCACCTTTCCGGGGGGCCCGGGAGGGCCACACGATTTTTGGGAGCCTCCCCGCCATTCCAGGAGGGTAAGCAAGTATGGACTGCAAGCCAGCAGTTTGTTCCCCAGGTAATGAGAGAATTCCTCTGCAGGCTGGAAGGCTTTTCGCACACCCATGCAGGTGTTAGTACTGATCACATGCAAAACTAGAGGGGCGCCTAGGGGGTCATGTGCCCCAAGTGCTGTACTGTAGGGGGCGCTAATGAGCCTAGTTCTGGTGTAGTGATCGCTTCCGCTGGCTCCAAGACAGCAAGTGACCTGCTGTCCGATGCCAGCAGCACAAGAAGCTCCAAGCACTTCCAGGATGCTGATGCTGGCACATCGCGTGTATGAGGTCATGATGTCGCACATTCATGTGACGTCACATGCGCGTACCCGGCTAGAGAGAGGACGGCGGCCATCTTTGGTGGACAAACTAAATCCATGCGCACCAGAACAAAAGGTGCGTGCTGGTACAGTGGCAGCACTGAAGCTCACAGGCTAAGCCTGGCTGCAGTACACAGCACTAATGGAGGAGGAGGGGGGAGCCTAATAAATATACACTGTGACTGACTCACTCTGTCATGTCAATTTTGGAAACAATTATCCCACATATATATATGTGTGTGTGTGTATATATATATATATATATATATATATATATATATATATATATATATATAGTAGAGATGAGCAGGTTCGGATCCTCGGGTAGGGGGGGCTACACAGCCTTGTATGTACTGTAATTGCCCTGCTTCAGTGGCCCTATGTACATTACATAATATACCATACTTTTAAGCCTCCATGCTATAGTCTGCATAAAGTGGGATTGTAATGCATAGCAGTCAGGCCGAGTACCTGTGTGGTACTTCAGTATGCCTAAATTAAATTAGCGTAGGACATCCAACAGTATGTGTATCAGCCAGTAGTGTAACCACTCTGGCTGCGCTTCCCAGCAATGTTTTTATCAGTAATGTTTTTAATATATTAGTATTGTGTCTCAGTCACTTGATCTCTGTATTGCACCTGATGTCATTGCCCACGGAACTTAACAGCTCCCAATATTCACACTATTTGTAAGTTTATTTTCATGTCACTTAACCCATCTTCCGCCTTCTGTGCCCTTAGCAACGGAGTCCCTGGCAACGGAAGGCTGGCGGCAGCAGGCGAATGGGAGAGGACGCAGCGCGTGATATCGTCACGCATACCGCACCCCCCGGAAACACCGCAGCCCGCGGCTCCCGGCTCCAGGAAGACGCCAGCGGGGAGCAGAGGGTGGTCTTATCCACACACTTTAAAAGGTAAGACTTGCTTATGTGAGGTTTGGTTGTTGTCTTTCACCGTTTTTCACAGCATAGCACCTTGAAAAAAACGCCTGTGAGGCGTTGAAACGTTGGTGTTTCACTATGCCTGTCACTGTCGATTTACTTTGATGTGATTTAATACACGCCTTTCATGGCTGAACAAACCCGAGGAG
This sequence comes from Pseudophryne corroboree, assembly GCF_028390025.1. Classification (NCBI taxonomy): domain Eukaryota; kingdom Metazoa; phylum Chordata; class Amphibia; order Anura; family Myobatrachidae; genus Pseudophryne; species Pseudophryne corroboree. The sequence continues at coordinate 123,848,433 of NC_086451.1, read as the reverse complement.
TGCCGCCTGGTTCTTTAAGCTGAGGGGAGAGGAGTCGCAATCCACCCCAGAGAGCCGTCTTTGGTATATTAGCAGTGGAGGAGGGCACCCCGGTAGTTGTCATTTGACAGTGAGTGCCACTATAAAACCAGTGGTGTATGTCAGATCCAGTCGGGATCGGATTGAATAAAGGCACCGTTCTTATCTAGTACGAAGAGGAACACATTTATTAGAGCTGCATAGAATTACACAGACCAACCGTACGTCACGTGGGGAACGCATCCTGTCGCCAGCAGAGCCGGATTAAGGCTCTGGGGGGCCCGGGGCACTTCAGAGAGCGAGGCCCCTAATTAAAAGGCAGGCAGCTGATATATATATATATATATATATATGATATATATATATATATATATATATGATATATATATATATATATATATATATATATATTGTGCAAAAAGATAGTATAGCGCCACTTGTGAGGTGAAAATCTCAGTAAAACTGTATAAACAGATTGTAAAATTTCAATTAAAAAGCAATAACAAAAGGTAAAAGCCCATGTAACCTTGTAAAAATGGTGTCAGCCCAACCCTAAAAATACAACACTGATACTGTATTGTTAAAGGTATAAGAAATGGGGGGATAGGGGTACCGGCGACAAGTGTGGCTAAAAACAATGTTTTTATATGCTTTAAGAAAGGCCAAATAATTGTTATAAAATTTATAAAAGTACGTTTTTAATATATACGAGAGTAAAAACAGTTTCAAAAAAATAGTATAATAATAAAAAATTTTTTTTCAAAAAGTACAAGGAACAATTTTCATATAAAATGAACGTGAGAAAAAAGGATAAGAATTCAGACTTAACTTTAAGAACAGTGGGTGGTCAGTGTATTTTTTTAATTTTTTTTTTATTATTATACTATTTTTTTGAAACAGTTTTTGCTCTTGTATATATTAAAAACTTACTTTTATAAATTTTATAACAATTTTTTGGCCTTTCTTAAAACATATAAAAACATTGTTTTTAGCCACACTTGTCGCCGGTACCCCTATCCCCCCATTTCTTATATATATATATATATATATATATATATATATAAATATAAACACACACACACACACACACACACACACACACACACACACACACACGTATACTATACATACATACACATATAAATGCAAATACATATACACACACGCATATACAGTATGTTTACATATACTGTATATGCACACACAGATATATACACAGATACAGATATACAGATATACAGATAAACAGATTAATATATATATATATATATATATATATACTAACAAACATTTATGCACATATGTATAGACAGACACAAACGTGATGTGAGCCATAATAATACAGCCAGCCAGCCTTACTTTTACTGGCAGGCTGCTGTAGCATAGGAGACAGGAGAGTGAGTGTTCGTTCCTCTCCTTCTCCTTCTCCTCCAAACACCAGCTGCCATTCCCTACACTACAGCCTGCGCGCTCAGACGGTGACTGAGCCTCAGGCTGTTACATTACACACTATTGGACAGCTGAGCCGTCGCTCAGCTGTCCTGTACTGATAGGCGGCGCCGGCGCCTTGGCTCAGGTGTTAGGTTGCCAGGGCAACAAAACGGGAGCCGGGAATGCAGCGCAGCGCCGCAGATCGGTAAGAGCTCCGATTTGTGGCGGGGGGCCCTTTTAGGAAGGGGGGCCCGGGGTACATACCCCCCGGGCCCCCCCCCCCTTACTCCGGCTCTGGTCGCCAGAGCGGTACTACTATGCTGATAGGATCCATCTCAGCAGTCCCAGCTATGGACATGGCAGCAGCTTTGGTTGACACGTTTGGTTACACACAAGAGGAGGCAGGTAAAATCCTGTTTCCGGAAGATGGCCTTACATGCCAGGACAATATCACAGTAGATGAAATTTACCACAACCTATTACGTTTGAAAAAAAAGGAGGTGGACTACCTACTACATGGAACATCATTGTCGGACTACTACCGAGCCAAGCATATCCCTAGGGGATTCCGGGTCAGGAACGCTCCGACAATTGGCCGTAACAATCCAGACTTTTGTTATAAATGGATTTCTATTTTGAACAAGTGCAGCATGGATCTGATGCTCCTAGTAACAGAAGAAGCAGGTAAGGAGCTCAAGAAGTTTAGGACCAAGATCCAAGTGTATTCAGCAGAGAATCGAGAGAGGCTGGATGACAGTAAATATCAAACAACATGGGACAAGCTGGAAGCACAGATCAAAAAATACAAAAGTGAGCTAATCAGCTTCAAGAAAAAGAAACTTCATACGGTCAATATGGACTATGAGGAAAATACCCTGGAAAGAAAGGAGGGCTAGGGGCTGGAGGAATCCGGCCTCCTCTAACAGCAACAGCAATTTCAATATCTTGGACACCGATGAAACCAGTACCCCAGGTCCGGCCCCTTTAGGGGTAGCAACAAGGAGAAAAATGGAAGACCAAGGAGCGCCCCGACAAGAAGAGGGGGACAAAATGAAAGGCTCTGCAAAACCGCCGAGAAACACATCCAGAAAGAAAAACTAATCTTTAATCTTTCCCATAGGACATTGACGGAAACGGAGGAAACTGTATTAAACAAAGGACTTTCATTCATCCCCACTAACCTCTATGATCCGTTTAAATGGAAAGTTGAAGAGTACCGCTTTTCCAGATCGTTGAGATTGAAACAACACTTCCAGCACCATCCCAATAATGAAGTAAATCCATTTTTGGCAAAATCTTTAAAATCCATTTTTGACCCACCTACATCAGCCGGCTCAGTGAGGACGTTCACGAGGCTATTGGATGACTCCATACAGAAATTTGTGGGAGGAGAAAGCCATCATAGACCTGGCTGGGTATCCAGATATAGTCATACGCCCCGCGGATAAAGGCGGGTCAATTGTTATCCAAGATAAGGCCAAGTATATTGAGGAGATCGATAGCCAACTGAGTGATCTGGGCACCTACAAGAAACTGAGGGGTGACCCGACGACCCAATTTAAAAAGAAACTAGACCTCCTTTTGAAGGATGCGGTCTCCAAGGGAGACTTGGATCAAACCACACATCGGGCCCTAACACAAGCACAACCGGTCACACCAATATTCTACACAGTCCCGAAAGTCCACAAGGACAGTATCAATCCCCTGGGCAGGCCGATTATTTCGGCAAGTGAGTCCTTGACGCAACCAATTTCTCAGTATCTGGACTTTTACTTCAGCCTTTAGTGTCGGTACAAAGTACATACTTGAAAGACACCACTCATCTGTTACTAATCTTGAAGGGATTGGGGGTAGTTCCCCCGGGCACGGTACTTTGTACCATGGATGTTAAAATCCTCTATACGATCATCCCTCATGGGGCTGGGATGGAAGCCATGAGGAGATTTTTGGAGGAAAATAATTTTCAAACATTAAATATTCCCTTATTCCTTGAGTTACTGTACTTTACTTTCACACATAATTATTTCTTGCATAATGGACAATATTATTTACAGCTAACCGGGTGTGCAATTGGATCCAACGTGGCACCTATGTATGCCAATGTATACATGTTTTCAGTAGAAAAGGAGTTCTTTTGGGCCACTGCGTCTATCAGCAATAAAATTTTGTTGTATCGAAGATATATTGATGACCTGCTCTTGTTTTGGGGGGGCCAGGTCACAGAACTTCAAGATCTCATTAATACCTTGAACAATAAGAATTCACCAGTCAAATTGACAACAATATGGAGTACAACCGAGATTAATTTTCTGGACGTTAAGATCTCAGTCATAGACAATTGCATAGTAACGGACGTGTATAATAAACCCACGGACCGTAACACCCTGTTACTCCATAATAGCTTCCACCCTCCAGCCCTGAAACGGGGATTACCAAAATCACAGTTGATGAGAGCGGCACGCATCACCAGTAGGAAAGAAAGAGTGGAACCAGCTTTGAATCAGGTTGTGGATAGGTTCCTCCAAAGAGGGTACCATAAGAAACCTCTAGTACAACTTAAAGAGGAAATCCTAGGAAAATCAAGAGAGGACCTGTTGATACCCCATCAGAAGTTCCAGGAAACTAACAGAATCCCCCTCATTACAGAATTCTCCACGGCTATCCTAGTTCTCCCAAGGGCAACGAGGGCCTTATGGCCTCTGGTATCCACTGACCCTGAAACCCCCTGCTTCAAAGGTAAAAGGATCATGCCAGCATATAAGAGGGGCCGAAATCTCAGGGACCTGGTTGTGAAACTGGATGTCTCCAAGAAACCAGGGGAGCCCCAAAGAAAGGGCTGCTTCAAGTGCTTGAGGTGCGAAACTTGTAATTATATGATTCCGGGACAGAAATTTGTGCATCCACAAACAAACAAAGAGTTTGACATCAGACACTGGGTCACCTGTACCTCTTCCTATGTCATCTATGCCATAGTGTGCCCATGTGGGTTGATCTATGTGGGTCAGACCACATGGACATTCCTGGAGAGATTGGCCGTACATAGGTCAGCCATTAGAGCTACCTTGGAAGGAAAGGGCAAAGATCAGCCGGTGGCAAGACACTTCAAGCAGGCAAACCATCTTTTGGGACAACTTAGATATATGATCATAGACCATGTGCCCAAGATGCTAAGAGGGGGAGACAGAGCTAAGATCTTATCGCAACAAGAGACCAGATGGATTCATCTCTTAGATGCCTTAACCCCTAATGGACTCAATGAACAAATTCAGTGGAATTTGTGGTCTACATGTATATACAGTGGTCCACCCTCCCTCCCTTCCTGCCTTCTCTTCTTTTCCTCTTCCTCTGCCTATCTCTTCGCCTCTGTTCTTCTTCTTTTTTTCTTTTTCCTCCCTGCCCCTCCCTCCTTTCTCCTTCTTTTCTTCTTTTGCTTTTTTCTTCTCTTCTGTTCTCCTTTTTTTCTTTTTTCTGCTTGCCCCTTTCTTCTTTTTCCTCTCTTCTTTCTTTGTCCTTCTGACTCATTTTTTTCTTTTCTCTTTCTTCTTTCTTTTCTCTTTCCTTTTTCCCTCTAGTTTTCTCGCTCTTTGTTCCTTTTCCTTTCGTTCCCCATCTTCCCCTTATGTCGTGGCATCTTACAGTGTTTACCGCTCGGGTTTCGCTGTTCCCATCTGGGTCTTCCATCTCTCTTTCCCTTCTTTCTTTTTACCTCTTCTCTTCCCTTCCTCTCTTCTGTCCTAGTCCTTCTGTTTTCTGGTTTCCTTCTTGACTTTCCTTCCCTCCCCATGGCCCTTTCTTCCTCTTCTCCTTTTCCTGGCTTTTTTCCTAAGCAGTACTGAGTATAGTCCCCTAGTAAATGTAGGGACCATATATATAGGTTCATTCACCCCCAGGTAGGGGGGCTACACAGCCTTGTATGTACTGTGATCGCCCTGCTTCAGTGGCCCTATGTACATTACATAATATACTATACGTTTAAGCCTCCATGCTATAGTCTGCATAAAGTGGGATTATAATGCATAGCAGTCAGGCCGAGTACCTGTGTGGTACTTCAGTATGCCTAAATTAAATTAGCGTAGGACATCCAACAGTATGTGTATCAGCCAGTAGTGTAACCACTCTGGCTGCGCTACCCAGCAATGTTTTTATCAGTAATGTTTTTATATTAGTATTGTGTCTCAGTCACTTGATCTCTGTATTGCACCTGATGTCATTGTCCACGGAGCCTAACAGCTCCCAATATTCACACTATTTGTAAGTTTATTTTCATGTCACTTAACCCATCTTCCGCCTTCTGTGCCCTTAGCAACGGAGTCCCTGGCAACGGAAGGCTGGCGGCAGCAGGCGAATGGGAGAGGACGCAGTGCGTGACGTCGTCACGCATACCGCACCCCCCGGAAACACCGCAGCCCGCGGCTCCCAGCTCTAGGAAGACGCCAGCAGGGAGGAGAGGGTGGTCTTATCCACACACTTTAAAAGGTAAGACTTGCTTATGTGAGGTTTGGTTGTTGTCTTTCACCGTTTTTCACAGCATAGCACCTTGAAAAAAACGCCTGTGAGGAGTTGAAACGTTGGTGTTTCACTATGCCTGTCACTGTTGATTTACTTTGATGTGATTTAATACACGCCTTTCATGGCTGAACAAACCCGAGGAGTGCCGCCTGGTTCTTTAAGCTGAGGGGAGAGGAGTCGCAATCAACCCCAGAGAGCCGTCTTTGGTATATATATATATATATATATATATATATATAGTAGAGATGAGCAGGATCGGTTCCCCGGGATCCGAACCCTCCTGAACTTCACCTATTTTATACGGTTCCGAGGCACCCTCAGATCTTCCCGCCTTGCTCAGTTAACCAGAACGCGCCCGAACATCATCATCCCACTGTCGGATTCTCGCGAGATTCATATTCTATATAAGGAGCCACGCGTCGCCGATATTTTAACTCATGCTTTGGAGATTGAACGGAGAGGATGTAAGCTCTCACAAGTAGGGCCATCTTCCCTCATGTGCTTATCCTTTTCTTACTTTAATAATCCTCAACTGCCCAAATCGCGCAGTTTTTTGGCCACCTGGAACTTATCTCTGTCATTTACTGGTGTAGTTATGCTTAGTTACCCTGTACTTGTCCTAAATTGTCTTCAACTGTAAGTCACTGTTTTCCTGTTTTGATTATGTGCATATGTACTCTGTAATTGGGCGCTGCGGAACCCTTGTGGCGACATATAAATAAAGGATAATAATAACAATAATAATAATAATAAATGGCTGCGTTCTCTCCCTGAAAAGCTCCGTAATCTGTGCTCAGTGTGCTGAAAATATCTGTGCTCAGTGTGCTGCAAATAATCTGTGCTCAGTGTGCTGAAAATATCTACGTTCTCTGCCTGAAAACGCTCCATATCTGTGCTCAGTGTGCTGCAAATATCTGATCAGTGTGCTACATTGTAGTTACTGGGTACCACCAGTATATAATATATACTTTTCTATAGCTTCTATACTGCTTGTCACGACACATGGTCACAGTTACACTGCTCTGTACTGATATATACAATAATATTTATACTTTTATATAGCCTCTATACTGCTTGTCAGGACACATGGTCACAGTTACACTGCTCTGTACTGATATATATAGTAATATATATACTTTTCTATAGCTTCTATACTGCTTGTCAGGACACATGGTCACAGATACACCGCTCTGTACTGATATATACAATAATATATATACTTTTCTATAGCATCTATACTGCTTGTCAGGACACATGGTCACAGTTACACTGCTCTGTACTGATATATACAATAATTTTAAATCATTTTCTATAGCTTTCTATACTGCTTGTCAGGACACACATGTGTCACAGTTACACCGCTCTGTACTACTACTGATATACAGTAATATATATACTTTTCTATAGCTTCTATACTGCTTGTCAGGACACATGTGTCACAGTTACACTGCTCTGTACTGATATATATACAATAATATATATACTTTTCTATAGCTTCTATACTGCTTGTCAGGACACATGTGTCACAGTTACACCGCTCTGTACTGATATATACAATAATATATATACATTTCTATAGCTTCTAGTATTACAGTGCAGCATATTGGTGACCAACAGTATACCTATGGCCATTGATATATTACTGGCATATAATTCCACACATTAAAAAATGGAGAACAAAAATGTGGAGGGTAATATAGGGAAAGATCAAGATCCACTTCCACCTTGTGCTGAAGCTGTTGCCACTAATCATGGCCGAGACGATGAAATGCCATCAACGTCGTCTGCCAAGGCCGATGCCCAATGTCATAGTAGAGAGCATGTAAAATCCAAAAACAAAAGTTCAGTAACATGACCCAAAAATCAAAATTAAAAGCATCTGATGAGAAGCATAAACTTGCCAATATGCCATTTACGACACGGAGTGGCAAGGAATGGCTGAGGCCCTGTCCTATGTTCATGGCTAGTGGTTCAGCTTCACATGAGGATGGAAGCACTCATCCTCCCACTAGAAAAATGAAAAGACTTAAGCTGGCAAAAGCAGAGCAAAGAACTGTACGTTCTTCTAAATCACAAATCCCCAAGGAGAGTCCAATTGTGTCGGTTGCGATGCCTGACCTTCACAACACTGGACGGGTAGAGGTGGCGCCTTCCACCATTTGCGCGCCCCCCGCAAGTGCTGGAAGGAGCACCTGCAGTCCAGTTCCTGATAGTCAAATTGAAGATGTCACTGTTGAAGTACACCAGGATGAGGATATGGGTGTTGCTAGCACTGAGGAGGAAATTGACAAGGAGGATTCTGATGGTGAGGTGGTTTGTTTAAGTCAGGCACCCGGGGAGACACCTGTTGTCCGTGGGATGAATATGGCCATTGACATGCCTGGTCAAATTACAAAAAAAATCACCTCTTCGGTGTGGAATTATTTCAACAGAAATGCGGACAACAGGTGTCAAGCCGTGTGTTGCCTTTGTCAAGCTGTAATAACCACCTAGGAACATCCTCCCTTATACGTCACCTTGAGCGCATTCATCAGAAGTCATTGACAAGTTCAAAAACTTTGGGTGACAGCGGTAGCAGTCCACTGATAACTAAATCCCTTCCTCTTGTACCCAATATCCTGCAAACCACACCACCAACTCCCTCAGTGTCAAGTTCCTCCTTAGACTGGAACGCCAATAGTCCTGCAGGCCATGTCACTGGCAAGTCTGACGAGTCTTCTCCTAACTGGGATTCCTCCGATGGATCCTTGAGTGTAACGCCTACTGCTGCCGGCGCTGCTGTTGTTGCTGCTGGGAGTCGATCGTCATCCCAGAGGGGAAGTCGGAAGACCACTTGTACTACTTCCAGTAAGCAATTGACTGTCCAACAGTCCTTTGCAAGGAAGATGAAATATCACAGCAGTCATCCTGCTGCAAAGGGGATAACTCAGGTCTTGGCAGCTGCGGTGATGTTAAACATATGTCCGGTATCCACCGTTAATTCACAGGGAATTAGAGAATTGCTTGAGGTACTCTGTCCCTGGTACCAAATACCATCTAGGTTCCATTTCTCTAGGCAGGTGATACCGAGAATGTACACAGACGTCAGAAAAAGAGTCACCAGTGTCCTAAAAAATGCAGTTGTACCCAATGTTTACTTAACCACGGACATGTGGACAAGTGGAGCAGGGCAGACTCAGAACTATATGACTGTGACAGCCCACTGGGTAGATGTATTGCCTCCCGCAGCAAGAACAGCAGTGGCGGCACCAGTAGCAGCATCTCGCAAACACCAACTCATTCCTAGGCAGGCTACGCTTTGTATCACCGCTTTCCATAAGAGGCACACAGCTGACAACCTCTTACGGAAACTGAGGAACATCATCGCAAAATGGCTTACCCCAATTGGACTCTCCTGGGGATTTGTGACATCGGACAACACCACCAATATTGTGCGTGCATTACATGTGGGCAAATTCCAGCACGTCCCATGTTTTGCACATACATTGAATTTGGTGGTGCAGAATTTTTTAAAAAACAACAGGGGCGTGCAAGAGATGCTGTGGATGGAGCCCTTAATTCGTTTAACCAGGATTCACGGGTGGTCAATCTGTTGAAATCAGAGCACTACATTTTGGCCACCGTGCTCGATCCTAGTTTTAAAGCCTATGTTGTATCTCTCTTTCCGGCAGACACAAGTGTGCAGAGGTGCAAAGACCTGCTGGTGAGACACTTGTCAAGTCAAGCGGAACATGACCCATCAACAGCTCCTCCTTCACATTCTCCCGCAACTGGGGCTGCGAGGAAAAGGCTAAGAATTCCGAGCCCACCCGCTGGCGGTGATGCAGGGCAGTCTGGAGCGAGTCCTGACATCTGGTCCGGACTGAAGGACCTGCCAACGATTACTGACATGTCGTCTACTGTCACTGCATATGATTCTGTCACCATTGAAAGAATGGTGGACGATTATATGAGTGACCGCATCCAAGTACTCACGTCAGACAGTCCGTACGTATACTGGCAGGAAAAAGAGGCAATTTTGAGGCCCTTGCACAAACTGGCTTTATTTTACCTAAGTTGCCCCCCCTCCAGTGTGTACTCCAAAAGAGTGTTTAGTGCAGCCGCTCACCTTGTCAGCAGTCGGCGTACAAGGTTACTTCCAGAAAATGTGGAGAAGAAGATGTTCATCAAAATTAATTATAATCAATTCCTCCGTGGAGACATTCACCAGCAATTGCCTCCAGAAAGTACACAGGGACCTGAGATGGTGGATTCCAGTGGGGATGAATTAATAATCTGTGAGGAGGGGGATGTACAGAGTGAAAGGGGTGAGGAATCGGACGATGAGGAGGAGGTTGACATCTTGCCTCTGTAGAGCCAGTTTGTGCAAGGAGAGATTGATTGCTTCTTTCAAACCAACCAGTCATTTCAGCCACAGTCGTGTGGCAGACCCTGTCACTGAAATGATGGGTTTGTTAAAGTGTGCATGTCCTGTTTATACAACATAAGGGTGGGTGGGAGGGCCCAAGGACAATTCCATCTTGCACCTCTTTTTTTAAAAAATGTATCTCTGCATCATGTGATGTTTGGGGCTAATTTTTTTAAGTGC